>NW_027122709.1:1481024-2681024 GCF_030686945.1 Centruroides vittatus | reverse complement strand
GTAGAAAGTGAAGATTTTTAGTACTCCATAGAATGAAGACACGGAATGAATATATATTTATATTTTTTAACATATAAAATTCTAAATAAAAAAGAAAATTTTATATCAATATAAGTAAGAAAAATGTTTTTTCTTCCATTTCTTTCTTAGAACTGATGTATTGAATATAAATCCTTGTTCTTTCTTTCTTTAAAAAAATGTATTTTTTTTCATAAAAGTATGTTTTTAAATATTTTTTATTGTAAATATAATATATATATTTTACAATAAAAATGCGTAAAAACATACTTTTATGAAAAAATAATATTTTTTTAAGAAAGAAAGAACAAGAATTTATATTTAGTAGCTTCAGTTATAATCTCCTTACTTATATTGATATAAAATTCTAAATAAAAAATATAACTTATTTTCTTAAATTAAAAAAGACTGATTTAAAATCAAATTCTGTTGGTTAATTAATTTGAAGAAAAATATCAATAAAAATGTGGAGGAAAAATCTTTAAAATTGAATTGTTTTAACGTAATATTTGCATTTATATAGTTTAAATCGCATCAGTAAACGTCAAAAAACAATAAATAAATAATAAATGATTAAAGTAAAGGATTAAGTTTGAACTCTTCCTCTTTCTAAACCATTTCTTCTTCATCCTACAAACATTTTTCTTTTTTTTTCTCTCTCTCTCCAGATTAGTGTGAAAATATATTATGCTTTCTTACTTAATGACGCGTTATTTCTTTTCTTAATACTTTTTCTTTTATAAAAGTGTTTTTAATTCGAAAATATTTTCCAATATTTTTATTCTTTTCAAAATATTATTTACTTTATTTTATTAATTGGGCTTCAATTTGAAAAAATCATAGACCAATAAATCCTTTCTTAATCTCGAGAACCATGTCAGATAAATCAAGACCGGATATGGAAAGCTTAAGGACTATATACGAACTTCCGGTCGAAACCGGAAGTCACGTCATTTCAATTCAAAATTTTCCCTGAACGGAGTTATATAGCTGACCAGTATGACTCTGTTGTCGTGAGGAAAAGTATGATGTACAGGGGCAAGGCACTGACAATTTGAAGTGGAGAGCATATATTTTAAATTGAATAAATTAAGAATATGATTAAAAAGTGCAGCAGCTCGTTAAAGTGACGATTTAAACTAAGTATTACATTGAGAAACGTTCCACAGGACTCGTATAAAAATCTTATTTAGGCTCGTAGAACTGAATTTGTAACATACATTAGATCCTCACTCTGCACCAAGTAATAATAAAATTAAGAGTGCGAGGCCCTAAATTGTATTCTGGTAACGCCAAGCCCTAAACCAGTGGTTCTCAATCTTTTTGAAGTCGGGGAACACTAAACTTTCACATTGTTTTCTGAAGAACACTAAAGTTTGACATTTTTTTCCCCTCGAAGGAGTTACAATACATCAGCTTTAAAGCAGAGATGGCAAATTTTTTTGAAATCGAGCGCACTCGGTCTAGTAGATGACGACATTGGCGTTTGCTAATTACGTTCCCATACAAAAATTATTTTACACTGTATTGATTTTCTTTTGCAACAATTTTTAATTTTATATTTGTTTTTTCGTGGAACACTTGAAATGGCTTCACGGAGCACACGTGTTCCGCGAACCACGGATTGAGAACCACTGCCCTAGCTGTAGCTTGTTTAGCTTGCCAAGCCTCACATATATATAATACAGTAAAACCTGCCCAATACGGCACTCGAATAGAACGGAAACTTGCCTAAACGTGAAAAATTCTTCGTAACCGAGCGATTTTCTGTTAACGTATTAAAAAGTATTAGTAATTATATTTGTGAATTTTTAAAATATTTATGTATTAATTTATTCTAAAAATGTTGATCTTGCTTAATCATTTACTGGGCTTTAATTTATAAATTTTCACTGTCGTCCGTTCCGTCCGTTTGTCTGGCCTTTCTTATTGAAAAAAAAAATTTCATTTATTTGGTTGTAAAAAACATTTTTTTTAAATAAAACAAATTTTATAAACGTTAAATATTTAAAATAAATAATGATATAAAAATCTATTTTTATTACTTTTTAAAATAATTTTTCTGATTTTTTTTAAAATTTTTACAATTTAATTTTTTTTTGTAATAAAAATATGTTTACGTACAAGATTAGAGATGTTAAGAATGAATTATTTTTCTCTCGAATTACTCACGAGATTATTCAAAGTAAAAGATTTTCGTTGGAATTTCTTGGACACCAACAAAAGGTGGGGATTCGAGATATGAGCATTTTATATTCTTATTTACCAATTTTATACCTTCGATTTTAAATAAGGAAAGAAGAAAGGAGACAAAAGTCAAATAAATGATGTTACTAAAGATTCAAAATGATTGGTAAAAAATTATTTGTTATTTCGAAACAGGAAATAAAATAATAATAATAAATATAGAGGAAACGTAAGAAGCATCACTATAAATGGAAAATTATGTTATGTAATTGGGCTGCAATTTGAAAAAATTGTAGACCTATAAATTCCTACTGTCTATCCTTTTTAAATCCCGAGAACGATGTTAGATAAATCGAGAAAGCTTATGGGTAGGAGGTCCCGATTAACTGTACACGAACTTCCAGTTTGGTCCGGAAGTCACGTCACTTCAATTGTAAAATTTTTCCCCAGATCGGAGTTATATAGATACCTGGCACGATTCTGTTGTTATCGGGAAAAGTATGATGTACAGGGGCAAGACAGTACTAATTTGAGATCGAGAACATATATTTTAAATTAAATAAATTATGAATATGATTAAAAATTGCAGCCCGGCATTGTGACCATGTTACAATAATTTTTGTTTTAATTATACTTTTCTCTTTTTATATAAAAAAAGTATTTATAAATATGGCTTTTCGAAGTTATTTAATACGAGTTTATTCTTTTATTTAATCCAAAATTAGGGAATTTTATAGAAGATTAATGATTAGTTTATATTAATATGTGAGAAATAGAATCGATAAAGGGTGGCCCAAAGCCAGTTAATGACGTGTGTTCCAAATTAACTAAACTGAGTTTAGAATTTGTTTATCAAATAATAAAAACATCAAATATATAATTGAATTAAGTAAAATTTTATAAAGGATTTAAAAAAGAGCCATATTAAAGTGTCAAAAAGTAAAAAAATGTCGAGGATGAATTGCTCTAAAACTTTAATGTAAATACAGTATTGTCAGTTCTCGCAAAAGTTAAATTTTCTCCCTTTTATCTACATTTTTTATTATTATTGTTTAATATAATCTGTTTAATATGGTTCTATTCGTTGTTTAGCAGTCCTTAAATCGAAGTGTAGTCTATGATTTGTTTTATATATCAATATATATAAACTAGATGAGCCCGGTATTGCTCGAGCCAAAAATAACAAAAGCAAAGAATATGATTATTAGATTATTTCGTACTTCTAACCCTTCTATTATATTATATTATAGTATTGATTTATATTTACAAAGGTTACATTACGTAAGGGTTTATAACAATCTAACACATTTTAAAAATCCTTCTAATTGTGTGCAGTAGAGGAATAATTTAAAATATAAACTCGCCACCTTCGAAAACCATTTAAATCATATTTTGTGTTCGCCGGTAATCTTGTATTATGTAATTTTCCTATTCGAATGCCACCATACCACTGGTCTGATAGAAAGAAGGGCTGTTGCAGAAGGGGTCGGAGATAATTCGATCAAAAGTAGTCGTTGTCGTCCTCCTGGGAGAGAGAATGGTCGACGAATACTAATTAATACTGGTCTATTATTAATATTTGAAAGGTGATCCGTGGTAGACAGTTTGTGCATGTGATCGATGGTGCTAACCTTAACGTCTGAAAGACTTCATATGACTTGTTTAAATAAAAAAAAAAATTTGTAAAAATGCTAGAATAATTGCTTTTATGTGATAATAAAGTGTTTGTATTTTGTCAACAGATTGTATAAACTACGTGGGAAGTATGTTCTCGTAAATATTGCGTTTATGGGCTCCAATTTGAAAAAATTGTAGACCTATAAATTCCGATTGTCGTCCCCTGTGCATGTCTTGTCTGTCTCTTCTTAATCTCAAGAAAGATTAAGGAAGGCGACCAGATGTGGAAAGCATAGAGACAGGAGGCCCAGATTAACTATATATGAACGTTACTTCGATTCAAAATTTTTCCCTGACAGGATTTAGATAGATTACCGACAAGACTCTATTGCTAACAGGAAAAGTATAATGTATAGGGGCATTATTACCACTAAAAAATTGAGAACATTGTGACGAAAAGTCGCAGCCCGGCATTGTGACGACATCATAATAAATAATCGCTGGTTAGAATGAGTTTGGTTTATTTGATTACTGCAACACGTCACGTGAGTGATCTGTCGAAGGGATGCATCCCAAGAAATCTTTTATGAGAAACTGGACCCTATTTAGGTGAAGAAACCCGAAAACTCCAGGTGGCCAGCCCTTTGGCCATGCTCAAACTAACGACTAACTAACTACCAGAGTTTGGTGGTTTTACGCACTCGGCTACTGGAGGGTCCTTATTAGAATTTAAAAAAAGTATCGTTTAGAAATGACAAAACCCGTGTCGGAAACCCGTTTAGAATGAAAAAATTAAATACTTACTGATTATTAACAGGGTAACACTTTGGATTGCATGCAGGCAAGTACTATATGCCACTTGTCGCAGTAATTAAGTAAATACAATATATATATTTTAAAGTTATATCTTTTTTTATAAAAATTATATTTAGTTTATTATTTTTTAAAATTTTTGCCAATAGATGGCGCTTCTTTGTGCTTGTCTCATTGTGGTGACATGCACACAGCCTGTACACGAATTTTAGTGTGTCTGCGTGTTATTTATTGATAATCACAGTTGCAGTTTCTTTTTTTTTAATTTTAACATTGTATAATTATAGGCTGACTTGATAACCAGGAAAGGCTAATTTTTGAATGCAAACACAGTTTGTCTGCAAATCTCACAGTACAGTCATTTTATTCAATCTCTGTTCTCTTTATTGCAATAACAGAACAACAACACAATACTGGATATACAAACATATGTGTAAACCAACAAATCGAATGGAGATAGAAATTAATTGATTCACAGAAATCCAATAGATATTTTGTTCGACATTATCTAAGTTAGCGGTGTATAAAACATAACTATTAGGTTTTGCAGAGATTGGTCGAACAGCCATCCAAACAAACATTTTAATTTATATATATATATATATATCCATTTTCTCGTAAAAAGATTATTGCGTATTGCAGGACTAATTGAAACCACAAAGCATAATAGATTGTAAGATGTGTTGTTTTGAATAGCTTCTGCTTTTTAAGCAAGATGAAGTTTATTAAAAAGCAAAAGCTGACTTAGTGACAAAAATTAATGTATTGTTTCTCCAGCGTTGCTTTTAATGTTTCATTAAAATAATATATTTTCGAGAGTTTTTTAATCTATGGAATACTTTATTATTAAATTATCAGCTTAAAACTGATTATAACCTCTTTGAATATGCAGGCAATCACCTGCAGATGGCGTTTAAAAAGTAATAATTTTTCTATGGAAATTTCCCATAGATTCTATGAAAAATTCCCATAGAAAAATCATTACTTTTTACCGTCATCTGCGGGAGATCGCATGCGAATCACAGATCTGTGGTCATAATTACCTCGAATTATAACACTGTAAATAATGCAGTGATGGAGGTTAAATAACTAAAATCCTATTGGTAATTTAAAAAATAAAAAATGAATAAATATTTTTGATTTGAAATCAAAAGTGTAATTTTTTTTAATTAGAAATAAATTAGAAAGATTTGATTTTCGATATCGATTTAAATCACAGAAGAATATCACGATTTTTATTTTAAATTTTTAAAAAAATTTTAAAAATGATTTTTCACAACACCGGAAAAAAGTATCCGCTAGGCGGAGAGTAAAAATTTAAAAAAAAGTTTCAATGATTTATAGATACAAATCTCAAAAAAAAACTTTTATTTATAGAAAAACCGCCATTTTTAAATGTATAAACAAATAATATATACCTCAAATTTCGGAATTATAATTAATAACAACCGGAATTATATAAGTAATAACAACCGAGGTTGGCAACACTGTTAGAACGATAGCAGAAACAGTTGTGCGATGAGTCAGTTGACGAATGCATATTTTGCATTTTAATAATAACAAATCATAATGTAGTGTGTCAGTTTTTCCATAAGCAAAAATAAAGATTCTTAATTGTCATTTTTGCTTTTGTCGTCGCGTGTCGTCGTTATTTAAATATGTCGGTGAACGATCCGTTATTGAAAGAATTGAAAGGTTGGGTTTGATGCTTTCGTATTATTATTATTATTATAAAATTTAGAAATTACATCTCGATAAGCTCCCGTACGTCTCATTGTGGTGACATGCACAAAGCCTGTACACGAATTTTAGTGTGTCTGCGTGTTATTTATTGATGACTTCAGTTGCAGTTTTTTTTTTAAATTTTAACATTGTATAATTACAGGTGAGTCTGAACTTGATAGCCAGGAAAGGCTAATTTTTGAATGCAAACACAGTTTGTCTGCAAATCTTACAGCACAGCCATTTTATTCAATCTCTGTTCTCTTTATTGCAATAACAGAAGAACAACACAATACTGGATATACAATAAAAAAACTACTCACAAAGTCAACCCAAAGCCCAGAGAGTAAACAGTTGCACGAATGTTTTTGTCTACCTTAGAGTAGACATTGGGTGGAATATTATGATTCTGCGAGAAAATTCTTCATTTAGAATATCGTGTGCCGCTTAGTACGTGATTCTAAATGAAGAATTTTCTTGTAGAATCATAATATTTTACCCGACGATGTCTATATGAAGGTAGATGAAAACGTTTATGCAACTGTTTACTTGCTGGATTTTGGGTCGACTTTGTGAGTAGATTTTTGCAATAACAGACTTATAATATTTGCTTTTCCTGCTAGATAGGTTACTAATAGTAAAAAAAGTAGAAAACAGACTTAAATTATAAGTACAAAAAGTTAATTATCTGTAGGAAATAAAGCGCCGGAAATAAATTACAAAAAGTAATAATTCCTTATAGTGCAGAGCAGCGGTTTTTGATTGCTGGTCTCCAGAAAATATTTGTACTGAAGTTGGCGTAGTTGATTATTGGTGTTATTGAAGTAGTAATCTAGAATTACTGCACGTACTTTGTTGCGTACGGTAACTCTAGATAAGCATAAATAAACAATGTGTAGTTACTTATGGTTTCTTGATCCTTGTAAAATTATCCGTAATTTAACTGGTCTGCTGTGAGAAAAAGATTGAAAAACACTGGTGTAGAATGTGATTTTGGCATGTACTTAGATTTACAAGAACTTCAGATTAGCTTTCTTATACCAAAGTGTAGAAGGTCCCATATATATAGGGTAGGGGTTCCTATTGTTGACTGCTTCTGATAGTCGATCGTGTAAGTCAAAATCCGTTAGTAATTAGTCCATCGGAGCAGTTTTAGGCAAGCCGTCCTCACGGAAAGCAACGTAAGATCACCCCTTTCTCGACGAAATGCAAGAATAACAAGTTCCCGCACTTGTGGTAATGGGGAAAAATTAGTGCACAACACCCCTTCTAGTGGTTGACCACGTAATGAGGCATTCTCGGGTCTTTAGAAGATAACGTTCTGGGTGTATGTTTTCTACAAAATGCCTATTATTGAGTTTGCTTATCCTTTCACAATTGCCACATTTGTGAGGTTCTCAATGAAGGAAAACACAATTGTCAATGGCCATAAACGATCGTGCACCTGCTGGTCAACTACGAGATGAACTGTGATTTAACTATTTTTTTTCATAATGTAAACAAAGGTCTGATAAAAGGTTTTAGTATTGGTTGTAAATCAGTGTTTGTGAAGACAATGCATTAAAAGTGTTACATCATCTCAAAAGGGCAGAGAATTTCTAACTTGGGCTAACAACTGCTTCCAAAGGCTGAAAGACAGGGTTTGCTAAATATTGTATTTCATTTAGAGAAATGCTATTTTTGTTGTTGAAGATGAAACTGAAAACTAATGACTTAATCAATGTAGTGGCCACAGTCTGTCTTTAGTGATTATTATCATTAATGTTTTTATTCAGAGAGTGTCTGTTGCTTTTTAAATGATCTCTTGCCTTTCCAAAGTGTTCATTTTCTAATAATTTTTATAATTTAAGACTTATCAAGTTACTTAAAAGATTAAAATTTGATATAGTTTTGGAAAGAAACAATGAATAGAAAATTGTTATACTTTATTTTACTTCTGTTTTTTGTTGTTTTTTTGTATTATGTTATAAATTTCTGACCAGATTGCCAAGGTGGCAAAGTTGTCTTCCTGCCATTTATAGAACCTCAGATTTGAATCCTTTGCTGTGCCTTGGAGATTTTTCACCAAGGTTTTAACATAGATTGGGGCCCTATTCTTTACTGTTTGACTAATTTCATTGTGGATTGAGCCTGATTGCAATGGGAAAAATTGATATCAGCGATATAATCAATAATATATTAGTATTTTGCATCAACAAATCAATCAGTCAAGTGTTTGTTTTATGTTCCATTTTTTTCGTTTTATTACTTATTTAATTTTTTTAATGTAAATTTTTATATTAAAGTTAACAAAATTTTTCAATAGATAAGTACTTTAGTTTTATTTTAATTATATTTTTGTATTTAAAGGCCATGTGTTTGATTTAAGAATATATTCTTTGAGTGCAGAAGTAACTGATAGCAATGCATGTCTGTTGCCGTTTTGTGAAACCCTTGAAACTATACTTAGAAAAGGGCTCAAAAGTAAGTTTATTAAAATTTTTATGATATAACCATTAATTTTTTTAAATTTGAATAAAAAAAATTACAAAATAGATTTGTCATAGCACAATATCAAACAAATATTTAATCAACCTTATCTATATCAGTTGCTCAGTCATAAAGTCAAATATTTTCTATTTATACTTTATGGAAGATTACTTTGTCTTTAGAGAGATTTGCAATATATTCTACAATGTAGATAAGATAATATTTTTGAATATTAAGCATTTCAATAATAATGATAATCTAATGATAATCTAATCTAGTATAGAAATATTGTCAGCCTGAAGCATCCCTTTGATGGGTAAAGGCTTCTCCCAAATGCATTCCAATTTGTTTTTTTTCTGACATACTTCACCCAGGTGATTCTTGTAAACTGTGTAATTTTAAATTCACTTTTCTCTTGCACTTTAAACAAAGATAAACTATTGACGATAAAAATATTAAAATTTTTTAAACTTCAATAGAATATAAAATTCAGTGAAGTGTTGACTTGAATGTATGTGACTTACTGAGCTACATTCAGGAAAGTGTGCTTAAATGAGAATTTGCACAAAGCAGAAATGCATTAAAATTCCAGTAAATTAATCCTTAAATGCATAATTTATGATAGGTAAAAAGAATTAATTTATTTATGTAAATAAGGTAAAGTTGAGAATACAAATAAACAAAATGCCATCGTAATAACTATTTTTTTTCTAATATTTTATTAGGAAAAGATTATTCAATAAGGGAGGATTCTGATTTTTATGATAATGAAAAGCTTTCAAATAACTTTGAGTTGTCTTTATGGCTCGTGTCGAAATCCAAAAAATCATTTTGAGAGAAATTAATTAACATTTTATTATTTTATTTTAATTTAATTTTGTTAGTAAATTAATTATTTGGATGTTCTGTTTTTATTGATTAATGAATTTACTGGTAGTGCTAAGTTTATAAATGTTTTATAGGTGTATCATCAGCATTTGGTCGCAGTAAAAGAGATTATTGGCATTGGATTGAAAATTTACATTCTGAAAAAAATCATGAAAAGTAAGCTATCATAAATAATAATTACTAAATTTCAATACACTGTTTATTTATTTAGGATTTTCATATTAAAGTTATACTATAGCTTAATATGATTAAATGAACAAAAATTAATTAATTTCACAATTGCATATTTGGAATCGTGTAATTCCATGTTTCATTTTTACAATATAAAATTTGTATTGTAAAAATGAATTTTACTTTAAAAAATTACTCAATAGTAAAGTTCATTACAGTGGTGTCTTGTACTTTGAATTTAATTTATTCCAGGAGCCTCCTGGAATAAATTAAGTCAAATCAGTTTGATTTTTCCCATTAGATATAATGGAAAGTCAATCCATTCCCAGATCCTAAATGATACCCATTTCAATAAACTTAAAACAGCAAATATGCATAATTTAAGGTAAAAATAACACAATTAAATATCCTAATATTAAATTAAAATGTGAAAACAAATAAAATACATAAATGATGTAAAGTAAAATGAAAATTGCATTTATTGGTTGTGTGCCATAAACTTTGGTGTCTTAAACATGGCTACCAGATCCCGTTATAATGCTTTGCAATAAGTTCCTTTTTCACATAAATGGTAAATAATACAACCTTCCTCTTACACTTTATTGTTTCCATATGCTTTTTGGATGCCCTAGTTAATAAGTAAAGGTTATTTTGAGTTAAACAGAAATCTGTGTATTTTTAACAACTATTCTTATTTAACATAGATGTGTGATTTAATTAAAAAGTTCTGAAATTTAAGACATTATTTTTAATGTGAGATTATATTGTTTTTTTAGAAGCTTACTTTAAACTTCACATTTTGTTGAATAAAATTGAGTTGGAATGTCTTTGGATAAAAAGCATATCAGGCATATTATGCTTTGAGTTTTGGAAAGGATATAACACTGTAGAAACAATAAAAAATTTGTAATATGAAAATGTTTCTGAACTTTTAACATGTCGAATATGGTTTCAAAAAGTTCCATTTGGGAAATTTTGAATTAAAGATCACAAACCATATGGGGGGGGCCTTTTGTTTTGTAACCTTGTAAACTGTCAAATAAGAAAAATTGCAGGAAATTGTTAAAAATTGACAAATAACACATAATATATATAATCACACATCAAAAATAGAGCAAAAAATAACACTGAAAACATACAAGCATAATGCAAGAGTGAAAACTTGAGCACACGACAAATTGTGCTTATGCTTTAATTGCATTTTTTCACTGTATGCACAGTTGAAACTTTGAGGCATCATTCAAACTGATGCATTTGAAGTTAGTTGTTTAAAGTGTCAGGTATCACTGTATTATTTGTGTTAAATGATTCATCATTACTTTTTATATAAATGTTTTTTATATTTTATATAAAAATTAGACCTTTTCTCTGATTTAAAATTATTGTAATTAGCATTTGATATTTCTTTTATAATTTGATCATTTTTAATTAATTTTAGATTGATATCAATATCACTGCAATAAAATATTTCATTTATTTGAAATGGAGATAAAATTTTAATTATATTGCTACAGATAGCATTTTATATATATATATATATATTTGCTATTATTTGAATGTGATTAAATCACATTCAAATACTAAACTACTAATTGTTAAAATACTAAACTATACTTATTACTTAAAATTCGTAATAATAATAATAATATAAATTATCAAATATAAATGAGTGTAACAAGTAAATAGCAATGTATATTTTACAAAATTTAACTTTTATTGTTTGAATTCATTAAAGGTTATCATCAGCCATTTGTGACTGTATTAGTGTTGTAAAGGAAAATAAGAAGGTTTCTTTTTTAAATATTTATTTATTTTTACTTTTGTCAATATTTGTAGTCATATTAATAATGTTAATTTAGGTCCATCATAGCCAAGGAAAAGGAAGATTATTTCTTCGTATTGCTATGATGAAGAAAATTTTGTATAAGACCTTGGAGTATTTTTTACATAACAATGACAATATTCAGGTAAAATATCCAAATATTTTAAATTCTAAACAATATATATATATATAACATTAATCAAAACTATTTTTACTTATTAAGTCATTTTAATTAATTAAACATTAAATATTGTTTCTAGTTAGTATATGAAAAAGATTCAATTATGTGTGATGAAATCTTATCAGGTAATAAAATTATACTTTTTAATTTACTTTAACTAGTTTATCATTTTAATTCATTTTAATATTTAAATCCATATACAGTCAAACCTGTTTTTATGCGCTCTTTTTATGTGCGATTTTTAATTTGTGCGGTATAGTTGGCGACTAGTCTCGTGCGATTCGTCATGTCTTACGTTGACTTATTATAGCTAAATAAACTTATTATAGCATAAATGCACTTATTATAGTAATATTATTGCATGAATATGCGAAAAATAAAATAATTTACTTTTTAAGTCAACAAAACACCACCTGGACAAAAATATGTAAAACAGACGATAGACCAGACGATGCAGTCAAGTGCTGACATCTGTTGTCAATAAATTCAATTTCGTACGGTTTTGAGTTATTTTCTATGTGAGACTTCTTTTATGCGGTCCCTGTTGACCGCATAAAAAAAAATATTTTTTTAATTGTGTCGCGAAAACTATTATTTACAGCCATTCGTGAAGTTTCGTGAGATTTTTTTTAATGCGGTCCCTATCCCCCGCATAAAAACAGGTTTGACTGTATATATATATATATATCCTTATTTTATAAAAATCCTTATCATTTCATAAAAAATTGGATTAGAATAATAAAAATATTTTATTATTTAATTGAATAAAAAATTTTTTTAATCATAAAGAGAATGTAAAATGTCAAACTGTCCATATAACATCATCAATGATTGACACACTAAGGTAACATATTTATAAAAGAACTTGTACAATTTTATTGTTTAAAGCTAAGACTGTATTTTGTTTTTCCTATAATACATGAAGTTATGCCATATTTAGAAGTTACAAATTAGAAAATCATAATTATTTTTCTGCAAAAAAATTAATAAACAAACAACTTTATTTTTTTAATAATTGATACTTGAGAACCTAATGATTGACAGACATTTCCCCAATAATTGACACAGTTCACATCATCACAGACAGACATGTTATACAACAAGATTTCCAATTAAAAAGATATTTTAATGAATTATGCCCTTGAGATGTATTATGGCTTCAACCTAGATTTTAAAACATTCTGTAGAACATGGAGAGAAAGTTATCTTTTTTAAAATTATAATAAGAATATTGAGCTGTTGACTAGACATTATTACAAACAAGTAATTATTTATTGTGACATTATTACAATGCTGGGCTGCAATTTTTAATTCATATTTTTAATTTATTTAACTTAAAATATATGCTCTTCACCTCAAATTAGTAGTCACTTGCTCACGTACATCATACTTCTCCTTTAACAATAGAATTGTGCCAGTCATCTTTTAGGGGAAATTTTAGAATTAATTATAATAACATGACTTTTGGTTTTCATCAGAAGTTCATGTATAATTAATTTGGGCCTCCTGTCCCTAAGGTTTCCATAACTAACTCCATCTAACTCCATTCTCAAGATTAAGGACAGACAACATATGGACGAATGACAGTAGGAATTTACAGGTCTGCAATTTTTTGAAATTGGAGACTTGTAAATTCCTACTGTCATTCGTTCATACGTCTTATTAAACAGTAGCAATTCTAATTTCTAGAGATAGAAAATTAACTAATGCAATCTAGAGAAAACTGTAAGCCTACTTGGGCCTGCTTAGTTTATATTATATACAGAGAAGGAAACATTGAAACTTAATTCTCTATGCCCCAGATTTGGTTCAGCTAAAATTTTTATAATTTTTTTGTAATGATATTTCAGTGGTTTAGAAATTTTCTTCTGAATCACTGAAATATTGTCACAATCAACACAACGTGTATTTTAGCATTCTTCACAATTGAAAGCTCTGCTAAAATCCATGTGACAACCTGAAGATTGGTTTATTCTGAGAAAATCTGACTTTTAGTTTTCCATTTCTGCTACAAGATTGTGAAAACAGATTTCACTGCTACTATCATGAAGTAGCATCTTTAAATCTGAACTTGAAACATCATTTGGAGTTTGAAGCCTGGATCCATCTACAAATGATTGGCCCTATTTTTCTTTCAATTGGATTTTTCCCAGAGGATTTATACACCAGAGTGGAATGAGGAACATCAAAAGTCCTACTGGATTTGTGACATTCTACTTTTTACTGCAATGAGAGCACCATTCATTACAGACTCAGAATATTTAAATTTTGATTTTTACAAACCTGGCTTAGACTGCATAGGAGACACAATCACCAGTTTGATGTAAAAAAATCTGGAATGAAACCAGAAGGAAATATCTTAATAATAAAAAAAAACCATTTATTGACAAAGTTTATCTGTATCTCACCAGTGTTTGACTTTAGATGTCAAACACTGGTGAGATACAGATATTGAAACTGATAATTGACACTACATGTTTTTTGCCTTAAATAGTTATTTGCAGCTTTAGGCAGTATTTTTTAATAACTTTTCACTATTTAAATTATGGAAATAAAGTAAAACATTATTAAAAACACTTAACAACAATTAGTTATAAATGGATTTTCTCTGCTTTCCTCCGTAACAAAAAATTAAGGTCTTCTAGCTTCACATACAAGCCACAACTAAAATGGCTTTTACCACATCTCTCTCTCTCTCTAGTGATCAAAAACTGAACTACATCAAATCACTTAATAGTAATAAAAATAACACTAGACTGTATTAGTGGTCCTAAATTAAGTTTAAAGCATCATTTACTAGGAATTTTAGTAGTATTTGTCAGTCACTGGGTCTATGTCAAACACTGATGCCATTATCCTAGTTTAAATTTAAATGTATTTAGGTTTCTTTTCTTATTGCTTTATTTTCAGAATTCTTTGGCAAAGTCAAATCTGCTTATGCCTTTGTCTAATTATTTTTAATGCTTTTGAAGCAGATAGCTTTTTTAATTTATGTGAAAATGTGAGGAGTTTTTGCTGTAAATTCTGTACTGAAATAAATTTCTTCTAATAATGAGTAATTAGTCAAAACAGAGAGATGACTGATGTAATTCACAAAATTGATAAACAAATAAATATCCATAATGAGGCTTTATCACACTATCTAATAAACAATTATGCAATTTTACAATTATTACAGCTATTACATTACAGATATTTATTTGTTTATCAATTTTGTGAATTGTAATAATATTTCATTGTTATATAAAATCAGAATTTCACAAGGACTTTTACATTATTAGTTAATAATATAATTTTAAAAAAATTGATCACTTACTTAACATTCCTTAAACCATAAACTGTATTGATATATATATATTTAGAGATTGTTCAAATGATTATTGTATGGTTGAAAGCTGTTAATTAAAATTAAAGGTTTTAATTCATTATATAAAAAATACTGTGTTTGAAATTTTTATATTCCAATTAAGACATTGAACAAAATTATTTTAAAATTTATTATCAATTTCAGAGATTTTTCTTTCCTTGATATATGAAGTAAATAATGTAAAATTCAAATTGACATTAAAGGTAAAAAAGTTACTATTTTTCTGTAACACTTTCCATTGTTTAACATATATATATAAAAATAGATAAATGCAAACTTTTAATTTTTAGAATGCAAGTTTTCTTGATGAAACATGGCAACTTGGAGTAAGTAAAATTTGCATAGAGTATTCATTTTGCTACTTTATTATATATTACATTCATTCATAAAAATTTTATAATCATTAACTTTTTTTTGATCTTTACATAATTCCAGAAAAACAACTAATGTTGTTGCCCAATATTGTTTAACAATTGACTTCAAGATTCTTTTTTTTTGCTATGTTATATTTATACTCTCTATAAAATTATAAAAATGTGCAGAAATTAGAGTTTCCGTAAATGAAAAGCAGTTATCAAAATTTTTTTTATATTATTTTATGACATCTTTTAGAAGCTTTTTAAAATATTTTTAAATTAACACTGATATTTATTTGCACTATTAAAACATTATTTGTTTTAACATTGTAGATAACTATTATTTACTTAATAATTGTATTTGAAATAATTACTTTTCATTTTTCAAATTAAAACATGAAAAATGGATGTGATGAAAATTCGACTTCTCTGAAAACCACTTGTAATAAACCACAGTACAACTGAAAATGTTTGATAATTAAAATTGTTCCGAATAGTACTGTGATATAAATTCTTATATTTAAAAAATGTAAAATTAATTTTTATATATCAAATTATTACATTAATATAACTATAAGTAATAATGCATTTATTGTGTGAACGTATTTCTCCATATCAACTCTTTTTCACGATTTCTTTTTAGGTATATAAAATGTATGAATTTGTTCCATGCAAAGATTTGGGAATGAGTTTAGGGTAATTATTTTTATAATTCTAAAGTAAAAATTTACTGCAGAAACTGAAGTTTAAAAATGAAATATTTTTAGGTTTGTTAAAGGAAGGCCAATTGTTGTCAATGTCGAAAAAGGAAGTGTTGCCGCTGAAGATGTAAATATGTAACATTGATAAATACTTATTTCCTGTTAAATTTTTAATTATTGAGAAAAATACTTATAAAAACATAAATATTAAAGAAAACATGTAAAAACAAGAATAGTATAAAATTGCATGTTCTTTGAGAATAAATGATTCGTTAGAGGACAGCAAAGCATATTGAGGAAAATTAATATTCAGGGTGATTTGTTTTTAAAAAAAAAATGGATGCTATGAGTGTAGATAAGTACAATATATTTTTGATAATTTCTTACTGATATCTGAACAATATTAAATTTTTGATTAATTTTATAAAAAATTAAAAATAATTTAGTTTATTATTAATTTTTACAAATTGAATTCTAGGAAATCTTTATTGTTTAATCATCTTTTATATATCTCTTCTTTCTATCCTCTCTTTCTATATCAAGGTCATTTAAAGGAATCTTGAGAATGTGAATTTCATCTAAACAAGAATTGAACAAATTGTTGTTACAAAAATTTAATATCTTTGCATTTTACCTTTATCAGATTGTTACTTTTTGTTTATAATAAATACAATGATAATGAAATATGACTAATATGAAATGTCTAAATGTTGCTTAGACATTTTGTTATCTATGTTTTGAACAGAATAAATTTTGCAGTCATTTTTAATTTCTGAGCTAATTTAAATATACAGTATTGTATATACTTACAATGTAGCATAGTTAGGTTTCATGGTAAGTGTCAGATTTTTTTATACTTGGGTATCTGTTTGATAGTAAATAGACCTCCTGAGTTTTATAAGAATAAGTAATGAAGGTGAACTTGTGATGTTGGCTAAATGTTATTCTGTTATTGGTGAAGTATGGCCTAAGAAGAATGGATGTAAGAATTGCTGTTTTTAATTATATACTACATAACTAATTAACACCCTATTCAAATCATCAACAGTTGGATGTTTGAAGTGGTAAAGATGTCAGTCTGTTGCTCTGGGATCCAGGCAAACAACTTCAGGAATTTTTCATAGATGTCCCAGAAATGTTAGGTCTTGATCTCCCATTCTGATTGGTCTCAGATACCCTCACTGTGGATATTGCTGAATACATAATGAATCTGGAAAAAAGCCTTTCTTAGTGTTCACAGAACAGAAAGAGTAAAAAAAAAAACAAATTCTCCAGAATACTTTGTAAGCACCTAAACATTTGTTTTGTCATTTTATATTATTAAAAAGTTTGCTATATGTAGTACAAAATGGAGACGACAATTTTTTTTTTATCTCAGATGACACAAGAAAGTATTTTGTATTCATTTCTGCATTAGAAGGATAATGTAAGATTATAAGGAAATCTTGTAAATTATGAATATTTTTCAATTGATAAATGATATAGTTATATCAGATTAAATATTCTCAGAGAAAATTACTTTTTCAAGCTAGCTTATGATAATTATTATCAATGATTTTAATTTAACATAATGACTTATAATTAGCAGTAACTAATTCTTGATTAATTTTTAAATAATATTTAAAATATCATAAAAAGTAACAGTCTGAATAACCAGAGTTACGTTATGATAGCCATTTCACACAAACTAAGATTCAGTCTCTTTCAACCTTCCTTTTAGGCTTCTAGAAGGATAGTTGATACTGTATGATTTAGCTTTAACTTTCAGACCAATGATTCATTTCGCTCTCTTTTGTTTTAGATGTTTGTGCATATAGAAATTTCTCTGTTTTATAATAATAATAATGAACTAAATTATTAAAACATCTTTATTTCTAACTAAAAATTGGCATTTTAAATTTAAAAATTTCCATGCATAAATTATATTTCGTCTAAATACAGATAGATCTGAATCATTTTTTCAATAACATGTCAAACTACTTATTCACATTAATTGTTGTTATTGGGTAAATACTGGGTGATTATAATTAAAATATATTTATTTAACACTTTCCAGAGAGAGATTTAGCAGTCTAAATGCAACAAAATCTGCAGTTTAAATGCTGCAGCCAAGTTTTTGGTATAAAAAATGGCCACTAATGTTCAATGTCATTAGTTGCAATGGCCATTGTGAAGATCCCATAAAGTGGTTCACAGCCCTGATATCATCTGCAGTGATGCAGTTGACACCCTTTTATGAAAGAGGGGTGAAATATTTGAAATATCGTATGTTGGGTTGAGAGGGCACTGAGGCAGGACTCTGTTTATGTGAAACTTTTATTGGAGTAAAGTAAGGCTTGCAATAATTCCACAGATCCCTCAGGGTACAAATTAAGTTTGTAGATCAGTCACTACTGAATTCTGTGAGAAATTCTAGAAACTAGTTTATGTCTGTGATTCTTTCTTGATTGACAGCCCTGATTAAGCTTTGTCCAGTGGAACTTCTTATTATGTTACCTTTGGGTTTAGCAGTTGACAGTTGGCCAGTCGAAAGTACAGATCAGGAGCTTTTGTTGGAAAAGAGCTTGAAAAAATTTTGACAGGAACTATACTAAAAGAACGTGGCAAATAAAGAACTAGAACTTTTGTGAAAATTACTGGATCTTAGAGAAAGAATGGATATGTTTGTAGAAAAGAACCAGAGAATGGATCTTTGCAAAAGGACTGGTCTTTCTAAAAGAACTAACATCCTTGCAAAAGAACCCTGTATCTTTGAGATATGGTTTTTTTTTTATCCATTTGGTTTCTTGATTGCCCATTCTGATTGGTCTCAATTTCTTGTCCACACTTTTCAATTGGTCTCTACATATTTCCATGCATGACTTGAGACCAATTCATGCTGTGGTTGATAAACGATAATTCATTTATTATGACACTGAATTCATACCAACAAGAAATGGTTGATCTCAGGACTTACATTGTTTATTCCTTCTTTTATATTTATTTTACAAAATATTTCTGTCTCTTTCTCTCTCTCTCTCTCTCTCTCTCTCTCTCTCTCTCATTTTCTATTAATAAAAATTAAATGTTGAGCTTAGATGTAATCTGGAATCTTATGCCATCATCTTACTGGAACATACATTTCTTGTGAAATTGTTTCATGAAAATAATGGCAATGTTGCAGTTGCATTTCGAGATCTTTACTGTTTTAAGAATTTATATTGAGGACCATTGACTTTACAAGTTCTCAGGAGAATGATCACTTGATTTAAGGAAATTGGATTCTTGGAAGTTCAGTCTTGTTGAGGTTGCAAACCTATCACTTTACAAGTCATTGAAGATGTTATCACAGCTGTTGTTGAACAGTCAGTTAATAATGTTGCAGGCTTGTATAGTGTATGCATAGTATCACAGTAGTTGAATATCTCCTTTTGTAGTGTGGAACATATTGAGAAAATTGCAATATTATTTGAATATAATCAGTTACAACTGGCAGTTGCTTGCCACTGAAGGGAATCAAACTTTGCATTGGCTTTCCTTGCTAGAATGGAAGTGGATGAGTTGTGACTATGGAAGATCCTGTGAAGGGACAAGGCAACTTTTACCTCAGTGAACACTTGAAAATGTCACATTTGGGCCACAGAAAACTCTCATGTTTTCCAATACAGATTCCACTGCACTTACCTAAAGTTAGTTTGGTGTTAATTCATAGCCACATTAACCTTGGATTATTCTTTTTCAAAAAAGCCCAGATATATCAAGAGATGTTCAACACTTTTGTTGTACACCAATTACAGCAGTAACAATGCTTGAATCAACTACTTTCATGCAAAACGTGATGCTTCCTCATATTAGATGCTGCTGAATTTTGCCACAGCAACTGCTGTATGCAGCAGTTGCTGTGGCAAAATTCTACTTACAACAGAGTGACTAGTGATGCATTTCCTACTGCCTGACCTCTTTGTTTTTTAGATGTTAATTTATATAATTTTTGATTGTGAGGATGCTTAAAAAGTGTGGTTTATCAAGGACATGTTGCGGATTTGAAGCCTTGAAATACAGTATCACATAGCAAATAAAATTTTTGTTGCTTGCATTGTCAAAAATACCATAGTGGTGAGTTTTATGATGTCAGAGTAGAAGTATTAACTTTTTTTATGGAAATGTTTTCTGCAAGTCTTGGAATGCTGCCATGCCAGATTTTGTTGCATGTAAACTGCTAAATATCTCTCTAGACAGCATCAACTAGGGATATTTTAATTACAATCACCTAGTGTCTAATGTATACGTTGAATTTATATTTTGTGTGTTATTTTTTATTAATAAAGTTTATACTTGAATAAATGAATTGGCAGTAGATTATTGAGTTTGTAAACATTATTGTCTCGAATAGTTTCATTAAAAATTCAAATTTAATATAATTTAGATAAATTTTTAATATTTTGTTTTTTCATAAAGTTAAAATATCTTGTTTTATATATACTGTATATATATATTTATATTAAAGTTTAAATATGCATAATGTTAAAAGATATGTAATTCAAATGTTTCAGGACCAGATTGAAGTAGGAGATATGTTAGATGAGTTATATGGAAAGCCACTCTATGGCTGTAGAAAAGGAATGATATCTTCTTTATTAAATACTTTTCAAGGATTGCCTATTTATATATGTGTTGTAAAGGTAATAAAGTTTTTGTGGCTTATTTATAATCTGTTGTAATGAATGGATATTAATTTTTTAAATTATCAAGTTAAAATAGAATTATTTAGTTTCTGTTAATAAGCATTGAATATGAAAATGAGTGTTCAATATGTTATATTTACATTTTGTATTATTCTCCACTTATGGAATCTTACAGATAATAAGAATAAATATACTGAATTTTAAAACAATGTGTTTAAAAGGAAGATATAACAAAAATATTTTAATTAAAGTATATATAATTTAAAACAAAAAATTTTTAATGTATACAATTCTGTCTTTGTAACTATTTTTATTCAGTACGAAGAAATTGAAAGTAAAATGATGACATAACCAACCACTAATATGAAACTGTGTAAAAGTTTCTGCAGTTTTAGTATGATTTTATCATAGTAATGTATATAACATAATTTTAATTTTCAGTATTTATTTTTTATTACTGGGTAATCATTACGTGAAAAAACATATGGTTTGCTTGTATTTTGTGACTTCAGTACAGCGCAGAAACTGAAAGGCAATGAGATTGAGGCTTTTCTGCAATGTTTAGCAGTGCTGCAGAGTAGTGTCTTGAGGGGTAACTAGTCTGAATATTAACTCCTAGTGCTGAAACAATGCATTTGAAGGCCTGTTTATAGAACGTTTTTGGATCCCCAAGGCCTCTAGAACATGCTGTAAAAATATTGCCACTAACTCCCAGAATACCCTGTATAGCATGAGTGTTCTGTACAAATAAAATGTTTGTTGTTTGCAGCACCAAAAGTGCCATTGTTGTGAGTTTTGGTACTAATTTTTGTTTTTATGGAAATGTTTTCTGCATATTCTGTAATGTCATCATATTAAATTTGATTGCATTTGGACTGATAAATATCTGTAGATAGCATTGAATAGATATATTTTACTTAAGACCACACTGCATGTGTTGTTTTAATGTTAACACGATGAAATACTCTTTCTATATTAATATTATTATTTGTTTCATATTATTAATTTTTTATAATTATAAGCTGCTATATGTATTTTTCATATAAATTCAGTATATTTCATTACAGTGTTTATTTTGGAATGGTTACATTTTTCCGCCTTTACGTCAGCATTTAATGCAGTTACATCTTAACGTTAATCAAATTGAAGAAAAATTTCATCGTACATTAATAAAATTATCAGAACTTCAAGACAAAAATTTGGATTGTAAATTACCTCTCAACTCTCAATTGTCAAGATGTGATAAAAGTGATATTTTTGAAAGAGAAACAGTGAGGTTGGATTTATTTATTTATTCTAAACTTGATATATTAAGCATTTTAAACTAATCGCATATTAATACTTTAGTTCTGGTTATTCTGTTGTGTTTTTGGGATGTGAAGTTGTTGGACAAGTAAGTATGAAAATTATTGGTGAAGTAATTAAAGTACAATGTAATGTCCTTATAATAAAATAAGACAAATAATAGATTTATACAATTGATTAAAAATTTATTTTTTATGATAATGAATATAGTTTAAATTAAACATATATTCAGCTTGTCTCATCCTAGAATAAATAAGATATAAATAAATAATCAGTCAATCATAATTGTTACATAGAATACATATATACAATAAATTATTCATAATATATCCGATTTAATTTAATAATATGATTTGTCTTTGTTATAATCAAGTGAATAATATGTTAGCATTTACTATATTTTTTTGGAATGAAAATGTGTGATATATTTGTAAATTGAAATAAAATTTCTGAAATGTAAAATTATTCTGGACTTGTATAATTTTACTCTGTTTTGGCAGAACTTCAACTTTAATATAAATACCAATTTTGTTAATTTATAAAATTGCTTTCAAACAGGACCATGGAATGGCTGAAATTGGGAAAGCAATTGATAAATTTCAGAACAGTCAAGATAAAAAGGTAATTTAAAGTTTTAATATTATGTTATTAAAATATTCAATTAATTTTAATAAATAATTTTATATTTGTTTTATAAGGAAGCATATTTTTATATAAAAGAAATAAGGATTATAGCTACAGAGAAATTAACCAGTAAGGTGAGACTATATAAGTTAAATTTATGAATTTTATTTATTTATTTATTTTTTTAGAATTTTAATTTAGTTTATTATAATACAACAATACAATAACCATTTCATTTCATAAATAACAGGGCAAAATATTGTTTGTATGGATAAAGAAATCATATAATTATTTTTCAGTGAATACATATTCTTAGTTTATTTGTATTTGTATGACTAATTACAGTAATAACTATATATCTGATAAACTTTTGAAGGAAACTTTATTTTCAGTTTTTCAATAATTAATAAGCTTTGAAAATATGTATTTTGATCAGTTGCCATTAATTCTTTTTCAGTTTTTCTAGAAAATTAAAATTATTTTAGATTCCATTTTCTTATTTCGTATTTTTGCACTTTTTTTTTCTTTTGGAAGGAAAAAAGTAATGAAATTCTTCTATTTAATTGGCTTCTGCTGTCTTATCAATATTCTATTTGGAAATTGGATTAAGATTTTACTAAAAAATTTAGCTATGTCTTTAGCCAGATATTATGAAAATCACATTGTTTATGCTTATGAATTCCCTGACTTCTTCAGAAAAAATTTCCATTTATTATTATTATTTTTTCATATGATTTCATATGAACCATTTAAGCTCAAGTAAAAGTTTGTATTTATTTGAGACTATCATTGTTAAGTGACTACATTTTAAGTTATTTTTACTACATGGCAATATTTGCATTTCTTGAAAATGTGTATCGATTACAGGTACTCCTCACTTTACGACCTATCTGCTTAACGACCACTCGCACTTACGACCAATCGAGTTTCGACCTGCAATTTGGGGAATCCCCTTTCTCGGCTCGAGCGTCGATCGGTGGCGAATGGTGACATGTGCACTAAGCGTACTATAATAGACTTGTGCGTACTATAATAATCTTTTAATGAATAAATTTGAAGTTTGTTGCATAATTTGTATAATTTTACAACGTTCCTATATTCCCGGCGCAAGCTACTTGTTTATCGACCACTTCGCTTAACGACGTAGTCGTCGGAACGGAACTCGGTCATAAAGTGAGGAGTACCTGTATAGATAAATAATGCTGTATAAATAATCCACTGTGCATGAAAGTGGATTATTTATTTAAAGCATTATCTACAGACGTAGAAAAAATTTTTTTTTCTGTAGAAAATAAACATACATTTACCAAATTGTATGTGATAGATATATCTCACACTTAATAATATCAATGCTTAGTTTGTTATTCTGTTCATTTGCTACTGTCCAGATAGATAGTACTAAGATTGCTACAGAAGAATGAAAAACAATTAACTCTATTTCTTTCCCTCAAATTGATATGGAATGACAGATCAACTCTTAACATTTCTAAATTGTAAAATATGCCTGTTAAATAAACTTGTATAACTGCTCACAGTTCATTATAGCAAACAAATCAAACATTTAGAGTTCCTGATAATTTATACTATATTATTTACAGAATATTGTTTCTAAGCATTATACAGAAATATCTTCTTGTGGAAGGAGGACAGATTTTACTAAATATTTTGCATTTATTGCAGGGTAAGAATTTCAAAGCAAATATTTTATTCAATATATAAATTTTTATAATAATGAAAATAAAAAAAGTATTTTTACTATAATATAATAAAATTATTTGTGTTTAATAAATAATTATCACATAAATAATGTTTCTTTTTAGTGAAACTTTATGCACAGTTGCTAAAAATTTTGCTTGTTATGTTTTTGAAGCATCAACTATAGAAGAGGTAAATTTTTTGATATGACGATTCATTCATAAAAATCAAATTTGATGATTAATAAATATTATAAAGTAAATATTCACACGCTATTCATTTTATTATGTTTTATTTCTAGTCGAAAGTAATATTGAGTCATATCGGTAAGTTTTGTTTTAATTCTTGTAATGTTTTGACAAGACAAATGTTTTACTTTTTATAATTCATATAGCACAAGGTTTTGGAAGAACTCATTGGGCTGTTTGATCAATCAGCATTTATACTCCATGTATTCTGTATAATATAATAATTATAAAATTTTTAAATATTCTATTAGAATAATAATGATAAGAATATTTTTATATATTGTTATCTAATATATCAAATATATATTACATGTAAAAACTGTATAAAATGAACATTGTTCAGCTAATGAGGATTTTATCAATTTTCTTTCATATAAAAGTATCAATCATTGTAAACAAACACAAACACACAATAAAACACGTATAGTATACATATATATATATATATATATAAAAATAATAAATAAATCAATATTCAGTATAACTATTTTAAATTAAAGATAATATAGGAAATTTTCAAAATACATTTTAAATATCTCTTATAAACTAGTATAATTTCTAAATAATGAAATGGAAGAATCAATTGCATGAAATTTCTTACATAGAATAAATGTCTTTTGTGTAAACAGACTGATTGCATAAAGATTATACATAAGATATATATTAAATTTTATTATATAAAATATAAAATACAAGTTTTCATGTGTATATAACACTATATCAGTAACATTCAGATATTTCAGATATTTTGGTTTAGATATTTTTAAAATAATTTTTACATTTGAATTGAAAAAAAATTTAAGATTTCATTAAATAAAAATAGGTTTTTTATATGGAAACTATTTTACGTAAAGCATCTGTCGAAGTTCTTGAAAAAATATTTTTTTTATAGATGATTATTATATAGATGTTTGATTATAAACACTACTATATTAGATTAAACAAATAATTTTATGTGTTTTTTATTTATACATTTATTCTATAGAAATTAAATTAAATTTCCATAATACTGTAAAGATTAATAGAATCATTTTTCTTTTTTGATTTTTCTCATATTTGTTTTTAATAAGGTAAATTATTATTTTTTATAAAGTAAATTATTGCAAGAACTATATTAAATCATTTAAGTACAATTTAAATGCTAAACATAAACTAATAGTAATCTTTCTATTTCTGCTAAAACACTTTCTTAGAATTAATCAACACGTAGGATGATTCAAAAATATCTTTACAACTTTGAAAGCATATGCAATTTTAACAAGACGTCTTACAGTCAGTTGAGGCAAAAATTTATAGCAAAACACATCAAAGTTTATCAAACAATTATTATGATTTGAGTGGCACTGTGGTATGACAAACATCCTACTTGAATTCAATTTCTTGCCAAACTCAAAGCAAATCTGTTATCTCTTCAGTTCCTTCAATGGTAATTTAAATTTCAGCTCAGTGAAATTTGTAGGCAAGGTTGGCATAAACATTAGAATTTTAATGAAATCTCAGAAGAAGAAAAATTAAGAAGTGTCAAATCTTGAGAACAAGGTGCCAGGTTATTGATCTTTTTCAACCAATTCACTGACCTGGGAACTGTTTATTGAGGAAATCTAGGAAAGCTGTACAGTAGTGGGATGGTGCATGTGTCCTGTGTCCATCATCCATTAACGGCGAAATGAGAAAATTTTGTAACGTATTGGATATGCTATAAAATTTTCTCACAATACATGGTACTGTTAATAGTTTCCTCATAGAAAAAGGAAGGGACCATACACTTTATCTTTGCCAAGAGCAAAAACATTCACTTTAGGATTATTGCAAACATTTTCTATAATTGCTTGTAGAGGTTCCAAATTCTGGGGTTGTGAGTGTTCACTATCACTGGATGACATGTCAATTCATTACCGAAAATAATGTCCAGGAGTGTCTTATCTTCCTCAATCTGACGATACATTTCCACACTACGCGAGACAAACTCGACGTGCTTTGCTACAAATTAACAACTCGACCGATTCTGTAAGTTTCCTGATTAAAATTCTCTGTTTTCAAACTTGTACAGTCCTTTTTGAATCACTTTGTAATTTTATTTTAAATTATCACAAATTTAAAATTTTTCTGAAGTTTAGTTTATTACAAGACGTATTTCGTGCATCATATGTATCAATAAACCAAATGCACAAAGATTATAAAACTGTGCCATTTAAAATAGACATCATCTATTTTCTAAAAGAAAGTTATGAGAAGCTCTAACATTATTTGGGAAACATTAAATATTGTATGACAGATGTTTATACAAAAAATACATATATATATTTATAATCAAAACACTAAATATTAAATTATTTTTAGAAATAACTTCCTGTTATATTATATAATTTAAATTATGCTAACGAAAAAACTATTTTAAAGATTTTTGCTCGACAGTACAATGCACGATACTTCGATTCTCGTAACTATAAATAAAAACCATTATATAAAGAATTCGTGATCCCGGGATTATCTTCTTTTTTGACGTATTTAATTAATTGCTCAAGTATTTGTACAGAAATAAGGTTACGTACAAAAGTTAATTAAAAAATAACTATATTTTACCTATGTATATTATTTATATTAATTTGAAATAACTTTTATTGTCCAAACACTAGAGTATAAGTAAGAATAAAGTCTTCTAATATAAAATAAGGTTGAAAAGGTAAATAAATATTGTTATCATACAAGAATTTATTGTAATTTAAGTTACTTTTATCTAGTCATTAATTTGTTTAAGTTTTAAAATTGTTTTCCTAATGCTGCAAATGCATTTAATTATATTATTGTTGTTGTTGTTGTTATCAATATATTTTATAATCTCAGTTCTTCCTATGTGAAATATAATAAGAATTATTTTGTATTTATATATATATATATTGTTGATTTTGTATTTTAATTAATAATAAAACATGCCAAACTGTTATGTTTAAATTGATTAAAAGCAATTATTTATACTTGTAAAATGTAATAAATTTAGATTTTTACTGTATTATATAACTAATTTGAGAACATTTTATGGTAATTATATTTACATTAAGTTGAAACAGTAGTAATAAATTTACTGTTATTATTGATTTGATATAAATATGAGAAACAAATTAATGAAAAATAAAAATATATGTATATCTGAATTATTATTTTTTCTTTAAATTCCTAAAAGTTTTCTAAATAATAATGGAATTTTCTACATTACCTTTGACAGTATGAAATAATAAAATGTAAGAAACACTTACAGGTAAATTTATATTTTCACTTTCAGTTTTTATATTTAAGTTATCAAAAGTCATGCTAGAATAAGATTTTAAAAAACTAACAGTAGAGCTTGTTTACATTTATATTTATGCAGTATATTTTGGTGCAACGGCTGCGGCAAGTAAGATGTCGGTCTACTATTCCCGAGGACCCGGGACCCAACCCGGCATCACGCCAAACCCGCGACGGACTAAAAGGCACTCGGGGCAAAAAAGTGTTAAACTTGTTTTAATTGAATAATATTTTAGTGGAAACTATTCTTTGACAGTAATTACATTCCATGCACACCACTCTTTAATTCTGGTAGAGGAAACATTTATATTTTTGAATTTAAACAGTTTTTAAAAATAAATATATAAATTATATTTATTTGAAGTACAGTAGAGCGTCGATAAGTGGAACCAATTGGGGCCTGGGGTCCTTCCAGTTAATGATTTGTTCCAGTTTCCGACTTTGTACGAAAAAATACATTAACCTGTCCGATGTTCAAATTTTTCTCCGTTGCGTGTCGCTTCGTGTTGAATTTTCGTCGATTTTAAGCCTAACGAAAATTTTTATAATAATCATCGAGGCTATCGTATCGTTAAAAATTATTTCTGCATTTTGTACATACAAAATAAATATATTAAAGAATATAAAAAACATGAAAATTATACTTCAGAAGTAAATTTAGTATCAAAAACATTCGATTCGGCACGACACAGTCCGACTGAAAATCGTTCCACTTATCGACGCTCTACTGTAGTTTAAATCCCTTAAAATTTCGATACAACGCATATTTTTTTCTTGTTTTTTATTAAACCGATTTACATAACGAAACACGCATCAAAATCTTCAAATGTACTGTACTTGGATAAAATTTTTTTGGTAATTAGTTTGCAGAAATGTCGACAGATGGCAGTAAGTGCTTTCGGGCTTAATTGTAGTCCCGCATAAAAAATAATTTTTTTTTAATGTACGAATTGTAAAAAAAGTAATTCGAATTTGTATACAAAATTAATTTTAGTGTATTTTTCCGTTTATTTTCCTTTTTCTCGAGCGCGTAATTGAAAAACCTGCAGTTCCCTGAATTTATAACAAGCGAATACTGTATTCAAATTATTAACAAATATCCAGGCGTAAGCGCGTAGATGATAGATATAATTAATATATATTTTTGTATCCTCGTCTAAATATTTTCTCACCAATTGTCACGTGAGTCTTACGTCGAACGGAAGTTATTTGTCTGGTGTGAAAGCGAAAAAAAAAACAAGAAATTATCCAAAATGGCAGCGAAAGGAGGACAAAAAAATCCTTTACGACTTAGTCCGATTGTCGAAACGTCATTAACCTACGACAGAAGGAAATTTCGTGCGTTTATCGTTAATTTATGCAATTATTTTAAATACCCTTTCGTAATTTTGTGTTGATTTTTTTTATGATTTATTTGTTTTTTTTTCTTTCTTTTCAAAGAAGTTTCTTCCTACCGAATGCTCTTTGATGTTCTGCCAGTGCAAATTTCTCTCAAAATTATAGTGAAATTTATTATAGAAATTACAAAAATTAGAAATTATTTACCCGACTTTAAAAACGTGGATCTTACTTAATTTTACTTTGAAATTTTAAAGGGGTGGGTCACACGAAAACGTTATCCTGCGAGGCAGCTTTCCAGCAGACACTCGGAGCTTTGCGTGTGTATCTAACAGTGATTAGGCGTTACGTTTCGGCTGGTTGCCGCGCCATTTTTGATTTAATTTTTTACTGTCGTCGATGCAATAAAACGGGATTACGGTTAGAAATAACGATAAACCGTAAAGTCGTAAGTATTAAATTAAACTTTAAAATCGTCGGCTCGAGATTCAGAAAAGACGGACGGACGACAATGGGAATTTATAAGTCTACAATTTTTACAGATTGCAGCCCAATGTAGACTATTGTTAAATTCGTAGTTTTGGTGAACTTTTACTAATGATAACGAGGATTATTGCGTACGAAACTGTAAAAATCGGATGCTTTGATACCAAAAATGAATGTGGAATGGTTCATAAATGAATAATGGTACCCGACGAAACATCTATATAATAGTTATAATCGGAGTGGCCCTAAGCTATAACGTATAACGGGCCCTTCCCTTCCACCAAATAATAATAGCCTACACGTAAAAATGTGACCTAAGCTACAGGTTATTCAGTTTACGTGCAAATCCTATCCCGGTTATAACGCCATAATTATTTCATTTTTAATTTTTATGTTATACACGAGGATTTTTATACCTTTAAAATGAATGAGAGCGAAAAAATTACGTCAGATTGACGTAGAAGCGCACATTATACTAATAAAATGAGCACGTCTTGAGGTTAATATAGTTAATTTTATTGAAAACGTAGAGGAAAATCATTCTAGATTATAGAATAATAATTCTAAATCACGAAAAGGTATTTTATTCGTTATAATTTATCACGTTGTGGCTATTCGAATGACTCGAAATAATAATAATAATAATAATAATTCGCTAACGTCGAATTGTTTCATTGATGGACAATTGAAATGGAAAGTTATCGTCGTGTACGATTAGGACCATTATGTTTAAGATGGTTGCAAATTGACATCACGCGTGAAACCAGTGGTGCGACTCGTGTGGGTGCCATCACCCGCCTATCAGATATTTTTGCTTTCGGTTGCTGTGTCTAAAAAGACAGTAATTCCGCCCGGATGACGGACAATAGAGCCATTCGTCTACTACGACGGGGAACCCCCTATTTAACGATTTATCAATGCAGCGCTATAAAGAACTTCGTTATTCTTATAGGACTCGCTCGTTGGTATCCATTTGTTACCACGAAGAAACCCTATCGAATGGTTTACAACGAAGCACCATCGAGGGCCTTCATCGTCTTGTAGGAGGTCACTTTTTGGTATCCGTCTACGCGTTTAGGTAGGCGCTTTGCCTACTTAAATTCGATTTTCGTGTAGAAAAATTAATGGCTTGTCTGCCTGGAAGCGATGTACTTAATACCTAAACGGGTAATCGCCTATATCTTACCCGTTTAGGTAAGATATACGCGATTGCTTCCGGATAAAAATAAACGAAGAGAAATTAACTATATAAATCAAACTTACAACTTTATCTGCTTTTTAGCTTCCAGGTACCTTCACACCTTCTCGAATTTCTTTCGTGAGCTTAAAGAATTGTGTGGGTTTATCGGAAAAAGTGTAGTAAAATATATAGCTTTAATCGCATGGATTCGCTTTCAGAATCAATATGGCGGCGAATGACGATTGAACAAGTGTATTTACAATCAATTATATTTAATTATATAAATAATAATAATAATAATATGACTGTAAAATTCTAATAAAATTTAAGTTTATTTCGTAAAATATTTATAATAATTTAAGACATTTCAAGCAATTTCTTTAATGATAATCTCCTTTGGAAGTGTTCTCTTCCATTACATGCCGGACACGTAATACGTAAACGTTTTAATTATGTAAACAAAATATTACAATTAAAATAATAAAACCTTTGGGCTATATTTCTGTATAATAAATAAATCATTAATTAATTACCTGGAGTGAAACCTGACTCCTAATCATTAAGTGTATGTTAATTAGTGAATCTTTCTGGACGATCATCATCCAGATAGAGAAGTTCAAATATAATTATATAGGCCATATTTCTTAATATAAATACCTAACGAGTGTTTAGAATTCATAATAATACTCTAATTACGTAAGTAGAAGATGAGCAGATTAATTGTAACGAAGTGCAACTTTATGGAGTGTAGAAAAGCCATCGAATAATTAATTATTTGTACTCCTTTCGTTGTAATTAATACCGTTCAACAGGATTTATGCACTCAATTTTCTTGTCAGTCGAACAATACTTCACGCTCCTCCCTCGTCCGAAACAAGAAATGTTGCCTCTATGGACAAGATTACTTACTTTAAACCAGGGAACATCCCTCACGTTTTGCCTTGGTCTCTAGCATTTAACGTCAAACATTGACGAAATTATTAACTGGAAGTGAGGAAATCATCCACGTTTTTCCCCCCGGTGAGGCTAGAATGCCATCGATTGTCGACATTATTTACTTTTCGATTAGGGGAAAGCGAGGAGACATCGAACCAATAAACAGGAGGAAACCAAAAAATTGCCACATTCTTGTTAAATTATTCGTAACAGTTTCAAGTTTATTGTGCCGATTATCGTATCGAATACATATTTTAAAACATTCTTCTTTTCTTTGTACGAAATTCTTTAATATATTAATAAGCAACGACGGAACGGAGAACGTATTGTTAAGCAATACGAGAAGTGTATTTCTCGCTGTAAGCTCTCAAATTTGTAATTGTCTCTAGAAAATTTTCGGTCAGAAATGTCAACAGACGGGTGTGGAATCCGAAAATACCACAACGACCCACACCATACATTCTCCTTTAGAATTTATGTGCTTCGGTGTCGGCTACGTTTGAACTCGGAACGTGATTTTATAAAGAAAATCACTATAAATTGTAAGGTAAAGTATGTGAAATAATACGACCTTTACGTACGACTAAATAAACAATGCTAGCTTATGAATGGATGCTGAAAGAAAAGTCCACGCATAGTTTAATCTTAAAAATATTGCATTTTAATTGACGTAATTTTTAATTAATACCGTGTTAAAAAAATGATAGAATTAAATGTAAAATTACGTAATACGATTGACGTCATAATATATAAAAGTCGGGCATTTTTCTCGTGTGGACGTATGAGATTATAGAGCCATAGACTGTAATTTACAACAAAATGTTAACATTTCGTTGTCTTGTTTATGGCTTCTCATATAAGTTATTTTATGATGACGTCAGAATATCACGATCGCTAGTGTAGAAACAGGTCCTGCCAGACTTTGTATTAAAGAGAATTTCAAGCCCCAAGCAACGATTATAAATGGGTAAATTCTGACCTGTTATCTGATGTAGTTAGCAAATTGTTTTCTCTCAGATTTAAGGGATAATGACATTTTATTTTAGAAATCGTCAGAATAACCTCTATCATTCGCATTCCAAAAAATATAAATGCCATTTTTGATTATTGGCTTAAATTATACGCTCTAAGAGATATGTCTTAATAGTTAGCATCTTTATTATTATTCGCTCCGTTCCCTCTTCCATATTCTAAGTGTCGAGCCATCCTCATCGTTCTGGTTATCTCAACGAGGCCATTTTTTTTTAAGGGTTCGACCGTTTCCAATTGTTGGAAATTTTCAATTGTAATAAGATATCGAATAGAAATTGCAAAACGTGATTATTCATCACGTAGTAAGTTGGCTGTATCTTCATTAATCATACAGCTTCTTGTGAAAAGATGAAGAGAATCTGACAGCTTCAGAGGTTGATGACTGCTGTTCCCACGTCATGATCGACGTACCTTCGAGGAAATAATCAATATCTTCTCATTACCACATTCGTTTCTATATCTTTCTCTATAATGGGATTTTGTGGTTGGTTGCTTTTCTACTCCTTTCTCACTACCTTCAAACGACTCCCACTTTAATTAGTCTCGACTACCGACGGTGGTATTAATTAGCCAACTCCTATATAAAAAAACACGCTTCAAAAGACATAATGCTCTTAAACCGAAGCATTGTATCTGTATCAATGTCAGTACAGATCTGTATCCATTTTCACCTCTTTAAACGGTTAATAGGATGAATATATAAATAGTACCCACCTCACAATACTTCTAATGAGCTTATAAAATATTTATATGCCTTAAATTCCGCTTTAAAAACCGGGGTATGTATTAGATTTTTCTTTGCCATTTAATGGTTTCGTGTATAAATATATCACTAGTTTTTGGTGATGTTTTTTTTTCTTGAAAATAAACGTAATTTCCCGTCGTATGATAGTAAAAGTGGAGGTCAAGGACCACTTTGTAAATTTTTATTTTATTTTTTGGTCGGTGAGTCGACTTTTGTGTGGTGGTGCCGTACGGGTCAGTGTCATCCCCCACCAGCTCCAGGCTACGAGAAGAAAGCAATGTCATCTACTATGAAAAATATATCTTCCTGTACTTTTCTTGTTTTTTTATCGAACCACAATTCTTGGGATTACAAAACTCAGAACTCTTTTCCACTCCGGTAATTATACGTAGTCACCTGACAGACTAAACAGCACGTAAGCATCGAAAGAATATGCTTTTTTTCCCATTTATTTACTTATTTTTTTAATTTTAAAATCCATCCCAGTGTGAATGCACTTGAACACTTTAAGATAATTGAATGACTCCAAGTTAATAGTTTGTTTTGTTTTGAACACTCGTAAATATATATTGTGTATTGTGTATGTTTACGTGAATTATTTTTAAATTCCCCTTCAAAGTATATAAAATTTAATACACAAAGTTTCTTAAGACGGGTATTTTTTTTCTTTCAAAATATTACACTTTAGTAGTGTAGGTTCGAAAGTAATTTTCTTTAGTAAGAGTTATATTAATATGCATTTTAATAGGGGTTGTGTGAGTATACTTTTCCGAATTTAGTAGGGAGTTGAGGGGGGAATTCGAATAAAAATTACCTAAGGGGTCACTTTCTAGTGGAGGTTGGCGTGACTTTCCATCTCGTAGCGATCTCATATCTTACAATAGAAGAAACAGACTTGAAAATTTAATAACAACTTAGCAGCATTGCTAGGGGAAACAATGCCAAAGAAAGCGAACTATTCAATTGTTATTCTGCAGCAGTTACAAATTCCGCCATCGTAGCTTGGTACTACCGATTTGGATCGACATTACAGCTCCTAATTAGCTAGAAAACCTTTTAAAAAAATACGTTATTTACCTTTTAAACTTCATTAAAAACGTGTGTCTGTGTTGTTACGTCTAACACACAACTTTTACTTCCTGATACCTCCAATTAAGTAACGTGTCGTATAAATTTATCTACGGTTAAATTTATTGGAATGACTCGATCTAGATTATTTGGATTTTTATTTATTTTTTTTTTTAATTTAAGTATTACATCACGTATTTACGGGGTGTGATCACTACCATCGCTTAACAAACTGTAAGCAAACAGCGCGGAACTAAGAAAATCTCGGCAGGACATACCACGTGACCCCATCCGGCCATTTACACTGACTATATATAAAATGGCTGACGGCAGAGTGCAACTATTCTAACAAGGTTATTATGGATGTGTGAATATCTCGTATATTATTCTTTATCGTTGCTTTGAAATGTGCAAGATTCGTTCGGATTATTAAGGATATTTAAGGAAAATATATAAATATTTTATTATATTTTTATCGTAAGTAATTCTTAACTTTTTTTTTTTTTTTAATATTATTTTATAAATGAAGAGTTTAGAATAATTTTTCTAAAGACCGTTCGTTTGTCGGTTTGTCTTTTATTTGTTTCTTCTCCTTCTTTCTAGCACGCTGTATCGATTTTTAGACGGGTTTTTTTTTTTGCATTAATAAGAAAGAATTTACGGTGAATTTGAATTTTTCGAACAGATATGAAGTTTTTAAATTTAAAAATTATCTGAAGGAGGGAGTTAATTAAAAACCCGATCACGTTGGGCTGCCGGAAATTTAACCAATTAAAAAAATATATATGTATACATAAAAAATTGAAGGGCGGAGTACTGGTTCCTCCCAATTCCCGTCTCGAATTTTTTTTTAGAATTTAAAGTATATTATAGTGTTTCTTCATTAAAAATTCACGTATACTTTACGAATCTATAAAATTTAAATAGTTATTATCGTTTCTAGAACAAAAATATTTACAATTTTCAACCTTATTTCCAGTATAGAAGTAGAGTTTTTGATGTGTTTCGAGGTAAATATAACCCATTTAGGTTATTGATAGTTTAGAAACTAATAAACTTTATAGATCAAACCTTGTTCTACATTTTTTTTTTCTGTTCACGGGATTAAGATTCGAGTAATAGTTATTGTTAAACTGTAAACAATATGAGGGAGGAAAAGAGTATTTTTTTTTTGTTGACGATTTTCTTCAAAAAAATTTATTTGCCCTATTTTTATGCCGCATCAGCTTATTGAACTGCTAAAACTGACCCGATAACGAGGGTAAGACGTTTCCGGATTTTTGGATTTACGCGGAAAATACCGAAAATATCAGGAAATGGTACATTCACTCGTATTAGGAAAATAACTTGTGTTCAACGGTCTGTCCCTCGATTTTGTTTATCCCTCCGTACAAATAAACACAGAATATGTATACGGTGAGTACCTCTCGTCTTTCTTTTCTTCTCGAATTTTCGTACAATTACTTTAGTGGAAAAGGTCATCGGGTACTAATTTCACCTTCTTTACTAAATTACGACTTTCTCCACAACCGTAAAGTAAATTAATTTATGTTTTTTCCACTTTGATCTTTCCGCATCCACTCGTTACTCACCCATTTTATGTACATTCGACGTTTAACGACTTACTCGTATTTTTTTAATTACTTTATTATAAAATATATATATATATATAACACTATCTAACAAAGATTTCTTGAAGTAAATGTAAAAGTTTTCGTGTTATTTCGAAAAATATTATATGTTCTGTTACGAAAACGTTTAACCCTGAAAAATGGGGTCGAAAATCCTGTTTCTATATCTCGACTGTGTTTTTTTATATTTATATTTTAATGGCTTGTCGTATTGCATTCTTGTTAAGAAAGTTTCGGGTATTGTTAAGTGGGAGAGACAATATGGGATTTTCTATATCCTCTGTAAATAGTTACCAATAAGGAAGTGCTTATTATCTTCTTAGAAATAGGAATTGGTGTCGAAATTTTGTCCGTCATTGCTAAAACTGACCTCTTAACGGAATTGCCAAAAAAAAAAATATCCGAAAAATAAACGTAATTGTTTTTAATAACTAAATTCAATAAGTGTTTAGGTGTTTGACCGAATTTTTAGTTATTCGAGATATTGTAATATATCATTTATTTACTTATTTGATTTTTTGTAATATATTCATTGAAATGACTCAGTAGGAATAATATTATAATAAACGTTGCAGGCATTTTTTTTGGGTACAGCATCTAACCTAAATAATTACTCACTCGGAACAGTTCTTTTTCTCATTCAAAATTTCATGCATTACAACCCGCAAAAAATATTAATATATTTTTATTTTCTATATATACTACGAGAAAAGTATAGTCTAAAAAAAGGTTTTAATTACTGTTCGATTTTGTGGCATTTGGAAAATTTGTTTAAAATTAGTTTATGGAGGATAAAAAGTAATTAATGCCCCCTTTTAAGGCTTTTTGTAGTTATTTTAAGGCTTTACAAATGTCGAATTTATACGATTCGTGGTGTATAAAGATATGTCCGCGGTAGAAGTGCAGTTGGGAGGTCTTCGACTTTAGTTAATTTCTAGGCTTTTTTAAAGTGGTAATTTCAATCGGAAGAAAGATTATTCGCATTGGTATTTAATTTTAGTAAATAGGTCAAGTTTGGTCACATAATTAATCATGGAGTAGTACTTAAACATTTAAAAACGCCACGATGGTAATGACATTAAAAAGTAGCAATTACGTAGAAAATTGTCTTTACATCCTGTTCTGCGGATTAGAATATAATAATTATAATGTACAATACTACATTTCAACGTCAGAAAACCATTTTCTATGGCAATATCATTGTTCTTGCCCTTTACGTGAATGGCATCCGAAGAAGAACCAGTCTTTTCAAATCGTCTCGTGCATAATTAGCGTGATGAAGATGACGAAGAAGTGGTTCATTGTGTTAGTCCGATCGTATTATATGTAACTAGCATTTACTAACACAGTGACATGTCTAGCCGCATCCTTCTCGGACAGATTTATCGCCCATTGTTGGTCTTTCAAGGGCATTCACATTTCGTAGTCACTGGCCTCGGCCCATCTCACTCGGGGGCATTACCTATCGCATCATCATCATCTGATCTCGCTCCAAGCTCCCCTGCAGCCCGTTTGGGACTTTTGTACTGGGTTTGCTATTTCTCCGCACCTAAAATGCTCCTGGCTTCGTAGAAAGTTGTTTCTTTTCGCTTTCTAGGAGCTTCAAAACTAGATTTTTTTTTTCAATGGAGCCGTACTTTCGACATTAGCATCATTATGTAAGCACTTTTCCTCGTACACAACCGTCTCTTTGTGGTATTTTCTTCAATGATTTCGTTGTTTCCTATTGAAGTTACTTAAGAATTTCTCTCGCTAATTATCCTTACGCTTCGTTGAACTTATTGTTTTCTTTTATTTTTATTTTAGTTATATTTTTAAAATAATTATTTTTAATCTTATCATTCAAGTACGCTACCGATAGTAACACCATGTTACCGGAAGACGAAGATAGGAAACGACATCTTCAAGGTTACTTAGTTGGAAAGGTCTACCCTCACAAGGTAAATTTTTAATGTATATTCGAATTTTAGAATATTTTTCTAACGAAACCATTCAAATTGTCGGATATTCGCTGCTCAACGGAGCGGAAGAATTGCAGCAAAGACGGAAACGATATAATTATTGATTGCTTCAATAAATATAATTATTAATAGTTTATCGACGGGTGTTCTGTTCCTTTTATAAAACGATGTTTTTTCGTTTAAGGATGAGCGATTCCCCCCCCCATTTTAACTTATTAAATATTAACCTACAATTTTTAATTCTCACGTCTATAAATAAAATAACCCACCGACCTTTTATCTAATTAGTACTCATTGTGCGAATTCGAACCGAGGTGAAATGTTCTTTTCCTCTATTTAATAACAGTCCTTAACCTTCTAAACAATAATATAACATTTCTATGTACAATATGGTGTATAAATATCGCTCTTTGTCTTAGATAAAAAGGTTTGTCCGCATTCTTAATTCGCAATTTACATGAGAATGAATCGACTGGGATAACTTCTAAAAAGAATTGTTAAGAGTCTCTCTCCCCCCTCTCTCAATCTTCCTCTGTAAATTGTAGCTTTACTTTATAATTAAATGATTGTTCGTTCTTCTATATTTATACGAGATAATTTCGTCCGAATTTAAGAAAATTGCCGAACTTATCTAAGTAACGTGTCGAGGAAATTATGTAATTAGATCGAGTAAAAATTCTTTCGCTTCGCTTAGCACGAAATTGTTAATCTTTCTATCAAATTCTACACCGTTTTTTTAAGGAAATACACGGAAATAAATACAGAAAATCGTTGAAATTAATTTTATACTCGATACAGACCTTTACTGTTGAAAGTTTGCAAATATACACACAGATCTATACTGTTCGACATTGGATTACAATACATCATTCTGAATAGCTTATACATATATTGTTCTGTGTATAGTTGTAAATTATTAAGAATTGGCCCACAAATACGTGTCTTTACCGTCGAATATGGCAAATACGTATTACTCCAACAAATCTATACTGTTTGTACAGTTCTTAAATATTCATAAGACTGTAATTATTCTTTTAGAACCTAAATTCTTCCGATTATATCTATCTACTGAGGCATCATCTTCGTTCTGATAATAATCAAGATGCGACAGATAGGAGCACGACTAAGAACATCCCCGAAATATGTGAAATATTACAAAGATTAAAAGAAGATCTGAGAAGTTCCAAAAGGTAAAAGAAAAATCTTTAATTAATTACTTTAAAAAGTATATTTTAAAAGTGTTTTTACTTTAAAAAATTTTAGTTTTATCGACGAATTTATCAACGAAACTAACAGAGGTGTGAAATGGTTGTTGGATCTTCTTCGTTTGTGTCCCGAGAAACGAGACAAGACTCACACATCCAGAGACAAGCAATATTCTCTAAAACGATCTTTGGTATGTCTTCCACACAATAGAATTAACGTTAATATTTAAAAATAATAATAAACAAGATAGAAATCAATAAAACCAACGTAATCATTTTCATAATGGGCACAAAATTTTAAGTAATTTAGCGATGTGAACGACCTCTTCCGGTAATTGCCCGGGGTGAGAAGTCTTTTAAAATGACTCTTAAAGATACTTTTCTAAACGTCACTCGAGTAAATCTTACACAAAAATAATAAGAAATCGACTATAAAACTGTATTTTTTACGTGTAATTTCACTCTCTTTCAGTCGATACTAATTAATATTTTATAATACTTTGTTCTTCTGACAATCCCGTAACAGGAAACGATACTATCAACAGATTCCCAGGTAAACGAACGACGTGTTATTGTTGGGAACAAATAGGCTCTTCTATTTAATAGAGCTATACTTAATTTACTTTTTTTACCTTTCTTATTAGCATCGTACGACCGTATAGGTTATTATACACCATAGCTTTTTTTACTTAGATATTTATTAAACCATTGTTATAGATATATAATTGAAAGGCATGCCCCTGTGTAATGTATATCTGTTAAGTACACAACTACAAAAGACCCATAATTTAATGCTTTTTTTTTGTTTTTACTTTTATAAATGATACCACACTCGATATTTGATAACTGTTACTTCATTTTATAATTACTAGTTACATTTTTTTTATTTTTATTGTTCAACAGACGGAAGAATACGATTGTTTACTGTGTTTAAAATTAATTTCCGGATCTTCGGTTAGTGTTTTTTTTTGTATTTTTTGAAAAATTTAATGACGAAAATTTACATTTTTTCTGAGTAATTTGTTTTTCAATATTTTTAGAAAGCAATCGAAGAAATGACAGAACATAACGATGGACTTTCTACCATAGCTAATTGCATTATGAGTAATTACAGTAAGTCTCGTCTAGTAGCATTAGAGGTATGATTACAATTTGGATTTTTTCGAAGTCAATTATTCGTTCGTAACGTGTTTTAAATTAAATAATAATAATAATAAAACAATATTAAATCTAATTAACCTCATTTCTTAATCCCTAAACTGTGGATCTTAACAGTAGATTAAATGCCTTAAAATACTTATAAATTATTCATCAGATAAGCGTGATATTTCTATAAAACGTGATCTTTAAACTAAGCTATAAAAATTTATTTATATTTTTATATCCAAATTAGAATCATAAAAGTGTAATTTATCATCTTTTATAGTTACTTACCAAATGTTGTAACACAAGCTCTCGTGGTTATAACAAAGTGTTAGAAGCCATGTCCCAAGTAAGAGTTATTTATGGAGAGTCTGTCAGATTTAAATTTTTGGTGGCCATCTTGAATGGAAATGTAACTACTCCTCCCGGATTTGAGGTATTCTAATGGTGTTTTTATTCGATTTATATGCTTTAATCTACTTCAACTTCTACTTTTTTTTTTTTTAAACAGAGGATTACTTTGTCTTTTCTTAATACTTTACTTAAAAAATGCCCGAAGTTATCGGAGAAAATAAGATTACAGTGCGAACTGGAGGAAGCCGGATTGGATATGAAAGCCATCGAAATTGTAAGTGTTGCTTACAAGAAGATTGTTTAAATCGCTTTTTTTGGGGGGGGAATAATTACTAAATTAGTTTAAAAAATAAATTAAACCACATAAACCATGCTATAAATTAACTCATAAGCTTCTTCAGTGGGAAGCTGATGAATTAACCACGAAAAAAAGCTATTTTTCAGTTAAATTTATGGACTTTATAATAAATAATAACCTCATTAACCATTAAAATTTTTATAGTAATTTATAATTTTTAATGCATTTTATTACAGAAAATGCACGCGAAGAACGTAGCCAGCGACGACGAAATATGGAGCGAAATTAAAAAATGGAAGGAAAATTGCATCGACGTAGAGAACGACATGGGAGAAAGACGTCATTTATCAATGGAAAACGTGAAATTACAACAAGAGGTAACATTTAAATTCAATAAATTAAAATCTTATGGGAATAATTCGCTTTAAAAACCAATTTTATACGTCACAGATTATCCTATTGAGGAAAGCTCTGAAAGTAAGCATACTTTTTAAGCATAGTTTATGATAAATAACCTAAATACGCTCATTTTTACCAGGCAAATTTTATGTTTTATAGAAACTAGAAGACGATAAAATATGTTTAATGCAAATCGAGAGAGAGGTTTGTTACTTATTTTGTCTTTAATTATAATCTGGGTTGACTCGATACATGGGATTGCTGTAGGCGATCGAAGCATACAAGTTCGTGTCTAAGTTTCGTTCGATCAAGGTTGATATCAAATTAAATTCTCCACCTTCGAAACTCGTCGATCCGGGTTTCGAGCCAACTCTGATTATAATATAAAAATGGAAGAGTTAATAAAAATAATAATAAATAAAACATCTTTTAAAAAACAGCTGAAAGAAAGATGCGACGATCTGGATCAAGAAGTCACCATTTTAAGGAAGGAATTACAAGATACTAAAGTAAATAGATTTTTATGTGTTAATTCGATTGTTTTATACGAAAGAGAACGTAGGTGTTGTCGAATGAAGGGACCAACTCGCCTTACGCGGGTGGTCTCCTTAAGCAGGTTTCACTACAGTCTTGTCAATAATTTATCTGGAGCTTTGCAGACAGATGTTTAGTTTGTTTTTAAAATAACGCTCGCTTGACACGACCTGGGTGTGGTGACTTTTAACTGTCTGACTTTCTCGACAAGTAAATGCGATTTCGCCTTCAAATATATTTATTTACGTTAATTTCTACTTTAATTCTCTTGGATTTTATTTGAAATATCAATAATAAATATTCTTTATCTTAGTAATTATCATTTAAGATCAGCTTCGAGGTTATTTATTTATTTATTTATTAAAAGAATATTCAATAATTTAAGTAAATATTCATTATTTTATCTGGAATATTTACTATTTAAAGAAAAACATTGGTTGTCCCGAATGGAAATATTCAATGTTTCATTTTATATTATTTATTCATATGTTGTTATTTTTATATTTAACGATTCTTATTTACTTATTCCTATGTACTAATGACAAATGAATAAGTAAATAAGAATTAACATAATTCAGGCTTGATAAAAGGCACGGTAAATAGGATTTTTATAGAAATGAATGTATGAAATTTGCCAAAAATTCAACCACGTGATCGTAGTTATATATTTAACGCTTGTTTTGTAGAGTGCCCTGAGCGTGGTGAAAGAAAATGCCAGTGTTTCCAGCGAAGTGGTGACAGATTCCGGTAGACACAGCTCTATAACCGACGACTATTTCATGGCGGAAGAGAATAACCAAGCAGAAAACGAAGAGATTTTGATCGACATCCCCACAATTAGACCCCCAATCGGTTTCCGATCGGCCACGGACGATTACGTATCCGACAAGGACGACAAGAAGCCAAAAAATGGTTCCAGAAGAGACGACGATTCGGCTCTCAGCGAATCGGATTCCGACAGTGCCATCACGTGGCAGTACCCAGCTTTGGTACCAGAAACTCGTAGCCGATCCGCCGACAGAAGTAGCAAGTCCGGAAGTCATCGAACTCCACGTAGCAGGTCGGAGAATAGGTCGAAGGTCAAAGGCATCACGTCCGTAGAAGATACTTATTCTAGTGGTTTCTTCTTCCGCCCGGCGAGTAGTCACACTTCCGGGCACGTTTCCAACGAATCTTTCGCATCCCTACCTCCCGATCTTCTGTCGGATGTAAAGGAACGACAGGGGAGATCCCCTAAGTCGTTTCCGCTACCTGTTTCGTACAGGAACCATTTCGTACTGCGAGGACACAGCAACTGTGGCAAATATTCCGGATCCGAGAACAAAATCGACATCAAGATTCCTACTCCCGATTACGCGGATGTACAGAGTCCGGATGATGGAGTGAGCGCTCTTGTACACCGCGAAATTACAGAAGCTGTCAGGCAAATAGGGGGTTGGTTATAAACACCGAAGACATACGTACACCCTCCTTTACAGTCATATCGATAACGAATTAATGTAATTATTGTAACTAAAAAACAAAAAATATATATATATATATTTTTATAATTATCCATCAGTATTATTATTATTATTATTATTATTGCCTTCTTATTCTATATACAGTGCCCATAAAGACCTGTAAAGTACTAATTTGTATATTATTATTTTTTATATATTTTTAAATTCGGTAACTATTAATAACACTAATGTGTTTTTAATTATATAAATATATATCTGTATATAAAATGTTAATGTATAAGAACTAATTTGTACATTATTTTAAATATTAAAATTACCCATTCTTTATTTTATTTTTTTATTTTTAGTCATGAATAATATTTGAATTATCGGTCATACTTTTTATAAGTGTTTTCCTTATACAAACCTGTTACGTAACAAGTCCATCACGAACGTCGGACGTTAAATTATTTACAAGTTATTACAAATAAGCTTTCACTTATAAAGATGGCGGATTCCCATTAAGTAACAAGATGGAAGCTTCCATCTTCTCCTCCATCTTCTTCTCCTCCTCTTCCTTTTACGTGGAGGTTCTGGAGGTTGCCGTGTTTTACCATCGAGGATCGAGATTTAACCAATTATAATTTATTTTATTTTTAATACACGAACGTTTATTGGCTAGATTTTAACTCCGATTTCAATCTTTAGTTGTGAGTACCTGCATACAAAGATGGAGGATCTTTCATCTTGTTACGTAATCTTTAAAATTAATTATATTCTTTTTAGTTTATCTTCGTTTCTTAGAACTTATTTCAATTCCAAACGTTGCACGTATATTATATAAATATGTAGGAAAAGTAACTTAAAATCAACTTTTCTGACATCGTCGCTTATTCGTCATCTTACCCCGGCTCTTAGTAAAGTGTATTTAATCGATAAAATAAGCATTCGAACACTTCAGAAACAATGCTTTTAAATTGTGGACCCTCGCTGCAATAAATACGTGCTCAAATAAAAAGATTTTCCGTACAAAATTTATGATTTAAGGACCAAATTTTGGTATGGCAATTCGCAGGACTGTCTTCAACTATTGAAGAAGAATTTCTTCATTTTGCAAATTACAAATGAAATTTTTGACAATTTTGAATCTTTTGCCATAAAATATTATCGATTAATTTTATAAAATTACTTGTTTTATCCAAATCGGGATGGGTTAATTCGTTAAAAATTAACATTTCTTCCCATCTTAACAGTGTTAAACATTAGCTGTGAATATAATTTATCTATAAACAAATCGGAATTTTAAATGCAATGTTTATAATTTAAGCTGTTATTTTTGTTATTTTTTTAAAGAATTTTTTAATTAACATTTTAAACAATTCTTCTTTAAATGGATACAAATGTTTTTATAACTTAAAAATTATAAAGAAATAATATTTAGGTTCCTTTTTTTACAGTCTACGAGCTTAAAAATAATAGAAGTTATAGAAATAATATATAAAAAATATATGACGTTTAGGCGAATTTAATTCCGTTTCAAAAGAATATGGCACAGAGTGCCTAAACGAACAGATTTATAAATATACATCCGAATAAATTCTACTTGGTTAAAAGTGCGACACTTTAATTAATGTCTGCCTTACTATTTTACATGTATTTTACGTTGTCGATAACATTACTTATACTGTATTTTATTAGGTGGGATTTTATCCGGTGACGTAACAACCCGGTACGTTTTCTGGCCAATCGCAAACGCTTTCGTCTTCGTTAAACACCAAATTATGCGGGCACGGCATGTGGTGCCTCCTCCTACCTTCGCACATGTAATATTTCGTGCAATCTTTCTTATCCGAGTGGTAACTGATATGTCCGTCTTCTTCGTTACAATTTACGGTTTTGACTTCTTCTGTAAAGTAAATATCGTTACGTTTATATAATAAATTCTATGTATTTTTTAAGGGATTTTCTAAAAACATTTCCGTGATTTAATAATTGGGAATTCTCACCTACAGCTTGACCGTAAGTCTTGTGAACATTGCTACTTTCAGCTTGTAAATTGGCAACCGTATAACCTTTCAACTCTTCCTTAATGGTTTTGATCAATGGAAACTTCTCCCCGGTGCAAGATCCTCTGAAGTCATCCAAATCTACGGACCAAATCATGACTCCGCTGTATCCCTGTTCTTTCAACCATTTTACCTATTCGTAAAATATTTATATAATTTCTTCGAATATTAAATAAAACATAAATAAATAACTTTGTCAAGTGATTTGCCTTTGATTTAAAACTCCTTTGATCGTCAAAGCCAACCCATTGATCGCCTTTGTAAGCGTACGGAACCATCTGTTCGTTATCCCATACCAAAGTGGCACCAGATTTTAGTAAGTCGCATATCTAGAAAATTATAAAATTTATTTTATAAAACAGTAAACAATTTTCTATAATATTCGTTAAAATTTATACGTATTTACTTCGTAGAAAGCTAGAAAACCGGATTCTCTAGTATATTTTCCCGGTTTGCCACCATCTTTGGCAGGCGCACCGATGTCGGTGAGAGTGAGATTGGTCAACGTAAAAGTACGTCCGTATGTCGGCATACCTATGACTAATTTTTCTTTCGATGCACCCTTCTTGATCCATTCGCTAGCGCTAAAATCCTACAATGGTTAAACCAATTTACGTAAAGAAAAAAAAAATCAAACACGTGAGAGTAAATCAAAATATTCAACTGACCACTGTAAGTTTCTTTTGATAATCGCTGGAACTTTCTAGAGAAAACAGGGGGCTGTTATGTCCCACTTGTCTCTCCCAGTCTCCATGAAAATCGTATGTTAATACATTCAACATATCCACGTATCTAAAAGAATTTTAGAGAAAAATAATCAGACTGTCCTAGATTTTACTTTGAAAATTTATTACTTTTTAAAAAGGATTAATTCTTACTCGTTTATAACTGTTACATCATAACCCGCAGCAATTGCTTCGAAACTGGCAGGAACTGCGGCAGAAAGAAGTAATCTCGGTTTGTCTGAAGTTTTTGATTCCCCCTCGAAAGCTAACCGAAGATCCTGTAAATTATTAATTTTATAAACATTTTTTTAAATTATAAATTATAATATTACTATAATTTATCAAATACTTTAATAAAAGATGAATATTTTTCTTTGTCCTCCGCTCCACGCGGAAATTCCCAATTGACGTCTAAACCGTCGAAACCGTGTTCTCTTAAAAACTCCATTGCATTGAAGATAAATGACATCTTCCTGTAAGGAAGGTGAATATTTCAGAAAAAGTAGACAATTCTTCCTGAAAAATATGTAATTGTTTTCTAAAAAAGTCTACCTGTAACCCGTTTCGGTCAGGTTTTTGAACGGAGCCGATCCAACCATCCATCCACCAATTCCCAAAAGTACTTTCAAAGAGGGATTTTTTTTCTTCAGATCCATCACTCGGCTATAACCATCCGAGACGTCTTCTTCTTCTGTTGGTGATATTTTGTTATCTTGAATTCCGGCAAATGCGTAAACAATATGAGTACAAAGAAATGGCTCGATGTCTTCTGGTGAGAATTTCCCCTTCTTTGGTCTTTTTGTCGACCAATTCGTGTAATAACAAACCACTCGAGCATTCGTTTCTAATAGAAATTAACAAAGTATTGGTAAAAATTATTAATTGAAGCTATTACTAATTAAATTTTGCTTAATACCGGGTTCTGGTATTTCCACTACTTCCGGTGCCTCGGTAGTAGGTTTTAAATTAACAGTGACTCTTCTTATAGGAAATTTTTGGCTTCTCGTAGGAAATACACGAGAACTCTTGGACACGGACCTACTAGATTTTCCTAAGAGTTCCTCCTTAATAGCAGATATCAAAGGATAACTCTTGCCATTACAAATACCTCTAAAATCATCCATGTCTACCGTCCACACCATTGCTCCCGCATAGTTATTTTCTACCACCCACCTGGCCTAAAAATAATTACAGAAATTTGTATTTTATCAAGAAATAGAGAAGAAATATTACAAATATATATATATAAAACACTGAAATTTACTCCTTTGTTTATCAAAAATTACCTTCAATCGAATACTCTTCTCGTCATCGAATCCAACCCATTGATCTCCACTGTGTAAGTATGGTACTTTCTGTTCGTCGTCCCAGACGTATGTTGCTCCTTTTTTCAACATATCACATATCTAAGAAGTATTACATTATATAAAACCTTCAAAATATGAATTTTTAGGTAAAGAAAAGTGGCTCACTTCGTAGTAACTGAGGAAGCCTTCTTCTCTCGTATACTCTCCAGCTGTTCCTCCTCCGATTGCGGGAGCGTTGAAGCCGTGTTGTTTAGGATTAGATAAGGTAAAGCTTCTACCATAAGTGGGCATTCCAACCACGATCTTTTCTTTGGGTGTTCCCAATCTTTCCCACATTTTTACACCAAAATCCTAGACGGGAAGCAAAGATATAGAAATGATCAAATCATTATTAGTTCTATTTTTAAAAAAAATCAGTAAAAATATTCTAAAATAAAATGTAGGTCATTGTTTTATAAATGAAGGTACCCCCTTGGTGGTCTATGAAGAATCTAAGGAGATATAATCTATTAAAAAATAAGGAAAATTCTTATGAATATATAAAAATATCCATCATTTTGATACATTGGAAAAAATAAAGGAGGAAAAAATATTTTAGAAAAAGTTTTTTTAGACCTTTGAGGAAATCTGAAATTTGACCCTGAATAATTTTACAAATATTTTCAGTTTTTACTTGTATTATTATACCTGGTTTGATAATATATAGGTTATTAGAAGAATAAAGTGATTATTTATTGAAACAATAAAGATTTTTCTAAAAAACCTATGATAAATTAATCATTTTTTTAATGTTAAAGCTGCTGAAAGTTACCAAACAAAGTTGTTTCCTCCAAGTGGTTTCGTTCTTGCTAGCGTACAAAGGGCTATTATGTCCAGTTTGGCTCTCCCATTTTCCGTGGAAATCGTACGACATAACATTGACAAAGTCCACATACCTACAGAAACACGTGTTTAGTTAATTAAAGTAGGTTATGAGCAAAATAGTTGGAAAATTATTCACAACTTACGCTCCAATAGCTGGGATGTCGTATCCTGTTCTGACAACCTCCGCACCTGCAGATACAGCAGCAGTTAGTAACAATTTCGGTTGTTTCGTTTCTCTAGCTTCTTCTTCGAATGCTTCTCTTAATTCCTGTGTAGAATTTCTAAGATTAATTTTAAAATTATATACTTTTTATATCTTTTTAAATGCTTTATTTACCTTTAACAAGGATACGAAATTCTTTTTGTCGTCGGGTCCTCTAGGAAACTCCCAATCTAGATCTAAACCGTCGAAATTGTGTTCTCGTAGAAAATCTAAGGCGCTAAATATGAAAAGTTGCCTGTTGTATTGACTCTTTGCCATGTCTTTAAACTTTTCCGTTCCGAACGACCATCCCCCTGTAAAATTACGATCCAGTTTACTGAACACTGTCTAATTGTTCTAACAGAACTGATATATAATCCGTTTGTATATTATAATAATAAATACGTACCGACAGCGAGTAATACTTTCATACGCGGGTTTTTATTTCTTAATTCTGTTAACCTCTCGTACATTCCCTTCTTTCCATTTTTGGTGATGTCGGCGGGATCAAAAGCCGATACTTTATGCTTCTTCATCCATCCGAATGCAAATAGTAAATGGGTACATAAATGAGGATCGATATCCTCTGGAAAAAACTGTCCAATTTTTGGTCTGTATTGGGACCAATTAGTGTAGTAACAAACGATCTTCTTCTCGTTTCTTCCGGCACCTAAAGGTGTAACGTATGATTAAGTAACGAGTAAACAAAAGGTAAGAAAGATAGGTCAGTGTAATTAACGCCTTAATTAACTGTTATCTTAATTGTAATTATCTCGCCAAACATTACGTAACTGACCTAAATATGTTATTTTATTGTTAAATGAAGTAAAAAAAAAGGGTCTGCTTTCAATTATCGTTACCTTTAATCTGTTTACAAATGAACAGATAAAAGATTTGATTTTCTTCAATTTTATTGTTTTTAACTCGAATTTGATGGATGATAAGTGAGCTTCACTAATCGGGACATCGAAGAATAAGTTAAAAAATAAGAAATTTTTAGGACAAATCAAAGAAAAATTATATATTTTTCTTCTGTCAACGTCCTCTCTCGCACGCTTCTAGTCAATGGATAAGTCGTTACAACAAGAACTATCCGTCAATTTACTTTCGTTACTAATCGTAAAATACGACACACCCCTTCTTTAACTTAAATCTTTAAGTTATTTTATTCTATATAAATGAAAATTCAGGATAATATCTGTAAAGATTTGACGTTAGATAAAGTCTGTGCCCTACTTTCCTTTATATTCTACAATGCGAGTACCTGTATTTTCCTCCAGAGAAAAGTATCTATTTATTTTAATATATATAAATATATATATTTTTCTACTTAAAAATTAAATGAAATTATAATAAATATAAATACTAAATTATTTCTCTTATTACATAAAGTAATTTGAAAAAATAATTTCCAACTTACTCGCAAATTGCTGATGGTTAACGGCCACCGAAAGGAATAATAATGTCACGTATAAAATTACCTTTGTCTGGAATAAAATAACGTTTATTAAGGTTAATAAAAAGCTTTATAGATACTAAAACACGGGGAATTTTAGAGGGTCGATTACAAAAATACTTACACAAGAGACAATTTAACAAAGATTAGAAAATTTAACTGGCCTGGTCGTGTTTAACAATCGATAAAATACGTCAAAATTTGTTAACGTACGAAGAATATTTATGCATTTTTTTTATTCACATCACGAGAGAAAAGAGGTGTTTTTTAAGAGATTAATGCAAGACAGAACGTTACCTATCAAGGGATCAACAACGTTATCGAGCATCTCATAAAATGTTCATTCTACTCAACAGCATGACTTCGCTCTAGATTATTATCGATAGTCTGGTTTCTTTTTTCTTTTTTTTTTTATTCAACTCAACAGGTTTTAAGTACCACGAAACTATCTGGAATATTAACTTAAATATTTTATAATATGCGTGGTTAGAAATTCCGAAAACCACCCCGCAATTAAAAACACTCTAATATATCACATCTTATCGAGTTATTATTATTAAAAAGAAAAGAAAGTTCGAAAGTCAACAACGCCTTGAGGAAAAACAAAACTTTAGAATAGTTGATGACCTTGTTACACTTTCTAGACAATTTCTGAATACGAATAATTTGCTTTTTAACAAGTGACGAAGGCGTGCTACCCGCGTGAACATCATACTAATTGAATAATGAATATTTTGGTGTGTGTATCTAACACGTGTTTCGAACGTAACGCTTTAAAACGTCGCTTTATATACAGGTGTAAATAGGAGAGGAACGGGTGTAGAGTAAAGCTTTCACTAAAGGTGTCGAGGTATAAATTTGGAAGAGACTAAAGATGAGCATTCACCCAATTCCCACGGAACGGTTATCAAACTGTTACATCTTTGTATACGAGAGAGTAAAAAAAAAAAAACAAGATGTATTACAGTAAATCGTTCTTTCGGAAATTTCGACAAGGTCAGGCAGGTTTCTGAGAAAATGAACTTCTCCCACATAACCGGATATTAAAAAAGTAAATCATTTACGAGTGGAGGAAAAGGTAAGAGAACTCGTACCCCAGCAGGAAAAGTGTAGAGTCGAAGAAATAATAATAAAAAAAAGAATTAAAGATTCTCTTCATCATTTACAAACACGTTACAGAGTATACGATTTGTTAGTGAAAGTGAAATTCGTGACGGAATTCGAATCCAAGATGCAATCTTCGACGTATGCAATTACATTTTGCTAGTATAAAGTATTGTTTCTGTATTTGATGAAAATTTTACACTCCACTTGTGCAATTACACGTAATGACCACTTTTGTGAGAGGACGTCGTTTGAGCCTTGACCCCTTTCCTGTAGACGAATCGAGTTTAGAACCTCTCCAATCACTTATTCGTGATTTTTTTTTTCTATACACGTGTCACGAGGGGATTTTTAAATGTTTAATCGTGATACACAAAATAATTTTATCTCTTCTAAAGTGGTCTTTTTCCGGATATAATCGATGTTTTAATGACGTAGTCAAAACAGATATTACCACTCGCAAATTTATATATATATATATATATATAAGAAACAAACTTTACATAATTAAAACACGGGATTAAATTTATGTGTATCGTTTAACACTACTTTACTGTATACTTTAGTGTTTACAACACTCCATTCTGAATAGATATTACATTTAAATATATCCAGAAAGCCTCTTTTTATTATTTTAATATCAAAAAACACTAGAAACAAATAAATAAAAAAATCAATTACCCTTGGCCTATATTTATTTATCTTACAGATTTAATATACTATTTATTCTTAGACAATATAAATGGAAACAAGTTCCTCAGGGGGAGAACAAAACCAGAGTTTTCTTTAATTGTTCACCTTTTAAACAAACTTATCACGTATGAAAAATCTTAAATTATTAAGGATTTCTTCTTCTTCTTTTTAAAATTAAAATTAACTATTCTTTTAAAATAAATGGTTATTTAGGAACAACCGTTATTAATGACAATTGTCGTAAACCGTTTCGACATCCGTATACTTTACTTATAACTCGATCCACGTCCTACTTTACGCCACAATGAAGTAGTAATAGCGTGCTTTTCGTAAATATGTTAAATACCAAAGAGAAGAATGACAATTCTGGAACGTAAAATCAACCTTTTTAAATAAAAAAAAATGTATGTTTTATTATAAAATTACTTCGAGAAACGAGTACATCAACGTCTCTAATGAAAACCTTCATTAATCTTCATGAAAAGTGCGACAATCTACACGATAAATCTGATGATAATTTATTCAGTTAGAAAGTAATTTAAGCGAAATTAGATCAGTAACATTTATTTTTTTAATAAAATACACGAACTACTTTCGTTTAGGGTCACGTTTAATATATATATATAATTTTTCAGAAGACAAAAGAATAATAAAAATCATCAACAACAGGAAACTTTATAGAGAAATTCTGCCTCGGGTCGAGTGCCGACACCAAAGACTACAAAAGTCATTTAGCCTAGATTCAATTACACTTTTTAAACAGTGAAATATATTATAAAAACATTCAAACGTCACACGAGTCTAAATAACACCAGAAAATATCATTTACAATAAGGCGTGATGGAGAATACGGGTAATAAAAACGTGTAACTTACCATATTTATAGAGTATCCTTTTTTTTTTAATAATCTATAGAATTAACATACATAAAACATGTTTAAAAAAGTTATATTTCGCACCAGAAGACGTACATATTCACTCGGCGCGGCGAATGGTGCAAAAGTTTTGTGAATGGACGGAGTGTAAATTTTATGTTATTCCTCTAATAACTGGGTCTCGACTGCGTGATAACGGTACGTAAACTTTCCACCAATCCAAAAAATTACCGACGGTCACGTGATGTGGGAAAATTAGGTGACGGAACGATAGGTAACGGTACTCGACAACCTTGCGTTGAAAGACGGGTTGTACTCTTTAGAAGAAAGTGGTAGAGCACCTGTCGAAAAGTAATCTTTTAAATCTGCCATTTTATCTCTTCCAACGAAAATAATAATAATAATAACTAATATTTCCATATAGAATCCATAAAGATTATTAATTAAATTAATAGACTGTGCTAAGAATTTATAGAGTATGAACTTATTACTTATAAAATTGTTATTTTTTTTTTTTGGATTTTTTTACTGTCCTAATGAGTTGTACATAAAAAAGTTTTATATACAATATATACGACTCGAATAAAATGTCTTTTATTTTTTTTTTATTTTTTTAAAATTAATTAGCTTAAAAATAACAGTAACAATACACAAGGTTAACTATTTATTAGGAGTTTTCTTTGAAACTATAAAATAAATTCTGTTAGTAAGAAATAAATACGTAAAACTGAGAACTTGACCTTCGTCCTTCACGTCTATTTATTATTCCTTTACGACTTCTCAAGGTCGTTTCAATTATTAAATATTTTGGAGGGAAATGGTCCAAAAAATCGAAATTACGTAAACTTAATCGCAGTTAAGTGATCGATAAGTTGATTTTTTTTAAGAAAAGAAGATTGTGATTTATTTCTTTTACCTCTGATAAAATACAATTTTGTACAACAACAGTAATCTGATGTAGATAATGGAAAAAAGGTAATTGTTTTTTTTTTTTTAATCAACTTCTACTAAAATTTCCGTTAGTCGAAATGAAATTTTTCGAATACAACACTGTAATTACCATTAATGTGAAAATCATGACCTAACTAAATGAATGCATAATTAAGTCGTCATATCTAATTTTATTTTATTTATTTTTTCCTACTTTTACGAGCTCCCCACTAAAATTTTTCAATGTGTTTTTATGATTTTAGAAGCTCTAAAATTTCCCAAACTCACACAAAATTTCAAAAGAAACTCGTAATTAATTGATTGGTTTAAGTAAAGTAAACTCATTAAATGAAAAATATCCAGTTTTTAAGCTCGTATTAACTGCTAAAAATGCAGAAAATCGAAAGAATTTTCAGCTTACGGGCAGTATATTTGACTCTGTGTATGTGTTAAATACATTAGTGGCAATAAATCTATTATTATTATCATTTTGATAGATGTATTTAAGCTAGACCGCCCACGGGGCTCGGGGCAAAATACGCATTGGAGGCCCTACACCAAATTATATTATTAAATTAAAGCGGGGCCCCCACTAAGAGAAATTTGCTAATTTTGCTCCCCTCTGTTCGCCCCTGTATTTAAGCTTATTAGAGATATTTAAAAATAATAAAACAATTTACTCGATTCGAATTATAAGAGATAAATAAATCATTATTGTGAAAAATAATAGAGCTGACACAAATCTTATTAAACAATAAACATCATTATTATTATAACAAATTCTTTTAAAAAGTTTACAATACATTTGTAAATACATGAAAAAATCAAATTTTTAAGGATATTTTTTTGAATTGTTTTTGATCGATAGCCGAGAAAGGTGATTTATTTGAACCATTTTGGATTCTTCTCACACGTTTCCAGGAAGAAATCCATTGTTTTTAATACTTTCTCCCCCTTTTAAAGCCATGTTTTACGTGAAGAAATTACTTGACAGGTGATTTACGAACATCTGTCTTAAATAATTTATATAACTATTTCAATATGCATGTAAAAAAATATATATTTTTTATACGTTTAATTGCTAATAAATTCCAACATGAGATTATCATTTTAATAAATTTTCCTCATAGAAAAAAATAAAAAATAAAAAAATAAAATAGTATAAGATCTAGACACATAATATATGTATTTTTTGAAAGTAACTTTTAAAATTAATTAAGTGTTAGACAATTCATTAATTTTATAATAAATCATGGAGATTTTTAAAAAAAAAAATTATTATTATACATAAGTGAGTTGTTTAATTATTAAATAGGGAAAAATTTTTATATAATTTCTTAGTAACTAATTTCAATAGTCGTGAGACTTGACACGTCAAAGAGATGTAATTTCTTTATATAAATATTCAATTATTTTTATACGAATTCATTAATTTTCGATTAAACGTGATTAAAAATAATTTTTTCAAAGTATTTTGGAATATTTTTGAGAAGATTAGAAATAACTGAAGGAAGACTTCTTCAATTACAGTTTTTGTAGCAATTGAAGTGTTGAACAGATGTTTGTAAACAGGTTCAGTAACTGGAGTTTTTAGAATGTTTCGGAGCATTACTTGAAAGTACTAATTCTATCGATAGATAAAACATAATAGATGTCAAGGACGACGTCAATAGATATTTGAACGAAATCCAACCGGTAGGATAGGATCTGCTTTGTTTATCTATCCTTGGCTTGTTGACATTCGCAGTTCAGTTTCCAAATTTTCCGACTTGCATTTATCATTTCACCTATCGCTCGAGCTGCGTAATTCCCAGCGAAAGTAATTTATAATTAAACCCAAGCCACAACGGTCTAACGTCGTTTTTCTTAGAAAGAGGAAAGAATTCCCAACGGAATGTTTTAAACAATGGCCCGATTTGTAGTTTTTTATTAATCGTTATTTTATTTCGAAATATCGTTTTTATTAACGTTTTCGTATTTAAATACGTGTTTAAAGCGGACGATTTTAATGATTAAGTTGAGAAATTGTTAACTTTTCGAACATTTGGAACGTTTTTTTGAGGGGGACACTCGAGCAATTCGAGAACGTTTGAGGAAGTTCCTATCTTTTCGAAACGTTCTAGATACGTTAACGTATCTAGAATATTAACAAATGTTAACGTTTCCCGAAACGTTGGAGAATGTTAATTGTTTTATGGAATGCCTTAGAGAACGTTAACGTTTATAGAACGAGCTAATTAATATTGCACGGAATGTATTGGAAGAACTGAATTTTTAGACACGATTTTGTTTACCCCGTTTGAAGCTTAATAATTCCCGTGTTTTTTGTCGAAAATTTCTGAAATTTTGCAGGAATGTGTGTATATTAGCGAGATTGATGCTGTTAAATTTTAGTGGTTAAAGGTCAAGCCGATAGGGAGATAAAGAGAGGATCGCGTGTTGTAGGGTCGGACTTAATGACGATTTTACTCGTTATTACCATTCACAATTTTTTTACTAAAACCCACCCCTACCTCAAAATTACGCTTTATGCCATTTTATAATAGTTAAAAAATATAAAAAGTTTTTAATAATAAAATATCCGTAACAGATGGCTCTACACTCAATTTTAAACGTTGCCGAGAAAGTTAAGCAACTAGTTGCTGGATTTTTTAAAAGAAATGCTCCATAAATTTAACCATTTTTATAACACGTTTGAGAAATTTAATGTTATTTTCAAATGTTTAAATGGAACGTATTTCAGAGCTTTAACAATTATGAAAAGTTAGAAATAGTTAATATTTCTTAAGGAATTTAACGTCTTTATAGCTTATGACGATGTTTCGAACGTTAACGTTTTCAATAATTGCAAAAAAAAAAACAGAGAATTAAACAACACAATTATCTTTTCCGCACGAAATTCTCTAAATCAAAGAGGGAATCCAGTTAATTTGCATAACGGAGCGAGTAAGGAAAGCGACTTTAACAAATGAAGAGAGAGAGAAAGGGGTTCGTGATATACGAGATACGTTACAGAAGATAAATTTTTCTATTAGATGAATTGCCGAAAGCTATATTCCACGCAATTTAAATTTAATAAACTCAAATGAATAATAAAGAAGTGTAACAGGTTTATCTTGAAGAAGTCGTTCGTGTAAAATCCAATTAAATGTGATTTCTTATTTATAAATTGGATAAAGAAAAAATATTACAAATTTATAAAACTAATTTAAATTTTTAAAAAATAAATTTTTATATATTATTTATTTTAATTTTCTTTTGCATTTTTTCCCTGATGGAATATTCACGATTTATTTATTTACATTCATTTATATGTAATATATATTTTACACATTTGTGTAGGAGCAAACGAGCATTTAGTGTGGTTGAGAATATAAATTTTTAAATGAATTTTTAGAAATTATGAAATTTCATCCAGAATAGGTCAGCGTAATCAAAAAAAAACTATGCATTAACCTCGGTTATGACCCTATTTAACTATTGTTATTCAACTAAAATAGCATTAATCCTTACTACAAGGAGGAATAATCATTAGTTTTCTTGTAGTAACTCGATAGGCATTTAACAAGGTACAACTTAAGAAACCCTCCTATATAGGACAATACTTTACTCAAAAACCTTTAAAGTATACAAAATATTAAAATTTTTTGAATTAATTTAATTAAGAATTTCTTCTTTTTTAATATTAAGGGTGTTATTTATATTAAGAATTAATTCTTAGGCGTTTCTCTATTTATATAGAAGTAGCATACTTGAAATAAATAGGAGAAAAATTTGCTTTTTGACTGTCAAAACGGGTCAAGGTAATAATAATCATGTGATTATTGACTTTTATCTTGGTTGATTTAGCTTGTGTATTTTAAACCCATTCGGTAAAGGGAATTTATCAAACGATGAAAAGTAAAGTCGAAACTGGATAGACAACATTTAACACCAGACCAGTTGGAAAAATGGAGATAATTTTTTTCTATATTTTTCCCAACGAAAACTGTCATTCGTTAAATTATAGAGTAGATGACGTTAATGTATTTATCTGGAACCGAAATTCTAGAAAACGATTTTAATTGGCAACACTTGTAAGAATTTTTGAAAATTACGTTTAAAAATAGATGCGAAAGTATTAATTATTGTCGAAGTAGGTTGAAAATTTCTCGTCATATTTTTGTGTGACGAAATTTTAAGTATAATACAACACGTAAATATGTGTTAGCCATAATTCTCTAGTTGGTGAATCCGTGTAACGTCCTTTAAATTAATATAGCCCTAATTTTAAATATCTGAGCTACTTTGACCCGGTCTTTAGAATTCCTGTGGTAAGAATTTTAATGTTTATTTAAATATTATCGAAATTAAAAATTTGAAAATATACTTTCTTTCATTTTAACATATGGAATCAAAATGCAATCGCGCGTATAAACGTACCAGTAGGCATATAAATTATACATTTATTTTACGTTTACATGTTTATGCCAAGAAAATAAAGTATTTACTTTAATTCCATGCAATAAATTTTATTTTTTTGGAATTAATTTAAGATACTTTCCCCCCTTGTTTATTTTTAAATTTCGGTTCTTGCGTGTCTTCGGATATCCAAGGTTAACCCATAAACTTTCATTTGTAAGCACGATCCGAAGCAGATTTTTATTGGGAAAAGATTAATTCATTAAATTCGTTGAATATTTTAAATTGTATTCTGTCGTTTGACGCCATTTGTAATGGAAAATGTTACAGTTACAAAACAGTACAGTTGAGCAATCGTGTTTCTTCGAAATAATGATTCATTTTTATATTGTTTTAAAGCTTGAAATGACTCTTTGTGGCCCTCTTCACCTTCCTCGCAGATTAAATTGTTTTAAAAATAGGTTTTATGATTGCAGCACCGGCTCATTACGGAGCCATTGGTTATGCGCTAATTTCCTATATTTAGAAAAACCGTGTTGCTCTTACAGGAATCGTTCGAATTTTTCTATTTTAAATACGCATTATATACACCGAAATCATTTATTCTTTAAATATTTAACAACTTTCCTGTTTACAAACCAATTGCGATGCAAAATAAATAACAACGGCGATGAAATTTGAATATTCTGCTTGCGATTCTCAATAATAATTCTTTCTTTTTTTTAATTTATTTATTACATCAACAGGAATTTTTCCTGTTAAGTACTAAATGGCCAGTATTTTATATTTTTACAGTTATTTGAGATACGGCAACCGGAATTTAAGTAGGATGACCAGTTGGACAATCACCTAGGGCAACGCAAAAGAGGCGAAGCAGATTTATTTTCAAATAAAAAAAAATATATATATATATATTTTACAGCATTTTTATTATGAATGTTTGAGGAATCCGGTTCAAATCTTTGTAATTTTTCGGATGAGGAGTGGGCCTGACTCTAAAATGGGATAGATAAGTTGTCAGTCAAGTTCACTCCTATGGTCAAATTAAAGCTTGCTGTGTAGCCCGTAAAGTACTAATTCCAAGCGTAAAAACTAAAATCAAATCAAATAAAAATCAATACAACAAAATACAACATTAAAAAAGTTAGGTCAATTTATGATAAGTTGGTATAGTTTAGTATGGTCCAATATTCTAATTACGTGTCATACGTCCAGTTGGCATATCGTGGTACAGTCTTCCGCCATTTTAAGTTTTTGTTTGGCCCAAATTACTTTGAAATGCAAGGTAAAATGAATAGAAAAAGATATTTAATTTAAGAAAATATGAGTTTGTCGTATCGAACTTTGGCATTTGCGTATTGTTTGCCAACGCGAGTGTCTGCAATATGAGAAATTACAATGCTTTCGTGGGGTCAAATCTATCATCACTCGAAAAATATTGCCGTTCGGGTGACAATTTTTTAATTTATTTTGTGGATTTTTAATTAGAGGCATAGAAAATTGAAAAAAAGGATAATACGTAGCGTTAGTTTACTAGTGTTACTGATACGCGACATTGAATTAAATATGGAATGTCTGCTTATGAGAATTTATTGCGAGTCTCCTACAACGATAACCTGTATGAAATACGAATTTCACCTACGGATAAGACTTTAAAATAAAATATTTATTTCCTTTTAACTACCGTAAATTGAAATGATCTTTCGGAGTGTCTTTGATCGTATGCAAATTTGACTCTTCACATAATTTTTGTTTTCGGTGTTTACAGTTTTATAAAGCTCAATAACCGAAATTTGTAAATCTCTCGAGCTGCCACTAATAGAAATTATGTGCAAGGTCAAATTTACATACGCACATTTATGATCAAAGAGTCTAGGAAAGATCACTCACCTCATTTTATGCTACTTAAAATTCAGTTTAAATATGCTATTTAGGAACTTTTTATGCGCTTTTTCTCCCCCCAATAAAATTTATGATTAAGTCCATAAGTCAAAACTTTATTAGTATGGCTTTAATTATAATTAATGTTAAACATTAAGGTTTTTAAATGCCCGCATTCAAATTATTTCCATAAAGAATGGAAGAACTTCGAATACAGTACACGTTCTCAATTTTCATTCGAAAATAAATATTAATGAGCGTGAAAATGTTTATGGGTCAAAAAAGATTTTAAGCATTTTTATTACTGGATCATAATGTTGGGTATAAAATGGGATTATAATTTGCAATATAAAACAATTCGTTGTGTTAAATTAGACAAGCTACAAATGGAAAATTTTAACTGAAAATCCTTTGACAACGAATGGCATTTTCAGTGTAAATATTTTTCGTTGTTTTCTATATTGTGTGACGTCTTCCACCTTCGATAAAGGTCTTTCGATGGACGTTTATCACTTGTCGTGTAGGACACGAAATGGGTCGCGTGTCACCGATTTTGATCTCGATGTACTGTACTGTACCGTACGTCGGATTTACTTAATCTTTTCTTATTGATAGGATACGTTATGACGGCCTTGTATATTTTAATTTTACTTTCTAGGCACGTATTTGGAAATAGAATGGCAATCGAGATTTTAATTTCGTAATCTCGTATTAACGTTTACATTCCTGTTATTTTGGTTCGTGAGAATTCGAAGTTGTCGATGATTTCACGTGTTTCTTTACCTATTATATTGTTGTCGCTATAGCTAATTGTTTCGCAGAAAATTTTTCTATAGTTTTATTTTATTAACATTCTTACTCTCGGTTATTAAAACGGTTTTATTTTACTTGAATTTGGCGAAAAACAAAAGAATTAAATTTATTTTGTGGGTGGATTGTGGAATGGGTTATGCTGGAGAGTCACTCAGCACAGACGTCTGAAAGGCCCATAATGGGGAGTCAACCGGAAGTTGAGTGTAACCACACCCAAAGATCCACAAGACCAGTTGCAACCTTATCAGCTGGGCTCAACAACCATCACACAGCTCAGAACACATCCGACTCATCCTCAGTTTATTTTGTACGTACACAGAGGACGACAGTGTTAAAGCAAATGCCATTAGTTTTTTTAGGAATAGAAAATTTCTCAGAAAACATCCGAGAGCAGACGGCCGAAATTATAATGTGACAGAACGGAATGTTCCGTGTCTATAGCGGATTGCCAAGTCTAATCTTCACGTGACAGCAGAGTTGACAATTTAATATGGGTTTGTCGTTATCTATCAATACTCGCACCGAAAGAACCGTTTAAAGGAATGAAAAACGAAAATAGGAGGTCTTTGTGTACGTTTCTAATCTTGAACACTAACAGAAAAATGCGATGATAACAGGAAAGTAAATATGGAACAAGAGGGATGGAAGAAGATCTTGTGATTTGACGAGTCTACGTTTATTCTTTTTGATACAGATGAGATTCACACGAAGAAACAAGTAAAGAGCATTTACCGTCATGTCTATCGATAGTGCAAGTATTGAAAGTTGAATAATGATACAGGACACACGCTTTGATTCTTTAATACCGTTAGAAGTCCTCACCAATTCCGAGACGTATCCCAACATTATATTAGTAGCATAGTTATTCCGATAAAAACAGGTCTGTTAGGACCACAATATTTATTTAGGTCGACCACAATTAGGACTACTTCTGATGCATTTGTTGATAAATGCATCAGAGAATAGTTTAAAGAATATAAAAAGGACTTCAAACAATTTCTTCACTGCCCCAATTTTCCGATCTCGCATCTGTATTTAGGCGTTTGTCAGGCGAACTGGAAAGATGTGTTCATCTTTATGATTTTCTGCCTAGTCTTAAAGAATTGAAGATAATCTTATTGCAGAAATCTGCCAATTATTCCTCCTGATATTTTACGCATTCAAAATCGCACTGTAAAGTTTAGAGATGTATTGAATCATTTTGGCTGATCAGTAAAGAAAAATGTCTGAAGTCAACACTGTATAAGAGGCCTTATAATTCAGATTTGCGCAGGCCCCATAAGGTATAAACAGCTTCCATTGTTCTTTCTCAAATAAATCAAACGTGTGTTTAGCTTAGACTTTCAATTGGAAAAGAAGTTTTTGTTCAAAACATCTGATTTAGATCTGATCATTATGTAAATTAAACGTAAAGATATTAGAATAACGTAGAATTTGAGATCATGGCCAAATTCGACCATAATTTGTGACATTACGAGGATATTTAATTGACAATTCACATCTTTTGTATCGGCACCATTGCGTGCATACATTTTATAAAAAAAAGTTAATCTTCCCCATCTTTAATTAATAAATGCATAGGCAAAAATAATCGCCAATGTTTACATTCTAGTATCTTTTTCAGCACGAGATCAGCTCGATTGTCATTGCATATTGAACAATAATAGTTTCGATACGACATCATGATCTCTTCAAATTGATTTTAGTGAAAGATACGGGATATAAAATATATATGGTTACAGAGGACATTATCACTTTTACACAACGAGTTGGAATATTCTAGCTCGTAGCCTCTTGACTAAAAGAAAAATGGCGGACGTGTATTCAATTTTCCTCAAACATGGCGTCGCTTCAGCCATTCTATGTTTTATATTCTAGCTCGTTGGTACCCCCCGTTGATACGTTCCTGCTATCGAGAATGCACTGGGAATCATAATGATAGTTAAAGTTGCTACTGTTTAAACAAAACACGGATTATGAGCAGGAAATATCAATTCTTTGATTTCTCGGATTTCCGGAATGGAGTGGGTGATTGTTAATGACAGAATAAGAAATAAGGTCGACGGCAAAGGATTCGCGATCAATATCGGAAAGAATATTTGTAATAAACTTTAAAATTTTAATCCATTGTTTAAAACCGCAATATTAATCCTCCCTGTAATGGACCGGGCAAAATGGACATATCGAACAAATAGAATTACGAGATAATTTCTAATAATCTGATTGGTGTGCTACCAAATGTTAGTAAATGAAAATAATCGTAAATACAATTAGTTAATAAGTAAAAATAGTAATTAAAGTGCACGTGTGCACGCAAGTGAATCAAAGGTATGAATAGGGTTTATGACTAAGAGAGAATTTAAACAAGCGGTAGCCAATCGAATTAGCCTATATGAAACCCAACAGCCAATAAAATGTAGTATTTCAATTATAAATGCTTTCTCCTGCAACAAGCGCTATCGACGTCCACGTTTCGAAAGCTTCCTTTTCACAAAATTTCTGATTCGTTGCTGGATTAGTTGCATATGTCCACTATGCGTATTGGTGACGATCTCCAAACACTGTCGTTCTATTGGCTGCCGAATAACAATACTTCCTTTAAATTAACGTAGCAAAAATGGAGTCACGTACAGTGTGAATGTGTTTTTGACATTGTTTTCTCCATTTTTTAATAACTCGACAAATATTCTATTATAATTTGTATAATATTAAACAATTAATATGTACTATAATTAAAAAGCTTGCATGCATTAAATTACATCAATAAAAACGAACAAATTCGGTTAATAAGTACAACCTTTCGCTTAATTTTTTGTTAGTAAATTTTTGTAGTAACTTCCTAAAGAAACACTTTTACTTTATTTCCATAAACCTGTTTCTGATCCTATCATTAAAAAAATATCATAATAATTATGAACACATTTAGAATTTTAAATGACTTCTTAATGCTTAATTCCTGGAATGTGTACGACGAAATAAATATATTTATTAATTTGAAATGAGCTCATTTCCCAATTAATAGCTATTATTTTACTACGGGGACTTTGTGATGACACACATAACGTAAATTTATTAATACTTAACTGTTATATTATGCGAACGATGACGTTTAACCATACTTTAACCATGCAGAACTTTAGTGGTGTTTCGTTAGTTTTGAAAAAACAGCAACGAGTTGCTCAACTTTCCTGGCAACATTTAAAATTTTGGCGACGCCATCTGTTATCATATTTTATTAAAAAAACTTTTTATATTTTTAAATGTTATAAAATGGCAAAAGTTTTGAGGGTAGAGATGGGTTTTATAAAAAATTGTAAATTCTAATAACGCGTAAAATCGTCATTAAGTCCGACCCTACTGGAGATACACACGACCCTGTTATCTGCCCACACCGTCGACCTTTAACCACCAAAATTTAATATCAACAACCCTCCTAATAAACAAACCTCTGTGCAAAATTTCAGAAATTTTCGAAATAAACGCACAGGAATTATTAAGTTTTAAAGAGGGCGAACAAAATTGTGCACCCCACACACATAATAACATCCACACATATAGAAAACTCTCCGAATTTTTGCATTTATCGACGTTTCAAGGTGTCCCGAGACCAAAAATGTAAAAATCTTGGGGGGTGGGGGTCATATTTTGACCGATGGCCATACTTTTCCTCTGTTATGTATAACAATAGAAAAAGTAAAAATCGAACAAAACGATCCGCCATTTTGTGTCGAGGAAATGGTACAAAATGGCGGATTACTCTAAATTCTTTTGATGTTTAAAGACACGATACATAATGTCGTTTTTGCCTTTTGTTCGCTATTTAAATGGTGACACGAGTTTAGAATAAATAATTATCTCCCTCCACCTATCTACTTATCGAAACAAACTTGATTTTGAAGGAAAAATAGTGAAATATTTTCGGGCAATTTCGCTATTAGGCTTTTAATAATTGGGTTAACGAACCGAAAAATATAAAAAAATAAAAAGTCCTAAATATATATTTGTTCATTTGATGTTTTTATTTAATGGTTTACATAAAGCAAAAATATTTAGACTCGTTTATATAAATTTTAAAGTCAAGAGGCAAAATTAACGTTTGCTCCGTTTTTATTACTTTGAACTCGCGCTTATTTTTAAACACGTTGGAAATATCTATTGTCATTCCCTAACTTTTTTATGTGTTAATTTATCAAAAAATACGAAATACATTTTAAGAGCTTCACAATACTGATAAGGTCTCGGCCTAACGCACCGGAGAATCCGAGATTGAATCCGGGAGATCGAAAATCCTCAGTTGATTTTCGGGATGTGGCGTGTCCCGGATAGGTCAGACCCCTTCCTTCAGTCGCTCCTACGTGGATCTGGCTGAACTCACGACGAATACAATTAAAAAGGCTTTATTTTTACAAATTGTTAAAATATTAAATACATAAAATTTATAGAGAGAAAAGCGCTAATACATGAATTATTTCTGTAAATTTAGTTACTGTCCCGGACGCCCGTACATTGGGGCACTTGGAGCACGTGCTCCCTTTTCATTCTTGGTTGCTCTTTTCCTAATCCCAACGGAGGCCTAAATTTCATTATCAACAAACAAAAGAAGATTCATGACTTCTAGCTTATTTTGCAAATACAAAAGAAACTAATAAACGATATTTGTCTATTGTCTCACCAACTTCGTATGTTTACCAAAAAACTTGGCTTTGAAAACAAGCAAATTTCCTTGTATTCAAGGCTCCGATTACAATCAGAGTCACCATGTAGAAGCGCTGATCCAACGTTGAATTATAGTTTGAAGCTTCTTGCGTAATGTACGATGCCTTTTTTTAATAGCTTGTGCCCCCATTTTATAGTCTTCAATTCGTTTACCATTATAAAAAGAAAAATAATGACATTTGACATTGTTAGATGATGTCCATCACATTCACATCCATTTTTGTTTCTTCCGAGATCGACTTATCGCCAGTAGCAAATAGGTGTAACCGATGTTTGATGTCTCAGATGATTATTCGAACTACAGTATTGTATAAGAAAAACTATTAGTAATGAATATTATTGAACTGCGTATTCCTTCTAACTAGTGTTTAATGTACTTTTTAAATTTTAAATTAAGTGGAAAATAAAATCTCGCCAAAATTTATTAATCGATATACGTTTGAAGCTTGTTACGTAAAGCTTGCCAACTTAACAGGGAAAACCAACGAGTTAGAATATAATACATAGATGGCTGAAGCGACGCCATGTTGAGGAAAATCGAATACATGTCTGCCATTTTTCTTTTAGTCAAGGATGTTGTGTAAAAGTGATAGTACCCATCGTTGCCACCAAGAGCGTTGTAATCACGGTTACAGTCACTCTATGTAGTATATTCTAGCTCGTTGGGAAAAACTGAAAGAAAATAAACATCGAAAATTTACAAAATAATTTTCCAAACAAGACAACACATCAAAGTCTTTCCACTTTGTTCTTTTCACACAACAGGAAATAACAGTTTATCAAATATTATCGTTTAAAATTTATTATTGCACATTTATCGAACATTTCGAAGATGGAACACTGGTACTGTAATTAGTCATGGATTTGCGCCTGGCCAAAGGTCCGGCCACGTGGAGTTTTCCGAATTTTCTTCACGTTTGTACACCTAAAAAAGGGCCAGTTTCCCATAAAAGTGCTCACGGGAGGCATCCCCTATTATTGGCTGATCGATCACTTGTCACGCTGCTGTATACAACCAATCCAATCTTACTGAAATCAAACAATTATAATTTAAAATGACTTAAATTCGTAAATATATATATATATATATATATGGAGATACAACCGATTGTCATTCAATCCACGTCAAACAGTACGGAAGTGTTCATAATGATCAATTATTTTTAATAGATCCTGTTACGGCAACGAGGTGCCAAACGATTAATGTCGAAATTATCCAGTTTTATTTTCTAGGCCCTCTAATAAACCTTCCAAATCTTATGGCATTCTTGATAAAATTTTTGGGGGTTTTCCAATTTTGGATGGATTTAAGTTACGAAGGAAGGGCTCTGGTCGAATCTACGAGAGGTGTGAAAAAGACCTCTTAGGATTTGCGGGGGGGGAGGAGTTCGAAAAAATTATAGATTGAGACTTAAATAAGAATTTTAAACCCGAATGGAGTGATATACCATACGTTTAATGCGGTATTATAGGAAATGCACTGGATTTTCTAGAGGTAGAAAGCAAAAAGGGATGTATCAGTGGCATTCCTTTCACTTTTTACTTTCTTAATACGCGTGGGAAAATATTTTAATGAAAATTATCGATATTGTATTGTGATTAATTGACCAACGCGTTTTTACACGTCTCGTAACGCCATTTGACTAGTTTTTAGACGTTCCTAATGCGACTGGATTAATTTCGAGGTTACGTCTATTTGTAACTAGTTATTTTGTTTGTTGCGAGAAAAATGGTTTAACGAATCAAAACAATTTTCCTATTTGAAAAAATATATCATTAGTTCGGCCAAAGCTGTTGACCAATACCGGAAACGGAAGTTGTATATAGGTTTGCCACCATGCGGCGCTTTTTTAAACCCCATTATTATTTTTTTTAATTCCCCCAGATAAAATTGCTTAAATTGAATTCATTCCTCAGGATTAATAATAATAACAATGAAATTTGGTAACTTAATAAAATAATAATTACTGTACTTTCTGACTTTTCTCGAGTTTTTTTTTTTTGGTACTATTCATTACGGATGGAAATGGCAGTACTGCACTATCAAAAATTTAAAAATTCAAATTTAAATAAAAAAAAAATAAAAATGAGATACGAAACTGTTAGCGAATATACTCCCGAATTCTCTTAAAATTTTAAAAATAATTTACTATTTTATTATACAATTAAAATACATAATAATTAGAGAAATATTTCGAAGGGCGTTAATTACGAACGGGTGAATATAATGCGCGTGCGACCAGGTTAATGGTTACTCTGTCTTCCAATTGTTTTTATGTGTAAAGGGAAGAAATTTACCTGATTGAGCCAACAGATGATCGGGCGACTCAAACCAAATGTTGTTGAACCGAGTTATAAATGACGTTCGAGTATCTTCCAAAAACGAAAAAATAAAATTAAATAAATAAATAAATAAAAACTTAACCTTAAAAATATTGCGCAATCGTCAAATTTGTGCGAAAACCAGTTTTTTTTTTCTTTTTTTGCCTAAAGTCATGCCACTTACAAGGTTAATAACATCTCACGATATCTTCATTCGAACATTTGCGGGCAAATGGCGAAGAGTCCAAGTAAAAAGTGAACCTACAACTGCTCCTATCTATCTTTAATGACAAATTTCTAACGATTTCTTTATTGCTATTAGTTTATCCATTAATTATAATTAAAAATAAAAATAAAACACAGCTTCGTACGGACGTTTAAACATTAAACTTCTCACCAGAGCGATTTTGATCGACTGATTTGCATAACGGTTCGAAGTCAACTCCAATTCCTAATACAGCGAAACCTGCTAATGTGACCACCTGTGTAAGGCGACCACTTTGAGCCGGTCACATTAACAGGTTTCGCTGTACTTTGCAATTACAGTTTCTATAAAACGATTCAAAATTTCTCGGTTCAAGAACATCTGTAATATAATTTAAGAATTTTGGTAGGAGCCATTAGTCTCCAAATTGTTTAAATTGTCTTCATTTGAATGATGGACGATCGAGAAATGATAAAATTAGTAAATTAACTGGAAATTTCACTTCCTGTTTAACGAAGAATTAAATAATAATGCCTCGAAATCCGGGAAATTCTTTAAGTGACAAAAAAATTAATTTAATTTCTGTACATTGTTCCGAGTTAAAAAGCTGACAGAATGACAATTAAATGATTTATATTCTAAAATTGGAATGGTTGTGGGATAAAAGTGTGTTTTTTGAATAGTTTTTAAAATAAAATTTCATATCTTATAATTGTTTGGTTGCAATAAAATGAATCATTTTGGTCCTGAATTTGTAAAATATAAAGTAGTAAACATCAAAATATTTTGATGTTTTAGAAATTGTTAAGCTACAAATTTTTCTATTGTCTTAGGATGTGTTTGTAATTGGTAATAAAATAATTTTAATTATAAATCTTTTATTGATAGTTGTTCTATTAATACTTTTGACATCATATTATAGTATAATAATGCATAGTTTTGAAGTACTGTAATGGCTTTGGATTGTATAATGCTAGTTTTTAAATTATGTGCAGTTTATTAAAACTATTGATAAAACTAAAGATGTGCAATATAATCTGAAAAAGGATATTGGAAAATTATAAAAATTATTAATAATATTTTTATTAAACCTGCCCTGTCTTGTTTTGAGGCTCTAAAAATTACATAATTGCTTAAAGTGTAATTATGAAGCATACCAGAAATTATGCACATGAAATAAAGTGTCTTCGGGCTTTACACATTAATATGTAATGTCCTTAAGCATATTTTGAGCATTAAATATTAATATGCTTTACTTAAAATATTTCATTAAATGTCAGATTGATAATTTCTGTCTAGCTTATTTATAGACTAATTATAAGTTTTCTGTATTCTTGTTTATTTGTTTTATTGAAACCGTGTCTTCTTTTTCTTGTTTTGTTTGGTGTCATGACTTGGCAAATTTGTCTATTTAATCCGTAATCTTTACAGAGAAACGTTTCGAGTTTTTGCCCCTCTTCGGTCTGTTACGTAATATACATATGTTGTATATGGTGGGCATCTGCCCGGCACCTTCCACACTACGTCTTCCCACTTACTTTCCCCTCCCTGCTAACTCGACTGCTTCCCCCGCACGTCTCGCAGCGTGTAACTTCTCCCTCCCGGAATGCTGCGCACGACCACGCCTACAACTGTATAAATATACGTTTTAAGATATTCTATTTAATAGTTGTAATTTTCTGTATTTGTTGACATTCTGTTAATTATTCTATAAATGATAAACAAGATAATTAGATAACATTTTGTACACTTGTATATTACATAAAGATATATAATAATGTATGATAATTTGAACATTTCACATAGGACATCCAGATGGCAGCTAAGGTGACAATCTATCACTCAAACCCAGGAGAACAATCCCAGAATTTTTCATGGGAAGTCTGTCATGGATATATTTGGTCCCCTCTCTCAGTGCCTGGCTGGACCCATAATGGGTACAGGGTAAAAGTACACCTCTTAGACAGCATGCACTAATTGTGACAACATTGAGATGGGAAACATGTTGATGAATGCTGACACAGGGAGAGGAGATTATCTGAGTGTTTGCAAATACAAAATAATTTAATTTATTTTGGAATATTCTGCTGTTAATTGACATTTATTATACATATGATTGTGCAAATGGGGAGGGAGAAGCAGTGGTGATGATGAATTGTATACAGAAGGGATGGGAATAAAAATTGAAGCAAAATCTGTCATCGTAATATGGGCATATGTGCATACAATGCCCATATTACGATGACATAGCTTAGTGCTCAGAGACGGAGAGTAAAAAAAAATTTCATATATCTTAAAATATAAATTTAGATATTATTAATGTACACTAGTGTAATTAATATTTATAAAATCAATAAATAAGACTTTATCTTGTTACATTTATATACATATATTTATACTGAAAATGAAAACAATATAAATATTATTCTACAAATAACAAAGTTCATAATAAAATATAAGTCGCTTTTATCTTTTATGCTGCTGCATCAAAAAATTTATCAATCATGTTGGAAACATCTGCTGGAAGGTACTTTAAATATTTCTCTGGATTTTTGGTAAAGTGGAAACTTGCATATCTATAAATATTTTTTTAAATTTTAAGTATTCATTATGTAATTTGATTTTAACAGAAATGCATCATTTTATTATAAAAATAAACATTTCTTACTTGTCGTAAAACATTTGGTACTTGGGAAGTATAAATTCTTTGTTATCATGTTTTAAACTCTCTCGAAGTTCTACATCTGGAATAGCGTAGGCTTTCTGAATTCTATAAATTTCTTCCATTTCTTTATTAAATCCCTGTTTAAATGTTAAGGATAAGAATAAAATTTAAAGAAATATTAAATTTTAAAAATTTTAATAAAAAAAAACTGTAAATAATTCATTTATTTAGACTATTTTGAACCGTTAACTTCATTTTTCAGTTGAACTATTTAATATGGAACAGATAGAGAAAGAGAAATAATTTATTGTTGTCCTTCAGAGACTAGACAGTTATTAAAGTTATAATAAGTGTTTTGAGTAGTGCTGCACCAGTTAATGAATCTCATTAAATGCTCCATTTCAATTAATAAAATGTTTGAATTAAGTAGTTTTTTGAAGTCATAAAAATAACAAAGGTTCTAAACAAAGTAATGGCAACTTTCATTAAAATAGTTTTGAAGATATGAATTACATATTTGCATTAATTACACAGAAATTCTACAATTAAAACTAAGTGACATACTTCCAATAACAGCAATGTAAAAATATTTTTATTTTTATCACAACCTTCAAGGAAAACTTGTTAATTTTTATACAGTATGACAAAACAACATAATTGATTTTTAATCAGTAGTTGAATATATGAAAATTTAATCTTGACATTAATTAATAATGTTCTTGCATATGTATCTGATTATATAACTGTTGGAAAAATTCTTAACTTGATTCCAAGAAAGTACAAGTACATATTTAACTGTAAATGACTAACACACATAAATATCACTTTTAATTTATTCTTTAGTGGAAGTACTAAAAAAATGACATCATGAAGAAGTCATCTTTTATTAAATGTATTCTGAAAATATTTAAGCACTATTCTGTTTTAAAATAACCTCCCAATCAAATTTACAGAAATGTTTCTAATTAAACTTTAATAATTAATAATGATACATAAATAAATAATTTTTGGTAAAGATGCTTGATAGCCTATGAAATAGTATGTTAAACTCCATGCCAAATATTATATAATACTAGATACACACACTGTCAGAGGGCATTAAAATCCTTTTTATAACACAAGTACTTTTAACAATATGAAATTGTCATCATCAGGCTAGTGAACATCTCAAATTTGGAAAAAACATCCCTATGTGCAGTATAATATTCTCAACATTTAGATATTTAAAATTCACAATGAAATTCAGGGCTTGCAAGTACGAGAAAGAACAAAAATTTGAAATAAAAGGCACAACAGAACCCTCAAAACATTTTTATGCAATGAATCCATGGTGCTTTATACCATGCTGGGATGACTAGGGTGGTGTGGCAATGGGGTTGAAAAATTTAAAAAGTGATCCACAAGTTACGAAGATCAAATGTGGGTGTATTGCATGGGCACAAGGTGAAAATGAAAAAGGCTTCCCAAATAAATAAAGCCCTACAATTGACACAACACCTTAGGAGGGTGGTTTGGGTCCACATTGGACTCTACAACTTTCTTTTAATCAACTCTGTGGAGCATGTACATTTTGTGATATCCTGTTGATGTGCTGCTAGATAACTCACCAGCATTCTGACCATAACAATGATGTACAGTTTATTTCCCAGTCGTTGGGTGCAAAACGGATACAATATAAACCCGATTACTCAAGATGGGAGAGCCTATCCCTATCATTGCAGATAAGTCTGCGTAAAGTTGGCTATGGAGAGAAAGGCAAGAGGAGGCCATGTTTTTTGAAGATGTGGAAAATGCTTATATCAATGTTAAAAGAATTTTGTCTATGAGAAAATAATATAGAAAAAAATCAAATTGTATTAAAATTATTATAATTTCAATATGATATACTGTATTAAATGTTTTTGAATATAGAAGAATTATTATAATGCACTGTAAAAGTCTATAGTAACTATAAAGTAGAAATGTTGCATTAAAAATAAAAAATTAGACATGAACACACAATTAAAAAAGCACTTATTTTTCTATCATATATCCACATCTTAAATATTAATGAAATTTAATAACGTTAATAAACTGTACTTACTGTAAATTTATCTTTGATATTCTGCCTATCTTTATCTTTTAACTAAATATAATAAAAAGAAATTATATATTTAAATCATTAATTTCAATTTCATTATGTTTATGCTATTAACTAACAATATAGCTATAATTTGTAAATAAATAAAATTATTTTGCTTATTAAACATATCTCACTTTCAAGGTAGGAACTTGAGTAAGAGCAGTTGATATTGGTTTATCAATCTCCAATACATAATGAAGAACTCTACTCCAACTAAAATTATAGATATAATTTAAATAAATCAATAAAATTTTAAAATTCACATTTTATAAATCTAATCTATTAAAATTTATCTATTTTCATACATGAAATATCTATGTAAAAAGAGTTAAAACTTTCAGAATAAATGTTAAACCTTCTGTAAGGATTAGAAAAAAAAATTAAAGTTTTGTTACATGAAGCCAAAGTAAAATTAGCAAATTAATTTTACTTTGTTGACACAAATAACAAATAAATAAGCAAAAATGATCTTGTTGCAATGTAGTTTTCATTTTGGCTTCATGCAATGAAAGTTTTAATTACAGTAGAGTTCTGGAAACTCGACTTTCGATAACTCGTCGTGTCGTTAAAAAGAAATACTTGTAATCTAATTTTTACCTCTATAACTTATCAATAACTTATAGAATCCAATAAGTTATTGTTCATCATTGGTAACACTTAATAATAGCATCAATTCCTCATGTTAACAAAGAATATAAACCTTTTTTCAAAGTGCCACTGCAAAACATCACAAAGTGAATGCCACTAACTCTAAAGTAGCCACCAAATAGCCAATATTTTTTAAACTAAAATTTAACTACAAATGGAAATAATCACTATTGGTACAAAGTTAATACATATATCAATTTGTACATATAATATCTTTACAAAAATGTCGCTATTTAGACTAGCCTCATCACTATCTGTAAAATTCATCATTTTTGGTAACTCATCACCTCAGTCCACATTAAGTCAAGTTTGCATGTCTCTACTGTATATAAATATTAAGAAAGAAAACAAACTAATGTAGAACAAAAATTTTTTATAACCTTTGAGAATAAATTCTTTTTTGATCACAGATTTGATCATTGTAGTAATCTTCCAAATCAGGACTACATTTACTAACAATTTCTATTAAGTTTGTCCTGAAATAAAAACATACAATTAACAAATAATGCTAATGATTTTTATCTTTTATTTATTGTAACTAACCTTTGCAATGCTTTTAATATATAATGAAGATTATTTAAACGGAAAATAGCCTTCAGATAGGGATCATTATAAGACTCGCTTTTACTCTGGAGTGCTAAACCCAGAGCTGACAATACTCTCACTATTGTAATTACAAAAGAAATATCTATTACTTATAAAATTTAACTACCATAACATTAAGTATTAAACATGGAAACTTACTGATATACCGTGCTAAAGCAGTCTTATTTATATCCCCGTCGTCATTAAACGAACCTAGATCTTGATTATTAAGAACAGTCCCAAGCATATCCATATAATCTTGTAATTGCTCCAGCATAATCATAACCTTAAAAATTTTTTCAATTTTATCACTTTTATAATTATTTGACTATCAGTCATAATTAAATATTACATACGTTGCTTGTAAGTTCGTGAACTGTACCATCTTTAGGCATTTTTGTGTCGGGATCACTTTTAATACAATCAACAAATTCTTCTAAAGCTTTGTTTATCTAATAAAAATTCAATATTAAAAAATTTTTGTCAACAAGTAAAAGTAAATTTTTTTTTTAACTTAAAAATAAAGCAAAAATCTTACTGTAAATTGTAATGTTGTTGTTAGGCCCTGAAGACGAGAACGTAATTCTGATGTACCCTTCTAAAATAATCAATTTTTTAAACTTTACTACAACTATCTTATATATAACAAGTTTATGATGTATTAATTGAATTTAATTAACTATAAATAAACAAAATCAAATGCACAAAGATTCAAAATGTTAACAATGTTGAAGATTTTTTTAAATAATAATTTTAAATACATTGAAAAAAATACCTGAAAAATTCCATCAAATTCGGGTTTAATGGCATTTAAATGGCGCAAAACAGGAAATAAGGAAAGTGCAGTCGAAAACTCGTGCCGAGCAGCACATTTTCTAACTCGTGTGGCAAGTCCCTATTATAAAATTGTAGTTATACATAAAATGAAAAAGATTTTAAAAGATAATATTATAAAAAAAATTTTCATTTAATAACTGAGTTATTCACTTTTTTGATTAATATTAAACATTATTGAAATGAAGTGTTATATGGTAGAACCTCGATTATCTGGACTAATTGGGGATGAAGGTAGTCCGGATAAGGGAAAATCCGGATAATCGAAAAATAATACTGTACTGTATTTAAATAGTGATCAAATTTTCAAGAAACAAACGTTTGTTTTGAATTTGGAGTACTACTGACCAGCACTAACACTGCCTATTGTTTAAAGGCCCTCTGGTAGCACAAGAAGATGGATTTTATAAAATAAAAAGCAGTTGAAACTGTCAAATTTTTATTCATAAAAATGCAAACTATTTATCGTTTTATGACGAGTAAAATTTTTTCGTCGCGTTCACGGCTTTTAAGTAATGCATAAACCTTCGAGGCGCGAGGCCGTAGGCCCACGTCGCCCATGCCTTACACCACTCTTGGCCATAGAAATGATGTAATTTGATATAAATTATTTATAAATATGTATGTTAAGTTATATTTTTATTACAACGCAAAATGCATTAAAAAGTTTAAGACCACTGTGCCGGGTGAGACGTCGTTGGGACAAAAAAGATTATGCATTCCATCACATACATAAACAGTGTCGCAATCGCCAAGTACAAATCAGCAAATTTATAAGTTTTGTTTATTTTGAACAGTCCGGATAATCGAGGTTCTACTGTAATTAGAAATAATATTGATTTTTTCATATGTAAAATTGTAAATAGAAATAAAATAAAACAGCTTACAATAAAAAAAGCTTAAAATTCCATCCAAATTAATATTTTTGAAGTTCAAGGACTTTATCTTCAAATCATACTTATATAATAGATAAGAATAGATCAAATAGGATATCATTGTGTAGGTATGTTTATGCATGAACATTCTTTTTTGAAGTACCTCCATCCAAAAAGATCTTTTAAAAATATTAGAATATTCACAAAAATAGATGGAAATGAGTTTTCTATTAAAGATATTGTATTTGGCGAGATATTCAAGAAGTAACATGTAAAAATTATAAGCTGATTTAAAATGTATAAATAATGAATTTTAAATAAATTTATTTCTCAAATTTCAAAAATAATTTTAAAAATCTTTATTCCTTTCACAAGTGAATTTTGTAAAGTTTAGAAAAAAGAGATGAATAGCATTTATGAAAATATTTAGAGATTTTATTCAGTAAATGAATTCAAAATCATAATGACTGAAACATTAAATTAATTGGAAAGTCATAAATTTTGAATAGCTAAATATCTTTTCTTCTAAATTTTATTGAAACAATGCAATTTCATTTTAATATTTAACAATTTTTAGAATTAAATATAAAAATACCTGACTAAATAAAATTAGATTTGACGTTTCTGGTGAGAATATTTCCGAGAATACTTTAAAGTTTTAAGAATGCTTAGATATAAAGATACATTAAGAGATATAATTTTGATATTTATTGATCAATTAAAATTATGCTTTATCATCTACTTATATAAGATTTAAAATGTCAAGGAACAGTCTCAATAAAATGTGTAATTGCGAAATGACTACTATGAAATTCTAAACTATATAAATTTATGTAATTTATATTACACTAATTTGACGTCATTTGTGACACTAGGATTTAAGATTTTCAAACTAAAACTAACAGTTTTAGATCTTATTCAATTTCAAACTAATAATAAATTATGTTGTACAAATATTTTAGAAATCAGAAATTAAAAATCAAAATAAATCAGAAATAATACAAACTTGCTATCTAAGAAAAATAAAACTTTAGCTAATCAAATTTGTCGTCACAAAAACGAATCATATATCATTATCAACCAAATCTTTCAAATTTAAAGTACAAAAATGAAAACTTAAAACTAGAAATAAATTAATTAATTAAAAGAAAAACTATATAACTTGTAACCAACTACGAGACTAAGAACTGCAAAAATAGTTTATAAGAGTATGATCTAATAAGATTATTTATTGCTGACAATTAAATTGCCATAATGATCTGAAATTACTGATTTTTTTTTACGATAAAAAAAGAAATAATCAAAAAGTATGCAAGTATATAAGATTTAAAGAAAATAAAACAGATAAAACAACAATTATAATTAAATTAATTATTAACATTTACACCAGTGGCGTAGCGTAGTGGGGGCGGCAGGGGCGGCCCGACCCGGGTGGCACTTTTAGGGGCGGCAAAATTTCACAACAAATAATAATAATAATAATACAATACACCTGTACGATACACAATAATGACGATTGTTCTTGCCGAAAAGTTCTTTAGAATTACTGTACATTTTAGTCTTTTAAATTGAGATACCTAAATAAGGGGGCAGCGAAATTTTCCTCGGCCCCGGGCGGCCGACACCCACGCTACGCCACTGATTTACACAAATTTTAGTTTATTTCTAAATACAAGTTTTTAGTATATTAATATGTTTAAGTAAATATTGACATTAAAATAAAATTTACTTCGCCTTCTGAAATCACATTATCAAGAGCTTGTTGCACAACTCTGTCAAAAACAGCTACTTGCTCTGAAGGAATGATGATTTTATTCATTAACTGATGTTCACTCTAAAAAAGAATCATCAAATTATAAATCTAGATAATATATAATACAAAGAAGTGATATTTATTAATATAAAAATTACCTGTATTAATTTACATAAGGCTGATATAGAAGTGAGATAACCTTCTAATTCTTGTTCAATAATATCATCTTTTGTTTCAGGCAGAAGAGAAGTTTGAAATCTCTGACCTAATAAAACAATTGAAAGAATGTTTCATTATTCAAGAATTATTTTTCTTGACATTTATCTAAAAAATTATTTTGATAATTTTAATTTACTAACCAAGAACAGTACCTTCTACAGTTGGAGAATATTTCATAAAAGCTGCTGATGCTTTCTTCATAAAGCTATAAGAAAATTATTTAAATTACAAATATGCCACCTAAAATTATAATTTGACTTTCTCTTTTACTGACACATTTTGAATTCCTCTTCTAGAGGTCCTTCGAACTGCATTTTCTCTTACATTTCTTCTACCTCCCTGCATAATAAATAAACTATCATTTAAAAGTATTCTGTATCAAATTTAAAATATTAGAAAACAGTTATTTTCTCATTTTATATAAAATTATTATTAAAATTAGATCAGGAATATAAATATCATTCTTCTCACGTCATGGAGTCTATGTCAAAATCTATATCATTTGCATTATATCATGTTGTATGTATATATTTGCAAATAATTTGTAAACTTTTGATATTTAATAAAATATTAAAAATAATTAAAATATTACTTACCAACAAAGGAGAATTATGTGCTGGAAGAGTATTGCTGTTTCCACTACAAGATTTCAGATGTTCCTTTAAACTAAGAACAGAAATAGACTGTTTTACATCACAACTGACAAAGAATACGTGATAAATTTTATTCATGTTTATTACTTCATTGTAATCTTGGAATATGTGCACATTAAATTATGTTCATAAATTTATAAAAGAAAAATAAATGATATAAATTTTCAAACTCACTTCTTAAGTGATTGCACAAGTGTTTTTGATCGAATTGTTGCATATACAGAAGTAAAATCACCATTTCTATATTTACGTAACCAATTAGCAATTAAAATAAGTTCTTCTATTACTTTTTCTGAAAAACAAATATTAAATATATATTCTTAAATACATTTTCATAAAAAATGTTTAATTTTAATTCAATATTCATCATAAAAGCAATTTGTCTTCAGTCTTTCCAACTAAAGGATCACATCAATTTGATAAGTTTGTTACCGTGGCCCTTGTTTCTCACATAAGGAAGCATACAAATATTCCTGGTTCATAACCATATTGTATTCAATATCAAAGATAATTAATAAATCTATGACCAACAGTAATTATTCAATTATTGAAACACAAAATTAGGTATGAATTATTTTTATTGACTACATTAACTCCAAATAACGAAAAATTATCTCTCTCTCCAGCTTCTATAACATTTACTGATAGTGTAACATACATGTTATTAAAGTTATATAATAATCGTTCTTTTCAGCTAACATTATCCTCTCTACACAGATTATGCTTTAATGATAGAGATCAGTGGGGAAATACTAGAAAAAAATTAGAAAATACTATTAAAAACTAGGAATGTAGAACATTTGTTTAGTTTAATGCAAGAAAGAAATTTAAGCAAATGACTTGAAGTTCTATTTATTAAAATGTATAATGTATGTAATACTTCTATATTAAAAATTTTGCAAATATGGGATTATATTCTTACTTCTATGCAAACAAAGTGAATTTTCAACACAAAAATATGTTAAAAGTGTAAATTATAATATTTTATATTTGAAAGACTTTCTAATAAGCAGATTCAAAATTTATTGTTTGTTTCAAACTTTGAATCCAACTGACAATACTTAATTTGTATATTTAAGTATAATTACTTTTCAATATTGTATTGTTTATTATGTCAATTTGCTAATACTAGGTTATTCAATAAGTTTTGTTGTTCGATAAGAGATGGCACTATTAGGTTTGTTCGCTTTATTTCTCTAAAAATAATATTACTTTTTTATGAACATGTGTGAAGTTTCATGTAGATCTGTCAACTCATTCGTATATTTACAACTGTTCAAAGTTGACGTGTCACTGTATTTTTTTTTTACAATGGAAAAAATTGAATATCGTGCAGTGATAAAATTCTTATTTTTGGAAGGTGTAACACCAAAACAAATTCATGAACGATTGTTAAAAGTGTATAATGACTCTTCACCTTCAATTAGAACAGTAGAAAGATGGGTTGCCGAATTTAAACGTGGTTGTACAAGTCTTGAAGACGATCCACGTGAAGGACGTCCAAAAAGTGCATCAACACCAGAAATCGTAGCAAAAATACAGCATATGGTTTTGGAAGATCATCAATTAACTGAGAGAGATTTAGTAGAAACCCTAGGATCTCATTAGGCAGTGTGAGCAATATTTTGGCTGAAGTTTTGGGTTACAAAAAGTTGTGCGCACAATGGGTGCCACATTTGCTAACAATGGAACAAAAACACATTCGAATGTGACTTTCTCAGCAACATTTGGAGCGTTTTAGAAAGGATAAAAAGGATTTTGTGCGTCATTTCATCACTATGGATGAGACTTGGGTCTACCACCATGATCCTGAATCAAAACAAGAGGCTAAGAAGTGGTGTGAATCTGGTACTTCGGCTTTGAAGCGAGTTAGGGTCCAGAAATTGGCCAAGAAGGTGTTAGCATCAGTTTTTTGGGATGCAAAAGGAATTTTGTTTGTGGATTATTTCCAAACTGGTAAAACAATAAACTCAGATTATTATTGTAACCTTTTGGACCAGCTGGATGTAAAAATTCATGAGAAAAGATCTGGTTTACAGAAGAAAAAAATCATTTTTTATCAAGACAATGCACCTTCTCATACAGCTCAAAAAACCATCGCAAAAATCGGTGAATTAAAGTACGAATTGTTGCAACACCCACTCTATTTGCCAGATTTAGCTCCCTCTGACTTATGGCTGTTCTCATATCTCAAAAAATTCATGCATGGGAAACTATTTTCATTAAAGGAAGAGGTAATAGCAGCCGTGGAAGCGTATTTCAACAGTCTTCCGGATTCTCACTTCAGGGATGGAAACCATAAATTAGAAGATCACTGGAAAAAGTGTATTGAAGTTCAGGGAGATTATATTGAATAATAAAATGTATTTCAAACCATAAAATTGTGTTTTTCTTATCAAACGACAAAACTTATTGAACAACCTGGTATGTATTAAAATTGCATTTCATATTTGTAAAAATTATTAAACACAGTTTTGTAAAAGAAAAAAATACAGAACATAAATTCTCAATTCGTGCTTTTAAAATAATCTAAAAATATTATCTCATTTTCTAATAATTGGGAATAAAATTTTGGCAAATTTGAAGTTCATTTACAATTGCAATCAGATGATTCTTAACTGGATAAATATTTTTTTAATAATAAATTAATATTTATTCTTAGAATATTGTTTAAATATACTAATGTATTTAATTTATTAGAGTTATATATTACCATATACACTGTTGCACACTATTTACTTCAAGCGACATTAAAATTCATTTTAATAAATTTATTAAATTATTTAATTTAACTTTATAAAAAAATCTTTACCTGGTAATTGGTCAAAAGTTGGTTTTTCCAATCCTTGAAATATTTCTGAAAAAAAATTTTAAAACTGCATTCAGCAAATTATAATTTTGCATTAAATAATAAATTATTGTAAATAAGATACTAAAATTATCTGATTACTATAAATTCAATCTTTTAATAAAATAAAATACACATCTAATTTTAATAATCATTAAACATACCATCATCTAAACCTAATAAATCCAAAATCATAATTGTTGGCATGGTCTTGCTATTAGAATATAAAAGGTTTCTAAATTCTTTCTCTAATGAGGATCCACCATGTTCACAAAGAGCTAACTACAATAAATAATATATATTAAAAACAAACAAAAATTAATAAATTTTAATTTCAATTCAAATATTAACAATTGATAAGTTTATAATTTTGTTTTAAATTATTAAAAAATGGAAATATAAATACCAAAAATGCTGCAATCTTTATAAATATAAACCTGGAAAAATCTTTCTAAGCTAACAAGGGGGTACAGTATTATATGCAGAATTACAAGGATTCACTGATAAAAGTTTTATATCGTAGAACTCCGCAAAGTGACAGAATAGAAACACATGACAGCCATCATTTAGTAGTCATGAGTTTCTGGTCTGTGTGAAGTCTCAATTCATTCTATTGACAGACCACAAACTCATAAACCATAACTCATAACACAAGTTTAAACATAAGCTTATGTTTAAACTTCCTCTTTCTGTACAAAGTAACAATCACTGACTTGACTTTGAGTTAAAAGATGCATGCTTATTAAAATTCAGAGTATTTTAAAACATTACAAGCACCTAAGAGACACATTTACATAGCAAGACTAGAAAGAACAATCATTTTGTTGTGCCATGATAGCACAGGACTGTACTGAAATAAGAAAAGAATAAAAATGCAAAGTTATGGGTTATTCCATACTTTCATTAAAACCCACATCTGATACCACGAAACCTGGTTATTCTCGAAATTAAAGGCAGTATGAAAAGGTCAATACTTTTCATAGGATGCTGAAGTACAAACTGTTGTATGGACTAATGGAAAAGCAGAAAATTTTTTTCCTACTTTTAACATTGATCCTATTAGTACTATTGGTCCTAAAAAGTTAATTTCGACTACAAAACATCTTTAATTTTTATGCATGTTAATAGAACTAATATAATCTTTTGGCAAGCACATTATTCAAGTAAATCCTTGACTTAATCTATCTTCCCATATTAATTTTATAAAAATAGAGAACTTACTTATCAATCAATCCTCAGATTAAAAATTCCAATTATTTAAAATAAAACTTAATAAATTTATTATGATTTAATTACAAAATTTCAATTGATATGTGATATATGTATAGCATATTATTGCGCTAAAATAAAAAAAAAAAACTGATTAGTTAACTGTCTTTTATTATTTTTGATATCTAATTTTATTTGTTTTTCTTTATAAACAATGAACTGTTATAAATTTAAAAACATAAGCATAAAAATTAAATCTTATGTAATTATTTTTAATTCTTCTTCCTATTAATAGAAAAAATTATTTTTGAATAAAACTTATATAACTACATAAATTTTCTTAATTCATAATCCATAAACTAAATAATAAAGTCAAACAAAAATCATATTTTTACTCCAGTGTAAAAAATGTTAATAAAAATGTTTGTCTGCTCATTTGCGATAAATGAAAATTTTTACTAAAATGCAGTACACTTAATCATTTTCAGCTTAATTGGCAATTATCTACAGGGTTTGTTCAACAGAATTCTTTAGAAAAACTACAAATCTTTATAATTTAATAACTATTGTAACTTATTATAAGAATAACTGATAACAAATCCCCCTGCATAATAATTACTAAATAAGTAATTCATTCTGACTGCACTGAGAACACACTATCATATATCATAATAAACAAATTTCTTCTATGCTAATTTTGAAAAACCTACTTAAATCTTTTCCAAATATTTCATTCTAAATTCTAAAAAATTTAAATATTCAAAGTGATAGCTGGCTGAGACAATTAAGATTTACTGTTCTGGATCTGAAAGTGAATCCTGGTGAGAAACCTCATGAATTTTTCATAGGCAGTCTGTCCAAAACTGTTGATCCCCATCCCTCGTTACCCAATTGCTTCCATTGTGGATCAAGCCGAACCCACGATGGGTATGGAATAAAAAGTTTTCTTAGTGCCTACAGGGTTAAAAGAGCAAAAACGAAGTATTTGATTTCTGAAGAGAAACTATGCAATTTCTTCTGCAATTAAATGTAAAAGCCAAACTGATTACCAGATTTCTCAAGATTATTAGCAAGTTGACAATATAATGTTTAAATTATTAAAGTAATATTTCTAACTCAATGCTTTTTATAATTGTAAAAACACAGTAAAACTTCTCTAACTGAAAGCTCCAAGAGGCAGGAAAAAACTTTTAGTTACAGGCAATTCAAGTTAGAGAACAAGAGTAAAAAATGCCAATTCTGAATATATCTGTATTTTTACCTCTCTTGCATTATATAAAAATCTTTGATAGCTTTTTTTTGTTTTAAACAACCCATATAATGCCTTTCAGCAAAATGTTCAATGTAACTAATGGAATCGAACAGTTTTGCAGGTACATCTTGTTGAAATAAAGCGAGAGGACCTCTCATTTTAGACTAAAAGGATGTCTGAAAATTGGTATTGGAGAGTAGATACAATTAATGGTCTGAAAATTTCATGAAAATCTGATAATTAGCATCACTTTGGATAGAATAAATATTAAAATTTGAGTCGGAGAAGTCAGAAGTAACATAAGTTGATGTCGGGGGCCGTGAAAAACTTTGACTTGGAGAAAATTCGAGTTAAGAAATTCAAATTGGAGACATCAAATCCCTATGCTATTCCATTGACACCTATCGAGTGCTTTGTTTTCTTCGAGTTACAGAAGTTTTACTGTATTATTTAAATAGTAAAGTTCCTAGAGAATATATTATTTTGTTAAACTTTTTAAAGTGCTTAGATGCTATTAGAGTTTAAATAAATTAAGATATTTTAAGTTATTATTGTTTGCTTTGTATCTAATAAAATCTATTATCATTTTTGTTGATTGGCTATTCTATCCAATATTTTTACTAGATTTGTCACAATGGTTATACATAGGAGTAAAAGTTGTCTTCTGTGTCTAACCATCGTGACAAATCTAGTAAAAATATTGGATAGAATAACCAATCAACAAAATACAATAAGATATTTTAGCTAAAAAAAGTAAAGAAAACAAATTAAAAATCTATAGTGTATTTTTACTAAAAATTTCAAAAATTGTTTAATTTATTTTCTTGCATCCTAAAAAATTACTCATTGTTCAGTTATACACATTTAAACTCATAGAAATTTATTTTATCCTTGTTCAATATATAAAATACATTATAATTTTTATTGTAATTCTACTTAGTAGTAGACATATTTATTAACTTCAAAGACATGCAAAACTCATAAGAAAGAAAAATAAATATTTTTACCAGCTGTTCCAATTGTCGCTTATGTGGATTGTTCTTTTTAAAAAATTCAATGGCTTTCACTAATTTTTCCATAGCTCCTAAATATGTTGTTAAGCATCCTCTAGGGCTAAATTTAAATAAAAAGTTTTTATAATTTCTCAATTTACAGAAAACTTTTATTAAAGTTTTAAAACCCATCTTACCCATCTCTTATTATTGGTTCAACTTCTCTTGCAACATTATAAAACTGGATATAATAATCCAAATATTCCATTGTTTTTTCAATATCTTTTATGTTAAGAAATAAATTGAAAAAAAGAAAATATCAAAGTTTTTATAAATACATAATTAGAAATTAAAAATATAGTGATGCCTCATACTTCAAATTTGATTCATTCTAAGAATTCATTCAAAGTTTGAAGAATTTTTTTCCCTTTAGAAATAATGGAAAAGAAGTTAATCAATACCCAGATCCTAAACGATACCTATTTTTGATAAACTTAAAACGTCAAATACATATAATTTAAGGTAAAAAAATAGCATAATTAAATGTCCTAATATTAAATTTAAACACGAAATTCTTAAATAAATAAAATTTGTAAATACTGTATAATTAAATGAAAATTGCATTTATTGGTCGCACACAGTTGACTTCAGCATCTTAACCTAGACATGTAACTTGATTATAACATTTGTGAAATTCGCGATTTTAACGCAGTTGTCAGGAAAAAAAAGGTGTAAATAACTCCTATAGAAAAAATGGAGAATTAAACCAGAGGTCAATGGGTGTATCAACAAGTCGATGGGAAAGTTGACACACAAGTGTCAGAAAATGCAAGTCATTGTCAACAAGGGACAATCACATGGCTTCTTTTCCACGACAATTGTATAAAAGAGCAAAACACCAGAAGCTCGATGCGATCACTCGGAAGTTATACTTGGTAGATGTGCCATTCTAGGCTCCACCGACTAAATCAAAGGAGAAGATCCCGGTAGAACTTCCACACAGAACTTAATCGCCGCACGTAGTCATCATTATCACCTAGAGGTAAATATTTTAATCCCAGCGAACCCTTTCTCTCCCCAAACATAGGCCTAGCTGTTAGATTAAACCCTTTTGAGAAAGGTTAGCCTGTATAATTGCCTATATAATCTCAATTAGCCATAGATGTATCCAACTTATTGTAACCTCTTGTATTTTACTAGTTAGTTATATAATAAATGCTTTATTTGTTTGTTAAACCTGTCTCCTGTCTCTCAACGACACCTGTCGACTTGCTCACCTCCCTCGCCACACGATAGAAAGCAATCTGAAACGACAGCGTGGGCAGTCTTTGCAGACTGTTGCTTAGTAAGTGGTCAGAAAGGTTTAACCCCTGACCCATGGTTTCTCACACTTTGTTTAGATGCTTATTTTAAACTCTTTACTTCACATTTGTTTAAATAACGTCTTCAAGTAAATAATTTGTTCAAGAAATGTCTTCAGTCAAAAAAGTATATTGGGCATATTATGCTTTTTGACTTTCACAAGGAATATAATGCTATACAAACAATAAAAAATACTCGTAATGTGTATGGAGATGATGATCCTAAACTTCAAACACATCAAATGCGGTTTAAAAAGTTTATTTTGAATTAAAGAATACAAAATATATGGGGTGCCTGAAAAATGTTGATAAAAAACAATCGCAGGAAGAAATTGTTAAAGATCAACAAATAACACACAATACAATATATATAACTACACACCAAAAGTAAAGCATCAAAGCACTAAAAACATACAAGCATAATGCAAGAGAGAGTGAGAGACGACTTGAACACATGACAGATTGTGTTTATGCTTCAAGCACAATTTTTTACTGTGTGCGCAATTCGAACTCTGAGGCAAACTTTTGTCAAATTTTTCCTTTGAACTTAAAGCATTCAAAGTTAGTCAATTGAACTAAGAGGTACTACTGTAATTTAAAAGATTAATTTACAATTGAAGGCAATATATCTTTAATTTCTTTTAAATGAATAATTTTAATATTGCACATATCAAAGAGTTCATTACTTTTTCACATGCTATGGTAACTTAAACTTTGAACAATAAATTCTACAAAAATTCACCTTGGAGTTCAAAGCGCAAATGCAGTGAAAAATGCACTTGAAGCATAAAATCAATTTGTTGAGCACACAAGTTGTCTCTTTCTCTTGGGTTATGCTCGTATGTTTTCAGTGCTTTTTCTCACTTTACTTTTGATGTGTTTGTTTATATTGTGTGTTGTTCATCAATTTTTAACAATTTCCTCCTTTAATTTTTCTTCATTGACAGGTTTTGAGACCCCCCCATACATTTTGTATCATTTGGTTTAAAATTTCCTGAACAGAACTTTTTAAACCATATTTGACACATTCAAAGTTTGGGAGCATCATCCCCATACACATTATGAATTTTGTTTATTGTTCGTATGTCATTATATCTTTTCTGAAACTCATAATAGGCCTGATATGCTTTGTAACTGAAGACATTTTGACTTGATAAGATAAGATTCGGATAAGACATGAAGTTTAAAATAAGCTTATAAACAAAGATTACAATCTCAGATTAGCAATAGCGTGTTAAATAACTATTATAATTAAATCATATAACTAAGTTAAGTAATGACAGCTGTTAGAAATATGCAAAAAGTTTCTGTTTAACCCAACCTAACCTTTACCTATTAACCGTGGCATCCGATCCGAGAAGTGTACGAAAGCAATGAAGTCTACAAGAAATATTGTAATATCAATAATTGAGATGAAAAAAGAACTTATTGTGAAGCATAAAAGCAGGTTTGTCATGTTTATGATACTGAAGATGACAACGTGCAACCAGTAAATGCAATTTTCAATTTACTATGCAGTATTTACATATTTTATTTATTGTTTTCATGTTTTAATTTATTATTAGAGAATTTAATTGTTATTTTTACCTTAAATTATGTGAATTTGTTGTTTTAAGTTTATCAAAATAGCAATTGTTTAGCATCTGGAATTAATCCACTTTCCATTATTTCTAATGGGAAAAATTGATTCAAATTTCAAATGATTTGGAGTTCAAACAGCCTCCTGGAATGGATTAAATTTAAAGTACAGGCATCACTGTGTTTCAATGTTATTTACCTTTAATAAAAGAATACAAAAATATATCTGTATTGTTTTCAAACTTTAAATTATTGTTTTATTTATCAAATAATTAGAATATCAAATTAGTTTAACAAAAGTATTCAAAATATAACAACACAATTGTCAATCTTTAACAATTGTATAGAGTAAATGAATTTGAACAATTTACTATAAGATTCTGTACAAGTTTATTTAAATTATTTAATTCAAAATTTATTTTAAAAATCTAACAAATTCTTCAAATTCATTTTATTTCTTTACTTGTAAGCCTTGTACTGTACTGTACATAAATGACAATCGGATAATACGTGAAAAGAAAGTTCTTAAAATAAAAATTAAATAATGATAAATAAAATTATAATTTCCATAACACGTGGTTTACAGCATAACTATGATATTATATCTTTTAAAATTGTTAAATGCTTGTTTAATATTTTAAATAATTTGAAACATTTATAATAATGATAATATTGTGCTTAATGATATTTATAATTTATAGACAAGCAAAACTACATTGCAATGTATGTTTAACATTTTTAAAATTTTGTGTAACATCTTTTAGATACTGAGATATTATATTCTGTTTTCATTATATAAAAAATAAACCCTATTTCATATGAATAAATCCTATCAACTTACTAATAAATAATGTAGATTTTTTAATATTTCAAATTTATTAATTTAATTTATCATTAACTAAGACCATCAGTGGAAAAATGCATACATTTATTATTACAGGCAGTCCTCTACTTACGAACATTCGACTTACAAACTTTCGAAGATACGAACAAAGCCGACAGATGGCGGGTTAACATGAGCATTTCAGTGGTTCAAAACATGGTTTTTCAGATCCATTATGGGTTCAGTCAGGCCACAATGAGATAGCCAAGAATTATCCCATCATGTCATTTATGGTCGCCATCTTTGGAAACTGCTTTGTTGGCAGAAGCAAAGACCTCAAGAAGGTTAATGAGTAGATGCACTTTTTCCCATGCTTCTTGCAATCAGCATGCCTCATAAATGCTTTAATTCTATTGTATTCAACACTAAATTAGGTTTGATGAATGATACAATGAGCTGAACAAATATCATCATCACCACAAATTAACCAATTTTTGAAATCATTCACTTGAGTCACAAATGCCTAAACCAACTCATCTTGAAAAATCAACTTTTAAAACTCAAAATGGCAGTAAAATTAGCACAAACAATTATTTTACTTAGAATCGCACGAATTACATTTGAAAATTCAATGCATAACATTCAAGCATCATCTGTGAATCATAACAAAAACTTTCATATTATGACAAGAAAGTATTTTATCGTTATAAGTAAACTTACTGAATATTAAAAATAATTTTATATTTCGATTGGAAAAGTTTAAAATATAAAACAAAATTATATAATATTGTTTTGCCGACACTTAAATATTTTTGCCGACTACTGGCCTGGATTTGAGACTATGTACTTCGATAGTTAAATCAATGTTAATTTGGTTATCTTTTGTGTGAAACAACACTAAAACAATTTCTATAGTTATGTTGCAAAAGAAAAAACGAGTTGCAATTAATTAAAAATTGTAATTAAGGGTTCAAAAATGCAGGCAAAATTAAATATATATTATTAAAAATAATTAACCCCTTAAGATGTGAATAGTACTAACCAAGTAAAATCTCTCATCGCTCTGACTTCATGAAAGAAAAGTCGCCATAACAGACATCGTTGTGTACTCTGTTTTGTCAACATGAAAGTTTCCAATAAACAAATACTTAATTGTTAATATCATAATTTAAAAAAATGTTTAATCTTCAACCGAAACAAATAATTAATTTTCTTATAAAATGTGGAAGAATCATTTTAGGAATGAAAAATTGTGGCAAGATTTGCTCGATTCTGAATAACCAACCCATCACTAGTTTCTACTAGGGTAATCTTCATTAATTGTCAGTTTTATTTTGTTTTTCAAAATAAGATATGACTAGTACTTCTTTCCTATTCTCTGACTCATGCCACAGCCAATAAAGTTTGGTGTAAACACTATGCTGCCAATGTTTAAAACTTGAAATGCCAACCAGCAATCGTGGCACACATGACTAACTTCATAACAGAAAATTCTCTTCACTGACAGCATTAAAGACAAGTCAATTTTTTTTTCCAAATCAAATCATCAGCCGCTGTTGTTGCATTTCTGCATTAATTTATTGTAGATATTAATCTGAGTAAATTATGTCATTTTAGATTCACTCGATGCAAAATATGTTATCCATTAAATTATCTTGGTGGTATTTTCATATTTTGAAATTTTAATAAAAATCAAAGTAAAAATGATGCCAGTTTGATAATGTTCTTGGCTCATTTCCAAATATTTTATGTAAAATGACTGCTGGATCTCCAAGATGACTTCTTGGGAAATCACTAGTCTCTCTCACCCTTCTTTTGCTCATATCGCTATACTTTCTCTCGCAAATAGGTGACGCCATGATGAACATTTATGTGGCATATACGTCATTAATGATTACCCAATCTATTTTGTCACAAACCTTGTAAACACATCATAATTGTATCCAAAATATGTTATGTAGCACGTAACATATACTCAGATCTCAAAATTAGTGAGAAAAGTGAGTTTTTTATAAAAATAGTAGTAAATAGTGAGCAATCTGAAAAATAGCGAGTAAGGGTGCAAGTATGCAGACGCGAATTTAGTAGCAAATGAGAGGTTGCGAGCGATATAGTTGTTGCAAAGGAAAACATATACAAGCAAAAAGCGAGAAATATCGCTGGCGAGAGCGAATTTCTGGCTCTCGCATATATCTAACAGGGTTTGATATTTATCGTTTCTCGCCTCTTCTCACTCTCTCGGAAAATTCGCTCGCTCGCATCTGTATAGTCGCAGCCTAAAAGCAAGAATAGTGAGTCACTACAAGCCTGCATTTGAAGTTTTTATATTAAAATTATTTTATCAACTCATAAATTAGTATTAATTAAATCATAATTAAAAGATACTATTTTGTCTTCTTTGTAAATTCCCTGTTTCATGGTAGACTGGAAGTATTGTCTGCTCTAATTTCATCAAACGTTCATCAAATGATGTCAATATACTGCACATTCCTTTAGTTAACTGACTGCTTTTCAGTGCAGCTTCTTTTAATACAGACAAGTTGTATATTTCCTATAATCAATATAAATTAATTAAACTATAATAAAATGTAAATAATATTTCCATAAATAAACTAATTAATTCTGATATAAAATTTTATCAATTATATGAGCCGTTCCCAGGCCAAATCAATTAACTTCATTTGTAAATCCTTAAGATAATCGTTATTATTTTTACATTTTTCGCACAACTAATTTTATATATCGTTACATTAAAGCAATGCTTTAATAGAATGGTATATGAAAATACTTTCTACAATGTTTATTTTAATTTAAAGTTTAAAAAAATTTTTTTAAATAATTCACATTATTAATTTTTATACTTTTTGTTTTACGGAGTTAATCGATTTGACAAGCGAGTGCCTCATAATATATCAAATTATTAAAAATTATAAATTTCTAATTCAAAATATACCATATTTTACAGACTATACGATGCACTTGAACTTTGGAGGCACTTTTTTGAAGAAAAAAGTGCGTCTTATAGTCCGTAAAATACGGTAAATGTAATTATGTAGCATTGTTTTATTATATACATGCTATATGAAACCTTTTAATAAAATTTATATATATATAGTGTTTATTTTATTATCTATTAGTAGCTTTGATTTAGATTAAATAATTTCAGAATAGAAATAAAATGGAGGAAATTTTAATTTTTGGTTTTCATGTATAAAATTACGTCATTGAAATAACTTTCTCTAGAATTTCTTTAATTTAGACAAGTATATAACCTTAACAATTAATTAAAAAAATGAAAAACAATTTGATAAAAGTCCGAAACACAATTCAAATTCTATAAACAAGGAAGGTATGACATCAATTTCTTACTAATTATGCTATCTGAAAAGAATAAATTCTGCATCTGAATTTAGAGTTATTTAACCAAAACAATTTATAAACTAGTATGGTTAGATATCAAGTCTAAATTTATAAATAAACTTGAAGAATCAGACTTGAATCATTGGAATATTATAATCAGTTACATACTTTTCTATTATAACAATACTCCACACAAATGATCCTTGTTTTGGAGCTACAGAAAATATGTCAACTTTCAAAATAAAATTATTATGTAACAGCATTCATTGCAACTTTACAGTTTTATATTAAATAAGTAATTCAGCTTTACAACTATAAGCATATAGTATATTATATAGAAATAGATGGATGTATGTTATATGCATCTTGGACAATTACTTATTGTCGTAATTTTCTTTATATGATATAATAATTTATTATATAATCCAATCTTATGTAAAATAAAATAATTAAAATTCATAAATTAGTCGAAATTATTACTCGGCATTACAAATCAGAATTCCAGATATACAACAATCCAAATATCACCGATATTACCAATGCATTCAAAACATATATAACTCAATATGCATTTTAATATTACATTTACTTTAAGTTGAATAGTGGTATTTTACAAAGTACAACTCAATTTGTGTGGTTAATTGGCTCTGCAAGTATACAACACACAGTATATGAAAATTAACAATCAATGGAAAATAAATTAAGGTTAATGTTACCCTTGATGCCAAGATGGCGGCTCGTCTCCGATTCCAGCAAGGAAACAGTGGGACGCACGTTCTAACGTAACCTAACCTATTCTAATAAATTACTATAATTATTATCAACCAAATTATTAGAATAGGTTAGGTTAGAATGTGCATCCCACTGTTTCCTTGCTGGAATCAGAGACGAGCCGCCATCTTGGCACCAAGGGTAACATTAACCTAAATGAATTCATAAATTAGGTCATTAAGAAGTTGTCTGAAATAATGTTTACATTTCCTTAGTGTAAAAACATGAAAAATATAATTTAAAAAAATGTTTATTGAAGAGTTTTTAATTAATTTAAAAAGTTAGACAAAATACAATACAGTTACACACAAAAATCAAATCAGATGATAACATTAGAGATTGATTACAGAGAGTTTAGAATTTAGAGCAAGGGTTCCCAACCTTATTCTTGAATTGATTCCCACATAGAAATATTCTTTTCAATTAACTCATTTAAAATTTTTATTTCCCACAATTTTGAGTAATATATTAAGTAAATTATTAAAAAAGTATAAAACGATAACAAAATAAAATTATTGGATTTTGTTTCGGAACAAAAATGTTATGTTTAAGTTAAGAAAAACTGAAAAAAAGGTTTGTTTGTTATTTGAATGATTATTTTTCAAAATATACATTTGGTAAAATTTTATAAAAATATATAAATATCCAATAACCCAATTTTTGATTAAGGCTAAATGGCCAGATAGATTATATTGAGCTATAACCTGTCATTTCGTATATAATCTAGATTATATACAAAGTGACATTTAAACAATTAAAAGCAATTAGAGAATGGCAAATATCCTATATTTTTATTTCTTATAGTTTCAAATTAGCAGAATCATCATTCATTTTTCCATCAATCTTATAATACATACATAACCAAGTTAACTATAAAAATTCGACAGGTTTTTTTGAATAAGATTAATGGATGAAAATTTGATACTCTATTAATATCAATTTAAAATCTGCATACATAAAATTTGAATGCTTTCATAAAGGTTAAAAGTTAAAAATACAGTGGGCGATCGGTTAACAAACAACCTGCGTCGAGACTACACTTGCTATCCAAATCGTTCGTCAACCGATTATTAATTTACCATAGATTTTTGTGGGAATTTGATTACACGAATGCTCTGCGAAGCCACTTCAAGCGTTCCACGAAAAAATCAAATATACAATTAAAAATTGTTACAAAAGAAAAATCAATACGACGTAAAATAATTTTTGTACGGGAACGTAATCGGCAAATGCAAATTTCGTCGTCTACTAGACCGAGCACGTGGGTTTCAAAAAGGTTTGCCACCCCCGCTTTAAAGCTGGCATATCGTAAGTGTTCTGCGAAAAAAAACGTCAAAGTTTAGCCATCCCCGACTTCAAAGCGATCGAGAACTGCCGTGGTACACCATAGTTCACGTAGAATGCAGATTCGTGCGGACCCGATACCACAATGTGCAGGGTCCAGTGGCATAGCGAGGGGGGCAAGGGGGTATATCATGCACCAGGCACCCCTCTGCGAGTGGCACCCAAATGGTCTCCAAGACAAACTATATGTGTTTCTGGAGGGGGGCACCAATAAAGTGTCGTGTCCCGATCGCCAGTTACGTTCGCTACACCACTGGTAAGGCCTCATGCTTTTAAATGTATTTACTGGAAGAGTCCTTTATATACAATTTAAGGTCATGTGTCTAAATCCATCCCATTCAGAACTTAAACGTAGAAAAATACGGTTTGATGTCTTTTTCTTTTTTCAAATCCTTTTTTTTTGGACGTTTACAAGTTAATTAATGGGATAAATTATGGTAATTATACAGTTACATTTACACTTATCAAAATTGCAAATATTAATTTCGTTCGATTTAATTGCATTTTATACGAACGATAGACGAAGGAGAATCTTCTCACCTTGTCTAACTTCGACTTTGCTTCTTCCATTTCCGATTTCATATTTATTTAACGGCATAAAAACGCATTAAGCGATAAATAAGAAACAATCCGTATACACCTCGACCATCCTCTAGCGGATTTTCTAATAAGTACGAGGGAAAAAAATACGCCATCTAACGGGGTAAAACACAACTAGGCGAATAACTTTAAATGAATATCGCCAAGACGAAACATTTGAAAGTTGCGAGAAATGTAGTCGAATGTTTATTTAATTCGTTTAAAGCACCCGATATAATTCGTGTCCATAATTTAAGATATTTTATCACTGAACGAAGGTATCTTTTAACGTTCTTATTAATAAATATTGATGATTTTTCGAAGTATTCGCGGATAATTTGCAAGATGAATACGTTTTCCAGGGAATAAATTTCGGTGTTAAAAGTCGGATTTCTAATGTAATACTTTACAATTATTGGTCATTTTTAATGTCTTTTTTTCTCCCTTATAAACAGAGCAAATGTCACGTGGATGATGGCTTCTGGATTAGCAACAACATCCCAGAAAGATCAGAAGAGATTTAAGAACAGATTATCTTATGAAAAATCCTCTTATTTACTTCAGCATGCATCAAATCCGGTCGATTGGTAAATAATGTTTTTATTCGTTCGTTTTCGTAAATTAAAAATTAATTTCGTTTACGCTTAGATTTCTGTCTGTTTCCGAAGGTATCCTTGGGGCGAAGAAGCCTTCCAGAAGGCGAAGTCGGAAAATAAATTAATATTTCTATCAGGTAATCCGGGTCGTTCGGTCTCCGCCGCCGGTTTCTTCCGGACGTGGTTTCGTTCCCGCCGCAAACTTTCGCGCTCTCGGTCCGTCCTCCCGAACGACGTGTCGTTTATGCCGTCGTTTAGACGTAGATTTGATTCGTTCCGCATAAGAATAGAGGACGTCCTCTGTACTTGTTTCGAGTTAAATGTATTTAAATAGCCGAGGATAAAATGCGTTGTCGGAAAGTGTCCGGCGGAAAGTCGAGCCAAATCGTGCGGGAAAGCTAGTTTAAATAACCGAATATCTAAACTAAATTATTGGAGACTATAATAGTGCCGTTAATAACCCAGTAGTTTAGATCTAGTGATTTGAATGTACTGGGTTATAGTTTGTTTGGATATCTAGTTATTTAAAAAATGAAATTTGGTGGAATTGATTTTGTTTAAATTGAATGCATTAGAACCATTAGTCGGTAATAATTGAAATGATTGTTAACATAGAAATTTATCTAGTCGGAAAACTGGCTCGTTTTGTGCAATTCGAGGAAATCGGTAACTTTGAAAATCGTGTTAGAATGTGGGAATGTAAAGATTAGTTGCGAATGAACGATAGACATATTTCTATCCTGTTGACAGTTTTGTACGGAATAAAACATTATATATATATTTTAGGAAAAAATAATTACAAAAAGTTATTTAAATTGTTAGTGATACAGAAACAGTACTATCCTAATGTACTGTGTGTTTAAACAGTGAAGGCATGATGTAATGTTAATAGGACATTCTGTGTTTATTAGTAGTTTAATTTTCTAGTTTCTTCTGTTTAATGTTCTTAATTAGCTAATTTAGAATAAATTTAAATAGAAGAAACCTTAATTATTAAGGTAGCTAAAGTAATAAATATGTAAAATAGTTTACAAAATACTCCTCACTGGCTGATGACTGACTGACATGTTCTGAGGCTGATATATGATTCAAATGAGAAAGTGAACATATTATTAGTGTTAAACACATTATTAACAAAGACACATTATTAGTGTTATTGACAATAATTTGCAATTAACTGTTTTGAGTTAAGGACTGAAATTCATAGTTTAGAACTGATAAAAAGTTAAAGAGCCAGCAAATTTTGTATTTATAATATATAATACACACACACACAGGAAGAGCTTTATTTCTAGTATATGAGTTTATTTCTGGTGTATGAAATGAGAAGAATTAAAAGATGCATAAACAGAAGTCATGCAAATTATGACTATAAAACAACCAATGAATATTAATCACATGAAATAAACAATAAAAACAAAACAGTTTGATAAAGGTCATCAATATTGTTACAAATGTAAGACAAGAACTCTCAGTACTAATAAAGTTTCTTGTTTTAATGTCATTCTATTAGAAATTGATATTCTATTCAAATATCAAGTTACAGTAAAGCAGTAAATAAAAGATCTTTGATATCTGTATGTTAATTCTTGAATAGTAGTTTGTAGACAAAAAGACATTAATTCTAGTCATCCAAAAACATTAAACATTATTTATAGAAACTTGGTTTTCATTATTCAAGTGATTTCAGATTATTTTGACTCCTATTCAAGATGTCTTAAAGATGAGATGAAAGCATTAAACAAAAAGGCCTTGTTATGCAAAGATTGACAAATATAGAATAATAATCCCACGCTTGTGCACATTTACTGTCACTCCATCTTCGTATAATTTTCTAAGTTTCGGTGAGCAATAGTTTTCTTTATTATAGAAATCATTAAACAAACTATGAAAAATGTTTGTATGTTTACTTTATACATGTGATTTACAAAACAATTTGCATCGAAATATATAATTTATATTAAAATGTAACTGATAATGTTGGGAATCAGTGATGCATTCTGGAATGTTGTCATACATTTTATAAAATCATACGGTCATGTTTGTCATTAATATTTCTCGACTATTAGTTGAATATTTAATTTCTGCAGAACAATTACATGTCTTGTCATTGTGAGTATAGAAATCAATCGTATAGATTGGGTGATTTATAGTTTGACTTTGTGTTAATTTTAAAATGCAAGGACATTTTTTTACTCGCTTTTACATTTCTTACAGTGGTTGTAATTTGCATTATGAAAAATATTCAGCTTATATCAGTTTTCTGTTTGTGTATCCATAGTCAAACCTGCAATGATAAATTGGTATTTTCTTTGTAAGTATATAAAAGTAAGATCAATAGAAAGAATGAAATTTTTAGATATTAGTTGTTTTTGATATACCATACGTCAATATTTTTCAAGCATAAAAAGTTTAATTTATAATAATGTTCATTTTAATGTACAGTGGAACCTCGCTTAATGAGCATAATTCGTTCCAGAATCTTACTGTTAATGTGAAACACTTGTTAAGCGAAACAATTCTTTTTCCATATAAATTAATGTAGTATATGAAAATGCGTTCCATGCCGAAAAAATACTCAAATATTTTATGTATAACGTTTATTCAAAGAAAATTATACAGTACATTGTTAAGGAGCGCGAATCATCATCATCATTTCTTCTAGTGCGAAATGAACTGACCCGAAATGCGAATTCGATTTGCAGAAAACAAAAAACTCGAATTTTTAATTTCTAATATAATATTAGAAATTAAAAATTCGACTAGAAGTAGGCAGTCATGCATCCATCTCGTATTAAATTTAATAATTGTCTAAATTAAAATTATTTATTTATAATTATTAAATTTAATATGAGATGGAAGCATAACTGCCTACTTCTAGTCAAATTAATGAATTTCTAATATTTAATTATAGTCTGTACATAGCCCAAGAAATTGGCATATTGTTTGGTGTGTTTATCATATAATGGGCTATTGGTTGTTGATGTTTATATGTAATATGTCTGAACACAAGTTTGAAAAAATGCGAGATCACAAGTAAAACTAAGATGCTAGCAGGATGAGTGCTAAACACATACTGACGTAGCATGTGCACAATTTGGGACTTCCCCTCTCCTAGTCACTTGTTATGCAAAATGTTGCTTGTTAAGCGAGTCATTTTTTTACAATTTGTTTTGCTTGTTACGAGAGGTGCTCATTAAGTGAGGTTCCGCTGTATTTAAATATAATAAATATATCTCAGATATCAAAATTAAAAATATTACTATTACGAATTTTAATTACTCAAAAATAATGAACAAATTTGTTCTTTAGTTATTTAGCATGAGAAATAGTTACTGTAATTCTACTGTATAGATATAGTATTCAGTGTACTATTCTCTCAATAATGAAACCCAATGGGGAATTGCTTGGTGTGTCCTTTCTGGTGTTCCGTGCACGTTTTAAAGTCATTCAAAAAATTGTTAAAATACGTGTAGGCTATTTGCAATTCTTTTCCCATAGCATTAGTAAATTGGTAGCAAATATAACTGTCAGATTGGTTTAATAGTAATAGTACATATAAATATTTGTAATACTTTCTTTAATAATTTAGAATTTATTTTTAAAAAATCAATATCAAATTCTACTTTTCTACTAATTTTAATTTTACTTTGATTCAAGTAATTTTGCTTTTAATCATTTATCGTGAACTTTTAGCTATATTTAATCAAAGAATACATTTAAAAAATAGCAGACAAACTTTTAAAGAATTTATTAATTTTTTATTGTGTTAGTTCTCTAGGTGACCTTGAAAAAGGTCAAAGATATTTGAATAAATATTTTTAAATTTTTTAAATAAATTTACTCAAACATTATATCTATATTAACTGAAATAATCTATAAGTAAATTCAGTTATTAGCAAAAATTTGTTTGATTTAAAAAAAAATTAACTTGAAAATTATATAAATTATTTAAAGTATTTTGCGTAAAGGGGCTATCTATAAATTATGTCTGCATTTTGCTTGAAATTTTTACTCTCCCTCCCCCCATTGTCCCAGTTTGTCCAAGTTTTTTTAATCCCCTCCCCTCTCTGGACATCTAAAAAAACTCAATCCTCCCTCAAAACCTTTATCACTTTATGAATAATAAAATACATAAACTGTGTAAAATTTAATTAAATAAAATGGACGTCCATCGAAGTTCAACCCCTCCTTCTCATCTGACTTTATCCAACTTAGCATAACCCCCTCCCTCTCTTCAAGTGCGGACGTCATTTATGGACAACCCCAAAAATAACGAATATCAAAAACATATTTAAAGTATAGAAAATAGAGAATCAAATGCTCGTGAGCACTTTTATGAAATATTCCTGTTTACATAATTTACTGTTTAGAATAAAACTTATTTATTTACATAATTGTAGATGCAAATATGTAAATTAGCTAATTGTGCTAAGTAGTAATTTGTATTTTAATTATTTTATGATTATAATAATGAAAAATATTTTACAAATAGATAAACATCTTTCATTTGTCAATTATTGAAATATTCAAGAATTGATTTGAAAGTTTATTTGTAGATATTAAATAAATATTTTTGCACTTATTTTAGTATTTAGTTTATTTACTTATTAATTTAAAATTTTTTATATTATATAACATTTAAGCAATTATTTTTATTAGTTATTTATTAGTTAGTTAGTTAGTTAATACTGTTTTATTGACACAAAATGTGAGATAAAGTACAATTAAAATAATACGAAAGGATGAAGCATTATCTCTAAATACACATAACCTGAAATAATGATAATTATGATTAATCCATTTGTAATTGTCTGACAAAATGATTATTTTGATAGATAAATGATTGTCTGTATAAATGATATATAATTTTTCTTAATAAATTTTTTTTTTATATTTACTATGTTCTTTGTATGGAAAGAAATTATTATTGAAGATTCTGATGAATTTGACCATTGAACTCTGTAGATTACACCAGAAGATTGAATCGGATGATTCCATGGTTAAACTTGAAACAGAAATAACTGTAAAATCATTTAAAAGAATCAACTTTTAAATGCAATAAAGTGCCTTTTGAGATCATTCGGTTAATGCTACCTTAGGTGCCAAGATAGCGGCTCATCTCTGATTCCAGCAAGGAAACAGTGGAGACGCACATTCTAACCTAACCTAACCTAACCTATTCTAATAAATTACCATAATTATTAGCAACCAAATTATTAGAATAGGTTAGGTTAGGTTAGAACATGTGTCCCACTGTTTCCTTGTCGGAATCAGAGACGAGCCGCCATCTTGGCACCTAAGGTAACATTAACCAATCATTCTGTCCAATCATCACATCCAAATGTTTAACTGTTTTATAATCGATGTTGATTAGGACAGTTGCTTCTGTTTGATTATAAAACAATTAAACATTTGGGTCTGATATTTTTTCATTTTTATTGTTATATTACTGTACTTATTTATTGATAAATGTAGAATAATTGTAGATTCGAGTGATAACTCATTTTATGTTTCTATCCATTTTTCATTTGCATTCTATTGAAAAAGAAATAAAACATAAAATAAACTAAAAATTGCTAATTGACAATTCTATACAAAGATAGTAGAATATACTTTAGAAGCTATTTATTAAAGTATCTGATTTTCACAAAATTCAAGAATGTATGAGAATACATGCATTTCTTAAAGTACTAAGTTTAGATATAGTGCAGGGCAAATTATGAGTCATTTAATTTTAGGTAGTGCATAATTATAAACATAAACCTTTTTTAATAATAATAATTATAATAATCAGCAAGTACACAGAACTTGCCCAAGAAATAAGGCATGTGTGGAGGATGGATAAGGTGCTTATTGTACCTGTTGTTCTCTCCTCTACAGGTGTCATACCATATGCACTATACAAAAGCCTGGGCACATTACAATTGAATAGAAACACCTACATCACACTACAGAAGGCCACTATATTGAATACATGTCATATTGTTAGGAAATTCCTGAATACAGACACACACAGTAGAATTTTAAAAAAAACAAGAAAGAAATAAAAAGTGTAAAGTTGCGAAGGAAATCTCCAGATTAAGCAGTTTACATTGTAATATCACAAAGCAGAAGGAAACTAACATGTATAGTGTATGAAAGTAAATAAATTAATTTTATATTATTTTTATGCTTAAGTTTTTGATTTTTGTATAATATTTTTCCTGTTTAAATGGTTGTTATATGGTAAATTTGCATTAGGCTGTGAACTCAGAACAGATTACATCTAAATATGCATATTTCAATGTATGCAACAACAAACAGATGCTATAATAAGCAATTAGAACCAATTATGTTTGATATAGCATACCCCACTATATAGCCAAAACTTCAATGTAAGGATTCTGGAAAATACATATGATAAAAAGCATAAAAACTAAACTATTCCTTTTTTATTCTTTTAAGTGAAGAATTAAAAACATATTACGAGTCTGCCTCATACTAACTGTAGATGTGCCATAAGTTCCCAACCTAGTGAGAAAGGGCAAGGAAAAAACAAATAATTATTATTTTTCAATATAATCAACCTTGATTTCAAAACACTTATGACAAGTATATTGTTTATATAATTTAAATTATATAAACTAATTATTATATAAATTATATATATATATAATTTATATAACATGAATTAAAAAACATCTGTTACTTTCCAATGTAATCCCTGTCACATTCAATACATGTGCACTAGTGTTTCACTATTGCTTGGATTCCACAAGAAAAAAATCTTTGGTTTAATTGCACAACCACTTATGCACCACTGTTTTCACTTCATTGTCTGTACTGAATTTTTTTCCACCAAGGGCTTCCAAAGATAATCATTCAGTGCAAGGTCAGCAAATAGAGGGGGATGTGGAAGACACTCCATATGCAGATATGAAATTTTTTGGACTGTCATATTAGATGTATGTGGCTGTGCATTGTCATGCTGTAACAGTGTACTAAAACTGAGCTAACCATGACATTTAGATCTTGTTATGGGTTTCAAATGATTCTGAAGCAAGTCACAATATGAATTCACTGATAATCAATCCTCTGGGCATATAATGTTCCAGAATTGAATTCTCATGGTCCCCAGAAAAGTGTGAGCATTACCTTGCTTGCTTGCTTAGTCTATGGCTGAAAATAATGACTCATGATTCATCATCAGTAACTATGCACTGCAGAAAGACATCTCCCTCATCTTCATACCATCACCTTGGTATCCATCTAGTGGAGACTTTTGTTATACTGCAGCATATTGTTAATAATGTTGTGCACTGAACCCTGACTAATGGACATTATTTCAGTTACCTCAATGATGTCACTTGCTTGTCTTCTCTTCTTATGACACATTCCACTGACTCCAACAATGTCAGGTGTAGTTGCAGTCTGATGCCAGCCAGAGCAAGCTGCATCAGTCTCACTTGACACACTTTTTTAAAATTTCTTGTGCCACTCATATAGCTGTAGTAAATAAATAAGTATCCCCATACTGTTGTTTCATTCTTCAATGATTATCAGCCAGTTTTTCATCTTCACTACTCAAAAACCAGATAACTGCATGCTGCTCTTCTTAGAGCATATCTATAAGGATGCTGTCATCTTTGTTAAGATCTGCTGATGTCACAGTCCATGTACAGTACAGTACCTGCCTAACTTTTGACGTAGCTATGCATACCGAGTCTACTTGCTTAAAGACACACGCAGCACCTCAAAATTATAGTCATCCCAATGAGATTTAAAATTTTTTATGATCATATTAAGGTTACTCTTTGACTCACCCATGTAATTACAAAACAATAGAACCTCTTATTTTTCAGCTGTAATGATTACTTTTAAGAACTAAATCTTTAACAGTTTACTTACAGGAAACTTTCTTGATACACTATTTTTAATATTTTATACAGAAGTGAAGAATTTATCTGTTAAAATTATTAAGTTTAAGAAATTTTTATTAAATACAATAAAAACATTATGGGTTTAGAGTGAGCAGATAATAGCGAGGTTGAGGCCAAAGTTTTAAACACGAAAACATGTACATCGGATGTTCGGCGCCGCTTTCCCGTAAACCTAGAAGTTTGACAATGGCATTTGGAATGTCGAGCATGATTCCACCGATTTTCCAAATGCCATTGTCAAACTTCTAGGCTTACGGGGAAAGTGGCACTGAACGTCCAACATACACGTTTTCACGTTTAAAACTTCGGCCTCAACCTCGCTAAAAGTCTTAAATAACATTTAAATTACATAAATTTGTAAGTACTGCTGTAGAATTTAATATGTTGTAAGCACTTTAAAAAAATCTATTAATATTATATCAGAAATTAAACTTCTAGTCTTCTGTTAGATAATAATCCAATATATTTCTGCAAATGAATACTAACAATCAAGATTAGTAAAGGCCAAAATAATTAATAAAATAATGAAACAATTTTATGCAATTATACCGAATATAATAAAAACATACAAAACTTCAAACTCAAAAAATTCATAACTTATAATAGAAAGCTTTTTAATTTATTAACAGCATTTTTATATTTTTAGAACTTTTTTGACATATTAAATAAATAAGATTTAACATTTAATTATTAATAGTAGCAAAAATATAGCCTGATCTAATCCAGTAATTGTTTGGCAAGAATTATTTATTATTCATAATTCTGTATGTGTTCTAATACACAATGACAAAGGTAAAATAATGATAATGTTTCCAATCTGTATATTATACTAGTTATTAAGACTGAAACTAATTTTAAAACTTTATATGAAGAATATACTTCTAGAAACTGCCAGTGGCATAGCGAACATAACTGTCGCTTGGGGCATAACTGGTGCCCGACACTTTATTCGCACCCCTCTCCCCCTCCAGAAACACATATAGTTTGTCTTGGAGACTATTTGGGACGCCCCTCTGCGAGTGGCACCCAGTGCATGATACACCTCCTTGCACCCCCTCACTACGCCACCGGAAACTGCATAATGAATATACATCTATAAAAGACTTTCATGGCTCTGTCTTTGGTTGCTTACTAACCATAGAAATAATATGCAATGATGCTAGAATAATTATAACAAGGATAAAAGTTTTTGTTGCTTCAACCAAAATTATGAAAGTTATAAACAAAAATTTTGTTTAATTAAAATTAAATGAAATTATATAAAGTATCTTATTAAACTCGGGAGAAACAACTAAAATTTTATTGATATTTTATTTTTTAATAATTGATTTGAATCAATAATAATAATAATAATAATAATAATAATTTTTTATTAGTTGGATATTCAACTTGTCATTGGTGTCATGTTATGGAAAGAGAATCTTTCGAAAATGAAAATGTTGCCAAAATTATGAATGAAAATTTTGTTAATATTAAGGTAGATAGAGAAGAAAGACCGGATGTTGATAAAGTTTACATGACATTTGTTCAGGTTTGTGTAATTTATACGTAATTATCCCGATAAATTTTAATACATGAAAATGTATATTATTTAAAGAATTCATTTTTATTCAGGCAACAACTGGAAGCGGGGGTTGGCCCATGAGTGTTTGGCTTACTCCCGATTTAAAACCGATATTTGGAGGAACATATTTTCCTCCCGAAGATAAATATTTTGGTCGGCCCAGTTTTGTCACTGTAATGAAGCATGTTTCGGAGCAAGTAAGTCATTTATTATATAAAATAAGTATTTTTAAAAAACTTTTTAAAAAATCATACACTTTACATTTTCTTATGTACAGTACTATTAGTCATTATAGATTAGTTTCAAAGGAAGGGATTATGTACTCTTGTTCATCTCCAATTTGTTTCAGTTCTGTTTTTATACAGAAAGGATGGTTAATAAGTAAAAACATGTTTATTATCCTTAGGCTTTTTAGTCTAAAATATCTCGCATTTATCGACTACACTTTAATTTCAGAACATTAAAATTTCTGTTAAATTTGTATCAAATAAATGAAAATACGGGATAGTAAAAATCACTTAACAGCCTTACAAAATCAAATGGAGTCGAGCAGGGAAATTCTGACACAACAGGAACATATGCTTTGACACTCTGAGTGTTCTACATTCATGAGGAGCCTTCCTGTCAGTTATGTACTATATTCAGTGTAGATTTGATTAGACTGAACAAAATAAAAAGCTTTCATTATCATTCTATTTCATGCATATTGAGTTACAGGTCCATCTTATTTGTAAACAATGCCTAATGTTGTTTTTACATAAAGAATTGTTATATAAATTGCAATTCAGAAGTGGAGAGCATTGCAAAGCAATACAAAATGTTGGGATTGTGCTGGGGGTAATATATAAATATTTATATGTTGCCACATATTATATCAAACTTTTTAAATTATTGTCAAAGTTATAAAGTAGAAACTAGTTATATAAAACACAATTTTTAATATAGTCTGGTATGCTATTCATGCCAAGTAATATTAATAAGAAGTAGAACTCACTGTGTACGGCGTTACAAAATATTTTTCTTCCGAGTGCTTTCGACGAATGTATTTCCGTCGTCTTCGGGCGAATAAGAGATTTTTATATCAAACATGAATGTTTGAAACAGAGAAGAACACATACGAATTTAAATAAAATGATTTTTTGGTCGACATTCGATATGAATCCACTATGATTTTCAGAATGTTTGCCAAAAAATCATTTTATTTAAATTCGTATGTGTTCTTCTCTGTTTCAAACATTCATGTTTGATATAAAAATCTCTTATTCGCCCGAAGACGACGGAAATACATTCGTCGAAAGCACTCGGAAGAAAAATATTTTGTAACGCCATACACAGTGAGTTCTACTTCTTATAATACGCAATTTTTATTTCATATTAATAAAAAATGCTACTTATAATCATTGTAATTTCTTTTAATATAATACTAAAAATTGAAAAATAAATGGTTAACTATTCCATTTCTTTATCTTTCCTTTTATATGTTATCAGACATGCATTTTTATGGCTAACATATTGATGTCATTCTTGTAATAAAAGAATTTGAATCATGTCTTGGAAGTTTTTGTTTATAAAATTGAAGTGAAATTCTAAAAATCAATCATAAGTTAATATTATTTCATACAAGTTAATTTTTTATGAAATATTTTAAATGAATTAATAAATTGTTGTTTACTTAATATAATTAGTGGAGACAACATCAAGACAAAGTTTGTGAGCAGGGAAATAGAATCATGGAACTTATCAAGCAAAATGTATTACCTGAATCAGGTGATGCTTATTTGGACAGTGAAGAATGCATTCAAAGTTGCTTCAAACAATTTACTCAAAGATATGATACTAAATATGGTGGATTTGATAAAGCACCTAAGTTTCCTCAACCAGGTATATTATTCATAACAATTTTTTACATATATTTTTTATTATTTAGAGAATTATTATTACTGTAGTAATGATAACTTTGGCTGTTTATTATTTTCTAAACTTTACAATAATGTGTAATGTTTAAATTTTTCCATAAAATTAGAGGAGTATTATACATTTTTAGAAGGATTTTAAAAACTAGTAGAAAAACAGTAAAATAATTCAAAAGAATATGTCTGGCAACAAGTTATAATATGAACTATAAGCTGTAATTTACTATTATTTGCTTTTTAAATGGAGTGCACAAATTTTGGATTGAAGGTTGTTTTTGCTCTTTCTGAAGAGAAATATTCTTTAAATATGTCTACTGTAATAACCTTAAATAGCTTTGCAAAGTATAGTTATCCACAAACATTTTTGGTCCCTTAGGACCTTCTTCAGGTGGGATCTGAGTAGAGTGTGACCCTACGTTCTAAACTCCCGTTACGGATGCATTCCAACCCCCACTCCAGATGTGTACTATAAACAAACATTGTTGCGCATGCGTTGGCGGCTATAATGCTGGGTCGTACATCGCTTTCCACGCCTTTGAAAGTTGCTTTTCATTTTTAAAGTTGATAGAAAGGCCCAGGCAATCCGCTTTAAAGATCTCTAGCACTCCAAATACTTAAGGTGGTGTACCTGCCTGGTTCTCCATATCAAGGTCGTGTGCTGCAGCCCGGGCGTAATGCCGTTTTCACTGGCATATACAACCAAGGCAGTATTGGTCTTTTTCTTCTCGATATCCGTTTTATGCTCTCGGATGCGTTGCCCAAGGGATTTTTTTGTGGAACCGATATACACCAGATCCCTATCGAATCTATCGTCTCAGAGTGGAATTCAATATACACCCGGCGCCCTTTCAACATCCACCGGATCCTTCCTGTTCCTAAGCAGGGTGAAGACGTCCGGTTTATGCTTGTAGGCTATTTTTGTATTAGTATATGCACCAATCTCATGGTATAAGGAGTGCAGATGCCGTTCATATGTAATAATAATAGGACGGGGAGACACACCTTGCCGCTGATTATTCTCCGGAACCGCATTGAACCGGTTTACCGGGTTGCATTCTTGTTCGTCTGCTATTCTAAGTATAAGCTTGTTACTGGTTTTCAGCTATTTCGGCTATTCTTCCTATCTCCTTCCGCTTGTCCCTCTCCATATTACAGTGTGTGTGGGCTCTTCTAGTAAGTGCTCTAAAGGCTGTCAGTTTGTAGCTATATGGATCATTGGAGTCGGCCGGGATGTATATCGGGATAGCGTTCGGTTTTTGGTTTACATTAGTGTCGTAACCCCCACCGTTAAAGGTAATATTAATGTCCAAAAAATGAGCCGCTTTGTCGCTCATTTGCTCTAACTCAATCAAAAGACCGTATGGGTTGTCATTCATACAACACACGAATTTGTCAATGTCCGGTTTTGTCTTCCAGATGATGCAGATGTCGTCAATGTACCTTTTTATATAGGTCGATGTTATCGAGGAACTCGGGGATGACTTTGGCCTCCAAGCGACGAACCACAATTTCTGCCAAGTCCCCAGATAAGGGGCTACCCATAGGTACTCCTCTTTTTTGAAGGTACACCTTCCCATCTAGCTGGAAGCAAGAGGTGTAGCAAAGAATATGAGAAAGTTCTAGTATCTGCTTGTGGTCAGCATTGCATGTTATCTCACTTATAAGCCAATCCCATAAACTGCAGAAGCAGGGCTCCAGCTTAATTGATGGGTACATCGCCTTAAAGTCCAGAATAGTAATCCAGGAACCCACAGACGGCCGGCAATTATGTATAGCCTCAATCACCTGCGTTGAGTCGGAGACCGTAAACTGATAACCTTCTAGATGTTTAGCTAGGAGCAAATGGATCTTACGTTCTATCATTCTGGCGGGCACGTTGGCTTTATCTAAAATCGGTCTAAGCTCTGTCCCCTGTTTATGCGTTTTGGCATAGGCGAAGAGTCTCGGAACTACTGGTGAGGCTACAGTCATGTTGTCTAGCTGTAACTTCCTTGCCAAGCTGGTACGCATAAATTTGAGGACCCTAGATTGGATCTTATCGACGAAGCCCTTCCTATTTCCTCACATTCCGTGTCTCGTATATATTTCTGCAGAATGGGGGTGTAGGAGCCTCTCTTAAGAAAGACAGTAGAAAGAATAATCCAAATCTACTACTACATTTCTTGAAAAAAATGACAAAAGAGACAAGGCCTAATACGGGTCTCACATTATCTTTTACTACATTTTGACCATGTAGAAACCTGACATGTCTCCAATGGACTATTGTGCATTTGGATTATTAAAAAGAGCTCTTTCTAAATGTAGACCTAGAACAATAGATCGACTATGGAAAATGGTGGAAGAGGCAGGGAATAAAATATCACTATTTATTTTAAGAAATGCACTCATATCTTGGAAATTAAATAGAAGTTGATCATCTAGATAAAGGCTGTCAGATAGAGCATTTAAGAAATAAATATTTTTATAAAAAAAAGCATTAATTTTATTCCAAGCAAACCATTTCTAAAAATATGTGAACATCCTCTGTAGAAATGATTTATATATTTTGTAATTAATATTACAATTCGCTAATGATTATATTAATAATTTTTAGTATTTAAATTTGAAATATGTATATGTTTATTATTAGAAGTTGCTTTATATTTCCGAGGTAAAAGGCATCTATTGTGTAAGATACATTGCCATTGTAAATGAATGAATAAATTTTTGATTTTACGTACTAAATCAGTTTTGAATCTTCTAATTAAACTAAATCACTATATGGTACTTGAACCATAAGGATCTCTGCCTACTATGACAGCTGGTCTTCAGGCCTCTCTGTTACAGGTCAGATTGATTCATTGTTCTCGTTTTTGCCAGTCAGTTTGATGTTGACATATTGAATCAACGACAATATGATTCTGGATTTGAAGAAGTTGAGAACTTTTTATCTTTCAATTATTGACAAATAAATAAATGATTTGAATAATTTGATTTAATAATAGCTTATTTACAGTATGTTATATTGGAAAACTTAATAAATGTGAAAAATTTCTGAACATAATTAAAGATAAATTATTATTCAGATTAAGTTTATAAGAAATGCCATATCTGATTTCTTTTGAAAATGGCCAGGTTGCTTATAAAAATATATTTTAATTTAGAGCTAATCAATAATTTTTAATAAAAGAAATATAAATAAAATTATGCTGCAAATTATTTTTATAAATCACTAATATTATTACTTTAAACTTTTTCAGTAAATTTTAACTTTTTGTTGCGGCTGTATAAATTGAATCCCAATTCAAACGAAGGGAAATTAGCCTTGAAAATGTGTCTTCATACAATGATAGAAATGTCTAAAGGAGGAATTCATGATCATATTTGTCAGGTAGAAAGAATTTATAATTTTATTTATTTAAGTAATGATAAGGAAAGATATATCTAATAATTTTAGAATTATAATTTCTTATAAATTTTTTTTAACAATTTTAATTGAGCATGCATTAGTCTATAAATGCATATTGTAAAAATATAAAGTATTCTATTATAATTTTCTATATTCTTAAAATTGTTTGAAGGGAACACTATTAAATAGTTGATTAGTTCAAATAGAAAAAAAATGCGAAATGTCTATATTAAAGTTTTCAGAGTATGCAAGTATGAAAATGATTTTAATTTGTAGAAAGATAACACTCCTTAATTTCATTATATATTTTTTTAAAATCGTAATAATTTCAGTAACAGAGAGAGCATAATTTTTAGTTCACTTGTTAAAATTTTTAAAAATATAATTAATTATAAGAAAATTCAATATTATCCATAACACATAGAAATGATGTATGATTTTCTGCATATTAGATGGCATATAGAATGTTTATTCCAAGAAAAAAAAGACTCAAAAATTGTCTTGCATCTTACATGTAAAGTTAAAGCTTCTAATAGGCTAATGTTTAGCCTAGATGCCAAGTATCTGGGATGAAAATTAACCATTTAATTAAAATGGAATTTGAAACTAGATAACCTGAGATGTAAGTGGATTGTTTTGAATGTGGGATGTTCTACGATACATATTGAAGGTGTAGAGTTAGTCTACATTATAAGAATGTATAATTTTAAGAGTCATAAGTTTTGGCTGTAAAAACAGATAGAGATACAATTTAATTCATAATTTAATTTTAAGATGTGGGGAATTAGACAAGGTATTAATGTCTGTACAAAATTTGATTGGTGTAAAAGAAAAAAACCTGTTTTATTATGGTGTAAGCTATAGTGATTCAACTTTTCTGTCTACCTTACAACTTAGCTAGCATGGTTCTCTACTTCATAGATTACAGATTAGATAATGTAGTTCTTATAGGACCAACTATTGCATTTTAAACTTTGAGCAGTAAACATTTCTGAATTTTAATAAGTGTTACATCTTTTACTTTTTTGAGAGGAATTCGAAACTAGAATGATAGTCAAATAACTCCAACATTCATCAGTATCAGTTCCTGATAAGATTGCCAATTTTGTTACAATATTATATACTAGCAGATAAGCCTGGCATTGCTTGGGCAAAAAGCAACGATAGTGAAGATTAAAATTATTACATTATAGCCAATCTTACCCATTTTCACAGAATGCAAGAATTAGGTCCCCCTGTTTCCAGACTAATTAGAGAATTTTTAGATGGGTCTAAAAATATGATAGATTTCCTGCAAAAAACCGCATCTGCGCCTGTAAATCTTGCACACTGCTTTCTCTTAACACTTCCATTGTTACGGAATAAACTTCTTTCATCCCCACGTGGTACTCTACTAAAGCACAGTTAAAAACAAAAAATTGCATCTAAAATAGTACAGTAGAAGCTGAGTTCTTTAGGATAAGCCTTAATTCTTTCCCTCTCCCGTGGGGAAATTTCGAAAAATCCCTTCTAAACGTTCTCTTGACATACTCTGTGTACCAAATTTCAACTTTCAACTCAACCATTTGGGCTCTGCACTGGGTCCAGAACATTCGAGAGTATTCGAGAGTGTTCTGGAATGTTCCACAATGATCTGGGATGTTCTGGGATGTTTCCGAATCTTCCAGAACGTCCCAGAACATTCTGGAATGTTGTGGAATGCTCTCGAATACTCTCGAATGTTCTGGACTGTTCTCGAATGTTCTGGACTGTTCTAGAAATTTCCTGCCCTTATAGCTTCAACAGCATGCCTTTCAGGTAAAAATGGGAACCTTCTTTGTGGATGGGGGATAGAGGGCTACCACGCCGTATAACCCCCTTGATCGTACTGGGACTCGTTTTTGAGTTTTAGTGGCACACACATTGTACACTGACTTTTATAATATATATTGATTATTTTCATGCTGACCTTGTTGCATGCTTTATCTTTTTTTTTTTTTTTTTTTTGGTCATTTCAATAAACATAGACTTAAATAAAACTAATTTTCTTTTTCTAAATATTACTCATATTTCAAAATTATATTTTAATTCTCAATTAGTATTTTCAAATCAATGCAGTTTTTCAGTTATCTGAATATCATTGATAAAGTAAATTTATTGAAACAGAAATATTTTACATAATTAGGGATTTCATCGTTACTCAACAGATCAAGAATGGCACATACCACATTTTGAGAAAATGCTTTATGATCAAGGACAACTTGCTGTTTCATATTTAGAAGCATTTCAGATTGTCAAAGAAAAGAAATTAGCTGATATAGCCTGTGATATTCTAAATTATGTTTCACGAGATTTAAGAAACAAGGTAAACTTAATTCTCTAAGACAAAATTCAGATTTCATTTATTAGATTTTATATCTCTGCGAAAGAAAAAAAATAATTGGATTCTTTAAATGATGATTTAAACGATTATACTAGTCTAATTTTCTTTTTTAGAATGGTGGTTTCTATAGTGCAGAAGATGCTGATTCCTTGCCAGATCATAATGCAATCCATAAAAAAGAAGGTGCATTTTGCATTTGGACTCAAAAAGAAATTAAAAGTCATCTGGGACGAACTCTAAATGAGAATTGTAACATAACTTTAGCAGATATTTTTTGTAAATACTACAATGTTCTACCCAAAGGCAATGTTGATCCTTATAAAGTAAATAGAATGCTTGACAATTTTTTAAAATTTAATAAGATTTTAAAACATTCATTCATTTCAAATCGCTTTACTTTCTCAGGATCCACACGATGAGTTAAAAGGAAAAAACGTCTTAATGATTAGAACATCTGAGGAGGAAATTGCAAAAAGTTTTAATATAACTGAAAAAGTAGTCAAAAAAGCACTGGATCAGTCAAAGGAAATTTTATACGAAGTACGTCAGAAAAGGCCAAAACCTCATCGGGACGATAAATTTATTACTTCGTGGAATGGTATTTCAAAATATCACTTCTTGAAATAAAAATATTGCATATTAAATAAATTATTTTATTTATGGTCATATAGCTTTGATGATATCTGGATTTTCCAAAGCTGGACAGGTTCTTCAAGAACAGCATTATACTACTCAAGCAATAGAAGCTGCTAAGTTTATATATAATTATCTCTTTGATAAAACTGCAAGGTGTATGTTAAGAAGTGCTTATAGAGATGAATATGATAATGTAGTTCAGTTGTACGTATTGGTGTAATTTTATTTAAAAAAATCTTTTAAAATATTTTAATCAGTTTTTCATGTATAATTTAAAGATCAAAACCAGTGCCTGGAGTATTAGAAGATTATGCATTTACAATTCGAGCTCTACTTGATTTGTATGAAGCTTGTTATGATCCTTGGTGCATTGAATGGGCTCTTGAGCTTCAGCAGTTACAAGATGAATTATTTTGGGATTCAGAAAATGGAGCTTACTTTTATAGCATAGTATCTGATTCGTCAATTATATTACGGTTAAAAGAAGGTTAGTAATTTTTTAAATAAATGAAAAATAGTAATTTAAATTTTAATATGAATGTATTAAAACTTATCAAACATATAAAACTATTTCATATGAATAAATCTAAAAGAGAAAAGAAAAAGTTTGTTTTTCAATAAATAATAGGATTTATTTTGCTAAAATGAAGATATAACAAATACACATTAATTTATAATCTTTAATCTATTGACACGCTGCAAATTCTGATATTTTACATTTAGATAAATTACTTTAAAAGTTCACATATTTAATTCGAGAAAATGAACAATAGGTTCTTTCCTGTTATATTCATTTTTATTATTTTCAGCACTTGCTCTACTCTTAAGAGTTTCAGAATAATTTTTTATGTTTCACTATTGCATTATATTTTTTTTCTTTTTAGGCATTCCATTATATTTTTTTACTATTGCATTATTTTTTATTGCACACTACATGTAAAAAAGTAATGATGTAAATATATTTACTATTCTAGACTGTTAACAGTAAATAGTAAATATATTTACTATTTACTGTCAGAATTATGGTGACAAATGATAAACATTTTTATAGTTTATGGAGAATTATAGTAGTAGTAGTATAATCTGGCACCCTGAGGAATAGCCAATAATTCAAAATTGTTTGTTTGATTATTAATCCAGCATGCTAGTACACTGTAAAAATCAAAATTAGTTTGAATATGTTGCACACTAAAGACAAATTATGCAAAGAAAGCACAGAACTACAAGCGATTATGTATCAGACATGTTTGAAAGAGTTCAAAAATTGTCAGGACACCAATTTGTGGAGGCTGAAGACAACACTAATGACTTGATTTCGACAGATGAAGCAGTTCTGTCAAGAATAGTTAGGAGGATCTCAAACTTCTCTGCAGTGCAATTCTATAAGCTATATGCAATCTACTTTATATTGTGCTGAATAAATATTGCTTTATTAGAGCTGGTGCACATGTTTTGTGTTCAGTAGCATATGAGACTTATTTTCTTCCCCCAAACAAGGACAACATACCTGTAAACAAACAAAAACAAATAAATATTATATGAATCATTGTAAATGTTAATTTTGTATAATTATATGTTTTATTGACAAACCTGCAAAAACGTTAGCAATTGTAACATAGTATATTCATACACTTTAATAAAATCAGTCTGAAGATGATAAAGAGCATGCATAAAAAAGTAAGAAGCATACAACAATGTGTTGGTACAGTAATATATTCTGTAATATTCAGTTTACATAATATCAAATTTCGTGAAAATACAAAATCTGGTAATCTAGCATTTTTTATAATCCGACATTAGGCTGGATTAATATACCTTCTACTGTATTTCCCTATCAACTGTACAAAATTAAGCCATATATGCTGAATTTTATAAAACTTCAAGACTATAAAAATATGTTATGATTAAACCTTTATGTAACTTACATTTATAAGTATTTATGAATATTAATATTTATTTTATAATCAAACATTTTTATTTCTTTAGATCAAGATGGTGCTGAACCCAGTTCTAACTCAGTCAGTGTAACAAATCTTTTGAGATTATATAATTATTTTAATGATAGATCGTATCGAGATAAGGCGATACAAATATTAAAAGCGTACGGACAGAGATTACGACACCTTCCATTAGCTTTACCCGAAATGTTATGTGGCCTCATGTTGTTAAATTATCCTTCGCAAATGGTACGACTTTGTAAATTGCTATATATATATAAAATCAATTTAAAACTTTATTTAATTTGTTTTTTACACTTTTATAGATTATTGTCTCAGGAAGTAGAGAAGACAGAATGACTCAAGAATTTTTGAGATGCATTCATAACCATTTTCTTCCTTTTAAGACTTTGATACTTGCAGACGGTAACAAAAACAACATCTTATATAAGAAAATTGACATTTTGAATCAACTGAAAAAAGGCCAAGCGACGGTTTACGTCTGTCAGAACAATACTTGTTCTGCTCCGATAAGTACTCTCGACGACTTGGATATGAAACTACTTCACGGAAATTAGTATAAATTCTTCTCAGACTTTCCCTAAAAAGTTAGGAATGCCTTTATTTAAAAAACTGTTTATAATTAACTGTAGATATGTCCATATGAATATTTAGTAAATTATAAATTTAATTTCAAAAGTAACAATGAAAAATATTACTAAATGGAGATTTATATTTTGAATATATTTGTTAATATAAAAAATATAAAATTAAAATACGTTATTACGATACAGTGTCCAATTTATATTAGCTTTATCTGTAATTTTATACAGAATGGTTCAAAGTAAAATACTTTGAATTTATCCGAACTTGTTTTCAATATATATTTATACCAAATATTAAACAAATTAATTTAAAAATGTATCTAAAACTATTTTTGAATTTTAGAGTTTCTATATTATTCTTAAATTAGAAAAAGTAAGAGCTTTTATGCATGAGAATGTTTGTTATTTATTCGTTTGTTCATCAAAAACACTTTAAAACCTGAAAAAATATATTTTTGTCTCAAAAATATCTTCAAAATACACTCTTCTCTGAACAGATAATTATTGGAGTGAAGCCTGTTTGGTTTCTAACATTTAGTTAATTTTCAGAAGTAAATTTAATTCAAATTTTGCTAATTCCATAATATTTATTCTTAATCTTATAATAAAAATTGTATTTATAGTTTGATACCTATTAAATGTAATTCTTTCTACAGTTTATTATAAGACAGATGCTTAATTTTATTTAATTATTATGTTTTAACTTTGCATTATAATTTGCATACTAATCAATTAACGTTATATCTAAGGTAAATAATTTTAATCATTAACAGGAAAAATATATACTAAATACAGTTACATAACTTCTAAAAATAGAAATAATTGAATGTTTGTTTTATTTAAATTAGCAAATCATTAAAAACATTTTTTTTTTTTCTTCTAAACAATTAATTTTGTCGTCGTCATCTTTTATTGATATTTCACACACATGAATATCTATAAAGATGATGATGATATAATTGTTCACGAGAAAAATGTTTTTTCTGTTATAAAATTAGATAAATTATATCACTTTTGTACAAGAAAAAAATAACATTTTTAACATAACTAGTTGTTATTCTTAAGGGTCGATTTACACACAACAGTGACGTGTCGGCACAGTGCAGTAAGCATCGATAAATATCACACATAGCTAATCAGTTTTATGTATGACACCTGTATGATCGACAGAATACAGATCACGTGTCGTAGACGAAACTCTGATTGGCCGTGTCTGATATTTATCGACGTTTATGCACCAAATGGTCACCGTGCCGGCACGTCACTCGGGCCCGGATCCAATAAGTGCGGGGCTCGATTGGATTTTTTTTGCGGGGCCCTCTATATATTAAATATTTAAATAAAATGCAAATTTTACATATATATATATATGTCATGGATCATAAGATAGGTAAACTTCTACATACATTAAAAAATAAAAGTGCACAAAATACAAAAACAATTACACTTTATTGAATATGAATATATAAATTTACATATTTTTAAGCTTTTGTTCTGCAAATTCTTCTAAAATAGTTTGAAAATCCAATTTCCTTGCTTCTTCACTTTCAATCGACATAATTAATTGCTAAACTATTTATTAGAATTGTCGATCTCAGATAGTTTTTAATTAGTTTTAGCCTGGAAAACAATCTCTGTCCAGAAGCAACGCTCACTGGAATTGTTAAATATATTCGGAGAGCAATAAACAAGTTTGGAAATGCCGTTGCTCTGTCATTTTCTGATAAAAATTTGAACATTTTAAATGGATTTTCAAAAAATTCTGATGGAAGGATAGATTTTAAAGCTTCCATTTCTTCAACTAACATTTTTCCATCTATGTCAGCTTCCTTCACTATTGGTGCATCATTTTCTGTGAACCTAGAGTCTGTTAGAGAAATTTCTAATTTAGCTGCATGTTTTTCAAGTGCTTCTTTTTCCATATTTTGAAATTTTCCCAGATACTCAAATAAGCCATTGTGATTTTTCAATTGTCCAAAACGATATTTTAGTGATTCTGTAGCTTTATCTAAAACAAAATTTAAAAAAGATATCTTGTATGCATTTATCGGATCTACAATAGGTTTATCATCGCCTTCAGAATTGAAATGTTTCTTTCTTTTCCGAAGCCTTTTATTTCAAATTCTGTAGATATTTCCAAATCTTCTGCAAGAGTTTTTGCTTGAACTAAAACTTGTTCGAATCCAGTATTTCTGTAGTCGCTTAACCATTTTAAAAGTTTTTCAAATAAAGAAAGTGCAATGGATACATTTACAGATTTACTTTGAAGTTCCTTGCTTACATAATTGACTTGGAACAGTAAATCGTACCAAAAAACCAGTGATACTAAAAATTTATAGTCTCATTGCATTTCCAAGAGATTCTGCCTCGCTTTTAATCTGTGGATCTTCGGTAATTTCTGATATTTCGAAAAGAGCATCATAAAATTCACCTATTTGGTATCTCACTGCTTTTACGCTTTGAATCCGACATTCCCACCTGGTATCACAAAGAGGCTTCGCAGTAAGTTCTTTTATATATTTGAGAAGTATTAATCATCTTTTTGAAGATGCCGAAAAAAAAAAAACATATAGGCGTCGGAGAATACCAAAGAAGGTTAAAGCCACGGGACAAATTTTTGCTACATCTCCCGATACTAGATTATAAATGTGACAAACGCAAGAAGTAAAAAATGCCCTTGGATTTTCTTTTAAGAGTCTAGCTTGAACACCGGAGACTTTACCCTTCATATTCGAACCATTGTCATATCCTTGCCCTCTTATGTTGTTGATATCAAGCACTAAACTTTGAATTTCTTTCTTTAACACAAAAAATAGATTTTCTCCTGTGCTGCTCTCTACATGTATAAATTTGATAAATTGTTCATATATAGCGATATTCGAGCCTGGAAATGTTCCATCCGAAACATATCTGATGCTAACAGACATTTGTTCTTGATGACTGATATTTGGAGTACAATCCAAAATCACAGCAAAATATTTTCCATATTTTATTCTATCAATAATTTTATTTTTTAATTTGTTGCCTATTAAGTTTATTATTTCATTTTGTATTGTTTTGCTTAAATAACTTTGGTGTATTTGTTTTGTGGCGATTCTTTGTATATGATCCTGCATTACTGGGTCAAATTTTCCAAGTAATTCAAGTATTCCTAGAAAAATTCCATTTCGTGCATCGCCTAGGTTTTCGATGGATCCTCTAAACGCGATATTTCGTTCAGCTAAAAACTGAACTACAGAAAATAATCTTTCAAATATATTATACAAACAAACTTTTTCTTGGTTCAACAACTTCTGTTGAACATTATCTATTGTTTGCTCAGCAGAAAGTCTTTTTTGAAGCTCTGTGCATTTTAACATAGCTACCAAATGATTTTTTAATTTTTTATTTGTGGCTAATCTATTACATATATTTGGCCAGTTATTAAATCTTACAGTAGCTAGTGCAATTGAGGCACCCATACTGAATAGCCGACAATAAAAACAAAATATTCTGTCTTCTGATTCAGAGTATATTATCCAATGACGGCTTATTATTTCACCATTCGTAAGCTTTCTTTTCAAATGCACTTTTGAAAAGTGTGTTCCATCCTCTTGCTGCGGAAACTCATTTAAGATAATTTTTGTAGGACCTTTTTTAACTAAATAATCTCTTATTTGTTGAGTAATAATCCCGAGCCAAGAAGTGGGATCGTCGGTTATATTCAGTTTTTCCATTTTCATTCCAATATTTGCTTCTTCCGGTTCTGGTCTGTGTAATTGTGTTTCTTGTTTATTTTTTACCTGTTATTCTGTATTTTTATCATCATTTTCTTCTTCACCATTGTCATCATTATCTATTTTTAAAAATTTGTTCAAAGCACCTCTGAGTTTTTCACTTTCGATTTTCCTTTTTGTACTTAATTTCCTTTTTAGACTACCACTTTTATATTTTCTTCCCACATCTCTTTCTCGTTTTAGTGGATTCGACATCTAATGAAAAAATTAAATGCATTTTTAATCACAAAATATACTTATATTTTTAATTTTAAATATAATTTCTTGTTAATAAATATTATGTAATACAATTAGTACTTACCTTTTTTAACAATAACAATTAGTAATTGTAGTCACAAAATACGACAATAATAATTAAAACGATTAGAAGAATAGAGAACTGCAAATGCAATAAACAATTGACATTTGATAGTAGCTACATCTACTTAATAGCGAGCGCAGCACAACGATGACTAATGCAAAAAAACGAATGTGAGTGCGCCGAGTAAGACGCATATAGAATAGAATAATCGAGAGAGAAGATAGTACTATCCGATTAATTAAACGTTAGTCAAAAACGACACTTACGGGTATCCGTTTTCTATATTATAATGTATATATATTATAATAAACGCAATAATAAATCTAATCCATCAATGCGAACTTAAAATAAATATATTTTTAATTATTTGAATAATTTATCATTTATCTTTTATCGTCAAAAGCAATTTGCTTTAAATTTCGAAAAATAACTTTTTGTTAATTTTGGTGGTGATGCGGGGCCCCTTCAAGTGCGGGGCCCGATTGGGCCCAATCGCTCCAATCGCCTTAAATCCGGGCCCGAAGTCACTGTCGTGTGTAAATCGACCCTAAGGAGAAACTTCAGTTATTTTTTATTTTAATAAAAGTATCGGTGCCTTTTATATTAAATGTAAAATGGGAAAGTAATTTGTCGTCGACGATTTAATCTAACTCTATCATTTGATGTCGGACTAGAATTTAGCTAATTTAATCCAAATTTAATTAAGGTTTGCAGTTAGGTAATTATCGATAATTTAGTTTTTTAATGGTAAAATATTTTTATTAAATTTTTTCTAATTTTCTAATGAATTAATGGATGTAGGATCTTGAAGTCAAGAAGAAATAAGATATAAATGATTCAGGAAAAATTTTAAAAATTAAAATTTAAGGAAACTATTTACTTTGAATCATTCTGTATCTATAATGAAAATTTTGTATATGTGCGAATTGAGAATGTTTTTATATTATAGTATACGATTCCCTTCAAAATGCATGGTAATTCTATTAAGAATAATCTGTATTCAAAAAAAAAAATTAATAGAATTTTTTAAAAGATAATTATAACTGAAGTTGTACAATGATTAACAAAAAAAAAAAGTAAATTTTCGAAGTTAAAAAATTTGATAAAATTTTAAATATGTTCAAAAATGTCATTTACATTGACTTTATTATTATTATTTATTCTATAAATTAATTTTTATGAGAGTTGCCTTGTACTTTACAGGAATTATTCCTTTCCAAATGCCTTTGTCATCCTGAGAGTGATTCTAAATATATATTGGAAAAAATTGTTATATTTGCTTAAAATAAAAGATCAAAATAAATGCATGAAATAATATCTTTCCAGTATTCTGTATTTATAGCATCGCCAGGTAAAGACTAAGCTAGTTAAGTCGACAAACTTTCGTCGACCTTACGTTATTCCGTTAAAGATCGTACTCGTTTCCATTTTGCATTTGAAACGGTACGACGACGGAGAACGTTACGAGAATTCGACCGTAAATTGGACGTTAATAACACCCGTTTGCTTCGTTTCTACGTAGGTACGGTCGATGTTTCCGAGGACAGGATTTTATAGAAATACAGATTTAATGTGCTGGCATTATGTGTAACAGCGTGTTAGACTCTTAGTGTAAAATGAATCACATATCTTTACTGTCACAAAAGCATCTATCAAACAAAGCTCTAAATTAGAGTTTCGAGAGAAAGTAGATAAAAACCACAGCAAAAGACGTCTTACTTTTCGAGAAATTTTTAACAAACTTTTTCTCAAATTAAAAAAAAAAATTATATTATAACTGATGTCGTTCTGCCATAATCATCATTATTTCTGTTTAATCAGTGTGGCGTCAATGGCCAAAACATTTCTCGTCCAACAATAGCGTTTAACTAACTTAAAGTATGCCAAACAGTAAGTTAATTATAAACATTTACGTTCACGAACGAACACAACAAATTTATGCATACATTAAGCTCTCTATTTACACGAGGTTTCAGTGTAAATAGAGTAATCGAAACCTGTTTAAAATAAGGATCTCTTCCCTATTCTCAAATACAGTATTTTACTGGAGTATAAAAGTTTTAACAGGGTCAAAGTGAATTCACATAAATGGAGGGATTACTGCACAAGTTTTCATGTTTCAGTTATGCGACCAGTTATACATTTAAATATTGACTTCTTAAAATGCAGTTAAAGGAGAGTAAATTTTCATGAAAATTACATGCCATTCTATCATCCCACGGGAGACAATCAGAATCAGATTTATCTGCCGTAAATTATTTTAATACTTTTATTTTGATTTCAACACTTATTTTTGTATCACTTAAAAGGTAGATTTTTATTATTGCTTTAATGTATTAATGTGCTTTTAAGAATGTAAACTATACAAGACTGTTCATACACTTGAAAAATATATATATATATATAGATTACTTTTAAAAAATTCTAAATTATTTTCTGTATAAGACAGAATGTAAAACTAAATATTGTTATGAATTAATGGGAATGATTTTTTCCTTGAATAATTTCCTGCATCAATTTTTATTTAACTCTTTTTAATTTATTTTTCGGTAATTAATTGATATTTTTTATGTACAGTACATTTATATATCTAAGAAAGCAGTTTACTTTTTGCTGAAATTTGTTTATTGTTAGTTTACATTTAAGGTTGTTATCAATGTATTTTGTATTTTATATCATTAATTGTGGATAATATTTATTTTCCTTTTTTCCAATTGTTTTCACTTCTCAGCAATATCTGAATAAAACTTTCTGAAGTCTTCTTGGAGCATTTTTTAAGAATATTATTAGACTAACATTTTCTTTGATATTTTTCTATACAGATATTTGCGGCTTAATGTCTGTTTTCCCCTTATTTTTAGGAACGTATTACTGATTACGGAAAGATTTTGTACGAAAATGCTACCTGGAGCCATTTTCCATTACTTTAAATTGGAAAATTTATTATGCGTTACATCACCCAAATTTTCGCAACTAAAATACAGCGAAATGTCTGTATATAAATAAACTACTGCATCATATTAGAATGTAAAATGATTAATACATCGTTTTCTGATCACTAAATGTCCACCAGTGGCCGAGTGGATAGAACCACCGAACGCTGGTAGTTGGTCGGCGGGGCAGTCACGTGGATTTTCCAGGGTGTTTTCACATTAGTAATGCCCAAATAGGGCCAGTTTCCCTACAAAAGACCTCCCGGGAGACACCCTCTTATTGCCGTAATTGAATAAACCCGAACTAATCACTAAATACGGGTAACCCCCGTATAACACGGGAGTTACGTTCCAAAAAAATTGCCGTGTTACGCGAAACAAAGAACTAGTGCGAAAAGGGGGGTTAGGTTCCAAACATTAAAAACATGCTGTTAAATCCTTTAAATCGGATTTATTATTCACAAGTCGAAAGGCCGGATGCAGGCAGGCATCGGGGCATACAAAATTACAAATAAAAATAAAAATATACTGAATATTATACTGTAAAAATATAAAATAATTTATATTGTTCATTTAAATTAATTTAAATAGTAGCCAGGGGCAGCCCTAGTGACCATTTTTGGGATACAGTGATAGAATCAGGTTTTTCAACTTTATATAGTAGGTCATTTTCATGGGTAAAATACTTATTTATTGTTTAAGTAAATATTTTACCAGAGGATTATTCGTCCTATATGATGATCTCAGCATGAAAATCATCAACTGGTAACAGTTTTTATTACATTTCATGTTGTACTCTACGAGTGTTTTGCCTAATTCCCGAACCGTGTTAGAGTGAATCCGTGCTATAGAAGTGCCGTGTTATACGGGGGTTACCTGTAGTTATTAACAAATAATTGCTTTATATGCAGCAAGAAACACAAACTACGTGCTCTAACTTAAATATTAATGCTTATGATACGGAAGGGCAAAAAATGCACATTAATGAAGAGATTTGTAAACAAAATTGCGGGCATCAGTTTACAAAAATCTAATAATCTCGTGTTTCGTGTCTATATAAAGGTGAATAAAAATTTCGACTTTACGATGATCCTTCGAACCGAAAAAACAATAGACTTGAAGTGTAGTAATCCCCCTTTCATCTACTAATCTATTAAAGTGTCCGAATTTTACAGATAAAAGCTTACACATGATGACGACTAGGGGACGAGATACGAAAGATAATGAGATCAATTGAGTGACTAAACATCCTTCTTGAGTGATTTTATTTTTCCATTTAAAACGAATTAGAAACTTCATTCTAGACGTATTAAGCCATGTGTTGGAAATAAGAGAAGAACAAGTACCCCGCCAATACGATTTCTAACTCGAGTTGTCCCCTGCTCCTGGCAGATCTCCTTGAAACACGTATAATAGCTTATTGCTGTTACTGATAAATTTTAAAATCAATTAAGGTTAATGTTACCTTAGGTAGCCAAGATGGCGGCTCGTCTCTAATCCCAGCAAGGAAACAGTGGAGACGCACGTTCTAACCTAATCTAACCTATTCTAATAAATTACCATAATTATTAGCAACCAAATTATTAGAATAGGTTAGGTTAGAACGTGCGTCCCCACTGTTTCCTCGCTGGAATCAGACGAGCCGCCATCTTGGCTACCTAAGGTAACATTAACCTAAATGGGTTACCAATTACAATGATATATAGGTCCGTCTTATGAAATGTTTTCATTTTCGTAATATTTGGGGTAAAAAAATAAGTAAAATGCGAATATTGTAGTCTTAATTGCGACAAAACGATCGACATATAAATTATCCAATTAAACTATTATTTATTTTTATATCTGGATACCTGAAATTCCATCTTAATTCATTTCTTCCAACTTATAAAAACGATAGTATTAAAAACCACGTTTGCAACATTAAATATATTTTAATATAAGGTTTGCCGAATATAAAAATTTTTAAATAATGTTTTAATAATGAATTAAATAATTTACATATTACAAGACATTAATTATTACATTCACTGGATTTAGTAACACAGTATCAGAAACAATACACACACGCGGCGACATTCTCCAAAACTCTGCAAGTTAATTGGGGCCTCCTGTCCCTAAAGTTTCCACATCTGGTCTCGCATCTCATATAACTCTGTACTCGAGGTTAAGACAATGGGGATTTATGGGTCTACAATGACAAAATTTGGAAATAAATGTAGCATTCCTCCGAAAGCAAAATTGTCGCGTTGTAAGTAAAAAAAAAAAAAAAAAAATTCTTACCCGTCAGGAAATAAAATATGGCGCGAGATACGAGTTTCGAAGTACGAACCAAGACGAACGGAGGTGTGAAATCGATTAACCCATCAAATTAAGAATTTAGGGAAGAGATCCTTTAAAATGCCAGAAATTCAATGGTGGCTTCTCCCTGGCTCAATCTGTTTATCTCGTTTTCGTTCGGCCGTATTATAAAGGTTTTTCGGTATTTTTAACATTAACTTTATCCAGTTTGATCTTGCATTAATACGCGAAACCCGCGACCGAGGAATCTTTCCGAAAAAGATATTTATTCAAACGAATTTCGGAGACGCGGAATTGAAAAAGATCTCCACGTTGGACATTCTGCACCGCGTAAATGCAGAAGATAATTTATTTATCAAACTCCGAACGCGAGAAAATGATTGAAAAAATTGACTTTTTATAATTCTAACGTTTACGTAATTGGAACATCGTTGACGCGTCTTTTAACGTTTGTTCGAAATTCGTCACGCCTGACCATTCGCAGTTCGATAGTGTTTCTGGTTGTGGTCGAACGCGCTTTTCTTGCGCTCTTCGATTGCGTTGATTTTTTGTGGTTTGCGCACTTTTGAAGAGAAAATTGAAGATTTTTCAGGTAAGTCTTAGTCGGTATTGACCCTAGACGTAAGAATTTATTTAATATTAGCTGGAGGTTGAGGCAGAAGTTTTAAACGCGAAAACGTGTACGTCGGACGTTCGGCGCAGCTTTCCCGTAAGCCTAGAAGTTTGACAATAACGTTTGGAAAGTCAGTGGATCACGCTCGACATTCCAAACGCCATTCTCAAACTTCTAGGCTTACGGGAAAGCGGCGCCGAACGTCCGACGTACACGTTTTCGCGTTTAAAACTTCGGCCTCAACCTCGCTATTACTTGGAGAATCGGTCCCAGAAGACATCTCGACACATCGTTCGATGGTCGGATTCGAATCTTTTAGATTTAAAAAGGCAGCTGCGGTAAGCATTTTCTTTTCTCGGAAGAATTTAAGCTTTTGTTTTCTCTGGACTAATTGCAAATTTTCTTTTTTACAGAATGAAGACGTTGATGCGGCTTTGTAGGCGGTTCCGGCGGAGGCAGGCGGTGGCGCCAGAGGGAGGGGGTTCCTCGGACGTGGAGGAGCGGGGGCTGTACGAGAGAGAGGCAGCGAGTGAAGAGGACCTTCCCCAAGTGCGCGTGGCGTAGCATCCTCCCGGAGTCGGGACGATGCCACACTACACCCTGGGTCAGTGCACTTGACCAAGGTCTTCGGGCGGTCATCCGGCCACGAACCTTGCTGTGGAGGATGTCGAAAGTGACGGCTCGTCCGAGGTGACACTTTCTGTTTGGTCGCGTTTTTCCCGTTCGTCCGCCGCGGCCACGCCACTGCCTTGCGGAAGTCGGAACGAGGAGGAATCGGAGAAGAGAGCCGCCGAAGTTGAGGGACCGTGGTTTTGTTGCTGCGGACTGCTGCTGTTCCCTTGGTCTAGGCGGTGATCCTCTTCGATTTCCTCTTCTTCACCCGGATGCGACATTCTCACCGGATTCGACACTTTTCACCCGGACTCGACACCTTTTCCCGGACGTAACCTCTCTACCCGGTCGTGACCCACGGACTTGTCTCCCGAACGTGACACTCGGTCGACGACAAAGGATTTGACTCCCGATTGTGACCACCCGGACGTGACACGTTTCTTCACCGGACGCGACATTCGGCCGACCTTTCTTCCCAAACAGCTGTTATGAGGATTGAGCTTCCGGTTAGGGTAGGTTAGGTCAGGTCCTTCGCTCTTCTCATAACACTATTCGGGAAGAAAGACTGTCTGATAAAGGTAATAATCTTCACGTCACTGCATAATTCGACACAATGAAACAACCCGAACACTCGCTTCCCACAAATCCAACCCCCGGGTCATCGTCCCGGGAAGTGGAAACGCCAAATTTAAAGATTAAAAGACTTTAAATTGGCGGCCGAAGGGGCTCTGGTAATCACACATCTTGCTTCGATTAAATGTAATTTCAGACATTAGCGTAAATAATCGAATTTTTCTGTTAAATTTAGTCTGGTAAGAAATTATCAGCGCACAAATCTCGCTCGTATTTCAGTATTGCTAAAGACCGTTAAAGATCTTCGTGCTTCTCGTATATTTCATCATACTCGCAACACGGCAGCTGGTTTTGTTCATCGAGAACTGCCTTAATCTTACCCATTTTTGGTTTTTTAATACACTTTTGTTATCTACAACGATGGATATAGTACACAATTTGGGGGCCGGATGGCCGAGCGGTCAAGGTTAGCAGCCTGCCGCCCTGGGGGACCCGAGATCGAATCCGGACGGGTCAAAAAATTCCTGGAAATTTTTCGGGGGGTGGTGCATCCGGATATGTCGGTCCCCGTCCCTCACCACCCGGCCGCCCCATTGTGGGCCTGGCCGAACCCATAATGGGCTTGCTATAAGAGGCCCTCTTAGTGCCCACAGGACGGAAAGAGTTACAGAAAAAAAGTACACAATTTGTACACATCCTAATGGTGCAGTTTCTACATGTCTCTATCGCTTACTGGCATGTTTTCTTTGTTTATTGTTGATGGCTTCTATCATTTTTCACAGTTATTAGCTCCTTATTACTTCTAGAAGGATTTTAACTTCGACAATATGGTTGGTAACACGACAAAGGTCAAACTGTAGATTTCCATTGTAAATATTTTCACAGACAAATTATAATAAAAACACAAGAACACTACTTAACGACCACGCCCTCTATGTAGTATATTCTAGTTCGTTGGTACTAACCAATCAATCTAAGCAAAAATTTCCGAAAATTTAGTAGCCCTGTAACGGAGAAAAAAGACACGAAATATCAATGAGATGGCAATTGCTAATTGGATTTTTTCAATAATTAACGGTTTTTTGGGGAATAAAGCGTATTTGTTAAATTATCGTACCGCGTCCGAAATAATAGTACAAATACGATAATCATCGTACAGATGGCAACTTTGCCTAGTCACAATAAACTCATTATGTAGCGTTTCGTCGTCGTAAGAACGCTTCCACCTCGCCATTCGTAATAAAGGCGTCGGCTGATCTCGGGTTCGAGTTCGGCCGGAAGCTTTTGGGAAGCCGGCCGTCTCCGGGCCTAACAACTATCGATATAATTAAAAATACACTTTTAATTATATCAATCGAAATTTAATAGACGATGGGGGGAAAAAACGAGAAATTTCCCTACCGGAGTGAACTGGCAACGTCACACGACGAGTGGAGGCGCGAGACTCGAAGTGGGAATGGAGACGAGTGGCGAGTGGTTGAGCAAGGCGAGTAAAACTTCTCTGTCGAAAGTCTTCACTTTTCGATCGGTAAGATTTACCCCTTTTTGCTTCTCTTTTTGGGCACGGTGTCACGTGTCCGGAAATGACGTAGGCGATTCTTTACAGGGCTATATCTCGAGAAGGGCTATGGTTCCTTTGACTTTTTTGTTTCCACGGGCGGTCTACAATTTGGGGGGTCGCTACTCCATCCGGAATAACGTCGAATTACCGGTCCGAGTGGAGTTCGAAGGATAATTATTTTCGTCGAGAACACCTCGCGGTTTTTTTTTAAATTTCGTTTTAAAGGGGCATATTTAATAGACGTTTTCCGACCGTGTCCCGTTTCAGACTCCGTTGATTACGAAACAGTCAAAGTGCAGTTTTGACTAATCAAAGCTGCACTTTTAATTCCTCTTTAATTTCAACTTCTCGTTGATTAATATCCAGTAAATGATTAAATTTAATCTTCGTATTCTTTAAATAAATTTAGAATGTTTAATGGACTTTAACTTAACTTTGAACATTTCTAGAAAAAAAAGAGATACTTCGAACATGTGATTAGTAATTAAATAAAATTTTAAAGTTTGTGGTATGAGTAAGTGAATTAACGTCGGTCAATTGTTTCTAGATGGAATAGTTCTATAAACGAGTCGTCTCGTGTAAAACTTGTACCTAACTTGGACGTACAAATTCCGACGTTTCCGCTGATTCTAGTTTCTTATGTTTCAGACCAAAAAGCAAATGATTTTTAAGAAGTACAAGAGGAAGCAGAAGTTCGTAGACAAAATTAATCAAAAGAAAATAACCGAGTTTTTGAGCGTTAAAGATTCCTCGTTGTTCCAAAAGGAAGCGAAGGAGGCGGAGAGCCGTCCGTCCGAAAGTTCCGTTTGGCGTTGCCGTCCGAAATCCCCCTTTCGTTTCGAAAAGGACGGTTTGAAGGAAGAACGTTCCGTGGAAGGGGAGGAAATTTTCCCCGACCGAGACGAATGCCGGGAATGCTTGACGAAATTGTCGTCTACGTGTGACGACCGACGTTTCTCGGAAAGTTTGGATTTGCATTCCGATTTAGAACTTCGACCGTTTATCCCGCTCGACGGTTCCTTTCCGGTTGCAATCTTTGGCTGTTGTTGATTCCAGAAGCCACAATCTGCTCCTCCCCGAAAAATAGAATGTAGAAGAAAGAAAGGAAAGGATATCGCTGCATAAGTGAATTTTTACAATAATTGGTTGAAATCGGTAGAAAAGGCAACTTTTTTTACTGCCATTAAGGCAGTAAAAAGAAAAACTGGCTTTCGTCCATTGTCAAAACTAAACTGTTTTTTTCTGAATGATTTTTGCTACTCTGTCGTCGTTTCTTTGAGTGTTCCCTCAATTAAATTGTATAATTCCTTCAGAATTCCCAACAAATGTTGTTCTTTATACTTTGATAACTGCAGTCTAAACTGTAAGAGAAATATTCTCAAACCCTTTCCTTCTCGTATCAAAAATTATCATTGAATTGACGATGCCCCGATCCGGTATCTTGTAAACGTATCTAAATGGCCATCTGAGAGTTTTCCTGCCCGTGGAATGCGTGTAAAATAATTGATCGAAAATTTCCACCCTACTTTTTACCCAGGGATGGAAAACCAGAATAAAAATTTATTTATTTTGCTCTTCCATTCCTTCCTTTTTTTCTCTGTATAATTTGTCAGAAAATGACAGTATTTTGAATTCTTGCAATCCATTGTATAACGTGGTAATTACGTTCCAAAAAAGTGCCACGTTACGTGAATCCGTGCCGTACGACGCAAAGGACTAATACGAAACTTGGGGTTACGTTCCAGAAGTTAACAAAATTATATCATTCCTTTTTGTTACTAAGAGAAAAATGTTTATTAAAGCAATTGATAATTTATTTCCAACAATTGCAATTAAAAGTAATATATTATGCATTAATATTAATTTTAGTTAAACAAGGGTGTTTTCAAGTATCTCGAAATTTGTTAGGTATTTATTTGTGAGGCAAAATTCATCTCTCGTTGTCTTGTAGACGCTGTGAATTGTGCGAGCTATACGGGTGATGTGTTTCAAATTCCGATACGAGGACTTGCAAAGAAGCACGTAACTTGCAACGGGCGATAGTTGGCCGTAGGCTTACCAAAATACTATCGAAGACCTGCGCGACCGTTGTCGAGTTTCTCGAGAAAGGACAATGTTGTTTAAAACTCGCCGACTAGTGGGTGCAACTAAAATATTAAGAATGAACCTGTTTATACGTATTAGCCCAGGATTATTATAACTGAGTTATTTATTTTCATTATTGAAAATTAAGGTAATACAAACAATGTTTGAGTCCTTTCTCTCTTTAAATCCTTTTTAATTCCAATCCAGGTACCACAACCAGCAGGTCGACTTGAAGTAAAACTTTTAAAAATAACAGACAAATACTATTAAAAAAAAACATTAAACACAATTAAAAATTTTCTTGACGTCTACCCCTCAAACATTGTTTGTACTGCCTTAATTTTCAATAATGAAAATTCTGTCGTGTCGTAACTAGTGACACTTTCGTAAATCCGGACCCTAGAAAGCAACTGCCCTTGCTGCCTACGCCTCGAACGGTGACGTAGATTTGGCGTATAGTCGTCTGCACTATGCTAGGGATCAACACCAGTTAAAAAATCTCAAATTTTCAAGATACCTTAAGTCATCTGAAAAGGAACAAAAATTAATTATAATGAAAAGGAGATTCTATCTTGTCCACATGGAAAGGGTTATTCTAACCGGAGGCAAATGAAACACACCAAAGTCATGCGCATGTGTTATTGCGCTTTTTATTTATTTTTTAAATTAAAACTTTCCGTTCCAGTTTTCATCTTAGTGTTCTAATTCTATATTCCTTTAATCAAATGTCGTCTGTTGTATATGGGTGAAAACATTTGTTTAAGTAAGATTTTTGTTTTTGCTGGTTTATTGGTGTTGCTAACTCTGCTTATAGTTCTAATCGGTATCTTTGGTTCTGGCTTGATTTTTGTGATTGTTGAGTTATACAGTAGATTGATATAGACTTTTTGAATTGTACTTCTGTCAGGAACACCTTTCAGTGCATTTTCCTAAGTAACTTTCTAGAGAAGGATGTTATAGCTTGAAGAGTGATTGGCTTGAATAAATGCAGCAGTAAAAAATACATAAGACTGATTAATGAAAATGTTTGGAAGTAGTTTTCCTTTTTTCAGGTTTGTTCTTCATGTGTTTACTACATCAGTGGTTCTCAATCTTTTTGAAGTCGGAGAACACTAAACTTTGACATTTTTTCCCACGGAACACATACGTCGGCTTTAAAGCAGGATGGCAAACCTTTTTGAAATCGAGCGTACTCGGTCTAGTAGATGACGACATTGGCATTTGTCGATTACATTCCCATACAAAAATTATTTTACATTGTATTGATATTTCTTTTGCAACAAATTTTAATTGTATATTTGATTTTTCACGGATAACCTGTGTTTCGCGGACCACGGATCGAGAACTATGGTAATACACTGCTAGACAAAAAATATATAAATTCGAGTATTACTTTTAGACTGTAAATGAATAAATTGGTTAAGTGAAATGATAACATGCAATAATAGATTTTGCATGTTATCATGTAGTTATATATTATATCTATTATTTTAATATGTTAAATAGTTATATACTCACAAATTATTTGAAAACAAAATATTACAGACAAAATTTTAAGTTCAGTGTAAATTTCAGGCACAATCGTGGGAGAAAGTAGGCAAATGAAGTTATATCAAACATTAACATATAACATACAAAGATACATTACTTGAGAATCATTAGGAAAAGAATGCCGATTCAGAGAACCCGAAACTAGATAAATTTGGAGATTTCGTGGCAGTGCAGAAAGCCAGGCGGAAAGTGCTGCTGCAAGTAACTGTTCTCAATGTGTTGTACCTAATGTTATAAAATGCAGAATTGATGAGGCCACTAAAACGTATCCTGGAAAAAATTGTTTATCACCTGGAGACAAAAGACAGACTTATTTACTTGCAATTTGATTTAAGTTGTCGGCAAGTAAAATCAAAGCCACGGCTGGACTTTTCCGTTCGACTCTGACTATTTCTCGAGTTTTGAAATCCAAAATATGCTTAAATACACAAACTAATGAAGAAAACACAATTAACAAAGAAACAAAAATGCTCGTTTGGATATAGTAAAGAAGTGCATGATCTGGATTCATCAATGGTATAGTATATTATTTTTAGATGAGAAAAAGTTTAACCTTGATGGGCTTGATGGTTGTCAAAAATATTGGCATGCCTAAGAGCCAAAACTGATTTGCAAATGAGTAAACAAATGAATAGTGGCTCCTTGATGGTTTGGATTGCATTTTCAACCCAAGGAAAGACTGATATGTTAGTTTCTGGACATATAATCTCTAAATCCTATTACACTCTGTGACCATACTTACTGTGATCTTCCAACATTCTTGGAGGTGAAAGTTTCATCTATCAGCAGGATAACACATCTTACCACAATTCAAAAATGATGAAACAATGGTTTTCTAAAAATAATAATGAAATTTTGCCATGGCCTACATGCTACCCAGATCTATGTCTAATAGAAAATCTATGGGAGCTGCTGATTAGGCCCATTTACAAAGATGGGAGACAATTTTCAATGGGCAGCTGGTTAAATTAATTGATTCAATGCCAGATAGCAAGTATGGTGTTTTTCATCACCAAGGAGGCTACACAAAATATTAATTTCTTAAAAAATAATTAAAGACATTCGCCCAAGAGTAGGGTTCACCATTTTTTACTTTTGCGTTCTAGACGATACATTTCCGGTGACCGACCTTCCTTTCTAGGCTACTAGCCGCCAAAAAGTTAAAAAGTCATTAAAAAACACAAAAATTTCCAATTAAAAAGTATTAAATATCATCACCAGGGGGAACCTGCTTAATCTACATTTTCCAGCGCTCATTTCTCTGTGGGTAAAAAGGCTGAAACAACCCCAAGAAGGTTAAGATGGTAACAAGAAAGACGTTCGTATAACACCAATTCCAATTTTAGAAAATCTTTGTGTTTTTAATTGGAAATTTTTGTGTTTTTTAATGACTTTTTAACTTTTTGGCGGCTAGTAGCCTAGAAAGGAAGGTCGGTCGCCGGAAATGTATCGTCTAGAACGCAAAAGTAAAAAATGGTGAACCCTACTCTTGGGCGACTTTGTCTTTAATTATTTTTGAAAAAGAATTGAAGGAACCATCGGACGAGGAAATTACGATTAATTCCTTAAACTAATTGTAAGACGTAAAATTATAAATTCAAAAATGAATTAGTCTCTAAAATTTTGATATTTTTTTTTTAATATTTTGTTTTCAAATAATTTGAGTGTAAAAGTGTTTAACATATTAAAATAATATACACTACCCTACAATAATGGACTGGACATCGGCAGTGGTGGTGTTCTTGTTTGGGGGTGTTTTTCGTGGTATGGTCTGGAACCTTTGCATGTTGTTCCTGGTAAAATTGAACGTCTGCGAACATTTTGGACAATTGGGTTCTTCCTACGCTCTGGCAATTTTATGGAATGGACGAATGTTACTTCCAGGACGACAATGCTCCATGTCGTGTTGCAGCCTCTGTCAAGCAGTGGTATCAAGATACGGATGCCAACCGTCTTCCCCGGTCTGCTCAAAGTCCCGAAAAGAACATTTGTGGGATGAGTTACAGCAACACTTATGGACCAGGGAACCACGTCCGAAGTCTACAGCCGAGCCGACGACATTATTAAAGCAGGAATAGACAAATGCCCATAGCTGTGTATCAAAACCTTGTTGAAAGTATGCCCAGAAGGGTTGCTAGTGTAATTGCAGCACGTGGGGATCCTCCTCCTATTAAAGCATGTATTCTTTACCTTATGCCATCACATCTTGCTGTCCGGTCCATTATTGTAGGGTAGCGTATATAACAGCAGGTAAGCTCGGTGTTGCCCAGACAAAAAATAAGATTAACTAATTTCATACTTCTAACCCTTCTATTGTATTATATTGTAGAATTTGGTTTATATAACTACAGAAGTTATCTTACATAGCTGATTTTACCCGTTTTCACCGGGTGCAGAAATTAGGTCCCTGCTCTTCTGAGACTAAGTAAAGAATTATTAGATGGGTCTAAAAATACGTTGAATTTCCCACAAAAACATAAAAACGAGAATCTAAAATAGTACAGTAGAAAGCCAAGTTTTTCGGGGCAATCCTTAACCCTCTACCTCTCCCTTGGGGATGGAATTTCCAAAAATCCCTTCTTAGTGTGCATTCTCATGACGTATCTTAACAGTGTACCAAATTTCAACTTTCAACTCCTAACCGTTTGGGCTCTGTGCTTATTACCATCATCAATCCATCTCGATTATATTATAAGGTTGATTAAATGAAATGGTAATGGTCTTAGTACACTACAGTTTTCTCCCTAGTGATCATTAATAATGTTTTATGTTTGTGGCCATATGACAATGCAATACAGTGTCATAGGTTTCATGCCAACTAAAGTGATCAAAAAGCTCTTAATTTTGGGAAACGAATTGTTATTTAAAGACTGCTTTATAGAAGTCAATAATTTAAGTCTATGGTTAACAAGCTGTCAGAATTATTTTATTAATTTGGAAAAGAAAGAAATTACAAATAAATAAAAGTATACAAAAGTTTTATAAAATCTGATATAATAACAATGGGAACAATCGTGCATCTTTGCCGACGTTTACATACTTCGCGCACCGAGAGAACAACTAAAAAAATAGAAAAAGTCAATGCTCAAAAATCTGGATGATGATGGCATAGAAATTGGAGATTTTCAGAACTTCCCTCTACAACCCACTGTTAAAAGAGGAACAAAGACAATGGGAAGATGACCAATTATCGAGAACAATACGAACCCGCAGTCCAGATTTTTGAGCCACCACATTTCCGACTACCCTGCAATTGCATACAATAGAGGTCTTATCACAAACAATGGTAAGTACTGGCCGCAGCCCCGACACCACCCCCAACAAAATGGAATTGGCTTTGGGAAATGAGCAGAGACCAGCAGAATTGCCGACAACCCAAGCATAAAATAAACATTTGTTAGAATTAATAAATATGTCAATACTTCTATGACTTTCATTTAAATATGGAAGAAAATAAAGGGAAATTCACTTATAGAAACTATGAAAATTCCCACTACTGAAGTTTCAGTTGTTTAAATTAATTTAGGGGGACAAAAATTCTTGTATGACGAAAGATTTAAGAAGACTGCCATAAAAATCAGTATATAATATAACTGGTGTCAATGCTTAAGGAAGATGTGACTCCATTAAACTGCCAAATAATTGTTAAAAGGAAGGTAAATTGTCTTTTCTTTAAATTATCCAAACCTCATGCTCCTCTGGCTCTAAAGATGGCATCTCCATTAGTCCTTCCAAGTGCATTCCTTTTGTCCAAGACCCCACCCTACTTTTACGAATTTGATATATCTATCCAATAATATTTGACTTTTAATAATACAAGCAGATGGATGAAGAGACTTTCCTCACTAGTAACTGTGATCAAAGAGGAATCTTTTATCTAATGTTTTGGTTGATTTTTCTTCTCTTCCAAAAATAAATGGTCAAACAATGACAGAGACTGGCCTCTTTCCACATTTTCCCCTACATAAAACAGTATGGAGAACATAAACAATACAATATTAAAAATCAACACATCAGAAACATTAAGGAGAACAGTTATTTTCAATTGTGATGTAGAAACACTGTCTTAGGGTCGTTTCTTACCAGCCAAAAGTCATTCAGTTATGGTGGGTTAGTAAAGTTCTAGAATTCTGTAGTAGATCAGATGGAATGAAGTGTCCTGCGGCTTAAGAGGACGGAGACAGTCAAACGGTGTTTTTGTCGGAATACCAACGAAGACATCGACGAGCTGCTCTTTCCCAACAATCAAACGTCTCCCTTAAGTAATTCTCCCAGTTGTCTCGAGGAATAAACATTTGGTTCTTCTTCCGCAGTCTCATTAGTTCTTCTTTGTTTTTCCATATCCCTGTCAAATTTAAACAATTAATTGAATTTCTTCAAAATTATTTACATCATTGGAGGATCTTTGCCTCCTGCAGTGCCATATTATTTTAGTGTCAAAAAGATACTTTTTGACAACGATGCATGAAGAAAAGAGAGTGCAACCAAATAGTATATTTGAGATAAAAGGATAGAGGGTACAATGGATTTTGATAACCTTAAGAAGAAATAATATGGTCTTGTCTCTTCAGAGATCAGAATCGAAAAGTGAACAAATTTTGAAACAAAGTTGGAAGAACACTCCTGAAAATTAAAGCAGTAGGGGCAAGTGCTGTGGGAAATACTGGTAGGCCAGTTCATTCCCAATCTATTTAACAGAATGATATACAGAAGTAAATGTCAAGCATAATCTTTATTACATTGGAAAGCAACGATGACTTTCGATGCAGCATGGCAAATAATGGATTGTTTTAAACTATCAGAGGGGAGAGGTCTATCCTATAAGTATATTGTGCCAGAAAAATTGACAATAGAGCCAATATTAATACCACCACAACTAGAATAGAAATTCAAGGAAAATAAAAGTTTGTCAATGCCAGGCATAAGCATTTCTTTCAGTTAGAAACATAAAGCAACAATCAAATTTTTTTGTGTATGTGTTCTTGAAGTGCATTTTTAACTGTCATAGTTCCAACAGGGTAGAAAGTGTCTTTAATCACACCCACTGTGGTTCAGGCAGGCCCATGATTGGGGTGGCTGAGTGGCAAGGAATGAGACCAGACATATTTTAGAATGACTGCTTTGAACAACTAGGGTTGCTCACTCAGATTTGATACTGGATCCACAGAGTATAGGCTGATATTTGAACAGTCAAGATGGTTAAGGCATGTATGACGGATTTTCAGAAGTAGCCTGGAGCAGACTCACCATCATCAAAAGTGATGATTGAAAATAATTAACACTAGAGTGTAGTGGCATAAAAAATTATAAAAGTGTATTATAATTCACGTCAAAACCTTTAAAAATCAATTTAGTAACATGTACATGATTGTAGTACCTACAAAAAACTGAATTATAAATTAAATTGTTTGAATAAGGTTACCCATAACTGTGTGATTTCTATGGTAGATTTATTACATGATGATATGGCAGATATATAGAGGTTCTCCCATATAAATAACTCCCTTCTATCTATTGCACTGCTTAAATAATTTCGTGTGCACCCAAATTGGTAGATATCTAAATGGGTACTAGACCAAGGTTAACTCAGTTGTTGGTCTGTTGTTTTTAATATCTTAATGTTCTAAGACACAGGACTGTAACATTCTAGCAGTAGCTCCAATGTAAATAATCTCCTCCCCCAAGAGTGTATCTTATAATGGAATTTTTTGTAGACTCCTGATTTTTCATTTAATGTGATAGTGTCGCAATCATTATATAACACTCTTTATAGTGTAAGTTGGGGAGCTACAGGCAAAATAAAGCCATGATTCCTAAAAAGACCAACTGTTCTCAATGATGTGGGGCCCAAAAATGGTTTTGGAGGTTATACTACCCTCAGTTCACTTACCCACCTACATGGGTGACCACCACCCATGTATTACTTTATAATTTAATAAAAATGGCCAGGACAAAAATTATCCTATTGTTCATGTACCTGAAGAGGCCAAGAACATTTGTATGCTATAAAAAGCTATTATTTATGGTTCTGGCTTCTTGTATATTTTACCTCTCAGTGGTAGTGCGTCGTTATTCATTACCATATCTTTGCACAAATGAAAGAAAGTTAATGGGTAATCTATTTGAATTCAGTTTAAATGAGATTGGAGATGATGTCATAGAGTATTTAACTTGTTAGCAATTAGGAAAATCCAGCTATTTTTAATTAATTGCTAACAAGTTAAATACTCTATGACATCATCTCCAATCTCATTTAAACTGAATTCAAATAGATTACCCATTAACTTTCTTCCATTTGTGCAAAGATATGGTAATGAATAACGACGCAATACCACCGAGAGGTAGAATGCTGGGCCGTAAAGAAGTGGCAGGAATGCATGTGTTAATATAATGCCAAACAATTGCAGGATCACATCAAAGTATAATGATAATAATTAGTAGCATTATTTGGCATAGAGTAGGGGTTACCAAACTACAGCCTGCAAGGTCAGTTCATTCAGCCCGCCGCTGCACTGTTCCACAAATCAGCTAAAATATAATTATTTCTATGGAAATATCATAGACGAACTTACACTTATTTTAATTTTTTCTACAATCTATGTAGTAAGTAAAAATGCCAAAATTGGTCCAATCTGATTTTTGCATTTGAAAGTAATATAATTTTTAAGAAAATTCAGTGAAATGAAAAATTCAGCAACATTTTTGACTTTGAATATCAATGCTTTTGGGTAGATACCTGCAATGAAGTTTCTAGGAAAAGCGATTATGAGCTCGCTGCAGCAATCATCTCTGTGTATTGGTAAATAAATATGTAGGTTGTCATTATTTTATACGTATTCGGTATACTATATTGAACAAAATGGTTATGTGGCCCTCTGTGCGTAAAGTTTGGTGACCCCCTGGCCTAGATTAGACATTGGATGCCATCTCCAGATAATAATTCACAGAAGGTGGCAGATAATGTCTACCTCTAGGCCAAATTATTAATAATTAGTAGCATTATTTATAGCTTGATGTGATCCTGTAATCATTTGGGATTAAACTAAAACTTCTGTTATAGGATGTTTATAATTGTTAACACGAATTGAGATCATAAAAGAGGCAGTCCTAGAAGTGATAAAATTTGACACGAAAATTCAGAAAAGCAGTCAGAGGTCGCTTGGCATGTCTAGAGGCATCCAAATAATAATCAACTGCATCAATGGGGAGAAAGTAATGAAAGTGGACATGGAGGCATGCCAGTGATAGAGACAAAATACAGTTACAAAAAGATTCCAAGATAGCTGAGAATAAGCTAGAGGAAATCTCTTAGTAGGATATTTTCAAATCTTAAACGCCATAATGGATTTAAAGTCAATATCTGGAAAATTGGTAAAGAATTGTTTACCTCAATTTTACAGGTAGTTTCAGCCTTATCGAAATGTCTAGGAGACAATGTAACTTTTGCAAAATCACATCATCACAGTATGGTGTTTCTCTAACACCGTACTCAAACCAAATACACTTATATATTGTGCAGCAGTGAACAGCATGAACTAATTGTCATGCTCCCGTAAATTGTTTGTGGAATGACTTTCAATAATCCAAAGACAACATTGGATGTTTTAATAAGTATATGATTAGATGCTTTAACACTCTCCGAAAGTTCTCCTTTTAGTCCCTTGATGTTGTACGTTGAGATCGACGGCCCCAGGGCATGCAGTACAGCTTTGGGTGAAGAGTGAATCTGTACAAAGCACGACGTCATGGAGGGCGACAGTAAGTCCTAGGAGTTGACAAATCGGTTGCCGCTGATCTGTATGATCACAAAAATCCCGAAGTGGAGAACCAAGAACATCACGTCCTTGATTTGCACAGTTTTATAAGTTTTTGCAGGTCCTAGATTGAACATTTCGATAGGCCAACGCCAACTCGCCTGTGTTCTCCAATTGGTCCCCATCTCGTTACATTTTGTAACGAGATCGGAATCCAGATCACGGGATGATTCAACACCGACTGACAATTTGATCCCTATCAAAGATGTTCAATCTTAGGACTTACATTCATCTATTGTTTTAACCTGAGATTCGCTCTTTTTCCTAACAATTCATCAAACATGCCCTTATATGGGCATGAAGTTTTATAAAAGGGTAGACATTTTTTTTTTAGAAAAATTGTTTATGTTTCTTTTTATTTTTAGTGTGGTTCCAGCCCACTTCTGGAGCCCCACAGGTGTTTTCAGGATGACTTGTGGCCTGTTGCTTCTCAAGTCCAAATGATCTTGTCAAGCAATCTTAAAAGATCCAAACAATAGTGGAACATGTTTAATAATGCCCATAATTGTTAAACAGTGATCACTGAGCACCAAATCTCAGACTTGAGACATGTTTATCAGCTGAAATGGATGGAATATCAGAGTATGGTTCATCTTTGACACACTTTCTCTTTTCCTTGAACATCTTATATCATTTTATAGTCTATTAAAAAATGAGTGTTTTCATGGAAATGTTGCAAAAAGCCTTTGGTAATGTTTTTGTAGCACTAATTCTGTCGTGGTTGTGAAAAAAAATTGTGCATTCTTTGTTCAGTTACACTCGACATTTTGAAAAATCGATTGTACAGAAATTTTGCACTCACAAAACAAGCATTTATTTGCAAACTAACACAGATGATGACATAAGGATGCTTGCTAGATGTCATTTGGTAAAACTTTCATTGACAACAGCGCTACTGCACGCATGCAGTTTAAACGAACCATTCCAGATAACTTTACTACTGTGATCGGGTAGGTCTGATACTTTTTTTGACTTCTTCCAGGCCTAGGATGGGGTCCAACATATCTGGAGCATACTGCCAATGAAAAATTTCTGGGTATGTAAAAACCCAGAAATTTTTCATTTGATAACAAGTGATAGTTTAATCCCAGGCCACCAAGTTAGTTATGGTGATGGTGATGTAAGTTTTGCATCACCATGAGAAACTTACAATGCTAGTAATTTCTCTCTTGATAAGCAACTTCAGAACTGACTCCTTAAAAATTATTAGCATTATCTAATGAGTTAAAACTTGGTACCATATTTGTAAATAAATTTTCATAAAAGTTTACCTTTTCGCATGCAGTACAATTATTTTTCCAGTTGCTATCACAACTGCCTCCACTTGTAATGTATGGGTATATGGACTGTTCTATTTATGCACAGTCATGAGGATAATTCATATATAATTATCCTCATGATTGTGTGGCCATAATTAAAGTTTCACCATTCAGAGCACTCTGTAACTATAACGAATAAGCAGATTGCACAGTTGATAAAAAAGATTTTGCAAAATAAAATTTAGTTCAAAAACAGATAGAAAAAATACTCTTATTCATTTCATGAAGGACATGACTTCTATAGAAGCTGTTTACTGATATAAGGGATGCCCTGTTGTTCAGGTGTAAAATTTGAAGACAAAGAACACTGACTTCAACTGCTCTCTAGTGATGCTTCACACATGCAGTGTAATGTAGCATTTAAAGAATATGGTTTATCACAGAAATTGCACAGATTCAGATTAAAATGTCACTTTAAGGTTGTCTTCATTATTTACCTTTTCGTGTGACTAACTGTGTTTTGTTTCATGTATTTACCAGTAAAGCACTCCCTAGAAGTACTTTTTTTTTTTTTTTGCATCCTTTGTATAGTCTGTGTACAAATATTGGTGTCAATCCACTTATTGGTTACCGAGTGCTTGAATAGCAAAACTTTAATTACGGCCTTGTATGCTTCCATAATGCTGATACTAAATAACACTGTGTTAAGATTATAATTGTAACTTATGCATTTGTACAGTTTAAATCTGTAAGAGCAATTGTCTACATCAACTCTAGAGAATTTTGTGTTTATTCTACTATTTATGCAACATAATTTTAGCTAAACACATTAAATTGGTGTTAGTCTTGACTGAAAGTACAAAAAAAACATATGGAATCTAATTTATAGAAACTGAAAATTATTTGTATATTTGTTAACAGTAGAGTTTGACATGCAAATGCATAATACATTCTAATGGAGGTATAGTTACTTTTCAAAACTAGTCTGAAAGTATTTTTAGATTTTTATTATTTTGAAATACTTACCACAACCGAGTCCGGCGAGAAATGCAACCCCCAGACAAGACATATCCCTGTGTTTCGAGCGTTCTATTGGACGGCCAGTCAAATCGGCAATTAGTTGGATCACAAAGTCATTGTTTGCCACGCCGCCATTAACACTAAAAAGATAATGTTATTTAGTTTTTTTAATTATAAAAATATTACATTAAATAAATAATCAATACATTCAGATTTTAAATACAGGTATCCTTCATACAACACGGCTTCTGGTTCTGTTCTAACATGGTTTGAGAATTTGGGAAATCGTCCATACAAAATTTCGTGACTTAAGTGCAAGCTTCATTATTCCATATATTTTGTTTTGTTCGAGTAATTGTGTATGCCATCTCAAATATGTCCATGGATCTTACAATATTGAAATTTTTAACTTCTTTTATGCCTTTTGTCAGGTTTACTTTAATGAAAACTGATGGTACAGTTTTTTTCTTCCTCGTCCTAGCTTTCAGACTTTAAGACTGCCGCCGTATTTTGCTTATTATAGATTAATTTTTGTATTTAATAAAATTTATTTAAACATTTTTAGTTAAACAATCATTCGTAAAATGACAAATGAAATATTCACACATTTTGTTGTAGGTAAATATAGATTTTTAAGCAATCATCTCACAAAATATAAATCATAAAAAGAGTCAGAAATGATTCAGTACATCTGCTATTCACTGTCCACAGATAGACAAAAAGAATAAATCTTTAAGCAAATATACAGTATTTAACAGAATTTTAGAATTGATGTATCAGAAGCCGAATTCTTTGCATTTAACATAACTTCAATTTAGGCATTGTGTTATGATATTGCTTAAATGTTGTACATGCTTTTAGATTCATGTTACAATTTTTTGTTTTTATTAAAATGCCAGTTTGAAATTTGTATAGTTCAGCTATCTGACATCATTTGCGATTCTTTTTTAATAAATACAATTAATAAAAAAATCTGTATGTTTGTTTATATTGTGTTAATTTCATAGTTCAATCATCCAATGATCCCAAGAAAATACAACTGCTATAAAAGACTATTTTATAACATTCTAAATCCAAATAATTCTTTCAAAAATGTTCAGCTTTTTTTTTTTAACAATCTTCTAATCATTCCACAGAGGAAGTAAGTACTGATGAACTAGCATATGCAAAATAATGCAGCTAAACTTCATTCTATATTAATACCGCAATAGAAGAAAATGCTAGTTAAATCCAAAAAATAAACATTTTTTTTTCAACTCGCTAATGTTTAATCTTGATGAATATTAGTCATAATATTCTGTTCTCTTTTGCTATTTTATAGTAATTACCGTGTAAGGAAATGTTTACCAAACTGTCAGAGTTCATTAATACAACTGGAATAATTATGGATAAATTTCAACTGAGAAAAGATCAGTTTAGAATTAAATGGCCACAGAGGAATACAGTTTGAAAATAGTAGATTGTCTGATTTAAAGCCTATAAAAGTTTTGTATTGTTTTACATAAACCCTTCCAAAGAAGAAGCTTTAATGTGTCTAAGATAAAAATTGATCACACATTTGGAATAACTGTTTAAAAACTTCTGATGTATTCATCTATTGGATTTTTATATATTTTTTTCTTGATAGCTTATTTTAATTTGTTGGACATTGAAACAAAATTTCTTGGCATTATTTCCTTGTGTCACTACTTACAACTAACCAGAAACATAAAATGGAAGTTCAGGCAAGTTTTTGTTTATCCAAGAATATGGTCAATGTCAGGGTAGATGCAATAGACACCTGAGCATGGTTATATCTAAATAAGTTTTGGAAGCAAGGATCACATAAAGATCTGGGTAGCATAACTGGCAGTGTGACCCCATGGCAAGCAGGACTCAAAGCTATATCTTCCAGAAACTTCTAAATTAATTATTAAAATATTAATTTAACTATAATTATTAAATTTAGCAAGAGATGGTGCCTAATGTCTGTCCTTGTGCCAAATTACTTAGCATTTAATTAATAATAGTAGTAGTAGTAATATAACCCAATATTTAATAAAGCCAAACAATGCTGGCATTTGATGATAAATATCTTAAACCCAATAGTTATTTATGTATATAAAATAGAGTGACCATTCATCCATCCTCTAAATTCCTTTTACCGACTTCCTCGGGATAAAACACAAATCAAATGTCGGTTGCATTCTCGAGTGATTATTTCAAATGTTTATGGCCAGACCTTTGAAGTTCCAAATAGATAATAATAATAATGTATTCCGCTATTATTATTTTTTCTTCTTACTATACAAATTCTTAGCTTGTGCATATGTCACTTAGCTTATATTTCAAAAAAGGCTTTCCATGCCACAGGTTACGGCATTGGCTCTCACCATGTTCTGAGGTTTATTCTGAGGGAAAATCATTTCATAAAGTAAGATATGCAGAGGTCGTACGCATCTAGAAAATGCTATTATTACTTATTACGACATCTATTCTTTATAAATTTTTAGTAGTAAAAGCGACTCGACAGGTCACGGGTAGTCTACTAAATTTATAAAAATGCAAGATGAGATAAGTCATTTACTTTTATTGCATAATGCCAGCTATTGGTGAAAAGGTCAAGATAAATTAAGCACATTTTTTTTTAATAAGAAAATGATTTAATTTAAGTGTATTTGGTTAAGTTGTAGTACATGAAAGCAATTTTAAAAGATTTCTTCAAAACTATACTTTTAAATAAAAGAAATCTTTAGCCATTACATTAAACTTGCATTCCAAACAAACCAAATGTGTTTAAAAAACAAATGAAATATATTTACCTGATGTTTTTTAATGTAAAATCTGCTTCTTCTTCCATAATATCATACAGCTGTTTGATTCGAAATGCTATTGCTTCTAATATTGCCCTTACCATGTGACATTTTGTTGTTTTAGCATTTAAGCCAATAAATGCAGATGCAGCGTGATTGTCATTAAATGGAGCCTGAAACAGGAAGATTTGAATTAGTTTTAATAAGTAATTTTTAAATAAAATGCACATACAATTATTACTCAAATGACAGTATCTTTTTTTGATTGTGCTGCAATTTTCAAAAATTGTAGACCTAGAAATTCCTTCTTGTGTCTGTCTGTCTTTCCTTCCTTAATCTCAAGAATCGAGTTAGCTAGACGAAAGTCAAGACCATATATGGAAAGCTTAGGGAGTTAATCGGGAACTCGGTCCCCTAACGCTTGCTCCCGAGATAACTCGGGCAAGATAAAAAAAACTTAACGCTCGAGCCCAAAATAACTCCCGTGTGTCCTTAACAATTAGTTTGTTGTTGTTCTTCAGATGTTGTGCTAGTAAGTAGTGTATTTTTTTCTCATAATAAACAGGTGGATAACCTGGCTTTGTTAACAACAGGTCTCAAAAAAGTACCCGGGGTTGTGTTTGCAAAAAAACACAATATTCATTAACACGTTGACTGCCATCTACGAGATGACTCGTAGTTACCGTTTCTGCCTAGGACGCCACCTACGAGTTATATCGTAGTTTGTTTCCTTGCCATATTTGTGCAGCTACGATGTAATTCGTAGTATATCAGTGTAAATATGAATAGATAGCTTCAGGGGCAAGAACAAAAAATCAAGTTTGGCTTACATGAACAGAACATTTATTAATAAATGAACAGAAAATATAATCATAAAAAGTTTATTCAAAATCGAAAGCAAAACAATATTTTTATTGTTTGTGATAATTTATAAAACAGAAATATAAATTTAAACGAACAGAAAATATTATAAAATGTTTATTCAAAATCAAAAGCAAAACGATATTTTTATTGTTTGTGATAATTTTTAAAACAATCTTCTACGCAAAGGGCTGGCTTCTCAAGACAGATTGGACAGAAATAACGCGTTTCTCGGCGTTTTTTAGCTTTGGTACAAATTCGACATGGCTTTGTCAGATGTTGTTTTTTCTGAGTAGATGGGATACTCTGTAAATAGTGAAGCTTCTGCAATTTAATTTTTTTTGAAACTGGTTGAATCTCTTCTCCAATCAACGCTTTGACGAATGCTTCTCTAAACTTTATAAGTTTTATTTTAGAAGAAGTTGCTTTTTGAAAGAGTTTGTGCGCATTATGTATATATATTTCTATAATATGTAATGCAACCTTTTTGGGCCATCTAATAGTCTTTCTTAGAGCTGTGTAGTACGATAGCATTTGATCTGATCGTCAATGCCAGACATTCCATGATTATAATCTCGAATTATATTCGGTTTCATCGAACATTTTCCATTGCGATTGAACACCTCTACCATTTCAACAACGTGCATGTTTGAAATGGTAAGGACTTCTCGTTTGTCTTTCCATTTACATACAGTAACAGGACCATTTCGCTGCCAAATAAACTCCCCCATCCTCACCAAAAATTTTGTCAGATTCTGAATCACTTAGATTAGTGTAGTAATCAAGTTGTTTTTTAGTCAGTGGTCTTTTCTTATCCATTTTGGGATATTTATAATTTGATTATAAAAATAAATAAAAAATAACACACTCAAAAAAGACGTAAATGTGATGTGCTCGCCTCTATATCCGATTTATTACTAATGAATTTAGACGCACATCTCCGATTGGCTGTAGCGAAGTGACAGGACGAATCGTGTCTGTGCACGAATTAACTCGTAGTTTGGCTTTAGCGAAGAGCTTTCTGTTACATAAGCCAACTACGAGATAATTCGTAATACCTTTATTTTAAGAAAAACACATTCTATATGCTATTTGATTATTACTATATACTCTGATTAGAGTTTTTAATAATATAATATAATTAAATTAAGTTGGCGTTTTACAACAGAATCCTAAAAAGTCACGTGGCAGTCAACGTGTTAAATTTGAAATATTGTAAGATTGTATGTTGTGAAATAATGTGAAGCAATCTAGACCTGAAGCAGATCTATTATAAATCAAAAAATGTTTGACAAAGTTTGTACTGGTGATACATTAAGATTCATTTTTGTGTGTGTATTTTCTTAAACAATGCTCTCTCCCTTGGTAGCAATGGGTCAGTTTCAAATAATACTTTAAATTCATCCAAAGCATTTTTTTTAATTTTTATACTGTTATAAATTTTGAAAACATAAAATGTCACTAGAAAAAAATAGATTATTATTTAAAGAAAAGAAAAAAATGACAGAATGCAGCCTGTTGAACTGCTGATAGAAGTAATGACATAGATTTTTGGACATCAGAAATATAAACGAGAGTATATGATTCAATTATAACATTTGCTGTCTAAAGAGGACTTAAAAGCTGAAACAACAAGTTAAGGCTACAAAAACCTAATTGGAAAGCTTTTAGCAGTGATACACATCTATGGAATCCACTTATTTGGTGTTTCTTTAGATTATTTATTACCTATGATATGATTGTTATTTTTAAAAATCTTTAACTCCATAAATTAATCTAGAAACCAGACTATTTAACTTAATATTAGATAAAAGAAAATAAAAATGTTCATCTTACTTGCAATCCACTAAAAGCCGGAATGAAGTAAACACCTCCAGAATCTGAAAATAAATAAATGAATGAATGAAAACAGTTCTTTAATATTACAATATTATTGTACAGGTGATCTGAAATTGAATTCTGAGTGTACTAATTCCAGAAATTACAAAGATTTTACATAATGACAATTGTCAATGAACTGTACCAAGGTATCTCATTTCTGTTTGTGCTATAATAAATAAAACCTAAAGTATGATTAATAACAAGTCACAGGCTTCTAAAACAGTAATTCTACTTTATAATATTAAGGCATAGAAATTTAAAGTTAATTTTTTTTTTCTCTCTATCAGGTGTGATCAGTTATCTTGAAAACAAAAATGGTTAGTCGAAATTTTTCTGCTCCAATTATCTTAGATAATGACACTCTATTGTATATTTTTACTATTAAAAATGATTTAAAAAAGATTTTTGTATTGCAAACAAACATTTGTAACAATATAAAAGAAAATATGTGATTATGTAGAGTATCTTAATTACCTGAAATTAAAGATGTAAATAAATAAAATATAAAACTTGTTTGCATGTTTCCACACACAACAAATTTTATGTAAATGAAACAAGACAATTATTTCAAAAATTATAAGTGCAGTTGCAATTTTTCTAATACTTCTGTATGTAACTTTTCGATTTTGTCTGATTTGATCTAAAAGATTTTGGCATCAAAAATATGGCTTTATGTACAAGAACTTATGGTCACTATATTATTAGAAGAATTGTAGTTACCAAAATACTTTTACATAAACAGTTCGGTAACCTTACATCCAAATTCGGCAGGGTAACGACGAATCGGCATTCGACCTTCGAATTCTGTGGGATCGGGGTTTTAAAGTCGCATTCCACGGTACATTAGCATTACATTTTAGATTTTGGTTGTTCCCTTCCTCGGGAACAACCAAAACTTTGGTGCGGAACAAAAACATTTGAACCGATTTGTTATTACCCCGCTGGATTGGATGTGGGTTACTAAAACATTCATAGTTATTGTCCGGTTTGAATTTGAAGAATACTTTAACTAATTTACTAAAATTTTAATTTGAAATCTCTGTAACAAAAACTTTTGGCCACTAGTTTAATATATGGTCCTTAGCACGATAATGGAGATTAAATTATTGATTTTTTACTTGTTAAAGTTATTCATTGATGAAATCACAAATGTTATACAATATTTAGAGATTTTTCAAGTATCTCTCTTTACACTTCGGTGCACTTTTTGCACATGTGTAAACAGCACAAAGTGTTTTTGATCTAGACATACTATCCCTAGTAAGTGAAATGACATTCCTTGTGTTTGCACTTTTCATCACACAAATAAAATCTTCCATCCATTCCGTCTATACAAAAATCTCAGGGAATTAGATCAAGTAATGTTTGCAGTGAAGAGTTTTTTTATTTTAAAAAATCTGAAACTATCAAGAATTGAATTTGAACTTAGCCTACCGAGTATGACAGTTTTTGCTCAAAAGTTTCTCGGGAATATTCGTTAACCGCAAATGAAACTTTGCAAATTACCCAACACACAAATAAGTGCGATAGACTATCTGGACAACCAGAATTACTAGTAATTGAGAAAAATTTTTGTTAGTTAGTAAATATCGCTACTTAATATCTTAGCAATCAATTCATATAATTGATTGGATTAACAATTCATTACTTTTATTTTATTTAAAGAATGTTTTTGATTTGGGATTTTGATTAACAAAATTTAAAATTTTACAAGTTTAAACTCATATTCCAACAATCAATGTTATTTATTTTAATTACAAATAAAATAATTTTTGTCAAATACCTGGTATAGATGTGGCAATTTCACTCGACTCAGACGGATCATCAAATAAACCTGTAAATATTTAACTTTAAGCATTACTGTAGTTATTTTATTCAGTTTAATAAAGTTATTGAATTTCAGTTAATTTTTTTTTTTAAATATTTAGTCCTTTTTCATAATGAAAACATTTATTAAATCAAAAATACTAATACGACTACTTTTTGCAAGTTTGTCATGTTTCGAAAAATTCATTTTATTACATCTCAATAAACAAATTTGAAAATTAATAACAAATTGGGAACGCATTTCATTTTAACATATGAAAGAGCAATATTAAACAATATAATGAAGATCAATACTTTAATAATTTTACAGAAGTTAATGCATTACAATTGAATAATTATTACTTCAGAAGTTTGAAATTTGCATAAAAATGCATGCAATGCAATGTATTTGAATTAGTAGAACATTAGGCATTTGACTGCATAAGCATTTGTTATCATTTCTGTATGTGAAAATGGGATCTGGAAGGCAATTAACTGATGCAGAAAAGGTTCAAATTGACACACTTTGGAAAGAAGGAAACATACCAATGGAAATTGCTAGTTAAAATGAATTAGAGAAGGGGAATTTAATGGTTTCTCCATCCTAGAGAGGATGGTAAAGCCATTAAAACTCACAGAAAACATTCTGGTTGACCCAAAATTGCTGCTTCTCCTGATATTTTACTTAAACAAATTTTGCATTGCAATAGATTTGTCTTGCCATTGAGTTTAGCTCGAAAATGGTCTAGTAACATTGACACATGGTTGTAGTAGACACATTCTTGGCAAAGACTGGCAGAATTAGTTTATGGATTACAAGTCCCTAAAGAAAAGCCATTTCTAAACAAAAAATAATAAAAATGTGTTTGGCGGTCAATAGGCAATCGGAAATCCGACCTTCGGTGTTAAAGGAGTGCGTATTTATCGCCGTAAAGATGAGAAATTTAAACCCTAATGTGTTAAAAAATCAGCAAAGTTTCCATCTAAGGTCATGGTATGGGAGTGCATGTCTGCCAATGGAATTAGCAAGCTTTTTGTTCTGAAAAACACTGTCACTGCCGATATGTATATCGATATGATGGAGAGATTTCGATACTTGAAATTAAACAAGAGTTACATGCCGATGATAAATTTATCAGCAGGCTAATGCACTTGCACATAAGGCTAAACACGTGCTAAACTGGTTGAAGGATAGGAAAATTCTTCTATGGTGGTCTCCACACTCAATTTATCTCCAATAGAGAACATTTGGTAAACAAAGACAATTAGATAAGGAAGATTCAGCAATGCAAATGATTTAATTGCTTTATTATGAAGAGTATGGAGTGAAATCACCTTAGATAAATGTGCCAAACTTGTTGAATCGTTACCTCCAATTCGAAGCAGTTATTTGAGTCAGGGGACACCCAACAAAATATTAATTTTAATATTATTTTGTCAACTGATGCAATTATTGAATATTTATAAAAACCATTCCAAACTTTTGAAATAAGTTAGTGTTTTACAACGAATAAATATTAATTATTTTATGTTCCATTATTAACAAATGTAAATATTCATTATATTGCTTAATATTTCTCTCACTTATTTTAAAACGAAACTTGTTCATTGAAATGTCATAAGATATTTTTCACAACTTGACAAACATACGAAAAGTAGTTGTACATTGTACATCGATGCTGTTACAGATTATTGTGCTTATAAGAAACAAAAATAGAAATTTAAAAAATTAAGTAATCAAAATAATTGTAAATTCGAATTGGACACCAGTCTCATTCAATTCCTATTTAAATCAATGTAAAATTCTCTCGGTAGTTCAAATGCGATCGTCCCGACTCCCGTTTACTCGAATCGAGCAAGTGTAACTAGATTAACATTTTCCCATTTTTGAAATTTAATTAATTTAATTTTAATTTATTTATGAAGTTTAAAAACGTTTTAAATTAGTTGAAGCACGAAAGTTTACGGTCACCCTAGGCACTTGTTTTTTTTGTGGATTCTCGTGGGCAATACAGAGCTTTTGTACTTCTCATTGATTAAACATTATTCTGCTTTCCATGTGATGGCAATGTGTTGTCAAAATCATTTTTTTTTGTTCTGTAGCATCCAGAAATGATGATCTTTTAATTCAAACCATCTAAGGCCATCCCTCTGAGTTCAAATTAATGAGTCTACTGTAATAATAATTTAAGTAGAAATCCTATAATATTATATAAATAATATCAAATACAAATAATATATGAAACCTTAATAATTTTGGGTTTGTTATAAATGCACACGCACACAAAATAATAAGACAAACGTTAAGGCAAGTTAAATGCCGTGGAGGAGCCACTCGATAATGATATTCTTAAAGATTACTGCAAGGATATTATTGTCCGTTCGGTAGCTTAGAAATAACGTAATCTACGTAATTATGTAATGATTCTAAAATTATTACATCTAGAAGTAAAGATCAGCACAGTGGTACAAGCAACATAAATAATAATAGATATTTCTAAATTATTTATTAAAATGAATACAAGATGGAAGCATTACCTAATTTTAAGACCAAATTAGCCTGGCTAATAATTGATTTAAAATACAGCAAAATTATAGTATGTAAAAAATCTTCTGACAATATTTGATTAAATGTTTAATTTACTTGGATATTACTATTACAAGTTTTATTTATATTTTAAAATCTTATTAAAAAAAATATCACATCTATGTGGAGGCAAACCATAATTGCATAAAAGATAAACAAAATAAAACAAACATATAACATTTTATTATAATTTTGAAGGACATTGCAATTTTTAATAGCTTTATCTTATAGCCTACTCTAACTTGTTTAAATTGAAAATATTTCAAGTATAAAAAGTGTATGCATTTCTACAAGAATTAATTTAAAATATAATGAAATTACCAAGTTTTTGAGCCCAGCATATAACTGTTCCTGTATCGTGCGTGCCTCCTTCTGCCAAATAAGTAGTTTCGTCACCAATTGTCCATCCCACTACAGGATAAAGACCTGAAATGTAAGTTTTTCTTGTTATTTTTTTTTTTTTAGAGTTTTTTGTTAAAAATCACTAAAATATCAAGATAATTAATTCCTAATAACAGAAAAATTCAATTTTTACATTCACATACTTGATAATTAACATCAACAACCTATTATACAATTCTTTATAATTTTAATTTATAAAGAATAGAATTCAATCATTCGGTAAGACATAGGTTTACTTTGAGATAAATAATTTAAATATTCCAATCCACTTGTAATAATTTGCAGCTGAATATTTTATATCTGTTATTTCAAACAACAAGAGTTAATAAAGTTAATATAGTAAAAAACAATTTATATTTAATCTTGATAAAATAATTTGTATGCAATCTCAATAATAAATTTAGTCACAAAAAATAATTTTCGTGACATTTCTCAATATGTCGATAATGTTCTCAAAATCTGGCAACAGAAACCTGATTTAATCCAGTGTTCTAAATAACCATCAACAACAACTCTTATGGCCTTCACCTTCACATTGAGCAAGAAAGCATCCACCCAGTTCATTTCCTGGACATCCTTCTCACACTGAAAAATGGCCACATTTCCACTAAAGTTTATAGAAAACCAGAGTAAAAACTACTATTCATTCCATCAGAATCTAAAGACCCTTATATATGTAAACTGTCAGCCTACAAAGCCCTAGTCAAAAGAGTAGCTTCAATCTCTCTGTTGACGATGATGGTGGAGTGAGTGAACAAACTACATCGCATGCATTGCGAAACAACATGGGTATCCTTTTAGCCTCGTCCAAAATATCAATCTTCAGATTTTACATCTTTCTAGGGTTTACAAACAAATTGTGGAACAAATCAACTTAGTATCTCCTATACGAGAAACCCAACTGCATTGTCTTTATTACGAAATGCCTAGAACCATACAAAATTCATCTGGAGTGTATTCTATTTTTATACAAAACAGATTCAACAAAAAATGGGTCTACATAGGAGCAATGGCTCAATCTATTTACAAGTGTATCAAGGAGCATAGTTATTCTATCCAAACCTCTCCACCACAGCATTAGCAACGTTTGCATCAAAAATGATATAAAGTTACTTCTAAATGAACCAAGTCTAATACACCCTAGTAAGAACTGGACCAATCTGAAACATCTAAAGAGACTTGAAGGCTAATTTTTGGGACATAGCCATAAATTAGAGTTGCCAAAACTTTCTCCAAAGCATAGAGGTATATTTTTGAAGTACAACTTTAAATTAAATCTTATTACTTAAAAAAAATATTTGGTTTTGTCATTGTTGGCATTGGTGTTTTTTCAATCAGTGAAATAATTGTTCCATGTGTTTTTAAAGTGACATTCAAATTTTCATGTAGATGTTCGACTGTTTTTAACCCGAAGAAGACAATTTAAAAATCATCAAAAGAATTTGTTTTTATTATTTTTAGTAAGTACATTATGTGCTGGATATTACTGGTATAGTTATGTGCTTTGGACTTACCACATAAAAAGTAAATTTAATTATCATTAATAATTATCCTTATACGGAAAAATATGAGTGTAAATAAATCAAGTTATGCACAAATAATTAAAGCAAACTATTAAAAGTTACAAGCTTTTTTTAAATTATAGAAATTTACAATGAAATAAGTTGATTGCTAGAAGGAGTCATTTTAATCATTACAAACCTGTTGTATTACTTTTTCAGTAGTAGTTTAGAAAAATCTACGAAAGACATTGGCTTAAAAATAAACAGTAATATAAAAAATCCAGCGACGAGTTGCTTAACTCCCTGCAACATTTGATGGCACCATCTGCTATGCTATTTTATTAAAAAACTTTTTAAATTTTTAATTATTATGAAATGGCAAAAAGCTTAATTTTGAGGGTAGGAAAGGATTTTATAAAAAAATTATAAATGCTAATAACAAGTAAAATCGTTAAGTCCGATCTTACCGGAGATACACACGACCCCCTTTATCTCCCCACGCCCTCGACCTTTAATCGCCAAAATTTAATGCCATTAATTCCCCTAATAAACAAACTTCCCTGCCAAATTTAAGAAATTTTTGACAAAAATACAGGCATTATTAAGCTTCAGAGAAGTTGAACAAAATCATGCCCCCACACAGAAATTACCCCCAAATTTTTTTTGTATTTCTCGATGTTTCAAGGTCCCGAGTCCAAAAACGTAAAAATCTTTTTCGATCAATCATCATACTTTTCCTGTTATATATAATAGCCAGGAAAGTAACATTAATTTCTGTAATTGGAATAGAAACAATATAACAAATAAGGTAGTTGATATATGAAATACACGTACATTATTATTACACACATTTACATTTAATATAATTTACCTATAATCATTCAAGACAATGTCAATTAATCTGTTAAGAGCAAATGAACATTATGTTAGCTCTCATTGGTAGAAAAAATTGTAAACCATATAATTATATATTAGTTCTAAATTACAAAGTTCCTAACATGTCTAGAAGATAAATAATTATTTTGTAATTTAAGCTATTATATTATTATTAAACTTATTATGAAATGAAACTTTGCTTATATCATTAGCAAACATGCTAATTGCAGAAATTAATGACGGAATAAGAAATAGCTTAGTATAATTCTAGTTTAGTTTATCCTTCAAATTTATAAAAGGAAAACACTGCAGTCATATAAATTTTCATTAAATATTCATTTAAAAGTTGTAATATTTTTAATATATTTAGTAATTCAAAAAGTCTCCATATAAAACAAAGTCTAAAAGACATAATTTTAATGCGTATTCATATGTACAGTACACTACATCAGATGTAATTCACCTCAAATGAGAGGAAAGCATTTGTATATGCATTCGGGTAAATGGCACTTATATTCTGTAATATAAATGATTGCATTAGATGAACCATTTTTGCTTATATACAGAGACTTTCAAATTACCTTGTATTTTATGTGATAAAAATTCTTAATAAAAACATACCTTTGTAAGATGCATGAGGATTGCTACCTGTGTTAATATTAATAAAAGAACCTGTGCCCATTGTACATTTAATTTCACCCACATCAAAACAACATTCTCCAAACATTGAAGCTTGTTGATCTCCAACCTAATTATTTAAAATTAATAGATTTAATATATATATTATATATAATATTCAGATAATATTTAAAATTTTTAAAAATTGATGTTTTGTTAACTGTTTACAAAATTAAATTTATCTAAATGCATTGCTAAGAATGTTTTCGTGGTTCATTTTAAATAAAAAGAAAATGCTTTTGTTGTATTTTATGAAAGTGAACTCCAATAAAGCAGATTTTTTTCATTATTTGTTTTATTATTATTGTACTGTATGTTAAAGTAGAAAGATTTTTAATACAATTACAGTAGAGCGTCATTTATCCAAATCAATTGGGGATCGGGGGTCGTTCGGATAACCGATTTTTTGAATAACCGATTACGTATGAAAAAATGTTGAAATTTTGTTGAAATTTCAACCATCCCATGTTGAAATTTTTCTCCGTCGCGTGTCGCTTCGTGTCAAATTTTCGTCGATTTTAAGCCTAACGAAAATTTTTATAATAATAATCGAGGCTTTCGTATCGTTAAAAATTATTTCTTTATTTTGTACAAAAATAAATACAGGGTGGGCCAGCGAAAACGAAACGGCAGAGTGTTCGTGTTCGTCCAAGCAAATCGCTCGGACAGGTCGATTTTATTCTCGAGGGGACATCTTTTTCAATAAAGTTTTTGCGATTCTGAATACAACAGACAACAAAAAAGTTTAAAAACTCATTTATTTTGTATTAACTAAACAAACATTTATTCCGAAAAAATTGTTTGTTTAGTTAATATTCAGATTCGCAAAAACTTTATTGCAAAAGATGTCCCCTCGAGAATAAAATCGACCTGTCCGAGTGATTTGCTTGGACGAACACGAACACTCTGCCATTTCGTTTTCGCTGGCCCACCCTGTATATTAAAAAATGTAAAAACAAAAAAATTATACTTTAGAAGTTAATCTAGTATCAAAAACGTTCGATTCGGCACGACACATTCCGACCGGAAAGCTTTCGGTTGACCGGCTTTCGGATAAACGATGCTCTACTGTAATATCATACTCTATATCAGTTAGCATATTGAGTAAAGAGTAATTAATGACTATGAAATTATTCAGGTTTACAAATGCAAAATATTTTGCTCCAATGGGAAAATAAATGTATATAGATAAAACTTAGCCAGAATATGTTACATTCTAATGAATTTTTAAAAATTTTTATGTAAAGTTCTGGACCCCAAAATTGAGGTGGTGAATGGATCCAATTTTTAGAATTTTGTGATTTTTACTTAAAATGGTTGTTTCGTGTTTTCTTTTTTTTTTTTAAAGAAAAATCATGCTAATTTTGTGATATTTTGCAATTTTTTTATCCAGAAACTCTCATTTATATACTATTATTATTAAAAAAAAAGCAGTTAAAAATTCATTTACGCTGATCGATTTCCAGGTATTTTTAAATACAAATTAAAAAGGATTTATTTCCAACTAAGTAAATTTTCACAATCAATCACTTAGACAAAAAGTATTCAAAATTCCACATAGTCTTATAGAAGTTAGAACAGCAGTAGAATTATGAAAGATTGTTGGCACAGACACAATTATAAAGGACTTTAAGAAATGTTATGTTACCAACAGCTTGGACAGAACAGAGGATAATGTACTATTCAAGGAGGCTAACAATCATGAGGACAACAATGACAGTTCTGATGAAGATGAAAGTAATGAAGTATTGTTTCAAAGAATTTCCAAATGATTTTAATGCAAATTGCTAATTTTTTGTATGGAAATAAAAAATAGATACTTACTGTTGCAGTTATTGGTATAGAAACACCAAAAATTGATTTTTCTGTTTTTCCAAATTCACCACTATTAAAAAAGTTAATAATAAATTATAATTTTATTATTAAATTTTAATACTAATATACTTCTAATTTCTTCAATTTTTACTTATAAAAATACATTTCAATATATCTAAAATCAATTAAGAAAACATTTCTTCCTGCTATCTGTTGGCAATAAGAGAATCTGCTGGTACTATTTTTCATAACCACCAATTTGTTCGAATCAATGTGTCGGGAAGTAATAAATGATATCTGGTCCAAATCTCCAAAATTTTGAATTCTGATATTATAATTTTATCCAAGATTTACCCAAATAAAAAAATGTTTAATTATGTCTCTCTTCAATTAACAATTTGAGTCATTATCTCTTTTTACTAGTAATAAGTCCTTTCTGTATTTGCACTAAAGCTATTATATTGGGTTGTTCGGAAAGTAATTTCGTTTTTTCCGTAGAAAAATAAACGCAATATTCTTACAATAAATATTTTATTGAATTATATATTGACCATTTTGGTCAAATACCCGTTGTCATTGTTTCTGGTAGTAGCGTGATTTCACGTTCATAAAAGTTTTGATCGTTGTTTACGAAAAACTGAGCCAAGTGATTTTTGACATTGTCATTTCAAGTAAATGTCTTACAGTTAAAAAAAATTTGCATAGACCGGAACAAGTAATAATCCGAGTGTGCCCGATCCGGCAAATGTGGTTGGTGCGATAACGCGTCCCATCTAAGCTATAACAGTTTCTGACGAGTTACCAAACTTGTGTGAAATTTGGCATTATCGTGGTAAAACAATACACTTTGCTTGTTGATCAATTCTGGCCTTTTCTGTTTGATGATATTACTCAATTTGTTTACTCGATGGCAGTACACTTTCGAATCAATTGTTAAATTGTCTGGTAAAAGCTCAAAAACAAATTTCTTTAAAATCCCACCATAGAGAGCATCTCTCTTTAATAACACGTGGAACCCATATATCGAGCTTTGAAACGAAACCAATTCGTTTTAAGTAATAATAAACGATTTAATTTCACAGATTTAATGTCTTAGTGATTTCACATGTTGTTATACGGCAGATTGCTTCGATCGGTACCTTTATTTTGTTTTCGTTGGCTTCAAGTGGCCATCCAGAATGTGGTGTATCTTTGATATTAAAATTGCCAAAACACAATTTTGTAAACCAGTTTTGGCACTGTCTTTCTCTCAATGCATCTTCCCCAAACATGTACCGCAATTTTTTTCTTCTTTGAACAGCATTTTGGTTTCTTAATTATAAAAAAGCAAAATATGCCAAAAATGATGCTTTCGATTTTCCATATTTGATGGGTCACCAAAAAAAAAAAAAAAAAAAAACAATTGTACAGAGTCAAACAAATTTTTTTACAAATATGCCTTAAAATGTCAGCTGTCAAAGTATATAATGAAAATGTGGTTTAAAATAAAATTGGCTGGTAAAAATACATCTAATTCCTCTAGTAATAAAAAAACGAACTTACTTTCCGAACAACCCAATAACAAAACTTACTTCGAGCAGAGAAATCCGGACGTTTTGCTAAATTCCATGACATTTATAGCAATGTTAATTCTTCAGATCACTAATAATTTATTGAAAAAATTATCGGTAAAATGTTGATAGATTTAATTTCATTTATTATTTATATTTTACCATAGATAAAGAAATTAACTAATCTTGCTTATTTAATTATAGATTTAAGTTGACATAGATAATTTAATTATGTAAATTCAGTTTTATTTAAACTAATTAATAAACACGAAGATTTTTATTACATTGGTTCAACTATTAGGTTCATCTCCAAAATATAAATTATATACCATATTTACTCGCATATAAGACAAGGTTTTTATTCATTTTTTACTGCTTCAAAAACCTAGGTCATCCTATACGCGCGAGCGAAGGATTTTTTACATTTTTGCAATAATTTCTGTGAACAGTGTATACTTCATGCTGTCATTATAGGTCTACAGTCTATTTAGCGTAAGTTGGCATCTACTGTAAACAAATTAAGACACACTTTCCTTTGTTTATTGGTTTAATCCTACGTCCATTAATTAAAAACCACATTGCATCTCATTCGTTTGCAGAAAATAGTTTCTAATTATTTATAAAAACATTAATGAAATACAGGTCACTTAGCAATAATTATAAATGTAGTTATTTTATATTAGTTAAATTGTTATTTTTAATAAATATTACGATATTCCGAATTATTAAAAATAAACCTTTTCCAGTCATGCACATTATAACGTTTTGGTTTCGTTTTCTATTCGTCACGTATTAATGCAAACAACCGTGCACATATTAAGGCCTTAATATGTGTATTTGATAATATTTTATTTGTGATTAAACAAAATAAAATTAGAATTGTATTAATAAATCTAATTTACTTTATTTCGATCTCTAAAGTCACACCTCGTCCTATATGCGAGAACGTCTTATATCCGAGTAAATATGGTGTATATATGCAGTATATATAAACCATTACTTTCACACTTCTAAACATTATAAGCAATGTCACATCTCTCTCAATGTAGGCCTTAAATGCTAAAACAAAATGAAAGCCTATGAAATAAGCTTATCTTAATTAGAGAATGGGATAATAATGACCTGATAAAAATTTTAGATACCAATTATATAGTGGACAGTCATATGGTAACTTGATCAATCCACAATCTCTGGAGCATGAAAAGCAAAGAATCCATTGAAACTTTTTCAGCAAATGTACAGGTTGACTTGCCCTTGTGATACACAAAAATAGGAATAGAACATGTCATGGTTATGGTTAGCATAATCATAACTTGAAAATTTCCAATCCAAACACTAGGAATTCACAATGTCATGAGATTCTGCTTAACAGAAAACAGCATAAGGCACTGGAACACAAGTGTGTAGAATGAAAAACCACAGAAATATTGGTGTTTGAACAATGGGAAGCTGGCAAATCAAAATGCACAATAGAAGATCCATACACTTTTGCAGATGGGGAGAAACAAGAGAGGGCATGCTTTATTGAATTATGTTCAACAGATGCTTTTGCACCTCACAGCTGACATCACAATAAATTCCAGCTAAAATGCTGCTGCCCCATCCACGAACAAGTGTGAGTCTTCTGTTGTGGACAATGGCTAATCTGTTTCCAAATGTTCAAATATCAATATTTCTTTTTCTGTTCTACACAAAACCATTTATTGGAATGGTTGTGTGTATGCTGTTTTTCATCATGCAGAATCTTATGACATTGTGAATTATTGGTGTTTGTATTGGAAATTTTCAAGTTACAGTTATGCTAACCATAACCATGACATATTTTCTAATCCTATTTTCATGTATTACAAACAAGCATGTCACCCTGTACATATCCTGCAAGCATTTTAACGGATTCTTCACTTTCCCTGCTGTTGAGATTGCAATTACTTGGTCAAGTTACTTTACAACCATCCTATACTTATGCTTTAAGACATCATTGTAATATTATTAGTATGCAAGATATATATATGAAATTAACAATACTGGGTCATAATTATTAAATTCCTTCAATTAATATTCTTGCTATAAAAGGTTATTCTCAAAATTCATATAATAGCATTTGTTATTTTTACTTTAAAATTGTACATTTGGTTATGCAGGCTGGAATAGCTTGATTTTATATAAAAGTATTATTTTATTGTCTTAATTGTTCTATCGAATATATTCATAATATAAAATTTCAAAAAAAAAAAATTTGTTTAATTGTTTTGTATATTTTAATATAAGGGTACCAATCATTTTATAGCATTCTAATCTGTTAAGTAAGTTATTATAAGCTGAGACAGACAAGTATTTGATCAAAACATTTATTTTAATGAAAGTATTATACCTAAATTAAGCATTTTGACTTATTTCTGTATGAATATGGTGCCAAATTTTGCAAACCTCTACAATTTTTCATTATTTAATAATAATAAACCTGAATAATCATATTTTTTAATTTATTTAATTTAAAATATAAGCTATCCACCTCAAATTAGTAGTGTATTGCCCCTGTACACCATACTTTTCCTTTAGCAATCAAGTTGTGCCAGTCATCTAACTCCGTTCGAAGGAAATTTTTGAATAGAAGTAACATCACTTCCAGTTTGCAATGGAAGTTTGTATATAGTTAATCAGGCCCTCCTGTCCCTAAGGTTTCTGGTCTCATCTTTCATCTATCTAACCATTCTCGAGATTAAGGAAAAAGGTGGACACACGGATGGATGAGTGGAAATATAGATCTACAATTTTTTCAAATTACAGCCCAATAACAACTGTACAGTAGATGTAACAATATCTACTTTATATTTATTTTAATCACTCATTATGTAAAGAATATCATAATAGATTATAGTTTCATCTACTGTCATAGTATTAGAGTACAAATCAAAGTTATTGAATTTGAATTATAAATTAAAGTAAACTTTTGACTTAGAATTTATATTCAAAATTCTAATGTCAGCAATATAACACATTTGTAATGTACACACTACGCAGGGTAAATCAAAAGTCCCTTGCACCCTTTTTATTCCAAAAGTACTGAAAATATATTAATTTTGTTAATGTCACATACAGAGAACTGGATGGGACCTTTTTTGTTGCCATGAAAATGATTATCTTCAGATCCTTGGAATGAAAAGGGTGCAAGTGACTTTTGACTCATATTGTATAAATGCTATATATTAATGTTTGTTCATATATCTTAATAGAAAGTACATTTCACTTTTTGCCTACTGATTCTGATGAAAAAACACAGATAATATTAAAAAATTATAGTATTTCTTTTTAGATCAACCTTTATTTAAGTTTAAAACAAATAAATGGTTTTAATTATCTTAAAATAAAAATGGATTAATACATACCTTGTTGGTTTTATAATTGGAAGCAGAGAAGGAGGAATTCCAAACATATTTATTGCCCAGCCTGCCCAATGCATCTATAAAAAAATATATTTATTACTTTTGTAGGAATATTGATAGTATTTTCAGAAAAAACAAAAATAGATTTATTTCTGAAAGAACTGGAGTTCATTAAATTCTTCTAGAAATGTTACAAACATAAACATGAAATATTTCAGAATCTCAAAAACTGATTAGAAATTTGTAGAACTACTACTATAAAAACTATATTTGGGCATTTTCCAACGAATCAAAATAGGAAATTTTAAATACATCAATTATAAGAATTCAAATATATGTTCATTTTCTGTTAAATAAACAGTACATATTTTAATGGGAATATATATTCTTCAATATATATGTACATTTTAACTATTCCTATTACAGTTTATCTATATATTATTTGCTACTGATAATATATTTAATTGCTGGTACTTTTATTTTGAAATAATAAAAGCAAATTCTGCAATTTAGATAACTAACTTTAATATATACACAATTATTAATATCCTGGCAAATTATATTATGTAAAATAGTCAACACTAATGAAAATTCATACAAATGTTGATTAAGGAAATCAAAAACTTTTTATTAGAGAAACGCATTCGACTCGATTCAAGTTACCTTCAGCTCCAATACATTAACAATCATCATACAAAATACAAATATTTTTTATTTTTTAAATTAATTTAAATGGAACCTGTATAACAGGATCTGTACAGGTAATTCCATCTGTGATTCCCTGACTTTCCCTGACCAATTATGACAATATTGTCTGACTTACTAATTTTTCTACACTTCCCCTTTCCATTATGTAATATTTGGCCAAGTCTATTTAAGCCCATTTTGTACACAGTTACATAACTTTTTATTAAAAAAAACACTTTATTCACTTACAAAAATCGAAAAACTTTGCATTAAATCAATTATGTAATTAGCTACGATATTTCTATGGTATTTTTCATGATTTAATTTAAAATTAATTTGTAAATCTTATTTAAGTAAAGAAAAAGACTTGCATCATACCATAAAATTTAATTTTCTCAGAGCCAGGAGAGGGTAAATTCAAAATAATTTAAACAAGAGAAATCACTTACTATGCACTATTTTTGAACCTGTACACACCCATTCAAGGTCATTACATTTCTTCCCATCCCTCCCCAGAGCAGCAGAGTTTTGGCAGGAAAGTGGGTCAATGTTTGTGGTGTTTTTTGAAAACCCGAGTTTATCTATATGGCGATATTTCGGTATACTTCTGAAATTCCATGGATCATCTGAAGATGGAAATTTTCAGTTAGAGAGAAGATATATCACAAATAATAATCCTGTCAATTTTGATGGATTGATGATCTCCACATACTAAATGTGGCTAGCAGCAAAGAATACAATGAATAAAAATACATGAATTGTGTGAAGTTCACCATGCGATGCAAAAATGTCTCGTACACAATATCGTTAAACTGACTGACGGTTCTTTGCCATCCCACTCGTCATCTATCTAACCATTCTCAAGATTAAGGAAAGGTGGACACATGGATGACAGTGGGAATATAGATCTACAATTTTTTCAAACTGTAGCCCAATAACAACTGTACAATAGATGCAATAATATCTAATTTATATTTATTTTAATCACTCATTATATAAAGAATATCATAACAGATTATAATTTAATTTTACTTACTTTTTAATCTTAAAGTATACGAAAAAATTATATTTTTCTTCCAGTTCTGACTTATGGATATTGTATAACTAAAAAATTTTCTAAAACATTGTGTTAACAATGAATAAAAAAGATTACAGTTAAAAAGGTAAAAGGTAAAATCAACTTGCAAAGAAAAAACTTTATTTACTTTAACAAACTTCCCAAATGCATTTCGCCTCGTATGAAAGGCCTCTTCAGTAGGTTTGACCGTACACAGTTCATATTCCGACAATAACTTGTTAGGAGAAACCACTTATATAGTTTGCAAAAAATTCCCAGCATTCCGCTGTTAGCATTCCCGTATTCAGATTTACATTGTTGTTTTGCATAACGATAGCAAAATGTTCCTTTACTTTCCGTTTTACATTGTTTTTTTTCGCTGAAGACCATTTTTAACTTATTAGTATTGATTAAAACGGAAAGTAAAGGAACATTTTGCTATCGTTATGCAAAACAACAATGTAAATCTGAATACGGGAATGCTAACAGCGGAATGCTGGGAAATTTTTGTGAACTATATAAGTGGTTTCTCCTAACAAGTTATTGTCGGAATATGAACTGTGTACGGTCAAACCTACCGAAGAGGCCTTTCATACGAGGCGAAATGCATTTGGGAAGTTTGTTAAAGTAAATAAAAAGTTTTTTCTTTGCATGTTGATTTCCTTTTACCTTTTTAACTGTAATCTTTTTTATTCATTGTTAACACAATGTTTTAGAAAATTTTTTAGTTATACAATATCCATAAGTCAGAACTGGAAGAAAAATATAATTTTTTCGTATACTTTAAGATTAAAAAGTAAGAAGAATAGAAAGTCTGACTCCATCGTTTTTTACAATTATTTTGGAATTTAATTTTAGTTTCATCTACTGTCATAGCAGTAGATTACAAATCAAAGTTATTGAATTTGAATGACAAATTTCTAAATAATTATAAATTAAAGTAAACTTTTGACTTAGAATTTATATTCAAAATTCTAATGTCAGCAATTGACTGCAATGAATTAACCAAATGTCACGCTGGTCAAAAAGTTGGAAGGGTTGCGAATCCAATCACAATTGTTTAAGGCGTAAATCCTTGTGTGTTATTAGAGGAAGGATAAGATTTAATGATCTTGCTCGTGATCACATTCCAAGTCCATATTTATCAGAACAAACTATTAGACCAATTACCAGTATATGTAAATACTACCTTTAATCTTTACTTCCGATTAGAAATGATACATAAACAAACAAATGTTTTTGATCTTAATCAAGATCTGCCTCAGGTTTTGGATCACTTGAGTTCCAATTATGGAATGCATATATGTATCTATATATATGCATTCCAATCAGTCTATATATGTATAATTAATTTATCGTTTCAATTTAAATCTCTGTTCTTAATTACAAACTTGTTAAAAATGTTTGTATTTAAAAACATTTAAATCTTTGCATTCCATAATTGGAACTCAAGTGGTCCAAAACCTGAGGCAAATCTTGATTAAGATTGAAAACGTTTGTTCGTTTATGTATCATTTCTTACCGGAAGTAAAGGTTTAAAAGTGGTGTTCCATATCTATCAGTTCGGGCGATGGCACACTCAAAGGATTTGCATCGGAGTTGACATGCTCAGTTTTCTTATGCTCTCTATCTGCATCATTCTGATTAATCATTTTGGCCTTTTCTGATTCTTTTTTGATTTTTCTTTCCAATGATATACATCTCTTACATTTCTGTTCATATTTCCTTTGCAATTTCTTCAATATTATGAAAATTTTTTCTGACTCACACACTTATTGGATTATAACTTTACAAATTCTATTTTATCAGTCATTATTGCTAAAAAATATTGTAGATCCTGTCATTCTGTACAAATCTACACACCAATTTCAACATCCTATCTCTTCACCATCCAAAGTTTCACCACCCAAATGCTGCACCAAATTGCCATTTTCAGTGTTTACATGCAATCACTACCCCTACCCACACAGCTGTTCCCCTCTCACTACCCACCATTTTAAATATGACACAAACTATCCAACAACATTTAAATCATTAGATTATCATTTATAGTTTACAAGATGTAAGTGCAACAAATCCTGCCATTGTTTTGTTGCTACAGTTTTTTTAGACCTCCCTATACTGAACCAAATTTAAAGACATGTTCAGAACAAAAAGGAGCGAGAACGAAAGACAGATTTCCCAACTTTTTCTGCTAAAAATGTTAGTCCTCGACTTTCCAGGTCTGTACAGACTTTGTACATAAGGATATTGAGTGCAGAGTATTAAAAAATAATAATTATACATAATACTATGTGTTCCCATATAAAAAAGAGGTTTTTAATTTGAATATTGGGAATAAAATCAAAAAGTTTGAATTTTCGACAACTCAAATAATCTGTTTTGAAAATTAAGCCAGCTTTCTCTGCAAATTTCTAATGTTCATCAATATTTCACATTCTTTGGCAATATCAAATTTTCTCTTTATTTTCTGTTTCCACTCCTTTCCTTTCCTTTAACTGCTTCAACTTTTTAAGCCAAAGATAAACTTGTGTTCTGTGCTCAGACACTGTAAAACGATTCTACTATTTAGACAAAAATATCACTAAAACTGCAAAATATGATTATTTCATCCACATCAAAGATATGGATTTCAGAAAGCTAGTTTAGACAGTGGTCTAAGTCTAGACTGGTTTAAACTTAAATTTTCAGAAAAGTGTATTTCATAAGCAGTTTATTCTAACATTGTTTATACTTGGTGTTTGAAACTAGCATTTAGTGTTAAATCCTAACCCTATGCAATAGCTAGTCTAGAGAGAAGTGTGGAGTCTATTCTTGAGTTTCAATAAAAGATAAGGTATCTGTAAATTATCCAAATTTTTACTGAACAAAGCTAATTTAGATATGAAATTCAAGGGAAAATCCAAGGGGCAGATTCAAATGATCTAATTTGAATTATTACATAATTATCAGATTAATTAATCAGACTCAAATGTATACTATAAAATATTACATCATGAGATCTATCTTTGTAAATAAATCATTTCAAAATAATATATATTTAAAGAATTTATTTTAAAAATTATTTTAATTTTTAATACCTGAAAAGGATCAAACAATCCTGTGATACATGCATTTGACGCATCTGTAGCATGTACTCGTCCTCCCGTTAATTTCCATATTAACCAAGTATCAATCGTTCCGAAAAGAGCTTGCCCATCTATTGCTTTCTTTTTAACCTATTTAATGTCACACAAAGAAATATATTAAATAGAACATTTATCGAAAATGTTTATCATTCATTTTCTTTTAATATATATATGCACATACATATATCAAATATTTCTGAAACAAAATAACATTTTAGGAAATTTGTGTGTGAAAATACAAAACGAAAAATTTTACAAGTACACAAATTATTATTATTTGTAGATGTTTATGACATTAATTTCATTTGGATAATTATAACAAAGGATTTTAGGAGAGAAAGATAAAAAATATAACTTCATGTTTGTTTATATTATACAGTCAATCTTGGTTAATCTGACGTTCAAGAGAGTGCAAAATAATTGAGGCCTTTTTTGCAAAAACAGCAAAAAACACCCTGATTTATCATGCATTTATGCTTTTTTTCTTTTGTTTAAATATTTCTTTTATCACATTGCTAGCAATATGAATAATATCGAATATATGCTTTGCATTAAGTACTTGCGATATAAAAAAAATCTCGTAAAAGTATACTTTATAATTTTTAAATTTTTTGTATTTGCATGTATGTTTTTTGTTGTTGCTCGTTTTTTGTATTTTTCCTTTTTGTATTTCATCTTTTATGGCTTTATATTGATGTAGGAGAGAAAATCTGTTGTAACATATTTCCTAATTGTAAATAAAGTAAGTTTTGTTATTTCAGTATCATCAACACTAGGAGAAAAGGATTTTAAGTTGCAAAATTATGGTAAGAAAAAGGGATAAATGGCCCTGAAAAATATACAAAAAAAATTGGAAAATAAATGATGGCGATGAAATGCATTTATTCAGGTCTAAACCACTTATGGGAACATTCTTTATCCAACACTATAGCATATATCGTAAAGTAAACATATTTAGGAGGTAAATATGACATTTACTGATTTTAACCAACTTGTTATATTGGATTATGCACAACATTCCTATGTTTTCGAAAATAAGTCTAGTTCTTCGAGCTCAGAAGTTCCTTGTATGTGGAGAAACTCCACTCAACATGAACTGAAACCAATGGAGCATATCTTGTAAGCATTCAGACAGAGTTGAAGTTGCAAAAGTTTCAACATCCAGATTGTTCCTCAAATTTAATTCAAATTTGGCTTTGGCAAATCCATCAAGATTATCCATCTCAGTCACCAACTGTTCCTCCTTCTCCATACCTTCTTCCAAACTCTGAATCACATCAGGCAAATACTTGTAGCCATGTACTGTGAAAAATTCCAACTCTAGGTCTTCGGTGTTGAGCAGTTTTTGAACCTACTGATGTCTGCTGTGTCTGTTTTATCTGGGCACACATGAAGCATTTGATTTTGTCAACATTTTTACATAAAAAAACTACATCTTATCCAAGTACCCACCTGGTTATGATGGAATTGTGGTAGATAAAGCCCAGTAACTTCTCAGTACAAAACTTGACTGGGGGACTTTCACAAGAATCTTCTTCAGAGCAGCAATGAAGTCATTTATCCTACTGAAATCCTCCCTGCTATCTTCACAAACATGGCATAGTACATGTCCAATATATGTCATGTGGTTGAGGTTGAGGTACAGTACATAGCCTTCAGTTATTGGAAAGCCAAAAGTATATAGCAGGGGTTGCCAATCTTTTTTATATTGCGACTCCCTTTACAAGCTGTAAATTTTTTGCGACACCCTTCTAAAAGAAGATACTTACGTATAGCTCTAGCAGACATTAAAACTTACTTTATTATTCAAAGAAAACTCCAAAGAATACAGAATCTTAATAATTATTATTTATTAGAAAACATAACAGTACAATTAATGAGAAGGATGAGCTTGCTTTTCTGAACATAACTTCTCAAATTGAGGCTGAAGTTTTGAAATGGCTACTCTTCTTTGTACTCTTTCCCGAGTCTTCGACATGTTTTCTATTTATTTGAATAAAGTTATCCATTTTACAATGCATAAATTAAATACAACACACTTGAAATCAAAACACTGATTTATCAACACTTATAATCAACGAAAACAAAAGACTGGACAAAAGAACAAGAAAATGGCAGAGCAGAGTGATGAGACGTATGTGCTGCGCACTCACTCATTATGTCGCGTGCAGGCGACCTGTGGGTATTGTCTCGCGACTCCCCTAGGATAGCGCTGCAACACCCCAGGGCATCGCAGCGCACAGTTTGGGAAGCCCTGGTATATAGCATGCTTGATTACTCACTATAAGCCAAACTTTTTTGTAATGTATGTTCCCTGACCACAGCTTCATGCATGAATCACTGAATGACTACATTACTGTTCAGGCATTTGTCTTCTTGAGTTGGTACATCTTAAAAAGCATGGTTTTCCCATTCACCAGATAATGGAAACACTAGCATATTCAACATATAGATATCTGTTGTTTAATGCAGGATTTGATTAATGCATGAAATTAATTGTAGCAATCCTTTTATATACACAACAGAAGTTTTAATTTATGTGGCTTTATCAGCTGTCTTTACTTAACATAGATACCATATTTTGATGAATGCAATTTCAATGTATGTGGTAGGATCAAGGGATTAATTAACCATGTTAATCAAGAGATACCTATACATCTTTGCAGCTCATCAATAGTTTTATCTAACATGAACCCCATTTCATGCTTCTTGACCACCTCTTTTATTTTCTCTAAGAAATTCTCATAAGTTGGCTTTATGTAATTTTTTCTAAAGGTGCTCTCGTCCGGACTGACCTCTGCATGTACTTCGAGGAAAAATTTGAATGTAGGATTGTTTACCTTGTGGACTGGAATTCCTGATTGAATTAATGGAATGGTAATATCTGCACTGAACTCACACAATGACTTTTGTTTTTCAGATCCTGAAGTGAAGGCACGTATCAAGGTAATTTAATTTAATATTAGTAATAATTATTATAAACACTAAAATAGTGGTTGAGATTACGGGATGATCTCAATTTATTCATTAACCGCTTACTATTGAGACCTATGCATTTCGGGCAAAATGCAAACTGTAAAAAGAAGTATATTAAAATTGCCTTACTGTCCTTATTTCTAATTGTATTATTGTAATTGTCTACTCGGACCTTACTTATTAGGACTTTATACCGGTGTCTAAAAATTTTGGCACAATGACAGTTCAGAGAAAATAAAGTTTTACTAAAATTCAAGTCAAACCGAAGGGATACCAATGGGAACATGCATAAGTCCAAGACTTGCCAAAATTTTTATAATAGAAATAGATAAAAAGATTAAAGACACAAAAGGAATAATATTTTATAATAGGTATTTAGACGATTGCATTATTTTATTTGATAGTAGAAAGACTAGTGAAGAATTAATTTTAAAACAGGCAAACGCAATAGAAAATAATATACAATTTGAAATTGAAAAAGGAGTAAATAACAGTATAAATTATTTAGGTATAACCATAAAAAGAACTGATGATAATTTAGAATACCAAAAATTTATAAAACCTATGCAAATACCAAGGGTACTTCATTATAAAAAGTAACGTTCCACAAACTATGAAATTTAATATCTTTAAAATCTATTTTTAGTTTTATCAATATACAACTAGTAAATTACAAAATCAGGATATAGAAATAGAGCAAGTAATAAAAATGTTTTTACTTAATGGTTATACCAAAAAGATTTAAGAAAAATGATTAAAATGGATTAATTGTAATAGCATAAAAACCAAAAATTTTGATAAAGATAAAAAATGTGTAAATTTAACTTATGTACCAAAAATTTTTGAAAGTGAAAAATATTTTAAAAGGGAAAGTAAATTTAATACTGGAAAAAAGAATTTATTTAAACGTTATTTATATCATAGGTCCGACAAAAAAATTAATTTATTGGAAGAAAAAGAAATAGTTTATGCATTTAATTGTAATTGTAACCCGGCAAAAACTTATATAGGTGAAACCAAAAGAAAATTAGGTATTAGAATAAAAGAACACATAAGAGCAATCAGAGGAAATTATGCAAATTCTGCCATTGCAGAACATTGCAATAATCATGGATGCCAAATTGATATAAATACAATTAAAATTAAAAAGAAAGAATCCAATAATTACAAAAAGGCAATTATATGAACACAAACATAAAGAAGAAAACAGAATAAACAATAATTTAGGGAGAATAATTCACCAATCCTGGGACGCCATACTGGATGACGTTTACAAACAGCGAATGATTTAAGTGATTGTTAAACTCACATTAACATTGATGTTGTAAGTGAATGGAGAAATGGAATTATGTAAGTTTTAACTTATTGGTTGATATTATAATCCAGTTTTTAAAGATTAATTAATTTATAGTAATTTTACTTTATACAGAAAAATGTATTTATTTAAATTGGCTTTTGTTATTTTAGGAAGTACAATCTACCTGTACAAGGTATTGGGAAATTTTCCTACTGTAAGTTTTTTTAAACAAATTTTTAATGTCGGGTATTTATTATTATACATAATGTCTTATTTATTTGTTTTAATTATTGTAGTGGTTTGTAGTAAATCTGCTAATGAGGGGCATGCTGGCCTGAAACATGTATCTATCTATGTGTACAGAAAAAATTACTACTACAGGTGAATTTTAATAAAACTTTATTTTCTCTGAACTGTCATTGTGCCATAAATTTTTAGACACCAGTATAAAGTCCTACTAATAAGTAAGGTTCGAGTAGACAATTACAATAATACAACGTAAAAAGAAGTATTATTGAATAAAACATCTTCCTAAAAGCAGTAATTGTCCAGTAAGATCACAATAGTAAGTGGTCAACAAATAAATTGAGATCATCCCATAATCTCAACCACATTATTTTAGTGTTTATATTAATTATTACAAAGAAAACCACCCTCATTGTTTCACAATAATAATTGTTATTGGTGACTGTCCCATTAATTTGCTTAAGTTATGAAGTTTAATGTTCTCTGCAATCTTGCTGTACCAGATGTGCCAGTTTATTCTGTCTCTTTGATGCTTCTCATCAAATGCAATATTTACATTGAAGACAGCAAACCAAAGAATAAGATCATCAGTTTCAACAAACTGCATCTTGAATTCTGAAAGTGCATAAAACTTTCCCTTCTCAACTTTTGGTATGTTTTAATTGTTCCCAATGTTTTAACATACCATACTGGTACAATATTAACACTACAAACTATATTGAGCAATTATCCATCATAAAATCCAAGGTCAGTATAAAATGCTCTCTTTTTTTCTGAACCTTCTTGACATGCTGGGTGCAGAGAACTGGCCCTGAATGTAAAGAGAACATAGAAGAACTCAGAAGAACTGGCAAATAGAGCACTATTGTTTTGTCAAAGTTTGTGTTTTCTCTCGTTGGGTTTTGCTACATTATCTTGGGAACTATTGGGACTACAACAACAGTAAATATATCATTTTATAGCTCTCAATCTGCTCTACAAAATGAGAATATGGGGATTTTATGTAGTTGCTCAAGAAGAGTAAGAATAATTTATTTTATTTTTCTGTCCACTCTTTAAAAACACAGAGAAACATGAGAAAAAAAGGCACTGAAGTATCAAAGAAGAAAGAAAATGGGAAGAAATACGCTAACCTCACCAAAAGGTGTGTATTCAAATAGTAGTGTGTTCATTTCACTTCGATTCATGCCCCAATGTATATCTTAAATTATCTATATGAAAACAGCTATATTTTTGAAAAGGTACTGCACCTTAAATTCCTTCCTCTAATCATTACAATTTTTTAAAATAAATTATGTAAATATTTTATTATAAATTTTGATATAATCAGAACATTCATACATACATCTGGAATGTTTTGAAGAATCCAATATAACCTCATCACAACCTAAATATAATTAAATTTTATGTAGTGAAAACAATATTCTTAGTTAATATTACTGCATATTGTGTAAGAAAGCACATACCATGGCAGTTGATAATTTAAGAACTTTTGCAGCTAGAAATCTTTTTTTCCCAGATAATAAGTGCAAGATGTGACTCCCCCATCTTAAGCACTGAAATTAATACAACAGTCTGTCAAAATATGCTTCTAAATGAAAATTTTACAATTTATATTTAATCTAATAAACATCTTATATATATTTATTTATAGTTTGATTTTAGACAATTATTAAGATTTAAAATATTATATAGCTTAATGTTTTTGATTTGACAAATATAATTTTCCAAAAATAACTAGGAATAATATACTTTAAATACTTAAAATAAATTATTAAATATATGATTAAATGTAATTAATTTAAAAGTTTCATTATTCTGTATGTTAATTTTTCTTAAATTCTATTCTTGATAGATTTAAAAAGTAATTTGCAAAAGTAAAACAATAAAAATGATGACAAACATTTTGTCGGTCAATTTTAATTGATAACAATTAATTATTAACTAAAATTCTGGCAAATAAAAAATATCCTCATTACATGAACAGATATGTAGCACTTAGTTTTGTAACCTAAATATATAAAATTACTTGTCCTGACTGATTCGTCATCGCCCAGAGCAAGCCACTGAACCTAAAGAGGTGAAATTTGGTACAAGTTAGGGTACACCATGAGAATGCACACTAAGAAGGGATTTTTCGAAATTTCCCCACAGGGGAAGAGGGAAAGCATTAACCTGAAGAATGGCTTCTACTGTACTATTTTAGATGCAATTTTTTATTTTCAACTACATTTAGTCTTCATTGAGTACTTAGGTGTATTAAATTGATAACATTTCAGACGTTGTTATAAAAATTTTTATATATTTCTAATTTTTAACCTAATGTTCGAACCGTTTTAAATTCAAATTTGTTATTGCATATTGGTTCGATTACAGAACGCTTGTAAACATTCCAGAAAATTGATCAAATTGAAAACAGTTTGTTTGATTCTTAGCAATTTTCATCATTCTCACCGGTAGGTGTTATATAACAATTACTATGGTTGTTGAAATACTGAATATAAATGGAGTTTTCTTGCAAAATCCACGCGAGCGAAGTCGCGGATATCAGCATAGTGATAAGATAAAAATGATTATTCAGATACTAACCATAATATTTTGACTACCATTAAAACAATATATTTACATCAGCATATACAGCCATTCTAAAAATGAATAGCATTGACAATAACAACAACAGAAAAAGAGATGTCATAAGAAAAGAAAACCTAGCCTACAAAAAATTTGCTGACCAAACTACTTAGAATTCTAGAAGTCAGAGTACAGGAATTGGTTAGAAATGAGTTCAAGATCACAACATAATTAGACTTAATAAGAATTCTGCATTACTGAACACAGCATCTGAAATGCGAGACTTTGTACTAAAATAATAGTAAATTAAATTTTAATAAAACTGTGTAACATACCCATTCTTTCTACATTGCTACTAAAACATCACAAACTTTATTTGCATTTTATTAACCACCGTACAACCACCTTTACAGTGCAGTAAAACTTCATTTCTTGAACAGTTTTGTCTTCTTAATTGACTTTTCTCAGGAAATTTATAATTCAAAAATGAAGGAAGTCCATAATTTATTCTAGAATCACTTAATGTGAATATTAATGTTTTTGGAACAACAAAAATTTTTTAAAATGCATCTGCTGGACTTCTATAAAATAACTCCTTTCATTTCTGGCTTGTACTTGTTGATCATTGAGGCATTCTATTGCCTGTTGCACTTCCAGGATGATCTTTTCAAACCAAATTTTAGGGGGTTGTACAAATGAGTACAAAGAAAAGAAAATCAGACAGAGTAGACAGTGGGACTATATGTCAGCCCTCTGTAACATTTACAGGAAAACAGAAAAAACTAGAAAGAAGAGAATCATCTTCAAAAACAATCCCACTATATACAAACTGTTGCATAACAGCAAGAAACGTATCACCCAGAATACATTCCTAGAGTACACAAAGTACAGATAAAAGATAATAAGATTAAACAAGACTTATGATATATTGGGACCACCAAAACGTCACTTAAAGGATAAAAGAGCATAAGGACAACATTCAGAAAGCATCCTCGACATTAGCCGCTTACAAAATATTGGACCCAACTTCAGTATCAGTTGAATGGAGCCAAGCAAAACTAATTCAAAAAGTTACAAGTAGGCAGCATATCATATATGCAGAAGTGTGGAAAATACCTAAAGCAACTTCAAATAGACAAGCAACAATTACAGAAAAAACAACACAATTTTGGAGGCTTGGAAGGCATTAATAGCTACAACTTGTAAATAATGAAATAAAAAGATATGGGGTTACTAGGTATGACCTTCAATTTGATGAACTTTGATGAACTGCATTACTGAACTGAAGAGTGTCCAGAGATATTCCTACTCTTTATTGTGCATATTAGTTGGCAATGGATATCTAAATATTTTTACAGATATGTATTCTATGAGTTATGAATTTATTGATAGTTCACAAGTAAAATTGCTTCTAATTTTTAAATACAGTGGACCTTCATTATAGCGCTACTCACTATACCGCGCACTCGGTTATAGCGCGGGCAATAAGCTCAAACACGTTTATACAGGTCCGTGCAGCGTTAGTGAGTAGCGCATTTTACTGTTACTGCGTATTGAGTAATTGTGTATGTATTGAGTTCCTGAATGTATTTTCAATAGTGTTTAATTATTGTATGCATGATGAGTAAAAGAAAAGCTTACAGTGTGAAAGAAAAGCTTGACATTATTGCTAAAGTAAAGAGGTAAACCGCGTTACACCGCACCGCTCGGTATAATGCGGTTCACCTTATAACGCTGGTGTTGTTTCCTGCCCGACATGCGTGTTATATCAGGGGTCCACTGTACATAAAAAGTGATTAAACAAATGTAAATCATGTATTAATTATAAAAATTAATTTTAGAATTATATAAAACTATTTAATTTACTTAAAATACCTTCATTCTTAAAGAATTATTCCATTCTTTACATATAGATGAAGCACGTAAATCTTTCCACGAGATAAAATTATGAAATGGTCTTCCTGTGTCTCTATTATAAACATAAAAAAGCATAATAAGAATTATCATCAGAATAAATTCATAAAATATAATAAATTAAAATTAAATAAAAATCTTATGCATAAAAATATAAATTGATGTAGGGCATACATACTTCTCCCAGGTTATGAAAGTACCTCTCTGAGATGAGATACCCAAGCAAGCAATCTGATAAGGTTTTAATTTACCATCTGAAAAATTTTTATTTATATTAATCGTTTGATTATTCTCAAGTCAAAATAATACACACTGCAAAATTTTTTAAGATACATATTAATAAATATGGCAAACACTTTCAAAATACCATATAATACTCAGAGTTTTGTAAAGTTTATTCCCGACATAACAAAAAACTAAGTACAAGAATCACAAGAATAAAAAATTTATAAAACAAGAAATTGTATCTTTTTTCACACCGCCTTCCAGTTAATATATTTATGTTTATTTAATTAAGTATAAAGTTAAAGTAGATGCGGAATGTGCCAAGTAACATTACTACGTTTACAGTCTAATAAGAATGCAAGTCCATAACATACAGCAAAAATGTTTCTGGCGAATTTTACCTCTCAAGGCCACGTATTCATACTTGAACCATCAAGATAGAAATCGTAAAGGTACAATAAATGGTCAATTAATATCATACAGAGAAATGAATTCCTAGTCTTTATCATTTTTATATATAAAAAAATTAACTATATTTCTGTCTTTAAATGCATGTTACATAAAAGTTATAAGTATTTATGAGTGGCATACTAAATGCAAAAAAATTAAGTAACACAATACAATTTCCATTTTCCCTTCGTTTGAATTCTATCAAGATTAAGTGATAATATACTAAGTGACAACAAGCTGACCTTTTGTACATTTCCGGTAGTGACAGTGTCGTAAACAAAAATGCAAATATCACTGCCGGAAATGTACAAAAGGTCAGTTTGTTGTCCCTTATATAGTAGTTCCAGCTTTAATAATTTTATATGACAATAATATTAGGATAATGTCAACTTTTTGCAAAATTTTTTTATCATAAAGAGTATTTTTGTGCATAGATATTTTAACAAATTCATGAAATTCACTGAATTATCAGTTCATTAGGCTTGGAATTAATTTAGAAAAGACATGCAATCTTTCATTTGGTTTTCTGAGAGTAGTGTAGAATCCATATTTCTATACTATCGGGCAAGATGTGAATTTAAAAAAAGTAATAGTATAAATATACAGTATGAAATTTTGTTTTTATTTTTTCATATAATTTATTAGATTATTTTGTAATTTGAAATTCATACCACTTCAGGAGACCTAGAAGGTCCCCTGAAGTAGTATGAATTTTCATAATAAACTAGGAAATAAAGTCGACTTAAAAAAATGTCATTTTCCTCGTCTCCAAATTAACATTTTTAATCTCGTCTTTATTAAGTTTGATAGAAAAAATATAAGAAGATTAAATAACATTTGAAAATTTAATAATTTTATTAATTGATTTTATTTCAATTAATAATAATAATCAATTAATAATAATTTTATTACTATTAATTGATTATTTGATTCAATTTTATTAATTATAATAATTAAATTTCATTGTATAAGCTTTACTTCCACTTCAACATACTTTTTTCTCATTTTACATTTTAATTTCAATTTGCTTGTTTTATCCAAAATATCAATATATCAGTTAATTTTTTACTAAATCTCTCAGGAAGAAATATTTCAATTTAACAACCAAAATAGTGCCATGATCTTGTCTTCTTTAACTACTTTAACTTTTATAGAGGACTCATTTATTTGTTTTTTGGCTAGAGTTTTGTTTCTATGAACGAGTATCTTGATTGATACGACACCGCTCGAATAACTGGATGTAATAATGTCAAAATAAACACACCAAAACCAAAAATATCTAACAAGGACAAACTTTAATAAACTAAAGATACATATTTGATGGTTTTAAACCGTAATCACCAGGTTAAGTTACAAAAGAATGTAAAAAGGAAGTCAGAACAAAAATATCGAATTTAAAAGGCACTACTGTTCCATTGATTGGAGACGAGCGCGTCGTCGATGATGTCAATGTGACAGGCAAATTTCATTAATGTAATAATTGTTTTAAAAATATAATTCAAATAATGATTTCCAGACAGTAGAGAAGATCTTCAGAACTTAATAATTTATATCTGCATTCATACAGGGAGCATTACATATTTCTAGTTTCTCAAGATGTTTTAAAAGGAACCAGTCTGTGGCAGGATGTAATAAATGAGCTTCACCAAGAGACATTTGTACATCATTTTTGGAAAGCAAATGCAGCCCAAGCAGTGGATGGTAGGCCCTTTTTGATTGAATACAAACGCTCCTTAATATGTGCATCCAGAGTTCCTATGTATACACACTCTTTGTTGTACCATCATCTGTAATTGAGATGGTGTAGACCTCCAATTACAGAGTAATTATACAGATGCAGAAATCTCTACTGATTGGGAATTCATGATTTAAAACAATTGTAATATTAATAAAACTTTCCTGTCATATTGACATCATTTATGATGCACTCTTCTCTGGTTTCTAATATAAACTATGAATCATCCTTATATCATATAAGTTTTTCTTTTACTTTCTTTTGTATATCATGTTTCAGATTTATCAAGTTTATTGATCTGTAATACTCTTATTAGTCCCTTAAATCATCAAATGTTATTCTATTTTTAACAAAGCATTTAACATCTTTTGATTTCTTCTTTTGTTATCATCTATCTACCTTCACAGTATACATCTTTGCCTTTAGTACTTTGTCATAAGAAATATTCTACTATAACAAAAACTGCAACAAAATATGCATTTTAATAGAGTTATGAGATGTAACAAAAATAATCAAAAATTCTAAAATCTAGTTGAAAAACGAACATCTAGAATTACACAAAATAACATTATTTGTCTAGCTCCCCTTACACTTGTTAAGAAGGGAAACAAATAATATATGCATATCTTTAGTATTTAGGAGAAATCCTACATCTTCACAACATTAAATAATAATGAAGTATAGAAATCTAAAACAGAAATGGGATTTACAGAATTCAAAAATTTATTGATGACGTTTCGTATTTGTTGTGATGTAATAAACGGTAGGATATAAAGAATCTCATATTCTTTTATACCTTTTCATTTTTCTGGAACTTTAATCAAAATTGATAAGATTTATCTTATCTTTGAACATGTAAACAGAAACTATATTTGTAGAACTCGGGCAACAACTGATCAAGATGACAACTTGATTGATCTATATAAGCAAAGAATAGAGAATAGTGAGTGTGTATATATATATACATACACTTACTCATTGCCATAAAAATTAGTGCACTAAGAAGGAGTTGTCATATTGCTGTGAAACTTTGCATGCAGATAAGTCTCAAGCAGATATGCATATGATTAGTTATAGCTTGATGTCTTATTGCATAATGCCAGCAGAGAGTGTTAAAGTGTGTCTTCCTTGGCATATAAAAAAAGTGCAAAAAGGCATCCCTTCTGTAGTTCACTTGTTGTAGAGAGACTCTGTATCACTAGAGATGTCTTTACATTACAATCGACGACCATATGAACAACTAACCAAGTTTGAGAGAGAAAGATTCATTGAGTTTGAGAGTTTGGTTTTGGATTTTCAGGACTTCATCTCTTTGATATGTTTCCATGCAACAACAGGGATTGAAATTATCCCATTTCTTCAACAAGTCTCCATGTTAAAAACATTGTTGCATGGAAAACATATCAATAAGATGGAAGACTGAAATTTTCAAGGCAAACAGGGCAGAAAATTGAATAAACAAAAATCTCTAAAGCATGGCAATACTTTGTGAACTCCTTATCCATACACTATTTGGAATGTGCAAGACGGGCAATTTTAAATTGTTTTTGATCCAAAATTAATTAAATTTGCTGTTTGAAGATTTGTCAAACGTTCCATTATGTTCTAATATTCCCGAAGAAGACCTTTGCAGTGACAAAAATGTCGGAAAAAAAATGTTTTTGATTCCTGCTGAAATAATCCTGAGGTTTGTGGAGATTATATTGTAAAGTACTATTTTTTTTAGTATCTTAGGAAACCGACTATAATTACAGTTGGTAAAACTTCTGTTAACCTAACGGGTACTTTACGCGGATTCGAGATTAGTTTGCCAGGCCTGGGCTTTTAAGCGTGCACCGAAAAATTAGTAATAACAACGATAAATATCAAGTCAAATCAAAAGTTCAAATATATTTAATTAGCAACTAGAACGTACTACGTACAAATATCAATAATTCCAAACAAAATTTATTAACGAAAATCAACAAGTCAACCCGACAATAAACTTAGCTTAACTTAATAGTAATTCCCCTTTGAAATTCGACAAATCAAATACTTAGCAACTATGAACAAAATCTCTTACTAATTAAACGTCTATCCGTCACCTCACTATAAGAAGAAACTATTTCCTCAATCCTTTCGATATCGTCAAATCGTCAATCAAACTCCTCTTTAGCACCTTGGATCGTCCAATTATCAATCTGGACTTCTATCAGAAAATACTTTGCTTTCGAATTAACCTCGCTCTCACAGTCGCCTCGATTTGGAAATCACCTCGGTTTGGAAATCACCTCTCCTTCTTCGGTTAACGTACGGGTTTTATACTGTGAGGTGACGTCACACTTGAGCTGGGTTACTCCTCTTATTTACATACTTAGTTGCTAACATTAACTTTGTTCTGGCAGCTTTAAGTTTCCGACAAAGCTTATAAACCGTTTACAAAATATTTATCATAATTTTCTGGGATGTTTAAGACGGTTTATCAAGTATTTCTCTACTAGTGATTGTGGGGACTCCCCCCCATTTTTTTTCTGCGGACTGTTACTTCCGCCGGGCAGCGCAAGTGCGCAAGATGTTTCCTATGGCGCTTATTTCTCCGTGAGTTGTTTTTTCTTCATTTTTTTTTACTAACAAGAGAGTGGTGGGGAACCTTCGTCCTAAATAAACATAAACCCCAAACAAAAGATAATAAAACGGAAATAATAATAATAAAATAAAAATAACGTTTGGACTCAGTTCCTTACAATATTTCATATTACAAGAATCTTAGTTAATCCAGATTATTGAGAAGAAGAAAATAAGAATCAAAATAATCTGATTTTTCATAACCTAGACATGATGAGATGAAGTTTTAGAATAAATAATGATAAATATCCTATTGAAGATTAAAATGTAAGTTTATTAAAAATATAAAGTTAATTATTTTACATATTATTCCAACTTCTTAGTAACAGGTTTAAATACAAATATCACATTTCCTCAATTCTAAAACATACGTTTATTGATTTTTGCTTGTCCGAAACAGAGATATAGCTTAGAATCAGTGGCATCTTGCATTAGCAGACAAAAACAACAATCAGAAGTCATCACAAGTAAATAGTGAAAAGTGTGTTATTGGTACAACACTATATTTCTCAAGGATATCATCAGATCAAATTACATTTACGTTTACTGGTAATGAGCATTTACCATATGTTCCAGTGTATAAGTTGACCTCAATAAGATTTTCAGCTCACAATTGTTTTAGCCTCATATCTACAATGTAAATTGATCCCCAAACATACAATAGCCACCAGTAGGCTAAAACTGAAATATGGCTATAGGATACACTATCCTATGGCAGATGTGTTCAATAAAACCACATCATTTTCATTGAGATACTGACCATAACAATACTTTAAATATAAATAAGCTTACATGTATAATACTATTATAACATAATATTATACAATACTGGTATAAGGTTATATATTATTTAGTAAATATATCTTTATAGGACACTAAGCAACCATGAAAAATTTTAAGCAAGTTGATTGGTTAAACTCTACTGTATTTCAGGTCTACAGGTAAATATATTCAAGCCAAAATCAACACTTCCAATAAAATATTAATAATTTATAAAGCATAATACTATGGTAATACCATTACTTATGGTATTCAACAATAGAATATAATATTGTAGTATGCTTTTTGCTTATGCTCAATGAAGTATATGCTATTTGCATCAATGAAGTATAGTTGGAACATCAGCTGCTGGAAACATTATAAGACAAATTATTTGTTTATACTAAATTTTTATTATTTCATTAATCTCTATATTAAGTATGTTAAAGAAGTCATCAACTCATAAGTTTTTAATTGAAAACAGTTTTGGCAGCCTGCTTAAGTTAAAGTCACACACAGTAATTAAGTTAAGCGTGTTGTTTCACTCGTTTACCTTTATGCTACGGGAAATGAAAATTTTAAAAGATATATAAAGTTGAAAAACTGCCGATAATAAATTTCTCAAAAATAGAAGAAAAAACGTTTTAAGTTATGTTATAAAATGAAATGAAAATTAGCCTGCATCTAATGACAGATCTTCGTGTAATACTATTACAGTATTTTAATTAGAAATATTGTTATGTGACATTAAAAAATGAACAAACATTACTTTACAATAAAATATTAAGAAAAGGAGACAAACTACATAAGATTATTATTGAAGTATTACCTAATTAGTCACAATACTAAAAAATACATATTTCGAAATGGCCGAATTAATGCTGCAGAATAAAATTACCATTTAAATCTCATATTCAAGGTTGTATAACTACATTTATCAAATGATTGTGTAATCATTTTTAATAAAATAAATAGAGTCCTTGAACGAGTTTGACATATATTTTGAATATTTTCATCAACTTCCAAAGAAAAAAAGTAGGCAAACCAGAAATAAATGATGAATATTCAGTTATTAAATTCAAGTCAGCTTTGAGAAATATAGCAGTTTATTGTGTAACGATCGAATTTCGAGATCTTTCTCCGACAAATTAAATAAAAAATTGTACTTTAAAAAAATTATTTGAAATTAAATTGTACAGATAAGTATGGAAATGGAAATAAAGCTAATACAAACAATTTTTGTTTTCAATCTTAACTTTATTTTAAAAATTATTAAAAATTTGGAATCTGAATTCAGGGCAGATGAGATTTGTTCAAGAAGCATGAAAAATATATAGACCGGTGCTGGTGCCTATGAATATAAAAGGGACCAGTCCTACCAATATTTCTGGCCCCATCCACCCACCTGATCCCCTAAGTAATACAGTAATGCAGATGCTACCAAGTAACTATCAAAGAACATAAAATTTGGTACTATACAACTTGTATTAGTAATACAGGAAATTCTCATTAATTCACACTCAGATAGTTTGAAATCCCATTAGTTTGTAACTGTACTATTAGTTCCGGCCCGAAATATAGAGATTTACACGTTAAGGAATTCGGTTAGTTTGAAATACGGCTACTTCAAAATTTGAAATGAAAATTCTGTCCGAACTGCGACGCGTGTGGTAATTCGTTCGTTTAGATCGAAGTGCCTCTGTACTACAAAAGAACAATAGACCGAAAACTCCTCTAATCTGGTCAATACGTCTTTACTTTTATGGTAACACATTTTCAAGTGTCACTTCACCCACGAACTACCGTTTTTTTCTTATCTCATAAAATACAGTTGGGTTTCGGAATTGCAAAATTTAGGCTACAAGTGGCAGATTGATATATTCGTAGGGCTCTAGGCTACTAGATTTAGGTGAATTACTACTTTTGAGACCACTTTAAAAATAATTTGGGACACATTTCAAGGAATTCTGCTTTACTTTTTATAAAATCAACCTGCAACCCATGTGGTTCTCACTTGACACATGCTGTTTACCTCCAGTTTATTTATATTATTATTGATTATAAATTACATCAGTTATAAGGCATTTAGCATATTGTACAGAAATGTGTAAATCTTAGATAATTCAAAACTTTAAGTTTCGAAATTCGAGGGACGAAATAACTTGAAGTTGCGATTATTTTGTCCCGCGAATTTCAAACTAATGAGAATTTCCTGTAAATAAAAGTGTTTTTAACAGAAATAAACAGACTATTTCAGATAAATTCTAATTAAAGACAGAATAATTCAAAATATATTCTACCAAACAATATACTGTAAATATCAAATACATTTAAAATTTTAAATAGCAGAATCATGTTATTCGTAATTGCCATATCACTATGATAATTAAAGATTCATGTTAAATCAGTATATTGTTATTTAATTAAATTCTCTCAGACAAAATTTTAAATAAAATTTAACTGAATGGAATTTGATTAATAAATAATTCAAATCTTAAAATTTGTTAATTATTCAATACAAAATCATCAAGAATTTATCACTTTTAGTTTTGTAATTCATCCTTTCACCTCAAAATAAAGATTTTATCCAAAAATTTATATTCCGAGATAAACGGAGAATTTCAAAGAAAAAAAAAATCTGTTTATTACTTAATTAAATCTCTCAGACAACAAATCGGACAAGAGACAGGTCAGGTGTTGTCCACGACGATCCGACCTTTTATAAAGTCTTTACACCACCCAAAGGCACATCTTTAGACAAGACACACTTGCAATGTAGATACTACACATTTCAGAAATGCTTATAAATCAAGGTCTACTTTGATACTGTTCCGCTAGGCCAACGACAGCGTAATTTAAAACACGGAGCAAAAGAGCAAAATCGGCACTTTAACGAGAGGAGAACCACGACGACGCAACGTCCGAAGACTTCGAAACACGACAAAACGACTTCCGTCGCACTCTTCCCTCAAAGGGTTCGGCGGGCCACCCTTTCGAAGACTCCCACAGCGATCCCGACAACACCCACGGACGGGATTAAATCTTACGTGGTAAACGAGAGGCGGGATAAGTTATTAACTTCAAAATTAATAAGAAAATTCGATTACTTACTCAATATGCTATTTTTTATAACTTTAACAAAGGCCAACCACAAATGATCCGGACTGACTTCGACCCATCCTCGATGCGGATGCGTGAGTTCGATCTAGAAACGTTTAATCCAATTGTAATTATTGAAAATTAATTAAAATAACTTAAAGGTCACGGGTAAACGAGTAAAGCGTACCTGTAATGTCGCTTCCCCCACGACGTTTATTTTTTTATCGTAAATGTGGCAACGAATGGTCGAAGTTCCGATATCCACGGCGGCAATGTATTTTACTTCGTTTGTGTCATCCATTATATATTTTCGCGCTAAACAACTGTCGGTAACGTACAGAATTACTTACGTATCGTAAAAAAAGAAAATAAAATAAATAAACAACGAAATAAAATGCGTTTATGTATATATATATGAACTTTAACTACAAATATTTATTGACCTTTGACTCGAAAGTCTTCATTACTGAAATAAAAATATGACCGAAATTGTAACAACTTCTTAATATACAAAATGAAGGAAAAGGAATCTTTCTTACCGTGTTTCCAGTTCTAGACATCTCCCGCGAATATGGCTGACGTCACGTTCGTCACCTTCATTTCTATTATTACGTCGTTTGTGTCTTTTTCACAGCCGATTTCGTCAAATTCGGAAACATTGTAACGTAAATATCAACCTTTTCCGCATTTAGCGACGGCGGGTCGTACGATGCTACGTCACAGTTCATTGATAAGATTGGTATCAATTTTTCTCGGTTAGTTTTCTCTTTTAATATATAAAATATTAACGATCTATTCGAAAGAATGCCGATAAATTCCGAATACACTAAATATTGATAATTATAATTAAATACTCGGTTAATAGTCGTGTTACGAGATTATTATACTTTAAAAAAAAAATAATAGCAATCCTTCGGTCGATGGCGGGCCGACGAAAATCGCGCCGTCACTAGGTGCCCCCTAGTGGATATTATTTAAAACTATTTTAATTTAAATAATAAAAAAAACAGCCGTGTTATAATTTCTTTACGGCGTGTTAATAAAATTGCTCCATTCAAAAATTTATTCTACAATCAAATATTAAAAACGGACAAAACCGGAGCAATTATCGGAAATCTGATCACTCCGAGTAGTTCCGTGTCGGAATCGTTCCGGACTCGGAACTAGTAGGAACGGTAAACTCGAACTAAATAAAAATGTTTACAAGTACTACAACAACTGGAATCATTAGGCTTAAAAATTTTAAATATGAGTAAATGGGGCTACGATAATGAAGTAAATACGAACGGTGTCCATTCCCGTGTCCAAAGACTAATTTTAAATCAAAATCCTAGAGCCCTTCTTTTGTTCTCTGTTCGTGCCATTATTTGAACTTTGTTGTCAGTGATGGAGGGCACCTTCTGGAGAAATTATTAATGCATTTAAGAGAAGACGGACGTTCTGTGCTTTTTCGCATGTAGCCTGGAAGATTTCTAGTTCGGTTTCGAGATTGTAGTACTTCTTTTGCTCTCTAGTATTCTTGATTCATCTTCCTCGGCTGCGGCTGCTTTAAGAGCGGCATCGAGCTTATATCCTGATAGTTCGGCAGTTTGTTTGTCTTTAATAATCATGTTTATGAAGAAAAACTTCATACTTGCACACTTCGTACTCGTTTGTATCCTGGGCCAATTTGCACAACCTGGCATTACAGCTACGCAGTTACTGAAGCTACTGGACATGGTTAAAAATTATTCCTAGATATCACAGGTTCTGACAAGTAAAGAATTTTCATAGTCCTGTCACAAGTAGGCTACATATTGATTATTGACAATCTGTGACAAGCATGGTCAAAAAAGGTTGGAAACCACTGTTCTAATTAGGGTTCTCAAACGGGAGCCCGGTTGTTTTTTAACCCGATAAATATCCCGTGATCCCGTTTGAGAACCCTAATTAGAACAGTGGTTTCCAACCTTTTTTGACCATGCCCCACCTAAGCATCTCTAAAATCCTGATGCTCCCTGTGACATGTAATCCTTATTATTCAAAAGATAAACTTCTATTTACGTGGAGGAAGCCTAAAAGACTATTAACTTGGTTTAAGCAAGCTTCCAAAGAACATGGCACTTAAGAGATAGAAAAATAAAAGAACGAAAAGATAGTTAAAGTACTGAAGAAATCACTAAGAAATTTCTAAAAATAAATAAGTAAATAAAATAAAAATTATTTACGATCGACAACGGTGCTGGAAGTTGACTTAAGTAGCCATATCATCCATTGAACAGAAAATTTCAACAAATATAAATTGCGGTGGTATTAGAAGTCGATTTACATAATGTTTCGCCCTATACAATTGCATTTATTACGTACTTGTATTTATGTGAGAATAGTTTTCTGTCCGTAATAAATAACCGCACATAAAATATTACGAAGAACTTTATTTCATTTTTATTGCCTTTCCCTTACCCTTACCATCCCAGTAACTATGAAAAAAAGGGCGGCATAAACTTGGATCACCTCAGACGGCAATTTTTGGCTATCCATGCCCTGGTGATCACCCTTTATCTCTTCCTCCCCTCGACCTTTCGGTACCAAAATTTAATATCATTAATACCCATTATATACAACCTACCATGCCAAATTTTGATTTTTAATCTTCAACCCATCTTGAATTATTAACCGGTCATAACAAATCGTGTGCCAGGTTTATCAGTCTTTGCCCGATCAAAAAGTATAGTGACTCGATTACTGGTTCTTTTCCATGAACGGGACCGGAAACGGAATTCGCATAGTTTGTTAAAAATCAGTACGGAGGACACAAACACTCGCTATTTCAAATATTGTATTTGGAAACACAATGTTTTCCCTATTGAATTCAGAACTAAATAACCAGATACAGTCAAATTTTTTGTAAATACGTCATTTTACTTTCCTGGTTGTTATGTATACATAACAAGGGAAAGTATTGGAATCGTGTTAAATTTGACCCTCCGAGTTTTTTGTAAATCTCCACGTTTCGAGACCTCCTGAATCGAAAGAAGTCAAAAAACAGCCAAAAAATTCAGTGGATATGTACAGTACCTGTGTGTTGATATCTATTTCGTTTAATATCTCTGGGTGTGGTAAAGATTAAGAAACGAAATTTGGCACGATGGCTTGTGTATGAAAGGCATCGATGCTATTAAGTTTTGGTAAGCAAAGGTCCAGAAGGTGAGGAGATAGTAGGCGGTCACGTATCGTATCTTCAAAGGGGTAGAACTTAATTAAGGATGATTTTATTCGTTATAACTTATTATAAAATTCATTCCTACCTTCAAAATTAAACTTTTTGCCCTTTTATAGTAATTAAAAGTATAAATTTTTAATAACAAAATATGACTATAGATGGCGCAACACACAATTTTATTTATTACGCTTAATATTATAAAAGTTATTTTTTAAAATAAAATTTCAAAACAGCCGGGAAAGTTATGCAACTCGTTGTTTGATTTTTTAAAATTATTATAAATAGCAAAAGACTTCATTTTGAAGGCAGGAATGAGATTTTAAAAATAAAGCGTGCTTTTACGAATTTACTGTATTTTTAAACTAATTTTTTGGGGTGAAACGTACGATGGTGATCAAAATAGTCTGACGGACATGTTTGATATATGCATATGTTATTTATTTACTTATTTATACTTTTATTGTTCGAGACGTATTATAACAGCGATGTTGAAAGGGTTGTCCTCAGAAGAATTTGAGAGAACGTCTCTAATTTGCGTTTATATTATTAATCTGACAAGGGAAAATCTTTTCAATTCGTAAACACTTAAGACCAAGAGTGGGGCGAAAATCGGGTAGAAAAGAGCTGCGGGGATGCGAAAAATGAGAGAAAAGGCTGATTTCTTTGACACAGAGAAAAGGCGACCGGAAACACCCGTTCGTTAACCAGAGCTTTAGTTTTGATGCCATCGCTAACCGAGTTTTAAGCGGAAACACAAACATCTATTTTTTGAAAAAAAAAACTAATCCCAGGAGAAAGATAATACATTGGATAATAAATATAAATATTTATTTTTCGTTAATTAATTCAATTCATTTTATTTATCTTAGTTGGTTTTTTTTCCAAAACAAATAACGGATTTAATGCAGAGTATTCTGGATAATTTATTCTTCCTTTAAAATACTTGTTTCTTTTTCTCGAAGATCCTTTTAAAATTAAAAACGATTTTAATAAATATCTCAAAGTCCACGACGTTTTTATTTTACATCGGTGATTTAAAGACTTAATTAAATCGTAAATATTATTAAGGGAGAGCAAATAATTGAAAATTAGTTAAGGTGGAAGAAATTATTCCTTTCGTATATTTATTTATAATAAATGGCTAGAAGTTATTTCTAGTTAAGTTTTAGTTCTCTGTAAAACTATCAGCTGTCGCCTAAACCGTAATTTCACTATCTTTTCTTCCACAATTTCAATAATAGTGGAAGAAAAGACGGTTATTTATTTATTTTTTCATGATTTTAATTTAAATATTTTCCAGATGTTTATTCATCATTTCTCTAAAGTGACAGACCGAACTTATGGCATTTTACACTTTTTAATTTAGGTAAAAATCAGCCGTTCCTTCGAAGATGATCTCGGAGATGAGCGCTGAAACAATGGAGAGCCAGTTATTTTAAAATTGTGCCATTCGTTATGCAACTTTGGGATCTTCGGGAGCGCAACATGGCAGCCATCGCCACTGCTAAAGCGTACTGTAATAGTAGGAAAGTGCCTTCGAAGTTGTCATTGCGACTACTGAAGCGCAGATAGAGACGTGATGATTTTTTTCGATGAAATTTGTTGAGGTTTTCTGTCGTATAAAATTTTTGGTGAACTTATATCTTTAACCGTTAATTTTTATATCTAAATCAAATTGGGTACTTACGAGCAGAACACCCGTATTTCACACGCGTAATGTTAGTGGCAGTTACGTAATTCTATTAATAGTATATTATCATACGTTTGTGAGGGGAATAACATTTTGGTGTGCCGTGTCGAGTCTTGGGTGTGACGCAAGTAGAAAAAGGTTGCGGAACACTGCTCTATATGAATAACGAAACCGGGAATTTACGGCACCTAGCGGCAAGTGCCGAAAGTAATTATTTAGAAAGAACAATACACTTAAAAGTCACTATTATCTAGCCCCCGAGCCAGCATTAGTTCTAAATTATGCCTCTACGGCGAACAGCGCCAATGCGGGAACCGGATTAGTCATTTTTGTTTTCGGTCGGCGGTGACGAAATATTTTGCTAATATACAATGGATTGTCCGTCGTATAAAATGGAATGCGGTGAGTGTAATTTGAAATATAGGTTAATGTGTACCTAGGTAGTCCAAGATGGCGGCTCGTCTCCGATTCCGGCAATCAGAAGACAGGGAACAGTGGAGACGCACGTTCTAACCTAACCTAACCTATTCTAATAATTTGGTTGCTAATAATTATGGTAATTTATCAGAATAGGTTAGGCTAGGTTAGAACGTGTCCCCACTGTTCCCTGTCTTCTGATTGCCGGAATCGAAGACGAGCCGCCATCTTGGACTACCTAGGTACACATTAACCGAAATATAATCATAAGCAAAGCTTAAATAGACATTAAAGCCAAGCATATAAAGGACTATGACGGGAATGATAAAAATATTAAACACTGCTTATAACCTGTTTAACGAAAGCAGTGGCGTAGCGTAGTGGAGGCGGCAGGGGCGGGCACTTTTAGGGGGCGGCAAAATTTCGCAATAAATAATAATAATATCTTGTAAAAATTTTTGTAATAAATGTGATTATTATATTGTAAAACATATATACATGACTTTTTTATTTGTAACCCGTACAATACACAATAATGATGATTGTTCTTGCCGAAAAGTTCTTTAGAATTACTGTATATTTTAGTGTTTTAAATTGAGATACCTAAATAAGGGGGCGGCGAAATTTTCCTCCGCCCCGGGCGGCTGACACCCACGCTACGCCACTGAACGAAAGTTAATAAAGGATCTGACCATCACGGATAATCGAAAACGCCGTCGACGGAGAGACGAATGAAAGGAAGCGCTTACATCTTCCGTATTTGCTAAGGTATTCCCCCACCGAGTTATAACAGAGACGTTCCATTTTCATATTCCATATTCCCCAATTTTATATTTAAAAACTGGAGTGGAAGGTCTTCGCGCCGTAAATTTTGTGGACTTTCGTCTTTTATTTTCCACGTCCGGGAATTATTTGGCTGGTTTCCGTTTCCGCCTATTTCTATTCGGAGCTTAGAAAATAAAAGGAGAGTTACCACGGAGGGCCGCCTCCACCCCTTTACCTCGGGGATGGACGGAAGCCTTCCGTCCGGTGGCGCGACTTAATCCGTCTCCTTCTACCCTCTTCCGGTTTGGCCCGTTTCCAAATCTATCCGTCCCACTCACCGGGTGTCGTTCGACGACGGCGCCTTCTTTTCGTCCAACGGGCGAACCGTGCGTAACAAATCGACGGATTATCGTCCCACGCACCAAATTTCAATTCCTTTTGCCGTTATTTCCACTAAAGTTATTAGAGTGGCGCCATACTTCCCAAATTCTTACTTTTACCGGGCCGGTTTTTCTGCTAAACTTACGGCCATCGAAATTCTTTTTCTTTATTTTTCTACGCGATTCTAATCAAGGCGATACAAAATGTGTATTAATTGAACATTAGATAAGGGACTTTCGACCATTGACAGATTTGGTGGAGCCGAAGGATGACGAGAGTGAAAAAGCCCGACGCTTCCCTGGTTGGTGGGTAATTTAAAGAGGAGCGTTCCGTTTCATAATTCAAAGGCACTACCGAAGAATAATGATTATTTTACACTCGGAGAATAAAATATGAGATTTTTTCGAGGAACAAGATACCCATCATTCGCAGCTGTTGGACATCTTTGAAATATATATATATATGTGTGTGTGTGTGTGTGTGTGTGTGTGTGTGTGTGTCTATGCCTATGATGGAAAATGGCGTGTATTTTCTCGAAACGACCTTCTAAATTATCATCGTCTACCGTATAACATTCGAATCCTTTTAGGTTTTAATTTTAAACTTGTCCAGTTAGGCAAAAATGTCTTTAGAAAATTCAAATAATTTTGGAAGCAATTTTGGTATTTTTTGAGAGAAAATAACGTTAGTAACGAAAAGGAGCGATGCTTAATTAATAATGGGTTTTCGAGATAGCGAAGATGCCGGCGATTGTCTTTACTCCCAATTATATTCTTTGGCAATTTCCAGTGTAGCTTCATCTGTCGGCGGAAGACTGTAACTATTTTCCGGAAGATTTACGAAAGGTAACAATACGAGAAAATAGATACATTTAGGAGACGAAAATTACGTAATTTAATAACTCGAATGAGATTAAAGACCCGGAGGAAGTAGGTAAATGGCGTCCAACAATTGACCAATATTAAGAACGTTTTCAATTTTGGCTAATTGTTGGAGATGGCGTATCGCTCCTATTTCGTTCCCATTACATTTTTAGATAATTTCTTCCTCCCATTCGCTCGGGTACGCTCGGAGAATGGCGCAAAAGTACGATTCGTTGGACGACGGCCAAGAAACACCGGCAGCCTTTCTACCTCGGAAATTAAAAACCTTTGTTTTCCGTCGGACCTAAGAGACACGACGATCCTTTAAGTTCTATTCCGGAATGACGTCATTCTTTGTTTTCCGCCGATCGAAATTCCCACAAAGGGAAGCGAAAACTTTTACAAATAAGGCCCTCCCCCCGGACGAAACGAAGATATGCGCGGTTTCCGCTGAATTTTTGGGCAGTGACGTAGTAGGTCGGAAACAATTCGTTACGCCAGAAGAAATTCTCACCGGAAACCGGGTCGACTCCGAATTCTCGGCCGAGAGTGAGAAAAAGATATTTCGGCGCGGAGGTCCTCAAATGATTCCCACCGCGGTAAAGATAATCGATAATAACTTTATTTCGTCGTAAAATCTTTAAATCGGGACGGACCGAGCCGACCCCGTCTTAACGTTTATGTATATAACTTCTCTCGTATCCTCGTCCCATTAAAAATATGACTAAAGAAGGTGAAAAATCCAACGTGTTGGCACATAGGACGTAACTCCTCGTTATACGTACAGTACGCTCGTCTTCGCGCGCGCGTGTATGTGTGTATATATATATATATATATATATATATATGTTTATAATGTAGTACAGAATATATCATTTTTCAACGGAACAACGTTACGTTTCGATATAACTGCGTAACAATAAGGAAACGCGAACGAAGAACGCGCATTTGTGGAAAACGCGTATAAAAATCAGTCGAATGACGTAAAGAGGCAGTAAAATCACAAAAGTCGGTCGTTTCGGGGTGGTCTTTCGACCGTCCACACGGCGCATTTCGTAGCGACCGCTTTCTCTCCCTCCGTCGCTCGGGTGGCCGGAAGTGTCACCGCGCCTCTACCGTCCACCGCCCACTTCCGGTCGGAAAGTCTTTGTCAGATGCGATAGGGAAGTTTGTCGGGTGCCGCCTTGAAGGACAGCGCCGAGCAGATCACTAGAAGAATCACTCCGGACGCCAGTAGATAAATGGACCACGAGAAGTTGCAGGAACCTGCGAAGGAAACACAAATTAATCGTTGGTAGACGATATAAAGTTTGCGCGTAAACGACAAAAATTCGGGCTTTAGTGGCGTTAGTTTTACTCGTCGCGACAATGGCCGGAAAGAAGCGAAAGTCGCGTGGCTGGGAAAATCGTCGGGAGGGCGCATCCCGTCTTAAAGAGCCCGAAGACCAGAGAGAAATCGTACGCGAAGGCGTTCTCGGTCGGGAAATCCTCCGCGCATTCGGAATCTACAGAAAAGGGTCCTTCCGGTGAAAGATTTACCCGAAAACTGGCGTCAAGCCACGCGCGGAAGAGAAGAAAACGTGCGATAAAAGACGGGCGCGTGCCTTACCTAGACGATAAGCGTCGGAAGTGTCTCCGCAGGCGTCTTTAATTTCTCGACTGCTCCATCCGTTGGGATAAATGACGCATCCGATGGTTATCGCCGTAGCTACAATTCAACGAAAAGAAAAGTCTTTAGTTCTCTCTTTGGCTTTTATACTAATTACACGCCGAATCGCTTTCTTCGTCGCGTCGCGCTAAGAGAGAGCCGCGTTTCGGGATAAAGGTTCTTCGACCCTCGGGATGCCAATGCGGAATAAGAGGGAGAAGGAGTTGCGGAAAGACGGCGTGGCGTTGGAAAAGAACGGTCCCTTCCCTACACCTAATTTATCCCGTTGGGGAGGACGATTTCTTTTAGATCCGGACAAATAGGAAGAATAAATCCGAGCAAATTCCCCCTTTATCTGTTAGTCGCTTCCCTTGGTCCGTTCGAAAAACGGTGGTCGACGGTTGTTGTAGCCACTTTTCTAAACGAGTCTTTGTACTTTTCTAAACGAGTCGATTAGAAACTTTTTATTTAGAGAGTATCGAACGTCGTTTTCTGTTTTCGCCTGGAAATCGCGTTAGTTACAACAAAACGTCCTTAAACCGAGAAAGAAAGCCAAAAGAAACCGAGAGAGACTTCCTCTTTTCTCCTTTATTAGTTCCGTGTACTTAAACTAATTATTTTAAATGTATTCTTTCCCTCTTCTCCCTTTCCAGTGTGACGTCTCTCCGTCTTACTTACCCGGGACCCCCTTTCTCCTCAGCGCCAACTAAGTGGCAGAAAACGTCTGAAATTATCGAAGACGTTTTCGTTTAATAAAACGCTGGCCTCTTCCTTACCTTTTTCTTCTTTTTATCCTTTTCGATTAACTACTTACGTTAATCGAAAAGGATAAAAATGCCGGATGAGGATTCCCCGCAACCGGAAGAGGAAAATTCTACGAGCGCCCTATTATTATAGAAACGAAGACAAACCCAAATACAGAACGAGTTCCAGATGGAAAGGAATACGCAAAATAAACAATAAAGGTGTAAAGTCGTTCCGTCCGAGACTCTCGAACCCCGTTTTACCGCCTGGGATCGAATATTTAGAAAGTGTTAAAGGCGGGAGACGGAGAAAAGTCGTCGGGACGAAGCGTTAATAGAAAAGACAGCGTTTTATTTCTTATTACGAGGAACGTTTAGTGGTGGACCGGCGCACGCCTTTTCGCTGTTCGGGGCGGAGTGGCCGTCGTCGCTTCCCTAAATAACAACCAGATCCGAATCTCCGGCTTAAAAAAATTAAAATAAACAACGGGAATTATTCGGATTGCCCGCGGCTAATGGCCAAACCATTCGCCTTCCGACGCCATTAACGACGGAAGCGTCCATTAAAATTCCTTCCCCGAAACCTTATTACTTAAAGGACGCGTAATTGGGCCAGTAAATAATTTCCCCACCCGGCAGCTCTTTTATCTGCCCTTAAACCCGGCCTTCTTCCTTCGCCTCTTTTAGGAAAGATTAGAAAAAATCGCGCTGTTCGGTTTCATAAATTCGTCTTCCTTCCCCGAGAACGATTTTCGAGTCGAATTAAAGAATAAAATCTAAATCGTTAATTAGGCGAATAAAGAATCGACAGGAAATTAAAAGAACCCAAGAGTAAAGCCATCGATAGCTACGGCTCGTTCGTAACTGCTTACAGCGCCCTCTTCTAGCTTTAACCATTGTTATCCGTATTGTATTAATTAACGCTACACGAAACTAACGTGCGGGGATTTCTATCCGTTCTTCGGTATTCTCCGGAGACGAAACTGGCCATTTGTGACGTAGTTGGCCAAAACCAAAATGAGATCTTAGGAGAAAACGGAAGGGAAATTGTTTAATTCTTCGGATATTTTTCGGCCAATTTTCGGCAGGGCGGTCCTTCGGAGAAAAGGGAGGAAGTCGGGGAGGAAGCCGAAAAGCCATCGACGGCGATAAAATAAAGACGATTATTCGGAAATTACGGTCGAATCGGAAGCAAATTTTGTACTTCCGCCGGGTCGACCGAAGCCATAAACCGGAAACGGGAGAAATATCGGAGAATCCCGGTCCAAACCGGAAGAGAATTTCTTAAAATTGCTCCCGACTAAAAAGATAATGCCAAAGACACGGAAAACGAAAACCCCGTCTTCGCCCTTTATGATTGTTAGCGCGTGGACATCGATTTGTGTGATAATCGGAACCTCTTGGACCGGTCCGAAATGAGGAATTCTCTTCCCTTTACGCAACGGGAGACATCTTCTCCTTAGTAAATATTTTTTGTTTATTAAATTAGAAAGACGGCTTTCGATAATAACGAATTTCTGGAGGCGGTGGACGACCGAGATAAGAAAATCGAACGACCTTTAATCATTCCGGAAAAAACGAAAACGCTAATTATTAAGAAAAGTTGGATCGAACGACGTTCGGTATAGACTCAAGGAAATATTTTTATCGTAATTATCCTGGAAAAGTTCGCTGTCGGCCGATATCGGTCGGAAAGTGACTTCCGGCGAATTATTCTCCTCCCACGTCTTCCTTATCGAAATTTCTCCATTCACAGTAGGACAGACTTTGCTCCGGGTGTCGCTTCTTATCGGAATTCGAACCTTTTCCTCGTCCTCGTCTTTTAAAACTCGCTCCGACCGAAATCTCCACCCCTGTTTATCACGCGGAGAAATTTGCGTCCGAGTGCCAACTTTTTAAATACTCTTTCCTCCTCGAGGGCGCCGAGATTGGCCTGTTTTCGGGCCCGTCGTACGTTCGGTGGAGAGAGAGGGGACCGGACGTATCCGGAATGGACCTCTCCGAAAGATTTCGGGATTTTCCATCGTCCGAATTTGAACCCGAAGCGGTAGGGGTCGAGGTCTCGAGCTGCCGAAAACAAGGTAAACGGCGCATGCCAGTGAGAACCCCACACGTCGAATCATAGGTTTTATTAAAAAAAACAAAGCAAAACCTCAAAATGTAGCCCAAATTATTTTTTAAAGTGGACCGAAAAGTAGTAAGTCACCCAAATAGCCTAGAGCTCTACTACTAGTAGCCCAATCTCGAAAACCAGCGGTATTTTATGAGATAAGATTTACATTAATATTTTAATAAAATTGGAGGAGTGAAGTCTAACCAGTAAATCAAATAAGTCATTTCGTGAGATGAGCTTATTTTATTTATAATCCCAGTCAGGACAGTAGCATCTAGTATACTCTTAATAGTAGTAAAGTTATTTTTGGTGATTACGTTAATTTTAATATCCTTTACGCGGGAAAAAGCGGTGAAAAAATAACAATGACTTTCAATCCGTAAATGGTGCACACATAAGGGTACATTTTATAAATCTACTTTGATCATTACCTACATCGTCACGGGCAAGACTGTCACCCTTCGTAAATGCGAAGCACGCTTCACGCTGAGGAATTTTTCTGGGCTTCTGATTCCTCAGAAGCCCAGAAAAACACACCACGTATATTTGAAAATGTCAGCAGTTAATTGAAAGTGCGAGAGAAATTTCAACTCGATGACACCTTTGCACGTGTTCTAATTATTATCTTTGTGTATCACTTTGGCATTGAGGAATAACCTCCAGTTTTGTAAGAATTTCTTTGACAAGATATTGAAGCGAAACAGAAGAGATATGCTGTATCATCCAATTCGACAATTAGCACTTTTGGAATCGGAATTCGCACTCGCCGTGCCGTTTATGCGGAAGTGGGAAACGGAATTGCACCAGTTTCCCTCGTCTTCGAAACTTTCTGGCGTATTTTTCTCTCCTCTCTCCGGTTGGCGCACGAGTGCCACGGCTGGGCAACGCCAATCCTTTTATTGATGTCGTTGCGAGCAACGACATCAATAAAAGGATTTGGTTCACTCCCTTTGAAGCTTAATAAATCCCGTGCTTTTTGTCGAAAATTTCTGAAATTTTGCAGAGTGGTTTGTATATTAGGGGGGTCGATGCCGTTAAATTTTGGTGATTAAAGATCGACGGGATGAGGAGATAAAGGGGGTCGTTTTTTGTATCTCGAAGAGGGAAGGATTTAATGGCGATTTTCCTCGTTATTAGCATTTACGATTTTTTTTATAAAACCCGTTCCTATTCTGAAAATTAAGCTTTTTGAATCAAACTTCCGAAATTATTCGTTGGAAGAGTATAATTTCGTGAGTAGGTATGTCGTCGTTCTTTCGTGCAATTATATTTCTCGGTGTTAGTCGCTTACTATACTCGAATGACGTCGAAGGAGACCGCACACGCCGTTTACCGTCGTCTCTAACTTCTGAAAAATTTCCGATATGGAAACCGATACCCGGAAGCCGGTTCAATTTGCAATCGGAGGAGAGAAAACCGGACGAAATATTAGATTTTAGCAAGGCAGAGTTGGTCCAAAAGGTGGGTCTCGTCCGGTCTCTGTCTCGTTGGCGTAAGGAAAGACGTTAGTAGATTAAATTAACGTAAGAGCCTCCGGCGCTCATTACGCTTAACGTGTTACTTCCGTGAGGAGAATCGTCCCTTCGACAATCGTTACGGAATACTTAACGCCACTTTTAATTGCTTTCTCTTATTATATTCAATAATTCAAACGGCGTTTATACTCCGTGGAACTACGACTCTGTTTCTTGGACTCCAAATGATTCTCCGGGAGATTTATAAACAGAGAACAAATATACAATACTTAAATTAAATACAATAATATAAGAAAACGAGATTTAAAAACTTCGTATAAACATTTACATTATATATAGGGCCTATATATAAAACTCTCCCCTAAACTCAAAATTAAGCTTTTCGCCATTTTATAGTAATTAAAAATATAAAAAGTTTTATAACAAAATTTGATAACAGATGGCGCCACACGAATTTTTTTTTAATTTTTGCTTAATAACAAAAGTTCTTTTTAATAAAAACTCGTAATAACCGGGAAAGTTACGCAACTATTGTTGTTAGATTTTCATTTACATTAAAATCTCCATTACGTCCTACCCCTCTATCTCCCCACCCTTTTGACCTTTCACCGCCAAAATTTAATAGGATCGATGCTTTTCGAATAAAACCCTTATTTACTTGTACGGACCCGCATAAGCTATTGGTGTTCGCTCGTACGACCAGAAATTCTAAGTAAAAGTAGATTAGAATTTTAAAATTTATTAATTATATTTTAATGTTTTCTCGTTTAAAAACTTGGTAATCGTAATTTAGATAATATCTCTATAATTATTTCTTAATGCGACATTTTTAAATTATAACCACGTGGACTCGGAGGTGTTTTTACTCGTCCGATTCAGACGAAGACACCAGTAACTTCTATAAATTTAAATCATTAATTTCGTGTGAATTTTTATAAATAGAATCAAAACTGTTTGGTTTCGTCCGAAATAAAATCATCGTAATCATTAATTAGGACTATAATATCCTCTCCCAAAATGCAGACTTGGCCTAAATGTCCTTAGGATTTTTATCGGCCGGGGTTATCTTTATTGCAGTTGACTCAAAATAGAATTTCGTTCGTCCGATTTCTTTTCCATTCACTTCTGTTACCGATCGATTTTCGATATTCTTGAAATTTAGCTAATTAATTTAGATTTAATCCGTAGATTTGTGTAGGGTGTTTCAAAAGTAACGTATTATTTATTCATTAATTGGCAAAGTTGTTACATCATTTTAAAGGGCAAACATTGCAATTAAATATGGGATAAAATATCTGACAGATGCCCCCGTGTCCCTCTTCTGACATATTCGTATTCTTTGGAAACAATTTCCAATTACATTTGCGGCTAAATTTCGTCGATAATTTTTCAAATTTCTGCTTTCGATTCAGGAATTGTTCATATTTTAGTGGTATAAGCTTTGGACTTTACGAATCGTCCCAGAGAAAGAAGTTGCACGGTGTCAGATTGCACGATCTCGGTGGCCGATTTTGATCGCTGTGGGGAGAGACGAGTCGCCCAAAAAACTTCTGCCGCAACGACTCGGTTGTTTCGTGTGCCGTATGACAGGTGGCCCCATCCTGTTGGAACCACGTGTCCAAATGAGGCCGCAAAAACTCCGATATCATCTCGCGATAATGCACACCGTTAACAGTAACTACATTTTCGGTGTCATTTTCGAAGAAATATGGCTGAAAATTTTTCCAGTCATTCCAATAGTCCAAAATTCAAACCAAACTGTCACTCAATGGGCATGCATCAGTTGTTCTTTGCACAGTCTTTGCACAGTAATTTGGAACGTTTCTCCAACCGAAAATGCCATGTAATCTGCGCACAGTCGCAGCCAGACTTTCCCCGTATTTGTAATAAGTTATGATAATTATTACGTGCTCCTCCATTGTGTATCGCTCCACATTAACTAACTGCAATGTGTTTACTACAAGATGTTACTTTATATGGAGCTGCTAGCGCAAAATTTAACTCTTTCGTTCATTTTGGGACACCCTTTATAAAAGAAATCGTACTGGAAAGCGAAGTACAGTTGTCTATTGATAGTCCGACGTTTTGTAATCCGACACGCTAATTAGTCCGACGCGCCTCCCGTCAAGGTCACCGTAGTCCCCGTCTTCAAAGTGTGAGCACAGTATGTACTGTACTGTACATATTTACATATGTACTGTACATAATTAATCTACCTACGTTGTGGCATTTAGTTATAATGTTTATAAATTACTGTACATACTGTATTATTTATGTCTACACATACTGTATTATGTACATTTATTGGCTCCCATATTTCTTTTAATAAACATGTTTTAGTTAACCGAAATGGGTGTTTCATTTCCATATTAACCTAGACAGCATTTTACTCATAAAATGTAGGAATATTGTAGGCTATTGCTAGCAAAACAATGCCAAATATGTAATCACTTTCGGTAATCCGACACCCCTTTGGTTTCATACCAGTCGGATTATCAAGGGACAACTGTATTACTTTTCTGGCTCTGTTATATTTAACCCGAAATTCGGTGCAGATTACGAGTGTAAAGGTACTAAAAAGTTTACATCCGTCCATAAGAAATTTTAGAGTGGGAGAAAATACATTCGACTTAATTTTTAATGTCTTGTTTGTCAAATTAGTTTTTCCAAACAAAATTATCGCCCAGAATCATTTCTTCCTCGAAGGGAATCGAATGGCGACGGTGCCGCGGGCTCGTCCGTTTCTAAGAAAACTAAAAATATTGGAGAGAGAGAGAGGAATTGAAAATTAAATAAAGAGAACTTCAAACGTTTGTAGAAGTTTCTTCTAGAAATACAATAGTGGGAATTCAAACCGCGTAGGACAGAGAAGGAGAAGTGTAATTGCCAGTGCCAAACTTGGCATCGAGAACTATAAGACTGACGCAAACCATTACTTCCTGTTCCCTCGTCCGTAACACATGAGGACAGTTTGCCAAAATCGCCGTTTTTCGACTCCTAAAGCAGATTTTATATTCTCACCTCGAAAACTCTCAAATTCTATGGCAATTCCGATGAAGATTTTAATAATATTTTCGCGGTTTCTTTAAGAAAATACTGGGAAAAAGTTATTTTCCCGTAGTACGGTTTTAATTGATTAATAAACGAATTTGTCAATTTTGGAATTCTTGTGTATTGTAATAGAATGACGAAAGAGGAAGATTAAAGATAAAAACATTTGTCACGAAGTTTTATTTTTATGGAATTTCGTACACCGAAGAGTTACGTGACATATTCGGTCGGAATGAGATTTAATTTAAGCCAATTATATGGAAATGTCTAAAAGACCTGATAATTTATACCTGATATTTTAATGTTCAATAATACAAACAAACCTTTGTCGAATAATACTTATTAAAAGTTATTTAAAAAGAAGTGATGTTACAAATGTGTTATCGTTATTATCTAGAAGAATTAAGTAAAATTAATACGTTAAAATATACGATATTTTATTAAAAAGAACTTTTTATATTTTTAATCATTATAAAATGACAAAAGACTTAATTTTGAGAGTAGGGACGGGTTTTATTTTTTAAAAAAATGTAAATGCTAATAACCAGTAAAATCGTCATTAAATTCCTTCCCTACTCGAGATACACGCGACCCCCATTATCTCTCACCCCGTCGACCTTTAACCACCAAAATTTAACAGCATCGACCCCTCTAATATACAATCCTCCCTGCAAAATTTCAAAAAATTTCGGTAAAAAGCACGGGAGTTATTAAGCTTTAAAGGGGTGAACGAAATCGTCCCCCCACACAGACTATTAACATCCATACATAAAGAAAACGCCCCTCCCCACTTTTTTTTTTATTTCTCAATGTTTCAAGGTCCCCGAGATCAACCAAAAATATGTTTAGTCGAGGACCAAATTTCAATAGAAAGGTGCGTGAAGAAAAAGAGCAACAACACGGGACGATTAATATTTGAGAGAAGGAATGGATCCTCGCTCATTCGAAATTACAACACAAAACGTTTATTATATAAAGTCTTATTCGCATAAGAATTGCTGTAATTAAGACAACGAAATAATCCGATAATACGAAATTTATCGATCAATATTGGGTGGAAACGACGAATGAAATTCAAATTGAGAAATACGATTTGGGTTTTGCCGACTGTAAAGGGAAAAATCGATATTTTCGGAACGATTTCGATTCAATTCTGTGTGTAGACGGAAACTAATACATATTGGTATATTTACTACTTTATGTACGCTCCGTACTAATAAAAGTTTTATCGAAATCCGTTAAGAGGATTTCGCCTAACGCGAATTTTAAATTATCTTTATTTTTCGGCCGTCCGACTTCCTAAATAATTTAATTGGATCGGTCCTATAATTTGTATTTATTTTTGCCAAACTCGATTTAATTACAAACCAGAAAATGTACTCGACTCGAGTCAATTCCGGCAACGGAGGACGAATATCGGCGTCGGAATTACGTATTCGTCGTCTTACCCCCGACACGTATTCGGCGTACACAAGCTTATCTAGTTAGCGACAATTTATCGTATACGGATGGCGTGACAATATTTGCTAAGACGGAAAGATCGGGATTTTTAACGGATTAACAACCTTACTATTAAAAATACGACTTAAATAAATATAAAATTATATTTTTTTAAATACGAAAAAAAAGATATTTTATATCGTTACGACGATAAGAAAAAAAAGAAGACATTTTTGGTTGGTAAAAGTAGAAAAAAAATCCAAAAACGAGTTGCTTAACTTTCCCGGCGATGTTTAAAATTGCGTGTGTGGCGCCATCTGTTGCGACATTTTATTATAAAACGGCAAAGGGTTTAATTTTCGGGGTAGGGACGTGTTTTATAAAGAATTCTAATTGCTAATAACGAGTAAAATTGTCATTAAGACACACAACTCTTCTTTATCTTCCCATCAACCCACCTTTAACTCCCAAAATTTAACAGTATCAATCGAGTTGTTAAATGTATTAAAATTTAACATTAAATGATAAGAGAAGAAGACATTTAACGACCAGTAACTGCGATCTTCCGTACAAACACTTACAATTGATGTATTTTTCCGTTAAGTAACTTAAATAAATTTCGTCGAAACTCCGGATATTGCGTAACGCGTCATAATACTCCGTTACAACACCGAAAAGTCGTTACTTCACTAGCGCCGTTTTCCCTCCTACGCCGGCGCGACCGCGGAGTAAAGAAGCGTTTTTTTTTACCGTCCTTATTACCCTTTCGTAACAAAATCTTAATTAAAGTAATAATTTTAATATTTAACCTTTTTTTTCTGGAATGTTTCCTTAAAAGTCTTTTAGAAATTAGCCTGCTCGTAATGACCTACACCTGGTCGTCGCTCGGGTGACACCATTAAAGTAACGATTATACGATAACAATTTATAGTTTTGCCCGCTTCCTTCGGCCAGATTTTCTCTCTTAATGAAGCTATTTCGACCGCAGAAAATTGGTTACATTCTGATTTTAAAATTGAGGATAATTATCCGGGTATTAAGTTTTTCTCTGGCTCTCGGACGACGGAATTTACTCTTTTGCGGTATCGAAATTAATGGCTTTTTACGTCTCTTAATTGCTAAATTTTTTTCTTGTTTTAATTCGACGAAAGAAACGGTTATACGATCGGAGCTTAACGATATTACGGTGCCTCATTTTCTAAAAAATTCCAATTAAATTCGGCAATATAAGCGAAATCGAATTAAAACGACAAAAAATAGTCATGTCAGTCCGTGTTTCTACACTCGCCTCTACTCCGTTCTCCAAATTTATCACCCTTTCCGGAAAAAAATTCCAGCAACGAGTTGCTTAACTTTCCCGGCAACATTTAAAATTGCCTGTGTGTCGCCATCTGTTACGATATTTTATTTATTTAAAAAGAAACTTCTTATATTTTTAACTATTATAAAACAGCAAAAAGCTTAATTTTGAGGGTAGGGACGGGTTTTATAAACAATTTTAACCAGTAAAGCCGTCATTAAGTCCGACCCTACTGAAGATACCACGAACGACATTTTGAATTTTGCCTTTATCTCCCAATCCCGTCGACCTTTAATCACCAAAATTTAATAGAATTGACCTGCCTAATATGCAAACTTCCCTACAAAATTTCAGAAATTTTCGACAAAAAGCACGGGAGTTATTAAGCTTCAAAAGGTGAACGAAATCGTGTCCTCCCACACTATAACATCCATAAATACAGGAAAAAACCCCGAATTTGTTTGCATTTCTCCACGTTTCAAGGTTGCCCGAGTTCAAAAATGTAAAAATCTTGGGGGTCATTTTTTGATTTTTTGCTATACTTTCCGTTTTATATAACAGAGCTGGGTAGGTAAAAGTCCATCAACTCGCATACCCGGTTAGTATTTTTTTTAATTTCTAGCTCTTTCGTGCCTTAATCGATGCCCGCTTTACTTTAATCGATTTGAATTATTTCGCCAATTATAATAAAACACCGAATTAATAATGAAACTCGGAAGTCATTTCGGACTGGTTAACAATAATCGATGGGATCTTATCCACGGTAATAATAGACTCCATACGTAGATAATGGAAAGACAGAATCCCGATAAAAGTAGGGTTTAGCAAAGAGCGGTGCGTGCAACAACAAATCTACTACAAAACTAATAACGTCTAGACACTATGATTAATACCGTTACATTTCTTATTTCCTTTGGCTTTTCGTGACACCGTTCCCTATTTGACTCGACTTACTCGTCGTACTTACCGCGAGTAAAACAAAAACTCCAATAAATTTAATAAGATATCGATCGATTTTAAACGTATCGATCTTTTTCTTTTGTTAATAATCCTTTTCGGTTAATGTAATCCTTGGTGCCAAGATGGCGGCTATTAGAATAGGTTAGGTTAGGTTAGAACGTGAGTTCCACTGTTTCCTCGCTGGAATTAGAGACGAGCCGCCATCATGGCACCAAGGGTTACATTAACCTAATTTTCTATAAACCGTATACTAAAGGAAAGGGTAATGTGAAAGTTTTACTGTAATTTATAAATTTATAGATCAAGCAATAAGTTATACATTGTGGAAGAGTCACGGCTAAGAAATTCGACGTTTGGAGTCGAGTTATTATAGAAAAGGTTCGAGTCACTCGTTCCTTTGGCATTACCAAAGTGGCACACCATTTTCTACGTCGACGTTTTGATATTTACCTCGGGGTGGAAATGGATTTCGTTCTTTGTGTTCGTATTCGACAAAAAAAGCCGTTTCTTCTCATCGCCCCGGGACATTCGCATTCGCATTTTCGAACCGGTTTACTCCGTCGCGTGGATACTTTTGGGTATTTAGGTGTTACGTAGGCAATTACCGCGGTCTTATTACAGTTTTGTTGACGTTTCCGGGCATCTTCGAAAAAGACTAATTGCCTGTAAATAATCACCTGCTAATTAACTTTGATGAGTTATTTAAAAAAAAAAAAATCGTAAATGGTTCTGAGGCTTATAATCTCGGATTGTTTTTCGCTTTATTTACGATTTACGAACTTCCGAAATTTTTGACTTAGTATTGTGCCTATTTTCGAAACCATAAATTGTATAAAATGATGATGTTAGACGTTCTGTGGTTCTATCAACGGTTGTTATTTATTTTCCACGTCGACCGTTAACCGATTATAATTATTCCCTTGTATTTTACATTAAAAATATATAAAGTAGATATTAAAAAAAAATTCGTAAATGCCAATTTGTTTAATGATAGAGAAAACATTTATCCTGCACGTAACAGTTGTTTCTTCGTGCAGCATATTTAAAACCAGATGACTTTAATCGAGAAAACAAAAAGTTAAAGTTGACTTATAAGTGTACTTATTAATGTTATATATAACGGAGGAAGAGTACGGCCATCGGTCGTAAAATCAACCCCCGTAAATTTTTACATTTTTGGACTCGGGGAACCTTGAAATATCGAGAAATGCAAAAATATTAGGGAGTTATTTCTCTGTGTATGGATGCTAGTGTGTGTATACGGCGCGATTTTGTTCACCCTCTTTGACGCTTAATAATTTCCGTGCTTTTTGTCGAAAATTTTTGAAATTTTGCAGGAAGGTTTGATTATTAGGGCGATTGATACTGTTAAATTTTAATGGTTAAAGGTCGAGAGGGTGGAGAGATAAATGGGTTCGTGTGTATCTTAATGATAATTTCACTGGTTATTAGCATTTACAATTTTTGGTTAATGTTACCTATGGTTCCAAGATGGCGGCTTGTTTGATTCCAGCAACGAAACAGTGGGGACGCACGTTCTAACTTAACCTAACCTATTCTAATAATTTGGTTGCTAATAATTATGGTAATTTATTGGAATAGGTTAGAACGTGCGTCCCCACTGTTTCCCTTCTATTTTCCTGGAATCAGAGACGAGCCGCCATCTTGGAACCATAGGTAACATTAACCCAATTTTTTATGAAACCCGTCCCCACTCTCAAAATGAAGCTTTTTGCATTTTATAATAGTTAAAAATATAAAAGTTTTCTTATATAAAATATCGTAACGGATGGAGCCGCACACGCACTTTTAAATGTTGCCGGGAATGTTAAGCAACTAGTTGTTGGAATTTTTTCTTTTCATACGTGTGAAATGTTTCGTTTTACGAATTTTGGTAAAGACAAATAAAATAATAAAATTTATTAGAGATAATGTATTTAGGTTAAATAATACTAAAATTTGTGTATATTGAGGAAGTAGAATTAGTTCGAGAATCTGCGATTTACTGTTAAAATAATAGAAGAGATAACATATTTCGGTAAGAATTTTTCATATGATTATTTTATTCCGGTAATTCTTGCCAATTAAAGAAGAAAACTTAAGAATTATTCCGAATTTCTGTATCTATTCGAATTGTGTAGCAGCATATTTTTTAAGAGAAGTGATATACAGAGAGGTTGTTTTTGTCACTTTTCGATTCTTTAAAGATGTTTTTTAGTTCCCGCTTCGAGTTAAGACGGTATAAATCTCCGAAAAGAATCTCGGTTATTCTTCGTTTTCTTTTCTCAACTCGTTGCGACAGAAAAACTTTTTTTACTAAGTAACAGTAAACTATTTCCTTACCAGAATATAACATTAGAGTTGGAACTGACGATTTGCACATTGGCATCCGAAAAATGCAACTACACAAAACAAAATATTTGGCTTTACACATTAAAAAGTTTTAAAGACTTCCGGAGGAATACTTCGCAGTTGCCATCACTAGTTCTGTATAAGTCGTACAAGCCATGCGGACAAAATAAATTAGTGTATAATAACAGGGTCCATCGTTGTTAAAAATGACTTATGACGTAACGTTAAGAGAATCGATCGAAAGAGAGAAAAAGCCTATCGAAACACGTAATCTGTACTTTCTTTTATCTTTAAGAAGTATTCATTAGTATTAAAATGTTCCATTGTAAATATTTTCTACTATTATCGGAATGATGCGAGAGACTACGTGGAGTCACGCGTTACCTCTTACAGTGTTTAGTTTAGAAAGTACAGTACATACTTCCTAATCTACCTACACAAATTGGGTATTATTTCTGTTATATTCAAATTTAAACAAAAACAATAGGTATTGTCAAAGTCGAGCTCCAGACATAATTCCATCGTATCAACCGAAACTTCGTTTTATCATGTGATCTAATTAACGATTTAACAGATACATTCGTATGTCCTTGACATATCTTTTGTTTTTTTTAATGCCATTCCATAATAAAACCAACTCATTTTTACAAACTCCGTGTCATTGTTATACGAGAAGACGGATCGAGGACGAATCTTCGTCCTATTCCCACACAGTGCCGTAACTAGGGCGGTGCCAGCGGTGGGGACTCGGGGGGGGCGTAGAAATGACCCGGACCAAGTTTTGGGACATAGTTACAGAAGCTCGCACCGGGTGCATAAAAGGATAGTTACGGCGCTGTTCCCACATATATCAAATAGTAAATATAAACGAAACAAAGACATTTTACCTCGTTTTTGTCAGCATAAATCTTCGGAAATTATAATTATTCCATTACTCTTTTATATTACTAAGACAGGGGGAAAAAACCATTACAAATTCTCTTAACGATTATTTAATCACGCTGGTGGAGATGAAGATATGAAAAGGAAAAAAAAACGTTCAATTTTTACACTGCCTGAAGAAAGACACGTCACGATTCCGAGTCCCTCTGTCGTTCTGTGATTGGTCAAATCTCTGGACAAATCTGTTTCCGATTTTACATCACGAATGAAAGTCTCTACTGGAAAGAAACGAAAAATAACTAATATCAAATGCAATTCGGTGGCTTGTCACTTTTTCTGAAAAATTCTATGTCTAAAATTTGCCTTTCTTGTAAATACAGAAAAAGAAATATTATATATATATATATATAACGTTCCTCATTTACAATTAAAGTAATTTTTTAACTTTTTATTATTCTCGTCTTACAGAAAGGGTCATCTTTTATTATAATAAGAATGAAAGAAATTCGATTAGATTTTTTTAAATGAATTCTCTCAAATTGCCGTCGAGTAATGACAGAAATCTGATACATTATACGGGTTCTATACTTCAAAGTTAATGCGTATATTTGTTTTTTTATTTAAATATTTAAAGATTAAAAACAATTTTAACGAATTCTAAAGTTTAGCTTTAAATAATTGAAGATTGTTTTCTCGAATATTAGTTTTAACCGTGGTCATAAAATTTAAATAAATAATACATACGTACTGTACTTATATTTCATTTTACACCAATATTAAAGTGAAGCGGTTGCAGTTTCTTTTACCGAAGGGTCTAATTGAATTATTTTTAAAATGTTTACGTAAAAATCCTTAACACGAACGATATTAATACGATACGTGAGCAATTATAGAAAAAGTATCTAAAATTTTAATTGTAATTGTTCACGTTCTAGAAATATTTTTTGTTAAGCATTATAAAAATACGAAATAAAAATCGGAGCTCGCCATTTGGATTGTCCGAATGATTCGGTGTCGTATAAGAAATATGCTTAACGAATGCAAAAATTACTTAGGTTTGAAGAAGATTAATACCACAAAGACCCAGTGGCGCGTTATCCTATGGGCAAAAAGGGCAATTTCTTGGTGCCCCCACCAACAAGGGTCCCAAACAAATCTTTTATAAGAAAATATTCCTCGAAGAAAAATGTCTGAAGTCAACACTGTACACGGGTCACTCAATTCAAATCTGCCTGGGTTCCATGAAACTATAACGCGCCACTGCAAAGAACATCGAGCAAACAACGAACGTGTTAGATAAATGAAATTCAAGACCGGATATGAAGGCCCCGATTAACTATATACGAACTACCGATGCAAACCGGAAGTCACGTTATTTCAATTCAAAAATTTCCCCCGAAGGTGTTAGATTGATGACCGGCACGACTCTGTTGTTAAAGGAAAAGTATGATGTACAGGGGAAAGCCTCTACTAATTTGAGATGGAGAGCTTATATTTTAAATGAAACAAATTAAAAATATTATTAAAAATTTCAGCCCGGCATTGTGACGACGTTACAATAATCGTGGTGTAGTTGGTACACAAATAATCCTACTCCGACCTTACCCCTGTATATTTATACAATTGGCGATTATTGTCGTTATCTGCGTTATCAATATGACCCCATATTTGCGAAAATAAAAATACATCACTTATACGATATCGTCTTTACAGATTACACCAACAACAACAGAATCTCAAAGTTCATAAGACAATTGTAGTTGTTGGTATTTCAGTTTTTATAGAAAATACTCTTTAAATACATTTGAAAATTCGTTTTAATCGATAAACAAAAGATGCTAAGTCTTAAATATTAAGTATAAAAAATGTCCATCCATCTTAACATTTAATAATATTTTAATGCAAACGTTATACGCAGTGACAGAAAATTTTCCTGAACACTTGTCAAAATGACGAAAACTGGTTAACATAATGTCAAATAATCGATTGCTTCGATACGTCTCTCATTATACGTCTTTGTGGATCAGAAAGAGCCGGCTTTCGTCCAAAATAGTGTTCAGACTACATTAAATTGCGCTAAGATTCGTGTAAAAAATATTATTAGAGACGGGCATCACGTTTCGGCAATTGGAGGGATAGTCGAATTTCAGATTCTTCATCTTTGCATTTTTCATAAACTGACGACAACACAATTGTCAAAAATGTATGGAAGATATGATATAAAATTGATCTCTGTCTTACATTTTTAAACATTTTCCAACACGACGTCTTCTGTATTACGTGTTCGAGAGGGAGAGAAACTTTTAACGTGTCTTTTAATGTAAAGATTGACCAGTTTGCATTTCCGTGAGAGAGACAAAACCGAACACTTTGAATCGTTCCCAGTAACTTTTACACCCAATCGATTGCGAATTTGATTAAAATTGATTAAACCGCAATTCGAAAAAATTGTTTTTTTTTTTAGACCTCTAAATCTTCCACTATGTCGTCCGTCTGATTGTCTGTCTTTCCTTGATCTCGAGAACGAAATTATAGGGATGAAATTCGAAACCAGATATGAAAAGCGTAGGGGTAGGAGGCCCAGATTAACTCTATACGTACTTCCGATGCAAACCGGAAGTCACGTTATTTCATTTCAAAACGTCCCCAAGACTCTATTGCTAACAGGAAAAGTACGATATACAGGAGAAGACACTACTAATTTGGGGTGGATAGCATATACTTTAAATTAAATAAATTAAAAATATGAGTAAAAATTGCAGTCCGACATTGCGACAATGTCACGATAAATATTTGCTCATTTCTTTTATATTTGCAAGTCTGGCTCTCTTCATTTTTGACTTATTTACTTTATGTTTTTTTTCGTCATTTTTTACTAGTGGATGATCTTGTATATCATAAAGTTTAAAAAGTTAGAACGCTGTACATCAGTTTCACTTTCTCCCAGTTCACACAGAACTAAATGATTCAATATTTCTTTTCTCTACGTCGGAAAACACACAATTACTTGTTTAGAGAAAAAGTGTGATGTCACTTGCACTGAACAGAACGTTTTAAACTTATGAAATTAGATGATTTATGCTAAATTTTGGAATTGCATCCCAATTTAGCAATATCATCATCATCATCATCATCATCCCGAAAGTTTACTTATTAACATCCGGAAAACATTTTAAAGACTTGTAATGCAAATAAATTTGTTAATAATAAGGTATATTAGTAAATTACGTTTAATCATTGCATGTGTTTATGTATGCGTGACATGTAAACATGCGCCACCTAGCAGAGACGGGAAACAATCTCAATTCTTATTTTATCCCCCCTCAAGCACTGCATATTACAGTGCTTGAGAGGGATACGTACTGTACAGTACTGTACAGCCCTATAAATTCTCACTATCTGTCCTTCTTTAGTCTTGAGAACGGAGTTAGATACGCGAATGTAAAGAATGGAAAGCATAGGGGTAGGAGGTTCCGATTAACTATATTCGAACTTCTCATAAAAACCGGAAATGACGTTATTTCAATTTTAAAATTTTCCCCTAAAAGGTGTTAGATAGACGGCACGACTGCTAACAGGAAAAGTATGATTTACAGGGGCAAGCTACTTCTAAAATCGAGAGCATATATTTTAAAAATATGGTTAAAAATTGCAGCCCGAAATAATTACTTATCGATTTATTTATTTATGTATTCATAATTATATTAGCTGTATAGATATAATACCAATACATTTAACAGATAACTATTTATAAATACAACTCTCCGTGAATTTTGTAGCTTATGTCTGGAATCTTGTCACGTAATCGAATAAAATCGCGATGTAACGCTACTTTATAATACACGTAATAATAACGAATAATTTTTGTTATAATTGTAAAAAATAACGCTCTTGACGTTTATTATCATTATTTACAGAAAGAAAAGCTTGCAAAATTGACCGAAAACACGAAAAATAAAAAAATATCACGACTGATATTTACAGGTTATTTGTATCTCCTTTTTTATTGCTTTACATAAATAACTTTCATTTGAGTTTTTAAGAATATAATTTTTTCTTGCACAATGCGTATAAATTTTCCTGACAAATTACCAAAAATCAATTCAATTTTAATTTATTTGCATAAAATAAAACGACCCTTTAGCTTATAAACAACAATAGAAAATTGAAATCTATAAAATGCAACTTATTTTTATTAATTTTGCACCAATTTCCTAAACTAAAATCAAACAGATATCGGTCGATAACACTCGATAATATTCCAGAAATGATGTCAGAAGACACGTGTTACGATTATCTGTAAACAGAAAAATATGTAAAATGTAAATAAGTTCCGCGAAGAACATTAGAGATCGAATTTAAACAGATCAACTGTACAACATATACTAAATCCTGAATATATGAATATATATATATATTATAGAAAATGAATTTATTACTTTAGGGAAATATAACGATATTTGCCAAAAATGAAACATTGTTATTTAAAGATTACGAAGAATCAGAACCGGAAACATTTTATTAAAATATATACAGAACTCCGATTATTCGAACTAATTGGAACTGGAGGTAGTTTAGTTAATCGAACACCGAATCGTATATGCTAGGAAACAAAAACATTTTTCACATCCACCTATTATTTAGTTAAAGCAGTTAGCGAAAAAATATACCAGTTGTCCGTAATTAAAGTATCTCTATTGAATGCTGTATAGATTCGTGTGCTGCAGCCAAGTTCTGGTTGCCTGTGGATGGCCGAGCGATTAAGGCCCGAGAGGATAAAACCATTGCGGTTTGCGCCTCACTAACAGGCTAGTCACTTGGAGTTTTCCGGTGTTTCCTCGTCAGATCGCTCATGTTTAGCCTTACCGTAAATAAATAAAACAAATCGAGCGGTTAAGGTGTCAGCCTACCTCTCTGGGGACTCGAGAACGAATACGGAAGGGTCGAAAAACATCAGGAATTTTTCGAGGGTGGTCAGTCTTGGATAAGTCGGGCCGGTCCCTCACCATCCGGCTGCTCTATTGTGGGCCTATAAAAAGGTTTTCTTAGTACCCATATGGCGAAGAAAAAGGCCGAGTCCTGCGTATCAAAATGTATACAACTGTTAAATGTTATCTTATCTGCTACGACGGTCATCACTTTGTCGGAATGTGCATTTCTTGTGTAGTTACGAAAACATCGACAATGCTGCAACTACACTTCGGTAATTTTGCTGTCGTAAGAACTTTTGCCGAGGATCAATGACTCCACAAACTGAGGATCACGCAATTCGAGAAAACTGGACCCAAACCTATCACTTCACAAGTCGCCGAGGATGTTACCACAGCTGTTGTTGAACAGAAAATTAATAATGTTTCAGGCTCCAGTAGGTGTATCCTATGGCACCAGCGTAGAAAGTTGCATTGAGAAAGTTGAGCATTGTTACCCATTTAAGATCAGTCACAACCAGCAGTTGCTTGCCACTGACAGGTAGACTGATTGACCTTTGCAATGGCCTTTGTTGTCAGAATGGATGTATCATAGACATAGAAAAACGTGTAATGTGACAAGGTGCATTTTCATCTCAGTGAACAGAAAACATCCGAGACTGTAGCATTTAGGCCACGTATGAAAACCTTGTATTTTCCAGCATATTTCATTGCACTTGCCTAGTCTGGTGTGATTCACAGCCACTTTTATCCTTGGATCATTCTTTTTGAAGAAGCTACTCTCAATAGACCTGTAACATGATCCGTGACAGTCCAGAGATACCAAAAGATACAAAACATTTTGTTTCCCAACTGGAAAATGCCTGCATTCTTCACTTTGATGCAAAATCCTTTCATACATCAGACGCTGCATATAACATTTTCTGCAACATTTCTAATAACAGTATGATTAGTGGTACTATACATTTCCTATCGCCTGGCCACTTCGTTCTCCAGATCTTAATCCGTTTGATTTTTGGTTGTGGAGACAGTTAAAAAAGTGTGATTTATCGACGAAACGTAGCATATTTGGAAGTTTTGCAAGACAGCACTACACTGTAGGCTACTTGAGAAGCATCACAAAGAATTGGATTGAAATAGATTTGTTTCAATCCAATTCTTTGTGATGCTTCTCAAATAAAAGGCAGCGCAACACATGGGCGATCTGTCAAGGAAAGGGTGCCTCCGGGACTTTTATGGGAAACTGGCTCCTATTTAGGTGTTAGACAGGCGAAGAAACCCGGTAAAGTCCATGTTGGTGAAACGTTCACTCACGACCAACTTCTAGTGTTCAGTGGTTTTATCCACAAGGACAGTGATGGGCTACAGAGAATTATTGGTTGTACAGAGAAGGTTAGTTGTAGAACATACCCTTCAGATTTATATCTACAGAACAAAACACACATCGAGTAGTACCTCTATATCGCTAAGGTCTATACATAAATGAACAATTTGTCGCATGCAGTACCAAAAGTACCGTATTGGTGAATTTAGATACCACTTTTTCTGAAATGATTGTATTTGAACCGCTAAATATCTTTCTAGACAGCGTTGAATAAGGTTGCTTTAATTACGATCACCGGTATTTGTAAAGATAAAAGGCAGGAGACATTCCAGTGAAGATAAAGAAACGTAATTGGACGAAAGGACAAAAGCAACTGCAGAAGCCAGTTAGTGAAGAAACTGTAACAATAATTAAAAATATATAGAACAAAAATAATAAGTACGAGAAGAATTTGAAATATACAGTATAAAAGATAAGTTCTAAGTAATGGTTTCTTTGCAACTTGCCTTATTTAATTTCATGCACGAGTTAAAAGGAATTTTAAATTAAAATAAAGAACAATACAAACGTTTTAGTGGAAATTCTAGAAAGTCTAATTCCTCGAAGTAGCAACTTACAAACTTGTTAATCGAAAGATCAATTTTAGATCTTACGAACGACACGAAAAGATGAAATTATCATAACAAATATTACTAAAATTTTCAATATGGCGGGATTAAATTAATGCGAAAAAATTTTTATTGGTTAATCCAGCAACACATTATTTGAATGCATAAAAATCCGAAGTTAATATTGTTAAAGCTCGCAAGCATAACCGTTGAAGATAAAAAGGAAATTTGTAATAAAACAATAAATTATTAATATAAATTCAACCAATGCATCCAATATTTACAAGTAAAGATTAAACCACAGATTTTAGAACTACGGGGGATTTTTCGAGAGATTTTAAGCAAAATTATTCTCTAAGAGTAGAAAATAAATTAAATTTAGTTCTTTTTCTTGCGGAGAATCAGTTTGGCAAGATTTTCGGTATAAATGGAAAAACAAAACTGCGAAAATTAAAGAAAAACTGTCATTAATAAAAAGTCGTCAGACTCATTGTATTGAATGGACAAAAAAGCAGGTAGGGATCGAGAATGACGGAATGGATTTTTTCAATAAAAAAAATTTAATGAAAGCCGGATGGGTCGAACACATACCGGCACCATCTAAAGAAAAAGAAAAGACGTTTTACTTTGCACCAATTAAGAGGGTGAAACATAATAGCTTAAGAAGAATCTTTTTGCAAAAGAACAAAACTGGTTACGGAATTTCGACGTAAATGGCTTCGATTGCTATTGGATGAATAAATTTTTTTTAAAAAAGGTTCCTTTATTCGCATCGGAATGCATAAAAAATATAATTTTACAGAATTATCTGCATATTTTCATCTATAATCATCGTAAATACTATAGTTATTCTTTTATTTTACCAACTCGAACTCCATTACAAATTTCTGTCACACGCAATGGAAATGTCCACTGTCGACGTGTTAATTGTATTTTCTCAAACGTAAACAGATCGTCAATGATATGTTATTTATATACTGTACAGCCTGCTGGAGTTTATGTGTTAAACCGTCTTTTTAATTATCTCGAATAGCCTAAATACTCTTTATAATTCGAGAAAACAGACTTTTCGCGTGTTCGATTTTTGAACAAACGGATTTTTCAAAGTATCTGAAGATAGAGATTCTACCAAAAACATTTACTTTGTATTTAAGTTTTAAATTAATTCTTTTTAACAAATCATAATAAATAACTTTTTACTTATTTGTTTAACTTAAGTTTATCGAGGTATTCAAAATTACGTAAAACTTAAATAAACATGATTATCCAACTACGAAACGATAGACAGAAGTGAAAATTAATTAACGCTTACAAGCCTGCTCGTTGCGAACATACGCCCTATATCGATACAGTACAGAACTCTAACTCGGTGATCACTAAGTGCCGAATTTATTTGAGTTTATGCGCTCGTACACACGCGATTTAAAATGCCTCAAATATGCATCGAGCGTATTAATATACACTAAGTTTTACAGATCGAAATGCCTACTTTACTTCTGCCTGCCAACAAATCTTAACGTCTATTACGTCACAATTTTAAGTGGAAGGGGGACAAACACGCGACAATAAGAGACACGAGGAATTTAAAAATTACTACACCACAAAACACGTATTAGAATAATATTTCGTATAAGATATGCCCAATCAATTACGATCAAAATTACATTCTCAATAAAGTTTTATAACTTTCTACGCTATCTAATCAATCCTTATTGAATTTGTTTCTGTGTACTGTATACAATTGTTTACGAGACTGAGGATGACTGGGTTAACCTAGTTTCCTCCTCCAGTTACGTCACTGGTCTAAAGTAGTATATTTTTGTTTATATATCGGCACAAAATAATGAGAAGTGAGTAAATTATCTCCCTTATATTTAAATCTTTAAAAAATATTAGACTATTTACGTATTGTATTTACGAATAGTTTTCAGTGAAGAAATATGATAATGAAGTAATCGAATAAATTAATCATTAAGAAAACAAGTTGGTAAATGTATTTAGTGAAGAAAGAAGCCACGCTGTTAAAGTTTATTTCGTTTTATTTTGATTTATTGACTAGAACGTACCCGAGGAAAAACGCAACAGACAAAATATTGAAATTGTCAGACGGGAGAGTTTTGAAAAAAATTGCTAGAATAAACAGATTTTGAATACAATGGAGACAAAGAATATCGAATATTGTCATTAGAGAAAAGCCGGGTAAGGAAAAATAGAATCATCGAAAATATTGACAAAAAAATAAAATAAATAAAAGCTGGTTTACACCCGTGTAAAGTACAGTACGGCTTACAGTAACGAACATTTTATTTTTTGTGTAATAAACAAAAAATAACAGAATTTTTCAAAAACGTCGGTGGTAAAAGAACGGAAATATCTATTCATTGGATAGAAATTTATCCAAAGGTACAAATAATATGTAGATATTGAAGTAGTATTAGTACACGAATACGGGCAATATCACAAATATACTAGGAATGGCCCCAAACCGGTTGTTTAAAGAATAACAATTTAAAGAAAGAGAAGAAAATCCTTCCTTTATTTAATTGCTTTTAAGAAACAAAACTCTTATAATAATAATAATATGATATCTAGTTTTAATGATTTGAACTGAAATTGATAATAATGGATAATTGAAATTTTTTATAGACCTACGAATCCAAACTTATCGAAGAAGACAGCAACTTTCGTAATTTGAGAAATGACAGATCGCCCACTTGTTGCTTTGCCATGTTCTATCTATGCCTTCCGAAACGACTTTCTCCTATTTAGATACACAAAGAAATTGAGGATAAATCCTAGAAATAGTTTGAGCCCGCTTCCTCTCTCCATTCTAATTTGTAAGCAAAATTAAAGTTGTCCATTGCGCTCATAGTTCACTTATATTATCCTATAAAGGCCATAGAAGACTTTTATCTCTGAACCTAATAAAAATTAAAGTTTGAAGGTTTGAATTTAACGGAGCATCGAGAAGTTACACGCGATAAACCTGCTAGTTCCTATTAAAAATAGAAAATAGAGCATTTTCCCCTAAAAAATTCTTCTTTAAATGAGACCCTACTACGTAGAAATACAGTAAATTAGTTTCACTTTTTGATAATTAGTAATATTCAAAAATAGTCGGGCATTGAATCTTCGTTCGAATTGAAATCCGTTTGCATCATTGGATTCAGCATTTAAAATCCTTTAATGTACTACAAAATATGGCTAATTTTGTGGTACAAAATTATAAAATTACAACCGTTTTGACCATCAAAATATCGTTCAAAAATGAAGTTTGTACTCTATTAATACATCCAAAGTTTTAACTTCATTAGGATCGGAGATGTCTCTCCGGAACACACTATGAACAATGTGTACAATACGGATATCATCCGATTACAATAATGCGGGTAGTTGGAAAGTTCAAAACTATTTGGTATCCGTGTAGTAGCCTACTCATATTTCGTCGTGTGTATTAATACGATTCCGAGTTTGAAATAAAAAGAAAGAAGACTATAAAAACATTACAAAGCGATTGTACCGGTGCAGTACAGATGATTGTTCATCTTCCACGTCGTCCGATACTGACAGAGATGAAGATGCTTTATTCTCATTTACAATGGGGACGAAGAAGACTGCGTCGTTTAAAAATAAAATAAAAGTAGGTAGTGTTACATTAGACAAAGAATTAAATTGTCAGAAATTAATGGAACCTTCACTTCTAATTTACGGAGGCTTTTGAATGTTCTCGGCCCCATTCGACCAACTTCGAAATGTAGCGAAAGACTTTTTCCAGTACTTGGTGCATTTTCGACCCCTCCAAAAAAAAGACGTTAAAAAAGGGAAAAGTCATTTGTAATTTTAGATTATTAATTTAATTAAATTTGAATTAAGATTATTTAAATCTGAATATCATTCGAATAATTCTAGCAAATGTATTCTGTAGTAATTTGATAATCCCACCTGGACGGTGACTATTTTAATTATTCGAGACTAATGGTCTCGAAAAGTATTTAAAACTTAAGAGATATTCTAGACAATAAACGTTCATCTAAATCACAACATTTTATAAGATTCAATAATAATATTGGCATATTGAATATAGAATTGCATTGTCTGTAACAAAAATATTTCGACGACGAAACAATAGAAACAAAGCTTATTACACTAACAAACCAAAGAACAAGAGTCATTAAGTTATCGCTAACAAATATATTACCGTCGAAAATCGTCGGTAACAATTCAATCGTAAGGGAATAGCGAAAATTATCATTCGCCGTCAACTTAACCCAGAGGCATACAATTTCAATACTGTCTCCACCAATTTGTCAGACAAGAGAATCGCTATTGGTGTATCACTTATTATTTTCAGACGATAAATTTTCTGTTTTTTCACATAATTAAAATGTTATTTCCATTAATCATTCGGGAAATTTTTATCGTTGTAAAGTTGTTTTCCTCGAACGTACGAAATAGGATCGCATTGCAGATCCCTATTCGATTCAGACCGTACAAACTAGAAATTTCGCCATCTTCGGATCCTTAGAACGATACGGCAGATTCGTTTATCGTGTTTATGGGGTCCCAACGGACTGCGAGCTTCGAAAAGAATTATTTCTTCGTCTATATAGTTATTGATTTTCGTGAAAATGCAATTCTGTGATCTGAAATTAGTGTCGTGTTTTTATCTCATCTACATATTGAAGAATCTTAAGTTGCAACAGCCACAGACTCGAGGAGGAAACTGGAGATTTAACCGACATAATTTATAGGCTACGATCGAAAGCTGTCACCCACTCCATTTTTATTTTTTCATTAATAATAGAATCTCGATATCTGTTTTGCGTTAGGCACCATCTCTTGTTAAATTTAATAGTTATAATGAATTAATTTACAGGGTATGGAAGAAGAGAATAGCTATTTTGAAATACTTGACGGGCGAGCTGCGAATTTGGATGTATTGCAGCAAAAGCCGTTTATGTAATTAAATTGCATCCGTAATAATAACGGACACACAGTGATCGACAGAAATCTCTTTCGACTGGAAAATTTGTGACTCCGATCATCTTGAATTTTGTAAATTTGAGTTTGAGGCACCGGATAATTCCACGCTTTACATCGAATTTATTATTGGTTATGTCGAGTCTCGCTTGGCATTCAACTTCTTCGCTTCTTTCAGTTAGTTGCAGTTTAGTTTGGTTTTCAAAACTTATCCGAGAAAAGTTCCGATACCGGTGGAAACTTTGCACTATTAGAGTGGCAGATTTGACCAATAAGAGACAGGGATTGGAAACGAATTACTAATCGCGAGGATTCAAATATTGATCGATTTTTCTTCGGCCTTCGATCAATCAATGGAACAAATGCACAGTTCTGTATAATTTCTTTTAAAGAATATTTCTAATAAATTCTTCCATTGAAAAGTTATTATTCTATTATAGCTCCATTAATCGTTTGGAAGATTAATAAGGATGTTTTATCCTCGTTATACCCACATATTTATGATTTATAGTTAAACTATTTTCCCACTGTGTACCGTACCAGTCGAATATATTTGTATAAATGAATATTCATTAGAAATAAAAGTAAATATTTGCATAAACCCGAATAAATGCTTTAATCGGACGAAAAATATTCCGTTTTATAATTATCCTAATCGAAAACTACGCGTAAATATAATTGAACTATTCATTTTTGCTTGTAACTTTAATTTTAATAATTGCCATTAGCAGTTATATAAAAATTCACGTAAATACGCTTAATTAATCTAATAATTTTATTTAGAAATAATATCCGCATAATTTCCCAAATAAAATTACCGTTTTTCCACGGCATTTATTTTAAACAAACGATACAAACAATACTTTCGGGCCTTTAAAACGGTTAATATTTAATTACCTATCTGAAGAAAAAATAAATTAAACTCGATTTAAAACACATAAATTTTTTATAACCGCTGAAATAACACACAATAGCATTTAATAAAGACAAACTATAATAAAATAAACGTGTCAAAAACGTAAAATTAGATCGATAAATGGAAAAAAGATACCGCAAGTTTGCGCTTTGTTAAATGACACAGCGGACACGTTTGCAGTCGAGGAATTTTAAAATTCATTTTTAGTCGGAATATTCGTTTGAAAAATCAGAAATTTATTCGAATTGGATCTTCCGGTTTCTTACGAATTGATCCGTATCTGACACCAAAACTCATTTCGTTTGTTTTCTGTTCAAAATGGGATTAGGGGATTATTTCCGGTCGACGATATACTAGATTAATTGCCGATTTAACATACGTATAATAAGCCCTATTTACTTATTAACCATGTTTTCTATCGGTCAACAGAATTCATTTTAACAAAAATCTACGCTACCGATCCTCTCGTAACCTAGGTATTAACTAGTGTATCTAAACATAATAAAAAAGTATGTACTTTGCTTATTAATCGATATTTTCGGGTGTTTCTCCGATATTATCTTCCAATTATTATTTGAGAAATATTTAGCATAAAGTGAAAGGTAATTACGGGAATAATTTATATCTTCTTTACAAAAGAACGATTGAATTTGAAGATTTTTGAAAAGAATATTTTAATTGATTTTAATTAAAGCTGATAATCGATCAGATTTAATTAATCGATCGATTCTGAACGAGTTTTTACAAAGGAGAAATTCGTAAAAGGTGCGAAAAATCGAATAAACTAATTTAAAATGTTTAGGACCATTGGAATAAAACACACAGTAAAATCGGGAAATAATCAGGCGAAATACTAATTAATAATCATTAAAAATTTAAATGACAATAATATCGATTAGCTTTTCAACGAGAGAAACACGAAATAAAGATTTTCTTTTTTCTCACCGTAAAATTTGATTACGTTTATAAATATTAAAATAATTAATTCAATTATTACGTTTTCCATCGAATTACGTCCAGGCATTTAAACCAAATACAATTTAAGCCGGGAATAAATAATAATGGAAAGAACCATTAAAGAAGATTGAATTTTTCCAATGTTATCGAAGGTTATCGAAGAGAGAGACTTCTTCTTTGAATAAAAACTCTATTCCACGGAGAGGAAAGATTGTCGAGATTCGCTTCTCGACTTTTAATGCCCTCCAGAATTAAGAAGAAACTTTAACAGATTTGTATTTTCGTTATATAATAAAGAGTTAGAAGAAGTTGGGAAGTAAAACCGGCGTAATTTAAACAACCTTGTGTCTAACTTACATTTATTAATAACGTCGAAGTTTACAAAAAGGCAGCACGAGATCGTTTCTGGGACAGAAGGACGACGTCTTAATTAAGGCGAAGGTCGATAGACCATCGACGATAACGTCGTAACTGTCTTTTTCTCTCTTCTAATTCTCGCTCCTTTCGTCTTTTAATAAATTATTCGTTCGGATTAAGGAAATTTAACCCCCAATTTCTAAATAATGAGGACCTCGTTTGAAAGACCGCATTTTTTAATGCGGGGAGAAAGGAAGAATTTCACTTATTTCAACGGGTAAAAAGTCTTCGGTATCGCTTCTCTAAGCAACTAGACTCGCCTTAACAAACCAACTTCGGTTTATTTTTATGGCAGCGACCAGAAATAATTTTATTAACCGTTTACCGAAAACACTTTAGAAAATAGAAGGCAAGGGGAGGAAAAAAAAAAAAGTTCTCCGCTCGATACCGACCGACGGAATCGATGAATAAAAGATGAAACCGCCGACAATCGAACCGAAATAAAGGCGTTTCGCCAATCTTTCCGATTGTTCACAGTCGCGAGGCAATAGAAGGACCCCGTGACGTAACAGGCGGCAATCTCGTAAATCGTCAATTCTCGTCTCTTCCGTCAAAACGTTAATTCTTTTTTTTTTAATTTAGATGGCTCCGACGCTCGTTAAGGCGTCTAATTACCGATCGGAGAAGGAAAAAGAGACGTGGGTTCACATCCGCGGTAGGAAACGAACAAAATTAATGAGACGAGAATTTTCATTCGCGCGCCTCGATCAACGTTTAAATTGTTAATGACGATAATATTCTGGGAAATTGAGTCTGCGAAAATGATTTGATTAATTAAACGCATTATTGTAGGCTGATAAGTTGATTACTCGGTCGTATTTCTATTAATCTAATTTATTCCAGTTGAAAAAGAATTTGTTAGAAGAAGAAGCGGGCAAAATAACTTATAACGTATCTGTTTATCGATTTCCAAACAAAATTAAGATATTTTCTTTTAATACGTTTCATTTGTCTCCGTTGATTATTTTTCTTTTTTCCGCCATTTTTCCCACTAAATAATGCCTTTAACGAACCAATTTCGGATAATAGATTTAATGGTTTTCTCGTTTTACCGAGAAAGAAATTTTCCGAAAAACACTTTCGGTGTAAGATTTTTTTAACTGCCGAATCGGCATTTTTGAATAAAAACGTCCTTTAAACAAATCATTTGAAATACGACGAAGACACGATACCTATCGATCAATTTTCGTCCGTTTTCCGCATTGGAAATAACACATAGGGAATGTTTTTTTCCGGTTAATTTAAGAGTGTAAACACTGGAAATAACGTATTTAAATCCGTAAGACGGTAAAGGATCTTTCGTCAAATCCGAGTAATCGGTATTGGGTGATGGGGAAAGACCGACAAGTTACGAGGCAAAGCTTTCGACGGACTAAACGGGGGCGCCTAACCCGGTGGTACCTTTGACGTCACACCTCGTAGTATTGTTGGCCGGCTTCCAACTCCTTCCCGATCCATATTTTCGAATCGCACGGCCGATACGATTCTACTATCGCCATTATTATAGAATATAAATTTTCACCAATCCGGAATAAGATTAGAGGAAAGTACGGAAATTTCTTGCGATCGAAAACAAACTTAGCGGAGGCAAAAATGGCTTTCCATTTTCCGTTAATTATAATTGGTTCTTCCACGCTCTCGATCGACGCGAAGTAACGTCTAAACCAATCGACGCCCGTCTGGCAAATCCTCGGGATCCGCGGGGATAGGAAGTAATTCTTCGCTCGGCAAAACGGCCGTCTGTCGACCGACCGGCGGAGATCGAAACGACTTTGGTTTCGATCGGCGGGGGCTTAAGTATAGAGACGATGTTTTCTCGCTCGACCACCCTCCGTTAGCCGGGTACCGTCGACGGAACTTAATCCCCAACGTCGAACGAATTCGTCCAGTCGAATCGAAATTACGTCACCGGACGAGTCCGGAGTAGAGGAAAATGGCGGGGTGCAGCGGGCCGTATAAAACCCTCCCGGACTTCTTCCTTCCCATTTCCCGGAGAGGGGTTCGAGACGGACTCGGTGGTGGATTAACGAAGGAGAAAGGAGAAATCTTTCCCCGTAAGTCGAGTGTCGTCGAGAATATTTTTCCGGGTCGATTAAAATCAGTTTATAAATGTAAATTCCAGTTTTAAAAATTCGCGGAAGAAAAAAAACGCATTAAATAGCCCGAGGTGGTACCAATTTCCAATTCATAAAAGTTATTGTTAGGGTGAAACGGCGCGTGTCCGCTTTCACCAGCGTGTTGTTTACGCGGAGGTGGTAAATTAATTTAAACCGAATATTTGAATATAAGATGGTAAACATTAATTCTACTCGTTTGGGAAAAACAAACGAACTCGCCGGGAAAAATCCAACAGAAATTTATGTAAATGTAAATTTACTTTTTCGGGATAGCTTCGGATTATTATTACTACTGGACGAAACGATAAAAAGAAAAGTTATTAAATTCCGTCCCCACCTCACCGCTCTTTCTATTCCAAAAATCTGCGTGATTTTTATCTTCGAGTTTCGAAAATTATCTTTGGAAAACGTTAAAAAACACTACTGAATAACTTTTTCGATTTTATCGGAAAACACGTGAAATAACCACGTTACACTAGTCGGAAAAGAAGAGAAAATCTAATCAAAACGAGAATATAAAACGAAAGTTTCTATTAAAAAAAAAATCGCGGAGAGTTTAAAGATGCGGAGGAAAAACCATCAACAGTTGTTTGTTATTCATGAAATATACGAAACACGACAGATAAAAAATACTCGCAGTATAAATATAACCGCAATATTCCACTGAAACGGTTTTATCTAAACTTACATTTTTAACCGGAACCTTAAAATTTATTACTTCTTCTCTTTACCTATTTTCAGACACCGATTTATTTCGCGTTAAAAGGCAAAAACCCGGTTAAAAGGAGAACTCTTCCGTAACGTCGGGCCATTAACAATAAACTAAACGCTTAAAGAAATATATATATACATCTGGGAATGAAATTACCACAGAAGGAAAATAAATAATTTGGATATGGCACAGTATCGGCGCGTAAAATACAATTAAAAGACGGTGGGCGTTCCTTCAATTGCTTTCGTTTTTTGTAAAGAATTAATCTTCCGGATATTCTATCGGACGTTTAAACTACTTCCCCCTCCATTTTTTTATGTTATTTAACGAATTTTACGGGAGATAAGACGGGTAAAAATTAGAATTTGGATCGACGGACGGAAATTGCCAACGATTTTTAGGTGGAAGGCCTTTTACCTCGTGGCGCGACATCTACCGGAAAAAGTGTTTTCGGTCGGAAGAGAATAAGTATTCAATCGTCTTATTTAATATTCCATTGGCATTTTAACTTTAAATTTTATTAAAATATTTTTAATAACCCGAGAAACATCGGAGAGTTTTGGGTCAGAATATTTTAATATCGGTCGGGAACGAGAGATAAATTTAATCACACTTTATTAAATAAGTCGTTCTCTCTAAGTTATTGTTAATTACGCGTCCGATGGTGACGTTTAAAATGTCGTTCTCTCCGTTCGCCGTTATAAAGGTCTTCTCGCCAGGTGGCGCTTCTCTTCTTAATAAATGCCCTCTAACGACGAATTTTCATTACGCCCGCCATTTCTATTTTCTGCGCTTTCCGGATCGGGGGGGAGGTAGTCTACGCGCCCGTCTTTCCCTTCCCGGTTTTTCGGCCACCGATTATTTAAATACTAATGGCTAATTTTCGTACGTCACCTTTGTTGGGAATAAAAAGCTATTTTTTAGAAAGTTTTTAAAGAATGGCCCCGTGGAAAATATGGAATCGGGCGCTTAATCTGTTGAAAACCTCCATTTAGATCAGTGTTTCCCAACCTTTTTTGTGCTATGCCCCACCTAAGCCTTTCTAAAATTCTTATGCCCCCCAACACATATGTTGAACTCTTTTGGAAGATCTGTCGTTGTCGTGTTCGTTGAAGTTTTTTCTTCCACTTAATTGCCACACTGTTTTATCGTAACCACAATAAAACCCAATTCTTTCATCAGTCTCTTGCACTTTCCAGTCATTGCCAAACGCAACCTGGAACACCACAACTCGCGTCTGCCCACCTTGAGGTCTGGGCAAAGAATGTTCTTTCTCCTCTTTCACCGGCCTCAGGGCCTCGTTCATCTCTTTGTTCTCAGTGGTTCCCAGAATTGTTAATCCCACCCCAAGGGAAAAGGGTTATAAAGGAAAGTTCTAGAAGGAAAGGGAAACAAAGAAAATTAAAACTAACTTAAATCAATATTTACAACGGCTATACGGTTAACTTAAACTCTTGACGAGTTTCGAATTGCCCCCCTTAACAATCAAATTGCCCCCTTGTGGGGCGTGGGCCCCACGTTGGGAAACACTGATTTAGATTGTTAATTAAGAGAAGAACGTTTTGCCCTTCGATACATTCCTCGTACGTCTAATAATAAGTCTCCAATCGGAGGCGAAAATGGATAGACGTGACCGTACGTCGTAGGCCCGCATACCAGCGGTTCCTAACGCAAATTAGGAAGGTAACAAGTCTTCTCCGGTAGAAACGAACCGAATTATTGCTATTATTTGGTACAAAAATACGGAATCGTATTTAATTCGGGGTGCGGATTTTTTTCTTACGTTTTCTTCGACTTTAAACACGGGAAATATTTCTTACGAACGAAAAAGTGGCGGCGCATTGCGTTCCGCTAAAGCCGCAGCCAACGTTTAACTTATAGGAATGTCCCGCTTAAGAAGACAGAAGCCGGACATCGGTCGTATCCGACGTTGATGGATCACCGCTCGGAAGTAGAGTACCCTCTATCTGGGAAGTGACGTCACTTTACTATCGGTAAACGATCGTCGGTAGTGAAAAATTCCGTTTTTCTTTTTTTCCTTCTTCGTCGCTCGTTTCTTTTTATATCTATTTTGGCATTAAACTGTCATTTTTAGGTGTAGACTTTGTCTTTGACAAACGCGTTGGGGAAGTGTTATCGGAGATTCCGCCTTAAACAAATTTAACTTTTCCGGCACGAAAATTATTGGCTTTAGCAATGTTATCAAAATTTAACAATTTTGATACATTTTACCACGAAACGCCCGATCTATCCGGTTATTCGATATTTAAAAATACGATTATTATATTTAAATGACGAGAAATCATTTGTTGTGACACGGTCACAATGCGGGCTGCGATTTTTAATCATATTTTTAATTTACTTAATTTAAAATATATGCTCTCCACCTCAAATTAGTACTGTAGTGTCTTGCCCCTGTATATCACTTTTCCATTAGCGATGGAGTCGTATCTAACTCCTTTGGGGGAAACTTTTTAATTGAAAAAACGTCACTTCCGGTTTGCATCAACAGTTCCTGTATAGTTAATCGGGGCCTCCTGCTCCTAAGCTTTCTACATATGGTCTTTGACTTTCGTGTATCTAGCCCCGTTCTCGAGATTAAGGAAGGACGGACAGACGAACGGAAAGAAGACGGTGGGAATTTATAGGTCTACAAGTTTTTTTTTAATTGTAGCCCAATTAGCAGTAATTAATGATATTTTTAAACTTACCTGGTAAACCGGAACGAATTAAATCCAATCCGAGCCACGATATCTCCACCGCTTGACGATTTACTACGGTCGAAATTATTGGTAAAGAAACAAGAAAGAGTCCAACAAGCGAAACACGAAGAAGGGATTTCTAAGATTAGAAAGGCAAACGCGTTCGGCCACACATTATCAATACGAAAAGTGGTTTTGTCGCGCAAAGACACGCTTTTTGTAATACTCGACATCTGTTGCCTTCGTTCATACGTAATGTGACGGATCTTGCAGTCGATACCGGAATATAAACCCCGCTGTAAACGTCTCTGTTTTATATATTGAGAAAAGTGGAAACGATATCGCCAAACGACTTTAAAACGTGGTTTGGAATTTGTTTCGGGAACGGCAGCGTAACGCTATAAGGAACGAGCGTACGAGAAGAGACATTGTCGACGTGGTAACAAATACGCGAGATTACTTAACGTAGGCTGCCACCACCATGGAATCTTTCCTAACGATTTCCGTACTTGTCTTCAGATAACTATTGAATTTTTTTTCCGCCAACGCCTTCTAAGACCATTCGCGGTTATTGCCCGAGTAATTACGGTTTCCGCTTCCGCCTAGTTACGTATTTATGGTTAACGTAACAAAGTATACCGTTACCGAGACGATCGACAAACCTCTCTCGGCGGTTAATGCCGGTATCCTACGGAATGGGTGCTTTTATACTTCGTTTAATTCAAAAATCGATTGTATTTTAGAGAATCCATCTGCGTGTATTTGGGAAAAACGAAAGAAACTTGGCTTTTAAGTTTACCTTTCCGACTCGACGTACTGTACCGCGCGTACTCCGTCCGGGAGAATTGCAAATGGCAACCGGATTTGAAAAGAAATTTAAAAGAAGCGCAGATTGTGCGGATTTAAACGGGCATCGGAAGGAGGGGGAGACTCACCTGCTAACAGCTGAATCATGCCCAATATCCTGGCCGTGCTCTTGGTCAATACGTCCGAGATGCAGCAGGATGCGATCGCCGTGAAGGCGGCCAGCAGAGAGATGGCCGAACCCACTCCCACCGCCACGGTGACGATCTGCCACGACACGCTGGGGATGTCCGAAAAGGTAGTGTAGCGTCCGCACTCGTACACCATGACCCAGTCGCCGTCTTCACCCAGTCGCGGGTAGACGCAGCGACGAAACGATCCGAACGTCACCTGCGTCCGGTTGAAGGAGGTGCCTCGCAGCCAGTAGGGACTGTAGAAACCCACCGAGTTGAGCACCGAAGCGATCAGGGACAGGACAGACCACAGCAATCCTACACCCGTGGCGGCAACGGGCATTGTGTTCACCCGGGACCATTCATCGCGCACTGTCTTATAGGCACTACCCGTGCCCGGTGACGTCACGCGCGGTTCAGCGCCACTCGATCACGTGCTTTTTAACGTACCCGCTCTACCACGTGATTCTCGGTCTCCACCGCCCCGATTCTTCCTCCTTTCCTTTCGTTAACGTCCGTTATTAAACGAAATGGACTTTTTAAATTTTAATTATCGTTAAATTTAATTAGATAATTTTTTTTCTAGAAAGGAAAAATCCCGAACGAACCCGGTACGAACGACGTACCGTAGGCGGTGGTCTAATTAATTCTGCCAATATTTTAAAATCGATTATTAACGGAGCTGGTACGAGAGAGCGGATGTTTACTCGAGTGTCATTGGACAGAGTAATAAATACTTTAACTTCTCCACCGATCGCTACCGTCTTCGATACATGATTAATGATTCCACTACTCTCTTCCTATTCTCATAAACATTTTAACGAAATAAACCATTAAATATTTCTTCCCGTTAATGTTGTCCTCTTCGATAAAAAAGTATTTAATTACGCTCATTGGTCTACGCTATTTTTTTACTCGTCTTATCCAATTACGTCGGTGACGTTACGTAACGATAGCCCGTTACGGTATTTCGTATACCGATACGAAGGAGCCATCGACGTAGTTTGGATCGGATGGGGGATTTTAATAAAAGTTCTAAGGCGTAATTCGGTATTCCGTAATTCGAGTAGGTCTACCAGCTAAAAACATTTCCTATTAAATAACAATTAAGTAAATTGTAACACGAGTAACCGTAACCGACTTCTGGATAACGTAGATTAACGTCATGTAAACGAGACTTTTAGATTATTTTTTTAGATAAATAAAAATTGGTATAAACATAAATTATTCATAAACTCCGTTGTGTAACGGAGCGAACATTTCTAAAATTGAGTTGTGGATAGTTTTTACTAGTAGAAGAGAAAGACGTAACGTCTACGAATTTTAAACTGTTTACGAGAAGTTTAGGAATTTCTTTCGTAGCTCAGAATTAATCTCGGAAGAATAATAATCACTATTAACGCATCCATCGTCTATTTGCAAGTTTGGGTAGCGACTTGGACCGGAAACACGATGACTTATAAGACGATTTAAGGTCTTACATAATGATAAGTAAGACCTTAAATCGAACAATGAAAACACCTAAAAATCTTTACGTATATTTAAAAAAATAAGTGTTTTTTTCGATCTCAAATTATGACCACGGTCTACGGACGAAACCAATTCCTACTTTAATTTTTCTTTTTCTTATTTTAAATTTAAAAATCGCTTTCCTTCTCCATCGACAATGAAGTCAATTTTAAGAGAAATAAAGAACATTCCTTTTTTTATAGATGTATGAATGATGGGAAACTGTTAAACGTTCGAATTTAAAAGATTTCAATCGTACTTCAACTTAGAATTCTATTGCTGGCTATCTAAATAATTCAAACTTCAAGAGTTCTCTTGCCTTTCAAACTTCTAATATACGGGAGTAGAAGTAATCAGTGCAGACCCCGTTTTAAAATATCTCATTGTAAAAATACTCTCGTTCTCCTCCGATGGTAAATTTTACCCGTCAGCTCACTCCATCTAATAAAAATAAAAAATAAAAACTGTAATAAATGAAATAACAAAAGAACACCGCAGTTTCCAGTTTCTGTGTTTTTCTTTTAATTTAAAAAAATAATAATAATAATAATAATAAATTGTATAATATTACACGTTTGAAATGGTGTTTTGCTTAAATTATATCAAATTGTTCGGTTCATTTTCTTTTCTTCAATTACTTCTCAGTGTGATTAATATAATGATATTAATCACGCTCCGAACTAATTGTATTACATTTTTAAGTAAGCTAACTAATTTGATTAAGAGAGTTATTTCCCGAATAATTTTGAAGCCGGAAGCTTATATTTTACTTACAGTAATTAAAAATTACGTGGCGTAATATTGATTTTAAATTGTAATATATTGTACCCGTTTTGGCGTAAATTAATTACGGCACGTCGTGGTATTTTATTCGTCGTATATTCGGTACGTTTGAAGAAGAAACGGCGCTCGAATCGCTGCCGTAATTATTGCCGATTTCTAAGCCGGCCTCCATTTTTATTATCTATAGCAAACTCGACTTCTGGTATCGATTTTTAGACGGAAGTTTCGTGATATTTCATGGGTCAACCGATGCGATGACTTACTTTACGTCGCGATTACGACGATTTCCCCCCCTTCCCCGAGCCAATTTTCGTGCAAAAAAATTGATATTTAAAAACGAGAAAATAATACTTACCGGCGTGTGTTGGGTAGCGAGATGGGTACAATTGACAAGTTAGAATATGCAAATTTCCAACTGTTTCGGTGGGGATGTTTTTCCCCGTTTTACGGATCAATGACGAGAGTAGGTGTTGTCGGACTCTAACCGGAATAGGTTACTCTCGCCTAATGATTTTTTTTTTCTTCTTTTCTTCCTAGAGAATCTCATTACTCCAAATCCGTTGCGATTCGAAAGAGGAAAGTCGTAGCTAATTTTTGAGGACGTCGACCGGGTTTATTAAATCCGTTCCGTTTTAATTTTATAAAACTTTACGACTAAAATAGAGAAAATATTTTAAAAAATCCGTTCGTAGTACCAATGCTTTTGGACAAAAATAAAATCGATCCTCCACGTAAAATATATTTTGGTTAACGTTACCCTTGGTGCCAAAATGGCGGCTCGTCTCTGATTCCAGCAAGGGAAACACGTTCTAACCTAACCTAACTCATTCTAATAAATTACCGTAATTATTAGCAACCAAATTATTAGAATAGGTTAGGTTAGGTTAGAACGTGTGTCTCACTGTTTCCTTACTGGAATCAGAGACGACCCGCCATCTTGGCACCAGAGGTAACATTTTCGATACGGTCTCTTTTATTTCGTACTCTCCCGTATTACGTTAGATAAAGGGTCTTTCGTCCGTTCACCCGTTATACTATTTACACGCGACGTAAATTTATAGATTGAAATTATTGTTGTTTCTTTACGGGATTAGAATAGACAAAAAATATATTACTTACGCTCTTTATAATAACGTGAAGTACGGATAACGTTTAGGAAGTAAAAAATGAAGTTTAGGAAAACGAGAATTAATGTCGGTCCGGGAAGTTGATCTGGAGTATAACAATTCGTCTGTGTCGGATGTAAGAAAGTTGGAAGGAACCGAAAATTACTGCGAATTGTTGACGGAGAACGAAATCGATAAAGTAGGTTCACTTTACGTGATTACGGAGCCATCGTCGGACGATAACGTACATTTCTCAGTTATTCGCTCCGATTTCGAATTTCTCATTTAACCGTAATTGCTTTCGGTAATTTGTCACTTCCGTTTTGTTTCTTTAATTATAATCTATAAATTTGTTCGTGTTTTTCTCCGACGTCATTTCCTTCGCTCAATTTTAAAATTTAAGATAATTCCGATCGGATCTCTTTCGTATTTTTTCCAACCGCGCGGAGAAGATAAATTATCAATTTTTTACTTTATATTAATATTTATAAATTTACGATTAATTATTAACGAAGAAAGTAAATGAAACTTAATAACGAAAGCGTTAATCGTATAACGTAGGTGTTAAGTGCGACGAATTCGCCGCCGAGTAATTTTGTTAGGAGTGTGTTGCTTTCCGATATTTCTAACAAAATACCAGGGATTATATTTTTTTACAGACAATATCTTTAATTTTAATTGTAAATATCGGAAAATCGGCGCATTCTCTTTTCCTCTACGTCTAAATCGTTCGTATTTGGTGTAGGCTAATTGTTAAAGACTCGGTTCGATAAACGAATTTGCCGTATTGAATTTTAAATGTAAAATATATAAAAAATTAATATAAAATGCCGAGCTTCTAATTTAATTTTACTTTCGAATAATATATCAGAATTAATTTGCGGAAGTTTAAAAATTAAAAAGGCACCGGTGCGAATTGAATTATGTAAATAATTTATTTAAGTATTCTTCGAGAAAATAAATGGCATATTTTTTACTAAATATCTTTTTTTTTTCTTTACTGTTTTTTAATTAGAATTTATTCGAAATACGAGAGAAGATTGCGGCCGTACGCCTACGGGTGGCTAAATTTAAATAATTTTATTTGGTCTTTAATATCCGGAATGGGAGTCTTTAGATATTCCGAAGAAAAGATTAGAAGCGTAAATTGAGTCGGTTCCTTCACGACTGACGAGGGTGTAACCCGGGTAATATGGCGGAGGACGGTATCCAAAAATCAATGAAGTGCCAAAGCTATTGTCCGGTATAAAATAAGTGAAGTAAACATAGTGAGCCGAACTACGGCAATATCCTAGACTCGACTATCAATCACGGAGATTATCAAATGACAGAGGCACAATGTGATGACTTCAAAAGTGGATCAACTCGAAGGTCGTAGCATAAATCTTGTATTTAAGAAAATGTCAAAATCATTTTTCCTAACTTTATTTCTTTTCGCGTTCGGATGAATCGGATGCCAATTATTTTGCAGTTTTTTCTGGGTACGGACTCGCTTCTAAAATTACTTATCAAAGCGCGATCCATTTGTCAAATGGTTCACTCCGGAAAATCGTTTTCTGATGGGTTTTAACTCTTTCATTATCATAATATGTTCGAAATAAATTACTCTCTTTTCGATTGTAAACGAGTTGTCGATACTTAATAAGATTCGAAACCACCTCCTTACGCTTTCTTGTAGGACCGGTAAGATCCGAAGCCAGCCGTGTCTTCGGCCGATAATGTTAGTAGAGTAAGGCTTAAATCATTTACTTTCCAATTAAAAAATGTATTTATAGTTATTTAATATTCGAAATTATATTTGTAATTAAATATTAACTAAATACAGCGTGTTCCTTTAATGAATACAATTACATTTGTATGTAATTTGATGTAATAATTGTAACATCTGTATAATTATTTATTATAAAATAACGGGTTTTATAGATAAAAAATTATTTGTAGCAGTCATTATAATACCGTAAGTGTAAATCAAAATGTTTTATTTTCATTACTCAGCAGTCCTCTATATTCTCATTATTTTCAACAACGTCTTCTATTATAAAGAAATTATTATTTATTAAATGAAATATTTTATCAAATTATAAATTATTAGGAAATTTGCTGAGTGTAGTCGTTTATCTATAAAGAAACCGAACAAAACATTTCCCATCGTCACTATTAAATTTCGAAATTCTCCATATTAAAATATATTTAATTTCTTCTTTTTTTTTAAATTTTATATGCTGTATTTAATACATAAAGATAGGAAATAATATATTCAGTAGGCAAAAACTATAATAATTACTACACATGTATAATGCATACGTAATAAAAGATGCGCGCGTAATGAAATGCACATTATTGCAAGATTTTCGAATAAATGAATGTGCATATCAATACATAAATTACTTGTCATCGATTCTCTTTGTCAATAACACGCAGAAGCGATTCGTATAATCGATTACTCGAAGTACAACTTATACATTAGTCGAGACAATACTAAAAATTACCTTCGAGCAGTCGGTACTTTTATGATGTATATTGTGTCTTAAAACGAAATTTCCTTCCGTAACGATGGCGTTAAGTCCCAACCCCCAACCCCGATTACGTTAACGACGATTGATTGAGGAAGCGGAAATAAGTCGTCGTAAACGTATCTTTGTCAGTTTTTACTTCTCTAATCAATCGTCACTCGACGAACCATTTCTCCATTCTTATCCATTAAAGTATGTAAGAATGCATGGCCTATATTTTGTACGAAAGAACCACCCACGTTCGTAAGAACTTTCTGACTGAATTTCTTCCCCGTCAACATTTTAAATAAGACAAACTTAATACCGGTAGTGTTTTTTTTAGAGAAGAAATTGCTATTTCTGACACGAACTTAACGAAATATTTCGACTTTCCGTTAGTGTTCTAGAATAAAAAGATTTTTAGAACTATCGGATCGGTCGAAGGAAGACGAGAAGTGAAAATATAGACAAAAAAATTTCGCGGAAAGATGAAATAGAATAAGAAGAAAAAAATCCAGCAATGAGTTGCTTAACTTTCCCGGCGACATTTAAAACCGAGTATGTGGCGATATTTTTGAGGGTAGGGACGGGTTTTATTAAAAATTGTAAATGTTCGTAACGAATAAAATCGTCATTAAGTCCGACCCTACTGAAGATACACACGATCCCCTTTATCTTCCCACCCCCTCGATCTTTAACCACCAAAATTTATTAGTATAAATTGCCCTAATAAACAAAATTTCAGAAACTTTCGACAAAAAGCACAAGAGTTGAGCTTCAAACTAGGTGAACAAAATTGTGCTACCCCCCACACACACACTAATATCAATACGTACAGAAAAAAACCTTCGAATTTTTTTCATTTCTTGATGTTTCAACGTCTCACGAGTTCAAAAATGTAAAAATCTTGGGGATCATTTTTTGACCGATGGCCATACTTTTCCTCTGTTATATACAGTATAAAAGAGCCAGGGAAAGTAATAGGTGGAAAGAGGAACTGTTAAAAATACTTATCTATAAGCGAAAAATGAGAACGATGTCGCTTGCACGAATTGCAACTCAATATATTTATTAAGTTATAAGACATTAATTTGTAACGGGAGTGTGACGTCGTACATCTTCGTCCTGTGGCATTCCTACATATCTCCTCGCAACCTCCGCTTTCAGTCGATCGGATCAATGAAAACGCAATTCCGAAAATTCTGTTAGTTTGGAATGTAGAGAAGGAACCGAAAACATTTCCTTATACTTTTCTATCTAACGAAATCTGTCTATTCTTTCGGACAATTTCTTAAAATTGTGTCAAATCATCAGGGACGATACGCATCCGATGATTTATGATAAAATGTTACCGGGGAGGAATTTTGGAAACGTGTCGAGATAAGTTTATGTTTTATGAAACGTTCGGATATATGGAAATAACATAATATTTGAGATCGGTTTAAGATAAATATGAATTATTTACTTTATTTTTAGAACGCCAATAATGGGATCTACCTATTCATTTTTCGTACTTAATGGCGAAATTTTCGGACGTCGAGGTTACCAATTCGTATTTTCAAAAACACTACAGGACTTAACCAACGTTAACCAACGGGCAAAAATATTTATTATGACATATCCACAATGCCAGGCTGCAATTTTTACTCATATTTTTAATTTATTTAACTTAAAATATATGCTCTCCACCTCAAATTAGTAGTGGCTTGCCCCTGTAAATCATACTTTTCCTTTAACAACAAAGTCGTGCCGGTCATCTATCTAACACCTTTCAGGGAAAAACGTTTGAATCTAAATCACTCCCAGTGTATTTTGGAAGGTTTCTATATAGTTAATAGGGTCCTCCTGGCCATAAACTTTTCATATCTGGTCTTGACATTCACGTATCTAACATATTTCTCGAGATTGAGGAAGGATAGGCGGACAGCGGCATTTTCTTAAATGTCAGCCCGCTCAGAATATCGTCGATAGTGTTTAATAGATTCTAGCTGTAAAAAATATCACAAAAACTCCTCAGATAAATTAGGTTTTCTTGCGGAAACATTAGGAGCGAGTCGCATAATCTGTGATAAAATATGGCCGAAAAGCGAGCCGATTTAAAATGCGTGACAAATTTAGGGAGGAGGTCCGCGGGAAGATATAAAATCGTATCATTTATAAAACGCCAATATCTATAAATCTTAATAGTGTTACTGCGAGTACGATATGCATTTATACGAATAGTTTTTTCTCCTTAATTTCGGTTGGAATAATATTAAAATTATGTCGCAACTTAGATCAAGACTAATTTTAAAATATTTAAACTTTTTATTATTTTACTCGGTGCATTATCGTGTGGGAAGAATGGAGTTTTGACTTTTTTCTCTTACAGTTTAAAGACTAGTTTCTGTAGGAACATGGAATTTAATTACGCTATTTGTCAAAATTGCGAATGGAGTGGTAAAGCGCCCCTTTAGGAAGAAATAGTCTATCTCTGGAAACGAAGAATTTATTTCTCAGTTTACATTTATCCCCGAGAAGCGACAATAATTGAAGTTGATCGACCGACGTCCATTTGTTATCAATTTCCTACGTCTTACCCTTCCTTTTCTCATCCAAATTTATTATCGTCGAATTTTACAAACTTCGAATTTGTTGCTCGATTTTGAATTACAGTTATTTCCTTCACGACACCGGCTTAACGAATTTTGTTAGTCCAAAAAGTAATATAAATCGATAGTTTCGGAACTGAACGAAATGTATTTGGCTTCCTTTCGAAATTTTTAGGCTTTAATTTCAAAAAAATAAACCTATAAATTCCCACTGTCTTTTCTTAATTTCGAGAACAGAGTTAGATGAAATCCGAAATAACGTATAGTTAATCAGGAGGACCTGATTAACTATACGTTATTTTAATTCAAAACGTTTTCCCCGAAAGGAGTTAAATAGATGACCGGCACGACTTTGTTGTTTAAAGGAAAAGTATGATTTACAGGGGCAAGCCACTACTAATTTGAGGTGGAGAGCATATATTTTAAATGAAATAAATTAAAAAAATACGAGTAAAAACTTCAGCCCGGCATTGTGACCACGTCACAATAAATAATTGCACGTTATTTTTTCGGGTATAGATATAAATTCGATAGTATCAGAAATTTTTAATACAGATTTCGAATTATTTAAGACATTTCTGAAACGATAATAATGAATTTTTCGCTGGAAATAATCAAACTTCCCCCGATAAAAATAGGTTATAAGACATTACTTAAACTATAATTTTTCTTCCGTATTTTTATCTGTTTATATTTTAACTAAACTAATTAATTATCATAAGAGAAGTATAATTAATCAATTATTAATTAGTTTCCTCTTTTACGTTATTTAAATTTATAAACATCCGTTGTATTTTTAAAAAATTTCGAAAATAATTTATGAGTCTGTGTATAATCTCGAATTTATTAAATGAAAAGTATATTTTTTTAAATGGAATAATTAATTTTAAATATAAAGCTCTTTTATCTTCCTTAATCCCAACCTTTTTCCTTTCGGGTTAAAGTGTTTGTTCCGGAGCCGAAACCAGAAATATTATAAATTCTGATATTATTAATTAATGATTTTAGGAGGCGGAATGATGTTATCGAATTTCGGAGAAACTTGGAAACTCGGATCCTTGTTTATGTATTTGGCAATCGAGCGTGTCCTCTAAATGCAAATATATGTTTCGTCCCCTAATCTTCCGAAGAAAACGGTTAAATAACTCGTTATTTTACGTCTGATAATGTTCTTTTATTTTATTTTTTGCTGGACATTAGGATTAACAAAGAAGAATTTATAATGATTAGAAACTGTACGTAGCGTACTTTTATGTTTTAGTCTAAATCATCTTTAATTCCTTTGATTTCGAAGCTTTCGATATTCCAAACATTCTTGTTATTTTTTTTTTAATAAGAAAAGTAATGTAAATTTGATGAGTAAGGAGGAGATTTGTCGTCAGAACCGATTAACAACAAAACCGGTCTCCATATTTTTCCTATAGTTTGATTCTTTTTAAATTCTTTCGAAAATGACAAACAACTCGAGTTTTCTTCGACAAGAAAAGTTTTTAATTTTGACATTCTCGATTAATTTTTACTTTCACGGCTCTGTTATATAGAACAGAGGAAAACTATGGCCATCTGTCAAAAGAATCACCCCCCTCCCCCAAGATTTTTCCATTTTTTGACCCGGAAAACCTTGAAATTTCGAGAAATACAACAAAATTGGGGGGTTTTTGCATGTATGTATGTTAGTGTGTGGGGGGGATACGAATTTGTTCACCCTTTTTGAAGCTTAATAACTCCTATACTTTTTGTCGAAAATTTCTGAAATTTTGCAGGGAGGTTTGTTTATTAGAGGGATAGATACTATTAAATTTTGGGAGTCAAAGGTCGACGGGGTGGGGAGATAGAGGGGGATCGTGCGTCGTATCTCGAGTAAGATCGAACCTAATGACGATTTTACTGGTTATTAGCATTTACAATTTTTCGTAAAACCTACCCTCAAAATTGAGCTTTTTGCCAACTTATAATAATTAAAAATATATAAAAAAAAAGTTTTTTTTATAAATCTTTTTATTTATACTGAAGAAAACTGTTTATTTTCTCAAATATATAAAAATTTGCTTTTTGAAAAAATTAAAAACAAGATTTAAAAGTTAGAATTTTTGTTTGGAAGAATTGTTTAAAAGAAACACACTTGGAATTTAACAATAAAATTCGGATTAATAGCTCACTTTTAATATCTCGTCACACGCATGGATGAAAAGCGGAGTGGGTATTTTCCTCCAAGAAAAGAGAAAACTGATAATGCAAGTGCGAGGTAAGGTGATCCGGATGACTATTTTATTGGAAAACTTACAACAAAGAATAACAGTAAAAAGATGCACACAATGCGACTGGAGTGAAATCGTTACTTAGCCCATCGTTTACTAACAATTCGTAATCCATTTCTTTCGTCTTTATAAGTATTACCTGTTGGAGGATCTTTTAATTTTGAATTTTTCACTCAATAACTGCTTTAACACTTTCGAGGAAATCATTAGCATCCGAACGACGACATTTTCTATCGATTTTTCGAAGAAATGGTTGGAAAAAATAATATTCGTGAAAAGACCACCGGATTTCGAATGACGCGTTTTCTTAGATTTATTTCGCAGCAAAAATTTTATTTTTCTTTGACTTTCTGTCCAGAAAATTTCTGGTTTACCTTTTTAAAATATTATTTTATAATCTAGTTTAAAACATTTTAATTCGAACCAGCAATTATTTATTGCGATATAGTCGCAATGTCGGGCTGAAATTTTTAACTTAATTTAAAATATATGCTCTCCACCTCAAATTAGTAGTGGCTTGCCCCTGTAAATCATACTTTTCCTTTAACAATAGAGTCGTGCAGGTTATCAATCTAACACCTTTCTCGAGATTAAGCCAATTTTTTCGTTCCTTTATCTATATTCTAAATTTATATTATTTATTTTACATCGGTCTGGTGTTATATTTAATATTTTAATAAACTTGTCTATCCGCGCAGACCGTAAAAGTCAAATTTCCTGTTTCTGTAGGAAAATTCTTCCCGACGGGAAGGACTCGCGGGATCAAATCGTCAAATTATAAATTACCGAGAAGACATCTTTAACGACGTAATTTTCTGCCACGACAGATGCAGACGAGACTGGCGCTTAACGAATGGTGTCAAATTATAAATCTCTCGCTGGGATAGGCGCGGATAGTACGTAAAACCAGCCGCAAAGTAATATAATTCTTTAGCGCAAAACAGTATCCTATTGTGCGGGGAAAGAACGATTTTTAAATACGTCATTTGTCACAATGATCGTAGCCATTTATAATTCAAGCCGTTTATATCGCAAAGATTGCCGGATAGACGGATTTATGCACGGAAACCAGACGGACGGAACGATTACGGTGTCGAAGAGGTACGGTTACCGTCGCTACAATCGTAAATAAAAAGATATTGGAGCCATACGTATCCGAGAACGTGTAATATATTTGTGCAAAAGACTCCGACTAGTGTTAGATCGTCCGTGATGACGGTAAAATCAATCGTGTCATATATATATTTCGTTTCGTCGGCTAATGCCTCACCTAACAAATCAATTTTAAGCGTAGAAATTTTATTTTATTTTTAAATTTAACATTTTATTATCTTCTATACAGATAACAAATAATATTTTTAATTACGAAATTCGATTAAAATAAACGGAGGAGTCGAGTGGACGGGAAATCGGTTGGGTATCGAGACAATAACCGCTTCTTCCTTAAGATTAATGCGGGACGAAGGCAAGCGCGTGCGAGACGACACTTCTTTTTAATTATCTTTTCCTCACGTAAACCGCTCGAGTTTTGAAGGTAACGGAGATTTTCGACGAATAACAAACGACCTCGCCGCTAAGAAATTACAAACCTCGGTCCCGCAGCGGGCGAATTACTCTTCGTCCCCTCCGATCGATTAGGCAGATCCATCGATTTTTATTTGTATATTACTTATTTAGAGAATTTACCGTTACTTAAAACTTTCCGGGAAGGTTCCGCTGAATTATTAACGAGGACCAAGACGTCCGACGCGATCGAGTTTCCACCTTTACGCCCGAATTATTCCTAGTTAAGAGTAGGGCCGAACGTCTCCTCCCCCCGTTTCCAGGCGTTACGTAAATATTTTCGGTCGACCGAAGGTGACGACGATAATAGATTACACGTTAAACTCCAGTTACTCTCTTCGGAGATGACGAAGGAGTTTTTACACCCAAGTCCAGCGATAGCCAATTATAAACGATCCGGTTAACCGTCTTATATATGGATGTGTGTGGGGGGAGCAATTTTGTCCACTCTCTTTAAAGCTTAATAACTCGTATTATTTTTGTCGAAATTTTCTGAAATTTTGCATGGAGGTTTGTGTATCGGGAGGCTCGATGCTCTTAAATTTTGGTGGTTAAAGGTCAACGGGGTAGGGAGATAAAGGGGTTCGTGTGTCGTATCTCGAGTAGGGTTGGACTTAACGACGATTTTACTGGTTATTAGCATTTAAAAATTTTTAATAAAACCCGTCCCCTACCCTCAAAATTGAGTTTTTGCCATTTTATAATAATTAAAGATATAAAAAGTTTTTAAATAAAATATATAGTAACGGATGGCGCCACCAAAATTTTACCTGTTGTCAGGAAAGTTAAGCAACTCGTTGCTGGAAATTATTCTTACATTTCAGCGATAAAATATAACGAATTAGAATTTTTGCCACTTTTTAGGCTGGACAAGATTTTTATCCGGCGATATTAAATATGAATCCACGCGAACATCTATTTGGATAAACATTATTAATTACTGTGCCGAGTTAATGAGGAGTAAAAGCGCCGACACTTTTTATGTCCGCGTAATAAATATTATCGGAAGGATTTTATATTTCTCGGGAGAGCTTCGTAGGGAGAAGATTACGTAAAGGTAAAAGAAAGCCTTATGACTCTGCCCATTACTTTAGGCCGAAATAAGCTCCCTTTTTTGCCGGAAAATTCTTTTTTGTATAGATAAAGGCGAAAATTGTTATCTTCCGCGTTTTATAGACGACAACACCTCGCCCTCTTTACCGATAAGTCTTCCTCCCAATTCTAGAGAAAAATCGCCTACTCGTACTAACTGACGTGCTGTACGTAAGTAATCTTATTTTCGGATCCGTTAAATTATCCTTTTAAGACCTACCACTACCGGATTCAAAACGGAAATTGGGTCATTTCCACCCGAACAAATATAAGTGCGCCTTTACCTTCGTGGCGCGATCGGAGTAGATTAAATTCGCTCACATTTGTTAGGGTGGAAGCCATAAGAAACGAAGGGAGAAACTCTATTTTCTCCACTACTTTAAGGTTAATTAACGTCTGATTAACCGTGAATTAGTACACTAAACAATCTTTTCAAATATTGGTCGGTGGGGATTCTAAAGAGTCCTCATCATTTAGGCCTACTTACCACAAGTCACTCCATAATTCTGCAGTATTATAATAGGAAAAAACATTCTAAATAAATTCGCAACAAATTGTTATATTCGTGAGAGTTATTTTTATCCGTTTACAACTTTTAAGTTAAAGCCTTTTCCATGTTATAGTTTTATTCTTTGGACTTTGCAAACCTTTTGCATTATTGTCACTTCTTGCCCCACGAGTGTCACAACATGCCCCGTATTGTGATAAGTCATAAAATAATAAATTATTTTGAACTATTTAAAACATGCTTAAGGGTTCTATGCTTATATAACGAGGGAAACAATAAGGTATACGATGCCTTTAATTTTGTTTTAGAAGCGCAGCCAGTATACACATTATAACTTATAGAAAATAGTAAAAACTGTAACAACTAGCCCCTCCCTCTCCTACTTACCGAATATCACAGAATTTTTTTTCGTTTTAGCCTACCCCGTGACAAAATTTAATTAGAAATGGCACCCCTCTTCCGTATTTCGTCTCGTAATTCCAGAATTTGCATCCCTGCCCGCATCTAAATGACCGGAACTACCGTATCCTTTCGAAATCTCCAAAGATTATCTTAAGGTTTAGTAATTTATTTTACCATCGATTTCAGATTTTCGAGACGAGCAATTTTACATTTTTTTTCGCTGGAAGATTCGAACAAATTCTACTTTATAAACTCGCTAGAAATATCTCTTCTTATCTTCCGAAATTCTATATTTGGAGGTATAAAAAAAATACTCATTTCTTGATCTACCGACGGACATTACTATGAAGATGCGCCGATGTTAGTAAACTCCATTATCCGGTATCGGAGTACCTTAGTGAATTTTTAAAGTAGATGGTGCTACTTCTTAGTGATTATTGCTATCGATATCTCTAGAGACTCATAAATCACCGGCAAATGTTCCCGGATAGGAATAAAAAAACTATCGAATCCAATATGATGAAAGCCACGGATTTAATACCCGGGTACCAGCCGAGGTAATTACGTCCCTCGCTACTTACCTTCTTCGAATTAATAATTATCCATTAAGTAATTTCAACATATTTTTATTAATTTGTTACCGATCGGCCCGTCGACTCCGTTAATATTCAAAAGGCAACTCTGCCGAGAACTTGGTAATTTCTGCCAATATACACGTTTACCTTATTCGTTAAATTATTAATCAATTGACGTGTTCCATTTTAATAACTACGAATATAACGAGGATATATCGGATGCCTTAGACATTACAGTTATTGCCGAAATAAACGTTATTCATTGAGGAAATGAATAAAATTGTCGCTTTTTTTTTGTCGTTACAGAAATAACAAAGTCGTCTACCGACACCTTTTAATCCATTATTTATTAATAATTTTAAGAATTTTTGGCGAATTTGGTCCCGTGATACGGGCACGTTCGACCAGACGGATGTCGAAATTGAAAGACGAACCTGCGATCCGCTGTAACGCCTCACACCGGGTCACTTTCCAATTTGTCAAAGCTTTCCGTCTATTCGATGATGAAGTGGGACTCGGTTTCCAAGTATCAATGGACGTTGTTCTTTTATAAAAATGTTACTGGTTTAATTTTCTCTTCCCCGTTTAAGAGATTCGGAAATGATTCGACAAATAGACTCTTTCTAGCTTCTTATTCGCTTAGTTTCCAGGAAAGTAAACGAATAACCAAACTTACATACTATTTTATGTTACTTTCTACTCCTAAAAGACCAAACTGAAGTTCCGGAAAAAGTTAGGTAGGTCCTCGAAAAAGGCCCGAACTTTGTTCTGGCTAATGCGGGTTGGTGACAATTTTCAATTCTAGAACTAGAAAGAGGAATTTCAGGACTTGGTGATATGGAAAAAGATTACTTCAGATGGAAAGCAGTTACAAGACCAAACAAAAAAGGCAAAGGAAAGCATTAGCAACAAATGCGAGAAAGGATTGGTCTTAACAAGAGAAGACAAAACAAAGCATTTTGTTACCGTGAAAAGAGAAACTTACAACAAAAGTTTGGATGTTTATATCGAACGAACAGAATGAGAACGGATTGATATAAAAATTATTGAAGATATTATATATTTTAAAAGATATGTAGATAAAGTATGCATAATTTGGAAGAGCATAATTGAATTTATTAATAAGGTGGGTCGAAATTGAAAACAACAAAAAAGCTTACTACAACTACAACATTTTTTGGACATAAATACAGAACTTAAAAACGGAAGGATACGAGTGTGTACATCAAGCCCACTGTACATACCTTCCAATTTCAATAATCGTTATCAATACAAACTAGCGACATTCCGGGCAGTCATCAGAAGAGCTTTTTTACATTACGATAATGTAATAGGATGAAGAAGCTGAACAGAATTAAACAAATGGCCATGACACTAGGTTAAGGAACTAGTACGATAAAAGATCTGATTAGAATGTTTGAAGATGACAATCTTAGGACAAAAAACAGTAAATCTATTGGAATCACGAAATTCACTTTTAACAGAGGTATAACAAACTTCGTGAAAGAAATCGCGGAACGTAAAGGGTCTAATAGGGTTGTAAAAAGAGCCCCAAGTATGTATCGAATTTTAGGAAACAATAAGGATAGATTAGAAACAAGAAATTGCAGAGGTATACAGGGTACTATATGAAAACATGCAGTCGGGGATAGACAAGAATTACATCGGTGTCATCACAAGGAACTTGAAAATTAAACTTAAAGAACATCAATATAATGTAAGAAAGGGATCCAATAACACGGTACTATCCAGGATGGCGCAGGCCGAGGGCTCAGTGATAAATAGGAAGCGGCAAACATCATTAAGTCTGTACACTCCCTACATTAACACAGAACGCTGAAAAACTTGAAATGTACAAAAGCACATTGAAAGATAAGTAAAACGACACTTAAGTGTGCCTTGACTAAACTTTAATAGTTCTGCCCGATAATATTCATTCTTCTTACAGACCAATATGGAAAAGATTATCAGAAGTGTATTCGAGAACAATTCTGACATAAAAAAAGTTACTCCTTTGCCCGGAAATTATAAAAATCCTTCAAACTACAATGGTTCCGCCGCCATACTCCTACCATTACATCAACGAGTCGATTGTCCCCATCTTCAAGCGGAGACGCATTTCATAAGCTGCACAAAGAAATAGCGCGAATGTTTCAACGTACCCCGTGTTCTAACCTCTACATTTAGAACATGTTCCAATTTTAGGAGAAACACTAAATACAACTTGGTTTTACTTGTACGTTACGTATCGTCACTTTCTTTAACGCGAAAATAGATAAAATTACGCGAAATTTTCGATCGGATATAATTAATTTTTCTCTATAATTCTTCGTGTTTTGGAGACGAAAGACAGATCGAACCGGTTCGTTTTCATTCCATCTTGTAAGTATGACTTATACGTCTGGCTTTTCACGTTTTGTCGTTCTAGACACGGGTATTACGATGAATGATGTCGAACATAAAGAAATCTCCCAAAGAGATGTAAACTGAATCTATTCGGATACCTAACTATAGATATTGCGCATCCCCATCCTAAAACATAAAAATATATACAGTCCACCCTCGATATCCGCTGGGAATTGGTTTCGAATAATGCTCGAGTTGCTTATAACCCGCGTACATCCTGCCGTATACTATAGCTACATTACTTATAATACTTAATACAATATAAATTCTATGTAAATAGTTATTGTATTGTATTGTTCAGGAAATTTTGACCAGAAGGAAACAAAATGTCGGTTAATGTTTCCTTAGGTAGCCAAGATGGCGGCTCGTCTCTAATTCCAGCAAGGAAACAGTGGGACGCGCGTTCTAACCTAACCTAACCTAACCTAACCTATTCTAATAATTTGGTTGCTAATAACTATGGTAATTTATTAGAATGGGTTAGGTTAGGTTAGAACGTACAGTAGGTCCCACTGTTTCCTTGTTGGAATTAGAGACGAGCCGCCATCTTGGCTACCTAAGGTAACATTAACCAAAAATGTCTTTACTGTACAGTGTACAGTACATATTCACTATAGACGTAGGTCTCTTTACCCTACATAGTACACGTCAGCAATAACGTAACATTTTCTTTCTTTCAATACACAGATTAATGACCTAAAAATACAAAAGAAATTGAAATTTTGGTTTTTGGAACTTTTTGCAGTGTACGCTTTTGTATCTTTTTTTCGAATAATTTTGATCCGCGGTAGTCGAATTCGCAGATGAAAGGCCAAATGCACATTGTATAGAGTACAGTAGTATAAAGTAGTATATACGTGCAAAAATAATTCGATAGTGACCATCGTTCTGAATTTCTTCCGCGAAATCGCTTCAGAATTATGCAAAAATGGAACAGAATTGTACGAGTTTAATGCTTTTTTCGTCCAGTTCTCGTTAATCTTTCTGGAGAACTTTGAGGAATAATTCCTATATCTAATGAGATCGGAAGATTAAAACTTTAGAAAAGTTTGAATTATTTATAATAAATTTTTATCTAAAGTAGTCAATAGATTGAAAAAAATGATATAATTTTACAAATTATATTTGCCGAAGCGAAAAGTGTAACAATTATAACGATGCAATTATGATCTATTTAAAATACTTTTGTATTTTTTATACAAATCGTTTTCTCGTTAAATTTAGATAATTGATATTACAAATTTTACACTCCGATGCAGAATTTAGCGAAGAGATTTCGAAGATAAACGTACGCGTTGATTAATTTTGGAAAAAAAAATCTTCCATTTATTCTCACAAGATTGCACGAATTGATCCAGGTTTTATGAATAAAACCTGGATGAATGATTGCGTAAATGACGGAAAGCATTTCTGTAATGATCAAAAAGATTTTACGATATAGCGAAATGTTTTTGACATTATGCAGAATAGAAGGTGGGGTGGCATAGGTTGAAGAGTGGCATAGGTTAAAGGGTGGCATAGGTTGAAGGGTGGCATAGGTTGAAGGATGGCATAGGTTGAAGGGTGGCATAGATTGAAGGGTGGCATAGGTTGAAGGATGGCATAGGTTGAAGGATGGCATAGGTTGAAGGATGGCATAGGTTGAAGGGTGGCATAGATTGAAGGATGGCATAGGTTGAAGGGTGGCATAGGTTGAAGGGTGGCATAGGTTGAAGAATGCATTTCTTATATATATCTATATATTTAATGTTTGTTGTATTTTATCTTGCATAATATGTTTTATGTATTATTTTACTTCACTTAACGTTACAAATGAAAGGAGAAGGATAGAATGGGAAGAGGAAGGATAGAATTGGAAGTGTTGTATAGCGTAATGGATTCTGAAAATACTGTTAAATATAAGCGAAAGAAAATTATTTTAATGAAATTGCGTTTATTTTTAAGTTACCTTTTCTCTATACAACTTACTTTTGGTGCATCATTAAATTCCTATACCAACGTGAATCTACGTAGAGGGGATATGCTCTAAACTTTACCATCCTTTACTTAAGGGACTAAAATATTTACGTCATTTGCCTTATCATTGACAATATGAATAGAGGTTATCATCGAGAGAAACGCTGGAAAAACTATATAATGTATACCCTGTAAACCAACCAGATTTACCAATTTTGAAGTGTAATTCTGGAAAGTGTCATTTGCATAATAATTTATGGCACGTATTATCCTTTTTATCTATAAGCTGTCACGTTATTGGAAACGAAACAAACGAAATAAAACAGAATATTTTTAGATAATACGCGATAAGATTCTGTCCTAAATTTCTTCCAACGCTTTTTATAATTCGTAATATTCGTTGTTTTTATTCTGTACGATGTTGCATGTTTCGGGAAAACGTTAAGCGATATCGTATATGAAGCGAAGTCTTTTCCATTATTGTGTAAATGACAGAAATAATTTATTTATTTATTTAATACAGGTAACGTCCAATAAACGAGAAAGGATTGCCCCCGATAATAGACTCTTAAATATAAGAAATAAACAATAGCAATGTGCGAAAATAGAAGAGAAACCTATATAAAGAGATCAAAATGAAGACATTGAAAAGTAAAATATGAAAATACATTACCTTCCCGCAATTTCAATGTTTACTTATACGGATATCTAACGAATTTAGAATGTGATATACAAAGAAATTTCTGTCAATGGTAGAAATTCGACATCGACATGGCAAAGAAAAATGCCAACAAATTATAGTCCGTAAGAAGAAAGATGGGATGGTTACTAAATATAGACTTAATACCGTAATAAACTGGTAAAATATTGAGGAATGACAAACAGAACGGCAAATAAAAACATAAATAAACTCATAACTTTTTAAATATTAACTGCGGTGTAGATCTTGAAGATGTATGTCATGGACCTAATTATAGATGTTAGGAAAACATTATCTAAACAAATGATTTGTAACGTACAGTAGGCTACAATATTTCAGCCACGCGAATTCTAAATGGCAATGGCTCGTTAAGTCCGAACTTATTAACAACTTCGTTTTTTGAACATATTCTTCAAAAATTCTAAATATTACGTTCGTATTAATTTTCTTTTCTTGTGCAAACTTACACAACTTTATACTGTATGATAAAAGAAAATTACGTTCTACTTAAACTTCCTTATACTTTCAATTGTCGAAAAATCTCTGAGGCTTCCCGACCCGTTCGGATTTGATCCCGGGTCCTCCAGATCGGAGATTGCCACTTTACTCGCTCGACCAACCGGCATAACTGATATAAAAAAATCGTTCCAATATATCTAAAAATAAGGTATATTCAATTTAATTGATGTCTTATTTAAAATAATTCTCCACATTAAGAGCGGAAGGTACTGATGAAGATCCTCCTCGGTATAGTGCAATACAATACTCGAAAAATTTTGTTCCTATTCACGTTATTTTAGCTTCGGAGTAATTTGGACGTTGTCTGCTAGGGATGACAACTTCTGAAAATTGAAGACAGCGACCGAAAGACCAGAACTTTCGAAAGAATCTCGGATCTATTTTTAACGGTTCTGGATACAGATGTGAGTTTGTTTGTTAAGTTATGGCAACTCAACACTTGGGCGATCTGCCTTCCGGGAGGTCTTTTTAAGGGAAACTGGCGTTACAGACGTGGAGAAAACCCGGAAAACTCCACGTGGTCAGCCCGTCCGAGAGAACTCCCAGTGTTCAGGGTACGAAGACCGCTCGACCACTGGCGGGCCTTACAGAAGTGAGACAATTAATACTAATAATTGTCTCACTTCTAGAATTTAAACTGACCACCAACTTTAGATAGAAATCTGAAAGTTTCAGCAGAGATTCGATGATACTTAATATCTGAACTACTTTATAACTACATATTTCCAGTTGCCGTTATTATAATACAGTATATATATTCTCGGCTCGTCACTTCAAGTGTTATTTCTAGATTATTCATTCCTCTAATTATATTTGAGTAAGACATTAAAGTTGACTATTTACTTTCTGTTAGAAAAAAAAAAAATCGTTTTACGTTGTAATGATTAGAAAAATATCTAGTTATAAAGCAGTACCGAACGTATTGACGGAGTAATCTTGTAATATTATTTATTATTACGTATTGAACGTGGACGTAATAATGAAGTCGAGATGTAGAAATTCACAGACCGTTATTACGATGGTATTTTACATCACAAATAATACATTAAAGTTGCTGCCGCTGCATTGATAATGAGTGACGATGGAAGATTTTTCAAAATAATCGTCAAAGACAATTTTATAAACGATCTTTTTCTTTAAACAGACGTTTCGTGCTACCAAGTAATATCTCCAACTGATCGATGGCAAATATAATCAGCAAATTCGGATTCAAAAAGTAATACAAAATAAAAATAATGATCTAACTTCGATTAAAAATTAAATTCGTGTAATATTTAATGTTTACGATCGAGTTTATCCATCACGTTTTGGGCTGGTGTGATCGAAATTCGGTCATTATTAGAGAGAAAAAGTATAAATGATCCACCCGAATTGTCTACGAAAAACGAAGACGGAATTTTAACCTTTCTAATGACAATCGTACAAAATTAGGAAGAAAAAAAAATTGGTTAATGTTACTTTAGGTGCCAAGATGGCGGCTCGTCTCTGATTCCAGCAAGGAAACAGTGGGACGCGCGTTCTAACCTAACCTAACCTATTCTAGTAATTTTGTTCGTAATAATTATGGTAATTTATTAGAATAGGTTAGAACGTGTGTTCCACCGTTTCCTTGCTGGAACCAGAGACGAGCCGCCATCTTGGCACCTAAGGTAACATTAACCGAAAAATTATATTATCACCAACTCCGAAACGTCTGACAGTAGATTATGATTATAATTTTATATATAACGTCAATTAATGTGTATTTCATTTGATGACGTAAACGTAGTTTAGTTTATTTTTAATCTAATATTATAATTAATATAATCGTAGTATAAATAATCTGTATTGTCACCGATCTGACGTAGGCTCATCAGTTGTAGCCCTTCGTATCGAACGTTTTCTCAAGTGACGGCATCAGAAATGAAAATCGGTGGCGCGTAACATACGTTACTATCGACGTCGTCATCGATGCCTACATTATCGTAAACAATAATTTATAATTATTACTCGATCGCCGAACTGAAAACGCGTGCAGACATTTTTCGAATAACCGAAAACCCTCAATATCATATCTTTTATGACGTAAAACAATAGAAGAATGGTTAAAACTTTGTTTATGAAATTATAGGAAAAAAAAACGGAAAAAATAATAAATTAATAATCAAGAGCGTAACAAATATCTAGAAAAATATATGATTTACGTTAAAAATAAAATAAGATCAGAATTTATTTATTTTTTTCCGATCTGTTCGCGTAATCCTATTCAGAGTATTTCGGGAATTTTTATCGGAAATCAACTGATTCGGCAATTTATTCCTTACGTCCATTTTTCTTCATTTGAAAACATTCTCTGCCATTAAGTAAAAAAAAAGATCAATTATAATCTATTGATTTGTAAATGAACGAGAAGAAAACGTAGTGAATCTTATTTCTACTTCTCTTTGTACAGAATTTTATATAAAATGCATAGAATTGTATATTATTAACCCCTGATATTTACTTCTCTGCCATAAAACTGCCGGCTCTTTTACTTCTTTTTTTTCTTTTTTGAAGATGGTAACGGATTGTCTGGTCGTCAGTCGATAGGAAGAGACCATAACTTCTATACAAGGGGATTGTTACGGATTCTCTATTCTTTTCCGGCGATCCTTCTATAAATGGAACGAAGTCGAATCAACGTTGAAATATTAGACGGTATTATTATTATTCGACTATTATCGATTACATTCGCAATTGTTTTCTATGTAACGATTTACAAAGTGTGTTACGTTTTATTAATAATTGGCGAGTTACGGTTTACCTTTCTGCCATTACGAATTTTACGATTCTCGTTCGGTACCCGTCTGCCCCGCCACATCCTTCTAATCTACTAAAAAATAAAGCGATATGATTACAAATATCTTACATTTTACGCTTTGTTGATTATAAAAATTTAATTATTTAACAATACACGTGAATAAACAAGAATTCGAGAGGCGCAGTAACCTGCCAACTTATTAGACCCCTGTACTATGAATTTATTTTACAAGATTAAATTAAAATATTTCAAAAATTATTTCGAATTTCTGGTAATTTGCAATTCACGGGCGAAGATGTTACGATTCTGTTTAGAAAAGACAGAATTATTTTCCTTTCCTTTTCTTTCCATTGAAATATTTCGTGCTTGGATCAAAGTAGTTTTTACATCTATAAAACGACTAACTCAGCCTTTATTAAGGAGAGGTAAACACGCTATTACGGATCTGCCAAAGTGCCACGAAGATGGCATCCTTTTTATTTACGTTATCGATTCGTAATGAAAGTCGTAATTCCAATAATCCGTACGAATTATACGGTTTTCTACACGATTACAGTTTCTGACCTCTACGTCTTATATATATATAATACTTTTCTTCGGTAAGCAGGAACCCACAGCCTTATTTTCCTCTTACTTTCCCAAAACATCGCTGCACGAAAATGCAAGATATAATAATTAAAGGAATTATTTAATTCGTCCCAGGAAACTGTTCGAAGTCCGAATCAATTTTCTCCATTAAAAATAAATTAATCCATTCCCAGACCTTAAACAATACCTATTTCGAGAACTTAACAAAAGAATTGCTTTCACAGAGTGATCGAATGACGACTCGAGCGCGCAACAGATGGCGTTTACGTAGCGAGAGCAGTTCGAAGGTAGAAGCATCGTTCGAAGTCTGGAAGTACAAGTACTGTACGTGGTACTACTGTAATTAATTTTTATCATATAAACTGAACATCTCACATACGACGGAAAACTGAATAAGTCACGTTCATCTCGACAGATAAAGATCGTAATCGTTCATTCTTTCTCTGTCGGTCCACATAAAAATGTTTATAGGCGATAAAAGCTAATAAGTAAGCAACCCGAAAAAGAAAAGGTAACGTAGGCTATAGATACTTATTAACGCGTACAAAAAAAAAAAATCGATATACTATGGAAAAGTCTTGTAAAAATTTAATAATTCAGAGATGAAGTTCATCGAGAAATTAAAGTACTGATAAAAGTACAATATCGATTTAAGAAATTAAGTGTTAAAAGACACGTCTTTCCATAGGATCTACTTTAATTTTTGAATCTTCGCTCCGTTGTCAGTAAGGAGGACTTTTTAAATCATACCTGTTACAGGTTCGACCAAAATCACAATGGAAACGACTGGGTAGTGAGGGACGAGACCCAATTTTCCGAGACGGAATGTCCATGAAAAATTCCTGAGACCTCTAGCCTGGATTCGTCCCCGAATGCTCCAGATCAATAGACCGAGACATTTGGCTCTGGTGGTTTATTTGTTAGAACTATTGTGTTAGAAAAAGCGAAACGTGCCACATTGGTACAAAGATGTAGAAAAGTAATGAAGATGCGAACCCGCGCTTTATCGGAAAAATATTGGTACAAAGTTAAAAATCGTTCGGTGGGTTCGCCGCTCGCTTTGATACCGTCTCTGTAATTTGATGGATCCGGACTGGTGGGATTTTTGATCGAAACGTCTTTCCTCGTCTCTCACTCTTGTATTTTCATTAAGGAACAAATCTGTAACCTGTTATAAATCCACCGAGGAACCAAATCCTCTGTTTGACGAATTACGATATAATACGGTATTTAGGTGTGGCGATAAAGAAAGGAAAAATCAAAATATCCTCGAACGGTACAATAAACGATATTTCGAAAGAAATAGATGATAGCTGTCTAATGGTCATTGTTTCGGATGTTCTTTTTCCAAACAGCCAATAATATTAATTGTGAGAAGTTCTACTTTCCTGCTCGATGATTATCGTCGTCTTGCGGTAAAGCCATTAAGAATAAATTACAGCTTGGTTATTCGCCTGGTTTTAGCGACGTCGACGACAAATCGTAACACTTAAATTTAAAGGATCAAGCTTGATATTTGGTTTATTTTTTTCTCTTTTCGGGGTTTTTTTTTTTAAATTTTGAATAACAAGTTTATATAAAGGCGAACATTGCTTGTAAATTTATTTTAATAGTTGTTTATTGTAACAATAAATCAGCAACGAGTTGCTTAACTTTTCCGGCGACATTTAAAACCTTGAAGTCGCTATTTTTTATACAGTATTTTATTGAAAAAAAACTTTCATAGTTTTAATTATTATAAAATGGTTAAAAAATTCAATTTTGAGGGTAGTGGACGGATGTTATAAAATTGCTGGTGTTTAAATGCTAATAACGAGTAAAATCGTCATTATGCCCAATCCTACTGGAGATACTCCTTTATCTCCCCCCATTGATCTTTAACCACCAAAATTTAATAATAATACACAACCCCTAATACACAAAACCCCCCACAAAATTTTAGAAATTCTCAACAAAATGTACACTAGTTAACAAAGCATCCATACATACAGAAAAAATCCCTGAAGTTTTTTGCATTTCGAGGTCCTCCGAGTTCAAAAACGTAAAATCTCGGAGTGTGGGGGTCGTTTTTTGACCGATGGCCACACACTTTCCCTCCGTTATATATAATTATAAAGTAAATTAAACGACAAATTTTCGGGATTTGTATTTCTCCAGTGTTTCGAAATGTCTAGAATCTCCGGCAGATCAAAGGATATCGGAAAGTCTTTTTAGCTCGAAATTCCTGTTTAGACTTTAATCACCCTTCCGAGAGACGTAACGCGGTAGAAGACCGAGTTGGACAAATCGTTCGAGTAAAATAATTGCAGACGAAAAAGCGATTTAACTTTAAACGTGGAAAAAACTAAATTACTCGTTTACATACATCTAATTCTTTGTAACCCCTTTTATTACGGTTTACGTAAAACACTGCAAAAGATGACGCGTAAGAATCCTTTTTTTTTTTGGCTAAACGATGCATAAATATTGTCCTTGGTCGAGGTTAATCCTGGAGATTAACATCGATCCTATCTATACGAGGGAGTGTAGTGTTTATAGAGCGTATACGTGTAATAAAACACGGCTCGATTTTCACTTGTCCGGCTCTATTATATACTGTATAATAAAGGGAAAGTATGGCCATCGGTTAAAAAATGCCCACACGTTTTTGAACTCGGGACACCTCGAAACGTCGAGAAATACAAAAAAATTCGGTGTTTTTTCTGTTAGTGTGTGTGTGTGTGTGTGTGTAGGGCTGTTTGAAGCTTAATAACTCGTGTTTTTTTCGAATTTTTCCGCATAAGTTAATCGTAATCTTAATAAATTGGTAGGAAAGAAGAAGAAACGATGCGAGATTGTAAATGGCGTAATTATCGAAAATAAATATTGTACGTAAAATATTTGGTGAAATGATCGGTGGTTATTAAAGGGCAGGGAGTTTAAAATAGGGAATTATTATCTCCACGCGATAAAGTAGATTGATCACAAAAGGAAATCGGGTAATTACGATTTTCTTCCCGGTATCCGAATAAATTTAGAATTTCGTTTTTCCCGTCTATCGGCCGGTCCGAGAGTCACTTTTTAAAATTCGCTTAACGGTTACAATATATTATTTTTCTTATATTATTATTTATGAATATTTTATAAACCGAAGCGTTTTTAAAATATATAACGTTTTCTTCTGTTTTCATACATTTTTAATTTGAAAAAAATTCATTTGGAAGATTCTTTCTCGGGTCGTATTTTCGGTCGGACGATAAACGCGCGGTAAATATCACCCGGGGGATTTTCTGGGTTGCCATTTTCTTGGCCCGTGTCTCCGATATTCCGGAAAGATCTCCCGCTCCGGAATTACCGGTTTATTCTCCTCCGCTGTATCGAAAGAGAGAAGTAATGACGGCGCCAACCGCAGATTCGGTAAAGGTTACCGACGGCATTCTTACGGAAGAAGAAAAACTTTCCGCCTTTTCCAAACTTTCTTACATTTACTTTATCCTTCCTCATTCTCCAATCCTTTATACATTTCTCAAAAATAAATTTATCTATAGAACTTGGTTCGAAGAGTCGTATCTTCGAACTTTTTTCGGGGAATTTCCTTTCCGTTTTTGGAAAAACAACGAATAAACAAAATATTTAATTGTTATTTTGGTAATTTGTTCTCTTCGTTTACAGTTGGAAGTCGACGATAATTTTATTTTTCGCGTACAAAAAGTGATCTTCGATGGGGAGGATTTTTTTGAACGGGTAAAAATCCAGGAAAAAGTAAAGGCGCGAAGAGTCACCTTCCTCCTATTGGTAAATATAAAAATGTCCGTTAATGTTTTCGGTCCGATCGTCATCCGAATTTCGGACGAGGGGGAACGGACGGCGCTTTCTTAATTAACTTTCTTATTAAAACGTCGTCGGATAATTCTCATCGCCCCGCGCCTAATTAAATCGTTATTCCTTCGTCGATGGGCCGTAATCGATGCCGGGAGATAATTAATCAAAACGCGGACTCCTCTATTAATTAAAACCAATTTAGGGACAATCCACTAAACAAAGGGGGAAACGACCGGGCTAAACGTTTCTGTTCCCTCCCGGTTGCCCCTCTCCCGCCCGGCAAAAAAAAAAAAAAAAAAAAAAAAAACCCTACGGCCCGGTTTCTCTTCGGAACCGGAGTTAGACGGGCGGTGAGTACATAGGGGGAGACGGGAGACCAGAGGAGGGGAGGAGTGGCCCTTCTACTTCTTTATTCCGACCGTAAAAGTTTAGTTCCCAAACGGATTCTCTTCAAACCCTCCAAGAATTAAATTCTGGAAAGAAGGGAATGCCGTAAAATGGACGACACTCGGCAACCCGTATAAACTCGCCTTCTCCCTTCCCCCTTACCTGTCGTAAAAATGGACGAAATATCGGCGCCCGCTAATATTTTACTGCGGTTTTTAAAACGCCCTTTTTATAAAACCAGCGGAACTTCGTTTACTTTCCGGATTAAAACTTTACAGCCGAATATTTCAATACTTTTTAAATAAACCGAGTAAAAGTAAATTGATCCGACATGGTAATTTTTATTTAAAAAAAGAAAAGAAATATATATTAAAAGCGGTTCTCCCGGAATTCGATCACTTAAAGCGATTTTAGTTTCCTCCGCGCGGGGCAGAGGGGGCTTTTAATTCCCGTCCTCCGCCATATTTTTGTCCGGCGGGACGGCATTATTCCGTTTCCGATATTTGCGGCGGTTTTTCTGTTTCCTTAAAGCCCGGTGCAAACCGGTCGATGTCGGAGGCGATCGTTACGGTCGCGTGATTGTTTTCCTTCCACCGTCCGTCCACGTCGCCCCCGGTGATATCACTGGCCACGTAGTTATAAAGGACGAACGAGCATTTCCTCCACCCCCCGACCGTCTATTGCTCGGTAGTTTGTAAAATGGCCACGATCCGAATCGACCGCTTCCGCTTATTACCTATTTGTTAGAAATTTAATAAATAAAACGGGGGCCGCTTTATGTTCTTTTCGGTTTCTTGCCCAACGGCGGTTGCGACAAACGGCTAAATCGGTAATGGAGTTAAACGTTTCGGGGGGGAGGAATGTGAATAAGGAAGACGACGTTATTACGGAGATAGGGGCGAAGCTAATTTCCAAATGTTTAATTAAAGCTTTAACTAGAACAGAACGTGACGGCGGAATAAAGGGGCGGCGGTCGATATTCCTCCGTCCCCCGGGGGGATTTTCGCCCGATAAGTCCGGTTGAACGACGGCGCCCGAGACGGAAAGGCCGGATTCCGAGTCGTCTCCTCTCCGAATTCTGACAAAATGGCGGCCGACTCCCGAATTCCTTCCCGGGATAACCTACTTAAAAGTTTCCTTCGTAATTTATTCTTCCCAGTCCGAGGTATCTAAGATCCTCGGATGCGTCTCGACGCGCCGACGCGCGGACGCGCCGACGCGCGGCGAGAGAAAACCGAAATAGTTCGTCCGTGCGCCAATTACTTCGCCGAATTAAATTTAAGCATTTTGCCGTATCGTGACGACGTTTAATTCGAATTTCGTCCGGTTCCGGGCGGAAAATTATAATTTCGCCGGGCGAGCGGCTAAAGGTAGAAGGGCGCTGGGATAAATCGCAGTCTTTCGGATCGATTACTAAAGACGGCCAATGCGACTCCCGGAGGAAATGTTTAGTTTTCGCGTAGGAACGGGCGCGTAACTGGAGGCGCAAATGCGGAAACGACGGTTAACCGGGTAGAAAGAACGGCCGGAAGAAGGGTAACACCGAGAAGGGGAAGATGGGTTAAGGAGAAAATATCCTTAATTAGCCGTTACGACGTTTCCCGGTGACGGGAAATGCGTAACTGCCGTTAACCGGTTGCATCGACCGGTCCGCAATTACGTCTTTTAGGCGAATGTTTTCTCGTCTTTTGTGTCTTAATCCTTTTTTCCACTCGGGTACAATGGCCGAGCGCGCAGTTCCGAAATCTAATTCCTTTCTTCTCGTTTAAAAGTCGACATTTCTCCATTGTTAGTGGAGTAAACCCGCCAACTCTCTTAAGAACCGCGTAACTTTATAGTTGGCCATTAAAATAATTTCTGTCGAATTTCCTTTTTTTCCCCCATTCTACAAAAAGTTTGGCGTTATTTAGTAAACCGAGATACATCGGATTTAAACATTTTAATAGCGCGATTTCTTCCCTTCCAACGACTTTAATCGGCGTTGGGATTTAATGAACTTATATGTTTTAAAACGCATTAAAGAGGCCGGAGCCCCTTCTTCTCGGCCTTTCCTAAATCGGGAAAAACTAATTTAAAAAATTGTTCGAATTTCACACTTTTTGAACTTCTATAATTACTCGTCCTATTCGAATTTTATTGCGCTCTTTATCCTATAGGATTTGACCCGCCCAAGAAACGTCCGAGATCCGTTTTAACGTTACGACTTTTCGTTAAGAATAAAATTTTTAATTAAAATAATTTTTCATTCGGAAATAGAAAACTCCTCCACCCTACGAATTACTTTAATTGCGAAATTTAATGAGAAATGACTGCTGGAAAACCCACAAACGTCCAGTCTCCATTAGAAAAAAATACAAAAGCTCTACCTACTTGGCCAAGAAAGCATTTTCGGACCGTGTTTCGTCCCCATTTTTCTATTAATTTTTCGAATTTATAAATCGTTTATAAGAGGGGTGGACGTTTCGCTGGTAAGATAACCGACGACGGAGATATTTCCCCCGTTAAAAGTTGACGAAACAAAAGTATATTTTATAATTACTTTTTGCCATTTTGTATAATCCTCGAGGCCGATAAAAAGTCGATACTTTACCTTCTCCATAGGTGACGTGGCGAACTGTTCTCAGAAAAAATAATCAGAAGTAAGTTATGCGGAAAAAAAAAGCCTCGGGTGGAAGGGGTGAGAATTGCCAGGTTCTTCCTCTTCACCGCAACTAATTTGGAAAACAAACCAATGGAAGACGACGGAAATAAACGAAAGGTAATTATAGTTTGTAATTGTATAAATATAATTGTAATTGCTTTAGATTCCGTGGCAAAGCTGGAGGACGAAGGAATAAGATTTGGCCGTGTCTTTGGACGAAACAAGGAAGAGCATTGTTTTTATTATTATTATTATTATTTATTATATTCAAATGAATAGAGAACAAAAAACTTTCTTTCTTCCACTTTAAATTGGCCCGGCTGCCTTTAATCTTCCGTCTACCGAACCTTCGTTTCCCAGTATTAATTTTTGCGGAACTCCGAGAAATTACTTTTAAAGAAGTAAAGAAGGCGTGAAAAGATTTCGATGCCATTTTTACTTTCTAAGTATTAATAATAAAGCTTCTTAATAGATAAGGTCAGATATTTTTATTTCCTAGCAAAACATTGAAATTTCTTATGAAAGACAGGTTAGGTGGAATAGGTAGGTTGTGCGGAATAGGTAGATTGGGTGGAATAGGTATTTGGGTAAAATATACAGGTAACCCCCGTATAACACGGCACTTCTATAGCACGGATTCCCTCTAACATGGTTCGAGAATTGAGAACATTCCCCGTATAACACGAGTTCACTCTAAAACGGTTCGAGAATTGAGAACATCCCCCGTATAACACGAGTTCACTCTAACACGGTTCGGGAATTAGGTAAAACACTCGTACAGTACAATATGAAATGTAATAAAAACTGTTACCAGTTGATGATGCTCATGCTGAGATCATCATATAGGACGAATAATCCTCTGGTAAAATATTTACTTAAATAATGAATAAGTATTTTACCCATGAAAATGATCTACTATATAAAGTTGAAAAACCGGATTCTTTCGCTGTATCTCAAAAATGGCCACTAGGGGCGTCCTGGCTACTATTTAAATTAATTTAAATTAACAATATAAATTATTTTATATTTTTACAGTATAATATTCAGTATATTATTATTTTTATTTGTAATTTTGTATGCCCCGATGCTTGTCTGCATCCGGCCTTTCGACTTGCGAATAATAAATCCGATTTAAAGAAGGATTTAACAGCATGGTTTTTTTTAATTTTTGGAACCTAATCCCCTTTTCGCACTAGTTCTTTGTTTGGTATAACACGGATTCGCATAACACGGCAATTTTTTGGAACGTAACTCCCGTGTTATACGGGGCTTACCTGTATTAGATTAACAAATATACTAAAATAAGATCTTGGTTTACAGTTAGAGACAATATTCTGGACGGAGACGGAAATATTGTACGGATTTACGTGCTGAAAACAGTAGCGAGTGCCGTTTCGAGCCCACCGGATAGCGTCGAAACCGATGAAAATCTGTCAAAATTATTTTAGGGAGGAAATTAAGGACAATTTCAACGTTCTTCGACCTTACCCTTTAAAATGATATTCACGCCTCCGCGTTTAATCCCCTTGTATAAACATTAGAGGAACCAAGCGCTGCGACAGTTTTGTTTTAATAGAAAAAGGAGAAAGTTAGGACGGCTTCGAATTTTTAATCAAACAATTTAAAAATAAAATATTTGCAATTTACTTGGAAAACGATGGTTTTTGAAAAAGTTCTCTTCGGAAAACTGGAAAATAAATAAAAAAAGGAAATTAAAGAGCCGTCTGTCTGGACGTTTTCTACGGTTAAAAAGACTTTTTAAATATAATTCTTTCTTAATTCGAACGAATAAATTTTATTTTTCGACGTTTAATTGGATAGAATTTATTACTTATTTTGTTATTTACTCCGTCTGGTATTTATAAAAATAAAAAAAATGAAATAAATTTTTAAAATGGTGTAATATCGGCGTAATTTACTTTAGAAATGTCTACCGGACAGCTTAAAAATATTTACAGATAAAAATTGACGTAAATTCTCCGGAAACGTCGAGAATTTCTTACAAATTCGATTTAAACTTTAAAAAATTTCCAAAAACCAAACTTAAAATAGAAATGCTTCAGATTTAATTATAAGTATATTCTATACGCCTTTTTTTTATAATTTTAATTTGTGTCCGACTAACTCGGATCACCCTCCCTTAATATAGAGATTCCGAGGCGAATACCCTTTCCGTACCGAGCATCTCCTCGGGTCGACCGTCGGAATATAAAATGTGGGCTAGACGATCTTTAAAAAGAGACGTTTAAAGCCGGAGAGGAGCCACGTGATAAAGAGGACCGCCGTAATTTCGTTTTATACCGTATTTAAAGCCCGCCTAATTATCGGGCAGCCAAACGGATTCTCTCCGAGTCCAAAGCTCTCCCCTCCTCCGTTCGGATAAGTAATGTTCTTTATGGAGGTAACGGTAATGAAAGAAAGTCGGTGCCATCTTCCACTCCTCTAACTTTGGCTAATAGAGAAAGTTTATGACAGTAGGTGAGTAATTGAGGAAAGCTAACAGCTGCCGAGGTTAGACGAGTTATTGCTTAGTTATCAATAATCCCTTGGCTAATTTTTCTCCCAGAAAAAAATCGCTCCTACCCTAACGGTTCGAATCGAACGGATCGATTCCACCCAATTGGATCGGCCGTTTTTCCCCCATTTTCCCCCACCGAAATGAAGTTTCGGGGAAGTAAATCGCCCGGGAACGGCGGGAAGAGGTGGGACCCGGTCGTCGATTAACATTCTCCGCGACAGAAACCGACGTCTCGTCCGTGGCTCGGACAAAGACGGATCCCTACGCAACGTCGACGATGACGTGAACCAATCCCCTGTTTTTTATAATTCGCCCGGTTGGGGTGTCGACGGAGATCATCCCTCGGCTTCCAGAAATTCTTCCATTTTGGAATTCTTCGTCGGTAATCGATAACGGGGTGTCTTGGAGGAAAGCCAAAATACGGCTTCCGTCCTCGGTGTCCGATTCGAATTTTTATCCCAAGTTATCCCCGCAGCAACAATAAAAATGTGACAAATGCTTCTTTCTAACAAGTTGTAATAAATAAATCCGGGGAATATTTCCCGATTCGTCTTTTCCCCACCAGAAAAAACACTCGGAGAAAATCAAACTGTCCTTCCCTTCATCGGTGTTATTTATTTAAAAGAGTTTACACCGAAAAATTTCTTTAACCTTTCCCTTTGTTTAACGATTCTCCCGATAAAACGTCGGGCGTTGTCTAACCGGAGAAGGAGCCGGTGTTAGAAGAGAGGTGACAAACGACGTAACAAATGGATGGCGCAGGTATCCTCGGATTACTCGACATTCGATACTACAAGACGATCGAAAGTCGATAGGAATGTGTTACGTAATCATTGTTTCCGTAGAAGAAAAACGCAAGATCCGCAGACCGAAGCGCTAAATAATCTTTCGCGGCCGAATTTTCTGAAACTAAATATTTAAATTATTTCGTAACCGTGTTCTATTTTCTTGGCTAAGGAATGCATCCGTAGATACTCGTTGGGTGGTGATTACTCGCGAGAGATCCTCGTTTAACGTAGTTTTACGTTAAAACGAGGTAGAGCGGAATCGGGAAAGATATTCCACCGCTTTTAACGTAATTATTTTAGCCAGGCCGAAATTTCGGTAGAGCGAAAGAGGAAGAGGGAGTTAGTTTAGACAAGGGAGAGAGGGCAACGGAGTTAATCATTTTAAACGCTTTTTCCGCCTATCCGGATCGACGTAACTGTAGAAAAAAAAGCGACAACCCAGAAGATAACTTTGCAAATATTGATCCCATTTATTTCCCGGCGACATAAATAACCGTCCGGTCGCCTGCCATTTGTACGATTCTTCGACTTTACCTACTTTCTCCGCTCCGTCGTTCGTTTCCGGAGAGAAACAAAAAACGTAATAAAATGTCTCGTTTCTTCTCGGCGCGTGACGTTTGTTTCTCCTACACTCTATCCGATGAAAGATTTTAATCCGTTAAGTATTTTGCACTACAAATTTGTAATCTTTAAATTTACCAAGGGTTGGGGAAGGAGACGGGGATTTTCCGAGTTTTTTATCGACTGTGCCACGTACTTACGCCGGTGACACGTTTTCATTGTTTCCGTCGAATTTAGATGAGAAGATGGTGGCAGTTACGTGCAAATTTAGAATCCTTTCGACCGGAATTACCCGGAAACGTCGCAGTAGAAGGTAAGGAGACCGACGTCTTTCTTCTCCGGCAAACAAATTTCGAGAAGATTACGTTGGGAAAATATTACGGAAAATATAATTCGAAAAGGGGAAAAGAATCATCCGTCAAACGGTGACGGGTAATAAGTTTTTAAGCAAAGTTCTGGTGACGTCTCCGTCGATCACCCCACCTAATCCGATAGAAATTTCTCGGATTTTTATGCGGGGATGCTGAAGAGAATTGGCCGTTCGCAAAAACTAAAATTTCCCTTCCTTCGTCTCGTCCTCCTTTCCGGTTACAGACGGAAAGAGTTTTTTAAAAAAATCACTTTACCCGGGCGGAGATGCGAGAGACATTTCTGGGCTTTAATTCGAAAAAAATGTAGACCTATAAATTCCCCTTGATCTCGAGAACGGAGTTAAATAAATTAAATCCGAGACCAGATATGGAAACCTTGGAGCAGAAGGCCCCAATTGACTATATAGGAACTTCCTGTGTAAACCGGAAGTCACGTTATTTCAATTCAAAAATTTCCCCCTAAAGGTGTTAGATGACCGGCGCGACTCTGTTGTTAAAGGAAAAGTATGATGTACGGGGGCAACCCACTACTAATTTGAGGTGGAGAGCGTATATTTTAAATTAAATAAATTAAAAATTGCAGCCCGGCATTGTGACCGTGTCACAATAAAAATAATTGTTCGTTACAAATAAGTTCTTCCGCTTCTCACCGCGGAATTCCACTGGTTCCCGAATAAAGTTTCGGATAGAAACTGGAAATTCGGTGGAGGGAAGGGGAGAACTTTTCCGTTTTCTGGGTTAAACCCGGTTTCGGCGGAAGAGAGAACGGACGGATGGGGAGGGGAAGAAAGAACAACGGGAGAAACGGAAGACGAGAGACGGAGGAAATGACAATTTTCCGCCAAGAAGTTGGAAGGAGGCCAGAGAGGTTTCGTCCCGGAAACGGAACGACCCAGTTCTCGGTCCACCCCCTCCAGTATATTACGGGAAAGTGGGAGAATTTTTCTTAAACGAGGTCTCGCGTACAGAACTATTAATGCCGACATTCCTGTCCTTTCGTCCAGTTTTCGTAAACGAAAATTCGGGATCCGAAGCGGGTGAAAATTTGATTTTAGGGCCATTGAGTGGGCGAAAGACGAAGGGGAGAAAGGCTGTTGTCTCCCCCCGTGGTCACCCGTTAAATTGGTGACGTGGTAAGCCGCGGGGGCCGGCCGGAAAGAAATGTTAAAATGGCGAAAACGAAGAAATAACATATTTGTTGGGTCCAGCCGTAAATTTGAATGGGACCGCCATTCGTTTACCAAAATATTTATTTTATTCGTAGATTAATTCGAGAGATTAGAGCCACCCTTTTACAGTCCCGGCAGCGAAATTTGGGATTTTCCAAGCGTAAATTCCCGTTTGCCGTCGATTATTTAAGAGATTAATTCTGGTCGTAAACGTCTCCCGCACGAAAATTGTTGTTTACAAAACATTTAAATCTCTTTTCCACTTATTATTCCACCAGACTCGCGCTTAGTAGAGTCGCAGTTTGGCGGACGAAAGTAATAATAAGTTTATCGGACGGGAAGAGGGAGGGAAGGCCGAAGACGACGGCTTCGGAACACAATACTCGGACAAAATCGAATAAAGGAATAACGGCGTCGATAACGTTAAATGAAAACCGCCGTAAATCCGGAGAATTCTTTTAACTCGGCTCGTAATTTTTCATTTTAGTCTATAAAACACAATTCCCGCTCCAATTATTCACCTTTCCCGTTACGTCGGTAACCCGTAAAACGGGGAAGAATTTCCGTAAATCATTTATTATTATTATTTAATTTTCTGGAAATTTTTTTCCGGAGGAAATTATCGGGAGCGGTTTCTATTTTAATTAAATATTTGCTTTTTACTGCGGGTGTTTTCCTTTCGAGTTTACTTAATAAACAACCGGATTATATTTATTTTCTTGTCTAAAAGAAATGCTTTTAAAACGAAATTACGCGGAAGGAAGACGAGACCGAAATCATTTTAATTTAAATTCGTATTAATACAAAAATCGAAAGTGCCGTCATCTGTTAACGAAATTCCGAACTAAATAAAACACGAGAATAAATATCCTACATTTTTAAATAAATAAGCGAAAATATAAATAATTCTGGCAAATTTTAAATCCGTTAAAGATTTCCCCGTTTAGCCAACAAAATTCCATCGTTTAACCGGTGGAAGAAGAAAAAAGAGGACGTTACCGGAGTAGGCATTAAAGTAACACGTTTTCCACCCTTTAGACAATTAAAGATAATTGAAGAGGGGGAAGAAAAAACTTTCTCCCGATTCCTTTTTCCTTTCTATTTTTACAGGAGCAAAGAAAAGAGAGAGAGAAACTTTACGATTCCCTTCGAATTTGGAAAGTGCCGAGCGCCGTACAAAGAATGGCTTTCCGGTAACGAGTGAGAGAGTCAAACGACTGGTCGGTTTCTATCCAAATAAAAACAAACAAAAGAAAAAGGACTTTAGAGAAAGAGGCTATTAGAACCAAAATAGAGAAAAGTGCCCAAAGCTTTTCTTACGCTTCGATAAATAACGTCGCCTCCATTCCCTTTCCCGGCTTCTTTTTTTTATTCGCGAGTTTACAGTCCGAGAAAGAAAACTCTAATGCCGGCACCCGTGGGAGGATAATTTGAAAATCTCTCTTCGGACACAACAGAGGGAAAGCCACTTCAAACGCAGCGGTCGCTAATGCCAGCGAAAGATTTCGGCAAATGGAATGGAGAATTCTCTACGCTGCCGCCACATTATTAGACCCTGGCTCCGAAGTTTAGGTTTCGATTTATTTGGTTACGGCAACGCCACAGGCGGCCGATCTGCCGAGGGGGATGACTCCCGGGCAGGGGTGTCGTTTCCACTACGGAAGGTGTGGAAGACTCCGTACCTCACATTTTTGTAGGTATGGAAGCTCGAGGTATCAGTTATTAATACTACCATACATAAGTGGTTTAAGTTTTGCTAAGATTTTACGTGCCGGGTCCTGCTTTCACAAAATTCCGTACCTCAACTTTTAAAGAACCGACACCTCTGCTCCCGGGAAGTGTTTTACGGAAATTGGTCCCTATTTAGGTGTTACTAACGCGAAGAAAACCCGGAAAACCCTACGTGTTCGGTCGTTGGCCAGGCGCGAACCCACCACTAACTACCGGTGTTCGGAAGTTTTATCTATTCGGCCACTGGCGGGATTCCTGGCTTCGAAAGAATCGATTTTGTGGGTGCAACGCGCCGCGCCAATGCCGTGTCGCGTGTCGTTGCGGTTACGCTCGGAAAAATCACTGGAAACGGTAGACGCCGTTTCCAGTGATTTTACCCGGCTGCAGCCGAAATCCAAAGGGCGACGAAGGAGACAGAGACGGTAAAGACGTGGTCAAGAGTGCAAAAGTCGTCCGGATCACGCGCAAAATTTTGCATCTTCACTCGAAATACTGTTTAGAATCTTCGTTAGTCTTTCGAAAACGTGGCCTGGACCAGAGAAATTTACCGGTAATTTCGGGAAAATTGCTTTAGAATTCTTACGTATTCCGGCAACTTCATTTCGTCCGAATGGCTGTTTTCGAATTCGGGACATACAATTAACGAAAAAAAGGTATTCCTTAAAATCTCGACTACTTGAAGATATTGTTTATTTTTAATACATTGATACAAATCGAAAAGAATTGTTTGTTTGAATAAAATGCTCCGTTGTGTATTATTTAAAACTACCAGGTTGTTCCTTACTTTTACTTTCTCGGCTGTTACGTATACTTCGCAATGGAAAGTATGGCCACCGACGGGAAGCATTAACGCCGCCTAGTGAGTAAAGTAGGAACGTCGAAAAAAAGGGATTGTTTAATTGTTGACGCTAATGAAATAAGTTAACTGTGTTTTGTCCAACTTAAAATTTTCTTGTTTGTGAAATTACGGATAATACTAGAATATGAGTCTAGAAAATTACGATATTCAATGAAACAAGCGTGTCGTGCACACTATAATTCTTTACAAAGTAAAGTTACCTGTTGTCGCCGGTGCTCCTATTTTGTCCATATTTTTATTTAATTATTTTAAGCTTGTCTCGTGGATTTTGCACATCGCTCTTTGATAAATGACATTCGTAATAATTTTTTTTTTGTCTCAACGAATTACCAATGGCTGCCTGATGCCAGTGAATCTTGTCGGGCAGCTAATGTAGTAAGTTTGTACTCTCGTTTACTAAAACTACAATAGAGAATTGAATTACTTATTTGCATTCAATACTCGGTAAATGCTCACAAATGGATATAACGATTTTTACTTTTTACCCGTTCTGGCAATGAAAACTATCATAAATGGTTTATCAATTTTCATTTGTGGTCTCTTATTAATCTAAAGCGGGGGTCATCGGATTACGGCCAGCCAGGTCAGCTCATCCCGCCCTCCGCTACAAATGTGCTAAAATATAATTATTTATATGGAAATATCAAAAATTGTAGATAAACTTATTTTAATCTTTTTTACATAGTAAGTGTTTTCTTCTGTCCGTGCCTTCTTCTAAGGGGGATTGGGGGGTTGGCGGCTAGCAAATACCACCGTTTTCTTTTGTAACTTTTATGAATAATCTCTTCCTTATCCAGTCCCGTCCATTCCTTGGGATCGTCCATCCAGCATCGTCTTTTTCTTCTCCTTGATCTTTTTCAATCAATTTTGTCTTCTAATGCGAATTTGGGGAGTTCATATTTTCCCCTTCAATGTGTGTCCACAGTCCACAGTATGCTGGTTTTCTCTTCTTAATTATATTTATTAACTCTCTTTTTGTATCTACCATCTGTAAAACCGTTTCGTTAGTGGTCCCGCTTGTCCACTTGATCTTCAACATTCTTCTGATTGCCCGCGTCTCAAAAGCCTCAATTTTCCTCTCCGTATCTTTCTGTAGTGTCCGTGTCTCACACCCGTAAAGTAAAATGGGCCAAATGTAGCATTTTAGCGTTTTTAGTCTTAATTGAAGCTTTAATTTCTTTTCAAACGGAATGTTTTTCATCTGGTTAAACTTGTCATTAGCCTGTCCAATTCTGCTTCTAATTTCCTTTGTTAAATTATTGTTTGAATAAAATTTTTTTTTCTAAGTAGTAGAAGCTATCTACTTGTTCTAGGTTCTCCCCTGTGCATTTCAGCTTCAGCTTTACTTATGTACTGTACATTGTCTTATTCTTCTTTGTATTTATTGTGAGTCCCATTTCTTCACTGTTTGATACTAGTTCGTTTAACAATATCTGCCGAAATCTCAAAAAGGTAACTGTTTAACTGTTAAATAACTACTAGTGTAATATAAAGGATTCGTGTAGAACTGATCCTATGTAACAAAATTTGTTAATTACTGTTAATTAGATATGAGACATACCGTCTTACAAATAAACACAAGTATTATGCTCAAATTTAAATGTCATTTTAGGTCTGCAGGAATGTCAGGAATGATAAAGAAATTTCTGTCATCAAATGACTTACAATACTTTCCCTCGTTATGTATACATAACAGCCGGAAAAGTAAAAAGAGAAAACAATTGCTAGATGTGTGGATGTGTTGGCATCTATTTCGTTTAATATTTCAGAATGAAGTAAAGATTAAGTAACCAAATTTGGCACGGTGGCATGTATTTGAGAGACATCGATGGTGTTAAATTTTTGTGCTTATAGGTGGAGGAGATGAGAAGATAGTGAGTGATCACGCGCGGTATCTCGAATGGAGTCGTACTTAACAGAGATTTTATTTGTTATTGGCATTTACATTTTCTCTCTTAAAAAAAAAAAACTCGACTCTACCCTCAAAATTAAGCTTTTCGCCATTCTATAATAGTTAAAAATATAAAAAATTTTGTAAAAAATCCCATAACAGATGGCGCTGCATGCAATGTTATCCATTAATAATAAAAAAATTATTTTTTTAAAGTAAAATCTCCAAATAGCTGGAAAAGTCACGCAACTCGTTGCTAGTTTTTTTTTCTTTGTTTTAGTTTTAATTTATTAAACGTCGAGACGTCGTCAATGGCATCTATGTTGTACAAAGGTAGCCGTCTAGAATATTCCAATTCGTTGTGTAAAAGTGATAGTGCCCGTCGTTGCCACCAAGAGCGCCGTAACCGTAGACACAGCCGCTCTACGTAGTATATTCTACCTCGTTGATTAAACCCATCCACAAAAATCATACTTTTGTGCTATTTTCTCCTCAATTTTGTAATATTGTTTAATGTTATTCTCTATTATACCACAAAAACTTCTAATAAATTTTTCAGATGGCAACACTGTAAATGTAAAAAAAAAAGACTTTCTTCTACAAAAAGAGAGCTGATAGAGGTTCTTATTAAAGTGTGGCACAATGGCCCATTGATGAGAACAAAAGTAAAAGAAAAAATGTATAAAGAGTATTCCATCTCGTATAAAAGCGCCGTGGACGTTAAGGATGGTCACACAAGATACTAATTTTCATTTTTCAATTTTTAAGTTTTATTATATTAAAATTTTTATTTCAAAAGACGTCATAAACGTAGATATTTTAAATAATTCTATCAACAGTTGCATTGTTATTGATTTATTACATGAAAAACTAAGGAATTATGGATTTTTTGCATGGGTCCAATAATTTGGCAAGGTACAGTGCTGTACTGTACATTTCGTAATTTTACATTGGTTAACGAACCGAGTGCCAGGTGTCCTCGATTGTCGGGGTTTATGTCAATCCCCGTTCTTTCTTTTGGCCATTCTGATTGGGTGATTGATTCTCTGTCAATCACGCTTCCCTAGTGGTTGGTCCCTCGTTACGAAGCGTAACGGGACTCTTACCTGGAGCGCGAGAGAGGTCACAATCGAAGATAAATTCGATCTCCCACCGATCATACGAGGATATCCCTTCTCCGATTTATGGTTACTGCGTCGCAGTTTTATATAAACAAAAGGTGTCGGACTACAAACACTTATTTTTGCCTTTCTAAACGATACATTCTTATCCCCTAAATTAACCGAATTTGTGACGGTTCGAACCTGTCCGGTTCCGTCGTCGCCTCTCGGAACCGTAGCCGAGGATCGGGGTTCGAATTTCGAGTCCTCTGACCTCACCCAACGGGAGTTAGACCGGAGCCGAATCCGGTAGGGGTTAACACTCGGACGGACGACGACCGTTAAATACCGACTACCCTTCGCTTCCGCTTCGAAACGGACAAAACCGCTAAAATCCACGCCCTTCGGGATGGGGATTTTAGCTGTTTGTCCGTCCATCCGTGACCAAACCGGAAGTGTGTCGGCGCCGAAATCCGTTTTGAGTCGGGGGCCGCTCCCGTCGAAAAATTCGGGTATTTGGCTTTTTGGGTTCTATTCGAATGTCTTTGACCCGAGTCGACCGTTCTCTTTTCTTTTTCTACCCTTCTAACCCGTTCTGGGTAGTCTTCGGTCGGGGGCGGGGCGTGGAGGACGTCGCTCTTCCATCCGGGGATCTCACCGAAAACTTTCCTTTCCTTCGAATACGTCTTCGAACGCGTCGAACGCGCGCGGTGTGCCTCGCGCTTTGTCGTGCGTGGGAAAAGTAAGCGCCGCGTCGGTCCGTCCACTCGGCGTCGATTCCCGCCGACGTTTCATCGATCGATGACGTCGCGGCGCGGGGCAGGTAAGGCACCGACTCCGCCCCCGGCCTTCCGGCGTTTCGTCGGTCGACTCGACTTCCGGCTTCGGTAGGGCGCGAGGCGAAGGATCGGTTTTCTTCTTAACGAGACCGGGACGAGAAGAGACGACGTCGACCGTCGTCATGACGACCGACAGGTGAGCCGGGGCGGATGCGGCTATTGTGGCCCGACCGGAGAGGGAGAGACGGTCGGAGGGACTTCCCTTCCGGCCCTCCGCTTTGTACCTCGGGTCCGTAATAGCGTTAACGGAACGTTTCCGATTTGCAGGTGACGTAACCCGGAGAAGATGACGTAGCCCGGACCATGCCGACCGATCGGTACTTCGACGACCAGACCAAGATCCCGGGAAGATGGTGGCTGCTGTTGTCGGCGTTGGCGGCGTTGCTGCTGTCGTCGGTGGTGTTTCTGCCCGTCTACTACGCTCTGATCAAAGGCGGCAACCGAGGACGGGCTTCTCTGTCGGCACCGCCGCCCGCGCTTACCCGCTGGACACCCCTGTGCCGGGAGGAACCCCGGGAACCCCTGGACTGCTACCCGGAGGATCCGACGGCGGATGCGGATCGCTGCGGGTCCCGCGGATGCTGTTGGCGAAAGGGAGAGACGCCCCGGTGTCGTTACCCCTCCAACTACGGGTACGCGGCCTCCGACAAGGGGATTCCCTTCTACGACGGATTCGAGACCAACCTGGTTCGTCCGCTCTCGCCCTCCAGATACGGCGACGACCTGAGGCACGTGGCTCTCAGAGTCGAGTTTCAGACCCGGGATCGACTCAGGATCAAGGTTGGTGACTCCTTTATTAATTCTCCGCTTTCTCCCGTTTACTTTTGTGACGTAAATGGGATTTGGGGACGACGCTCCGTCCGGCGGTGGAAATTTTATCCCGAGATCCGCAGGAGCGTCTAGACGCGACTTTGGCCTTTCGAGTGTTCTCCACTACGTCCGAAGTGGCTCCCACAACGAGTTCTATTGTCCGCGGCTTTCGACCGCCCCTTCCCCCCCGCATCGATCCCCAAACGATTAAAAAGCGCCGGTCCGGAGCCGCGCCCTGCGTGGCACTCGTTCGATCGGGGGTCGGTTAACGACGGCGCGCGTCGTCGGCTGATAAATTTACTTTTTCGAACGCACGGACGAAGACGGGACTTGCGAGCATTTTAACCGCGTGAGAGAGGGGAGGTCGGGGGTCGTTCACCTTTCCTATTTCGGCGTCTCCCTAACCCTTAGTTAGGGAGGGAGAATAAAAAATTCGCCCGGTTAAAAATAAACGGAAGTTCCACGCTCGTCTTTCACCCCGAGGTCCTCTCGGTAGAATTTTCTCCTTCCGCTCCTTTAACTCCGAAAGGGTCTCGGCCCACCGCTGCCGGGTGACGGAGGGGGGAGAAACGGAAACCGAGATATATAGGTGGCCGCTCTCGCCCCCGTCCACCCGTGGGTGGGCATTTTTTGCCGCGCGATTAACCGGACGATTAAACAACAAATTATAAAAGAGACCGCGGGTGTCGGGGGAGGGGGGAACGACGGGGATCTTCTTACCGTTTAAAAATTCTCGGAAATATTTTCGAAAGTTTATAAATATGAAAAATGAATTTGTAGCTTATAGATAAATATTTAAGAGGACGGAGGGAACAGAACCTTTCTTAAAAGGAGTGGACGGGCCGAAGAGGTAGAAAACCCGACTGGCCCGTAATGCACCTTTAAATGCAGTAGCCCAGCGAGCTACCGAACGGGTAACGTTATATCAGGGGAAGGAATACTACTTTAGTGTTTTTTAACCGGGCGCCGACGAGCCGCTCGATCGTCTAGGAACGAAACGACTTTTCGTTTCGTTAGCGGCTAAGAAAATATTTATTTATTCTATTTATTTTTCGTTTTATTTAAGAAATTTTGCTTTTTCCAGCCACTACCGGTCTTCGTTTCCCGGGCGCCCGTTTAAACCCGTAACCACCCTCGGACGTTTGGCCAAAATAAAGCGCCGTTCCCTCTTCACCCGCGATTTAACCCGGGAGGAAGGGGAATCTTCACCCCTGGTGGTCACGAAATATCTCTTTCTGGTACTGTACTTGAGCTAATTCTTCCGTCACCCGTCAGCCTCCACTTTTCTCGGCCCACGACGGAAGTTAACCCATTGGGTTTATCATTTCCGTTTCCGGTCCGAATCTTCTCGTTTTTCCCGCCGACGTTTAACCGTAATTATAAGTCGATTTGTCATTACCGGAAGCCAAAGACTAGTAACGTTAACGCGTCCATTCCCGTAATATCTGCGTGTAGGTACTGTACAGTACAAAGTATGTTGTCGTCCGAGTCTTTTATCGCCGCCATTTTCTTTTGTCTTTCATTACGTGTTACTTATCCACGGTGGTTGCCTTTTCCGCAGTTTTACGATCCGCAAAACGCCAGACACGAAGTGGAGCCGCCGTCCGTCCCGGAAGAGCGTTCCGGCCACCGTCCCAGGTTGTACTCCGTCTCGTACCACTCGGCCGCCCTTCCCTTCGGAGTCAAAGTCAGGAGAGTGTCCACCGACGTCGTCCTGTACGTCCTCTTTCTTTCCCTTCCTTTCGGAATCAGCTCGGGGATTGACGCGCTTTGTTCCTTGCAGATTCGACACCACCCCCGCCGGGTTCACCTTCTCCCACCAGTTCCTGCAAATCACCGTAAGACTTCCCTCCCGTCGCTTGTACGGTTTGGGCGAAGAGAGTCTTCGTCCCTACAGAACTTCCCGTCGAAGCACCCTGCGAACCCTTCACGCCTCAAAGGTTTGTCTCTTCCTCTCTACCGTTCGGTAGGCGGAAATTCCTTTATAATTTTCCCCTCTTCAAGGATCGTCCGTCCGCTCACCCCGTCTACCTGTGCGTGGAAGACGACGGAAACGCGCACGGAGTGCTTCTGCTTAACGGTCACGCCATGGGTAAGTGTCCGGAGGACCACTCCGCCGGAATTCCAAAATAAAGTATAAAAAAAATTATTTCCAGAGATCGAGTTAAACCCTTTTCCGGCCGTCACTTTCCGCCTGGGGGGAGGCGTTTTGGATTTCTACCTGTTTTTAGGCCCCACTCCGGAGGACGTCGTCGCTCAATACACCCAGGTAACCACGCCGAACTGGCGCGATTATACGTTTCCAACGGAGTGTTCGAACCGTGTCCCTTTTTCTTTCTTCTTCTTCTTTTCTAGGTTGTGGGGCGACCCGCCCTTCCCCCCTATTGGTCTCTGGGATTTCACATGGGTAGAGACGGATACCTGTCCACCGATCACGTCAAGTGGATGGGGGAGATAATAAAAGAGAAAAATATACCTCGAGTGAGTTCCCTTCAAACTTACGTACAGTAAAAAATTCTATTATTCGGGTAAATAATAAATAAATAAATAAAACACCGTCCGAGTCCCCGTAATAAATCTTCCGTGGCGTGGGATGTACCGTACAGTACAGTGCGGTACTCGGAGGGGTGTTACGACCGGCGTGTTTTATTAATAACCATCGACTTCTTACCGTAGACGGTAGAACCGGCGAATGTTTTTGTTTTTATTTTCTATTTTTCAGGACGTCCAATCCGTACACACCGATTACACCACGGGGTGCTCTTTTTCCATTCGCAAGGAGTTCGGAAATTTGTCTTCCCTGTCGACAGAATTACACGAAATCGGTATTAAATTAGTTATAAGTATTCGTCCTTCGATATGTACTAAACAAGATTACTTTAATTACGCTTATCGAAGCGGAAGGAAAGCCAAGGTGTTCGTTAACGACACGCGTAGCAACAGACCTCTGATCGGAAAGGTTATTGGTTTTTATTTTCTGGGCGGGCGACCGTTTCTTTCCTTTCGCTAATAGAATAATAATTTGCAGACGGACAAAGAAAAAGTGGTTTATCCGGATTTCGAGAATCCTCTCGCCTCCGATTGGTGGAAGACGAATCTGAGAAGACTTTCTTCTTCCTTCGACTTCGACGGAATCTGGATCGTGAGTTTGTTGAGTGACAATTCGATCGCCGTTTTTCCCAGACAAAGTCTAAGTCCGTTGTAATGCCCGTTACAGGAGGGGAACGAACCTTTCAACTCGGCCAACGGATCTACGGAAGGATGCCTCGACGACACTCTCAACAGGCCCCCTTTCGTTCCCAGTAAATTTCTCAAATTCTTTACTCCGTTTTCGCTTAGAAATTTAAGGCGTAACTACGCGTAACCGCTAAAAATTCCGACTTCCGGATCCGGACCATAAAACACCGTCGAATCCAAAATTTCCGTAAAAGTAAAAGGGTCTTTCTCCGGTCGTCCGCAGGTTTTCTGGCGCTATTTTTAGGAACTTCGGTCGTTAGCACCGACGACAATGGAAACCGCCGTTATTTTTGCGAAGGTTTATAGTAAAAAAAAAAAAAAAAATATGTCGCGTGGCATAAATTCTTCGGGCGCGACGTTACGCGCGGCCAACCCGTGAAAATTGCCCACGTTGCGATTCGTTGCGCGCGGGGTGGAAGATATTATCGATTGTGGAAACGTCGATGGGGGAACCTGGCTCCGGCGCACGCTAACGCCAGCACGACAGGTAGACAGCGCGTGCAGTTATAAAGGGCGAACGAGGAAATAATTTGACGACCGAGGTTAAACTGGAAATTAAGAACGAGGTTTCGATTCTATCTCTCTCTCTCTATTCTATACCAAACAAAGAAATGGTTGTTTTTACCAAGGATTTCTACTTTAAAGACCGATTGCAATTTGTACGTACGCAATTATAAAACAATTCCTCCCCCGTTTCTATATTTTGTATTCCGTAAAAATAGCCGAATAAATTATTTTTGGCTGGCATATTTTTCTTCGGTTTATTTGCGAAAAAAGACAGAAAATGCGACAGAATTTTTTAAAATTTCCAGCGCGGTTAAAAAAGTTTTTCCGCTTCGTGGCCGAAGAGGGAACGAGGATTTAACCGAAATGGCTTTCTCTTACAGGAACCGGAAAAAGAAATTTGTACGACGAGACGCTGTGCATGGATTCGGTGCACTGGGGATGGGGAAAGCGTCATTATCACGTGCACAACACTTACGGACACAAGAGTGCCCTGGTGTCCTACAAGTAAGTCGGTTTTTTCTTACCGGATTTTCCCACCGAATTAAATAATAAAAGGTAACCTTTGTATTCCACAGAGTTTTGAAAAGTTTAAAAGAAGCGCGTCCTTCGGTTCTGTCGCCTTCGACCTTCCCGGGAAGCGGCGGGTTCGCGGGACGTTGGATTAGGGAAGACAAAGGCACGTGGTCCGACATGGTCTCGTCCATTCCCTCTTTGCTCCATTACAGCATTTTCGGAATTCCTTTCGTAAGTCTTTTTCCGAAATAAAGTGGTTAAAAGAGTATCGTCGACTTCCCCCCAAACTTTAGACCAACCTCCCATTGTCCTTACCGTACATTCTTCTCCGTATTTGGAAACCATTAAACGCCGTGTTTCTTCTTACTTGTTTTAATGGATGAGAGGAACCCGGGTTCCGGTGCCCCCTAGGTTTACTCACAGGGGTTACGAGGTTTAAAGAGGTGGGTTCCCAAAGTGGGCTGGTAGCGCCCACTTTGGGAACCCACCGCTTTAAACCTTTTAATCGATAAACCGCGCGACGAAAATAAAAGGTAAATTATAATTAACCGGAGGCGAGGAAGTCGACAATACGCTAATTAGCCATTGGGCGTCTCTGGCCGGATTTACTTTTTATAAAAGCCCGGCACGGAGGAAGCGCCTAAGAGAATGCCCACTTCCGACAGACGGGAAGTGCCATCTGCGGGTATCGGGGAGAACCGGAAGAGGAATTGTGTCTGAGATGGCTACAGCTGGGAGCCTTCTATCCCCTGTCTCGCCATCACAAAGCCGCCGGATACAGAATGTGGATCAACAATTGTAATTCTAACGTACGATTCTTTTCTTTCGAAAAAGCTCGACGTTAAAATGCCGACGGATCTAAAATACGTTTCGATTTAGGAGGAGGATCCGGGAAATTTCAAGAAAGAGTTCGTCAAAGTGGTGCGGAAGGCGATGGAGAAAAGATACGAACTCCTTCCTTATCTGTACACGTTGTTTTATTTCGCCCACGTTCGAGGTTCGACGGTGGCCCGACCTCTGTGGCATCAGTAAACAATCGTTTCTTCTTTTTACCGGCCGAAATTTAAAGGAACTTTCCTAAACGTCGGAACCTCTTTTACAGATTTACTAAGGACAACGCCACTTTTAACATCGAAGAACAGTTCCTGTGGGGTCCCGCTCTTCTCATTTCTCCGGCCTTACAAAAGGTATTTCTTCTCGTCGATAACACGAATTACGGTTACCGTTAGAAATTAATTACTTTTTGTTTTGTTTGGACAGAACGTAACCTCCGTCAAAGCGTACTTCCCCAAGGGCTTCTGGTACGACTATTACACGGTAAGTTTCCTATAACCCATTGGCACTTTGCGCTATTGGGCCGTGACGGTACCCATTTCTGAACGCAAACTTTAGGGAGAAAAATTCAGCAGCGACGGGGGATGGGAAACCTTGTCGGCTCCTCTGTACGGTTCGGTCAAGCCCATTAATCTTCACCTGTACGGAGGACACGTGGTCACCACTCAGAAGAGCGCCTTAAACACGGAACTCAGGTGAGAATTTTCCGGAATTCTCGAGTTTTTAAAGGGAAGTTCTTATAACTTCTTCCCTCCTTTCAGCCGACGAAATCCTCTGAGATTGTTGGTGGCCCTGAACGAAAGCCGACGAGCGGAAGGATGGCTGTTTTGGGACGACGGAAGTAAAATTATTCTTTCTTATTCCGCGTTAAAATTACGTTATTTAAATTCCGCCATAATTAAATTGAACCTTCTTCCGTCAGTTTCGAATCTCGGAAACGAATACATCCTGGTAAAATACGCGGCTTTCGACGTAAGTATTATCAACGTTATTCCGTAATTTCTACGGCGTATAATAGAGCGGTAAATATCCTGGAATTTTATAAACAACGGCTTTTGTATAATTCGATTTTACTCTAGAAACGGGCATTGTTTCCTCCGTAATTAACGATTTTCTAAACATTACATTTGGCCGTATAACCACCGGATTTATCGAATTATAGGGGCTCAAATTTCCGTCGATTTGAGCCGCTATAATTACTCGTATTACATCCGGACCGTAAGGCGATTCCGTTGTCGTTCATTTTAGTCGATGGCCGGCGACCGAAACATTTAATTAAAGTTTTAATATCGATTACGAGCGATTGACGTTCTCTTAAAAATAAGTATAATTACAACGCTTAAGGTAAGATATTTCGCCCGGTTCCTTCTTTTATATTTTCCTCTTTTGCAGGACAAATTAACGGTGGAAGGAAATTCGGGAAGTAAAACTTTCGAGACGAATTTCCATCGCGTGTACATCGAGCAAATACGCATCATGGGTTTACAGTGGCCACCCGACTACGTTAAAATTAATAATAATTATTTGTTAAAGAAGAAACAGTATCGGTGGGCGGATTACTCCAAGGTAATAATAATATCGAGGTTGAGGCCGAAGTTTTAAACGCGAAAACGCGTACGTCGGACGTTCGGCGCAGTCTTCCCGTAAGCTAGAAGTTTGACAATGGCGTTTGGAACGTCGAGCGTGATTCCATTGACGTTCCAAACGCCACTGTCAAACTTCTAGGCTTACGGGAAGACGTCGCCGAACGTCCGACGTACGCGTTTTCGCGTTTAAAACTTCGGCCCGAACCACGCTAATAGTAGTAATAAACAATACAGTCGATATTTATTTTGAAACTTCTTTTTTCAGACGTTGGATCTTCAAAATATTTTAATCTCCCTCACTCAAAGGACAGTAATTCACTGGTTCGATTAATCCGAAAGTGGTTCTTTTATACTGCCGAATACGATTTTTTTATAAACCCGGAAGAATTTTTAGTAAACGACGTATATTTTTTAACGGATGGAAGTTATTTTATACAGATTTACCGGACGTATGTACATATTTTCTACCCGACTTTCTTTTTTACGGATATTAAAAATGATTTTTAAACGAATGTAAAACACTTTTGTGGACCAACGAAGAGGTGGCTTTTTTTTAAAATCGAACAACTTTATTGATTGTTCTCGTGTACATACGTCGTGGACGAGTCGTCGAGTCGAAATCGCTCCACTTCCGCCGCAACGATCCGACTGCTTCTATACAATTTCTTCGATAAATATCTTAACGCGGAAGAATCTCCCTCGGGTATCGATGACTAGCAACGTTATTCCCGTGCTTTTACTTCGATTTACCGTACGACTCTCGGGTAAAGAACTGCGCTCGAACGGATTTATCTCCGTACGTAAAGTACCATCGGCGTGGCACGTCGTACGAATGTGCGAAAGAAGAAAATTGTTAAGAGAATGAATTAACCAGATGCGAATCCGCCACAACAAATAACGATTAATGAATATTATGTAAATATAAATCCTAATATATACTATACAATGCCAAGATGCGCGAGTTTAAAATACGTAAAGCCCAGCTTTAAAAACAAACGGGTGGATTAACGTTAACAAAGGGTGTTCCTTTCCGGACTCGGTTAATTGTGACGTGACGAGTGAAGCGAAAACAGTACGGCTTATAAAAAGATTTAAATTACCTTTAAAATTTTATAAAAATCGATATATATATATATACATATTAAAATTATTTATTTTCGAAAACTTTCAAACTCTCGTCGGTCTTCGTAAATTTTTAACGTTCGGAATATCGAGATTCCGAGACACTTTTCGGGATACCTCGACTGGCATTCGTAAACGGTCCACCCTACACTTCAAATGTACCGAAAACAAAAATCGACCAACAAACTAGAAATAATTTTACGCGGAAATTCGATCGATAACGGATAGAATCCTCGAATAATATAACTTTTTAGATTTCTACAGAATGGCTCTCGCCAATCCGATGGGTGCCACCGTCCGCATTTTCCGAAATACGTCGAAACAACGTAACCGATCGAATAAAAACATAGAATTTCGTTAATCCCATCGATCTCGGGGTTTTCACACGTTCGTTGTTAGAGAATGGCACGCGACTGAAGGGTGTGTGAATGAAATTCGGCAAATTCTTACCCGGAACTCGCGCGCTTCGATTTACAATGATACTAATATGGTTTCTAGTATGGCTGCCAGTCAAACCGATAGGTTTCTTGCCGTTGATTAGTATTAGAAATTTTAAAAAATTATCAATCATTCGAGGGATCTTAAAATATTATAAAAACTTACTTAAACTTAGTATTGTATCTTAAATACTGTACGTATTTAAGTGCCATACCGAAGAAAATCAATTTTTATAGTGGATACGACGTAATATTTTAAAATGAAAGTAATAAAATAATACAAACTGAGAAAATAAATAGTTAAAAAATGGGCCTTGAGCAAATTGGACCAAGCTCTTGGTTTTGAGCGGATAGAGAAGAATCGCGAATTCTCTTCATAAATATACTCGACGGCGAATTATCGGAACAAATAAAACGTTCACGATCACAAAGATATTCCAATTCAATATTTATGTACACATATACACGCGGCAGTTCTTTCCCGAGACCACGCGGCGGCATCGTAAGAAAATCCACAGGAACTGCGAAACCAAAATATGGCAGCTCGAAGCAATCGCCAGGATTCGTTCGATCTCATTCGATTGCCGGAGCAAATGGCGAATTTCGGCACCGCACACTACGATCGAGGGAATCGTTCCGGTAAAAAAATGCTTTGAAACCATGGCACGGGACAGACGTCGTCATATGTATCGACCCAAGGCTGCGTAAAAGTCCTGTAGACAGGCCAGCAGTTGCGTAAAAGTGGGTCGCTCCTCGGGAATCGAAGCCCAACAACAAGCCATAACAGCAAATCTGAAAATATTCAAAGTTTTATACATTTTGCAAATATTCTTTAAAACAATCTCTTTAATACTACGCTACGCGTCTACGCGGCAGCCGTACACCACGTCCAGTAACGGGAAAGTAATCTGGCTTTACGCATTAGTGGCTTATCGATAACTCGACGTTTTTGTGGTGCCAAATACTTTTGTTTGGCATCGTGCGTTACGTTTCTAACATATTTTTCAAATATTAATAATACAAATCGAAAATATTATCGTGATAATTTAGAGAAAATTCAATATTCCCACGGTTTTTTTACAAATAAGATTACCATTGTTATTTATAAGGGTTAAAATATTGCTAAAGGGGTAAACCCAAAATTTTCGATTACGAGACATTAATTATTAAAAATAAAATATAAAAATGGAATATCGAGTGGAAAAGGAACATAAAAAATGTCAGACCGATACCAAAAAAGCCAACGGAAGACAAGAAACTGGTTGGTAACAGAAGCCGTTCTTTAATCCTAAATTCATCGAACGACGGAGACAGATGTCATTGTCAATAGCTCTCGTTAATAGAAACACCGAAGGAGAGAATTCCGAGAAACGACAGTCAAAGAAGACTAATAAATCGATAAGACGTGACTTATGAAATATGTATCGAAGAGAAACGTTTCTTTTTAAGGTTCCATGTTATTCCGATTGTCGTCATTATGTGGGCATTAGGAAAACTTTCCGTATAAATTTTTAATCGAATACGATCCACTTTTATTCATTTTAAACCATACGTCTTAGACTAATTAATAAAACTGTAATTATTTTTGAACTAACGGTAATTCTTGTTTATAATTACAGTCCGCCGATTAACGATTTCCACTTAGACAAAACTGATCAAATTACATCCGAAGAGGTTTTAATTTCTCAAAAATAAGACGGGACTCCTACGATATTATAAACAAGATTTTTTAATACGTTGATATTCTAGGAAATGCATCGAAATGACTCGTTTGTCAAAAATCGGAAGGAAGAAAACAATAATAAAATTAAATACAGTGTTCTGTTTAATGACTAATACTTTCGAGGAAGCCTTAAAAAAATTATTTTCTGCCAGCAACTACGTGAGACGTAGCAACAAATGCTATTCTAAAATATTGGATTTGTCAAAAATAAAGTAATTATAATTGTAACGAAAAGGAAATAATCGGGCCGAGTGAAGAAACCAAATATTTCTTCGTCTATCCGTTAATTCGAAGAAGACGTGGAAGACGATGCTTATTTTCGCCTTTCTCACGCAGCGAAAATTCAGATGTTTGCTACTATACTGCAACGACCTACGGATACGCCCTCCACCCGCATTACACTTTGTAATGCGAGTGACGGGGTGCACTTAACTTCTGGTGTTCTAGATCCAGGTCAACCGGTGAATTTTCGTCCACGTTGGCAGTGGTGTAACGTTTTCTAGTCTGTTATCTCCTTAGCTACTTTGACTTTTTTTTCTACAGCTTACAGTTCAAAAATACTTATATATTATCCCTGGATGAAAATACACCCACCTTAGTGTTAAAAGATTCGAGAAAGACGTTAATATTCCATGTAATTTACAGTGAAGAATTATGGTTAAATTCAAATACTGTATACACGTTAACGACATTAAAAGAAATTATCATTACAGAATTCTCCTCCCCTACAATAAAAATTCGACTTTCCCAGAACAGGTGCAAATGTTAAGTCTCTAACAGGTGACATCCATAACCATTCTGCCAAATAAATATTCTATTGATTACCTTATTAAATGAGTTAACTAGACAATGAGAATTTAAAAAGTAAACTTGTTATCCCTAGTTTTTACTCCTTGTTATTGAAGCTGCCACAAAACTTGTTTATACGAACATTTAAATTATGCTTCTTATTTAAAATATAAAATTTGTTTTTTCTAATCAATATAATTTTCGGTTAATGTTACCTATGGTTCCAAGATGGCGGCTCGTATCTGATTCCAGCAAATAGAAGGGAAACAGTAGGAACGCACATTCTAACCTAACCTATTCTAATAAATTACCATAATTATTACCAACAAAATTATTAAAATAGGTAAAGTTAGGTTAGAACGTGTGTCCCCACTGTTTCCTTGGTGGAATCAGACGGGCCGCCATGTTGGAACCATAGGTAACATTAACCTAATTTTCAATATAAAAACAAAAAGAGGTCACTTTTCTATTCCAAAACCCTATTTGACTCTGTGACAAAGGTTAAAATTGGTTTTATCTCCGGTTTTGTATGCAATATTTTCGACTTTGCTATTGGTATATTTATAAACGTTTATATATCAATAAATATTGAACCTAACAGGGGTAACAGCAAAAATTAATCAGAACTTTTTCCATACCAGTCTATTAAAATGCCACTTACATTCATACTTTAGTGAATTATTTTGTTGTAAACTTTATGTATAAAACCAAATCACTGTAATAACATTGTAAGTTTTGTGACTTTTTATTATATTCACTGTTCATTAAATATATAAAAGCGAGATGTTTATTAGCAAATGTAAATTTCTGGTGAAGATAATAATTGTGTAAGCTTAAGATCATGATATCGAATCTTAGTGACAAGATGATTTTCTTGTTGATGTAAGCCAGCAAGAATGTGACAGCAGTAAGAGGACACATGGTATCTATTCAATCAATGTATAGCTAATAATGGAAAACAAGCCAAAGAATAAACAAAATGTATAAATGCTCCTTGCAATAAGACAGATTATTTATTGAATAAATTGCATGTATTTTAGATTATTAAAATATTATAGTATACAACAACAAAATGAACTTTTTTAAATTTAAATTATCAGAAATATTCAAGGAGACACTGATAATTCGAGACAGAGTTTTATGAATAGGAAATAAAAAATACATTTTATCTATTGAATCGTAAATTTTATCTATTTCGGCTCTGGGACGACGGTTAAAATTTCATAAATATTCTGTTAAAGGTTAAATAGACGATGGTAAATAATAAAATATGGCTAGCAAAATTGATTTGGTGTTCACATAATCATCATTTATAATGAATAGTATGATTTATTTTTGTTCAATTATCCGAAAGTGTTTTAAAATTTTAAGTTAATGTAACTAACATCATTTTAACATTGAAGGAATGGCGATACAATCCAATAAATCTAAATTGGCCAAAGCTTCAAATTAATGAAAATTCACTGTGTGTTAATAAACACTCATTCAACAAATCTAGGTTGGACTATTTGAAAGAATGCAATTTAATAATATAAATATTTAAAAAATTATTTTTGATTTAAAGTTTTACCATAAAATACAATTAAAGATAGTATTTTCTGGTATAACATTTTTTGACTTTATAATTTTATCCCTCGAAGATGAGCAAGAATACTTGAAAACACTAAGGAAGTTTAATCTATAAAAAGAATTTTAAAATTATTTATAGTAGTGTGTTTGCTGGAATTTCATAGAATTTGAATTTACGGTTGGTTTCTATAACTTCGATAGTGTTGCAATATTTTAATTTCTCTTGAAAATATAAAATCTTGCAAAAATCTATACTCTTGTCAAAGTAGCTACAGACCTTTTCTACGTAAGTCAAAACACTTAAACAACCCTTTACAAGCAATATAAAAATATTCAAATATGTTTAAAAGGTTTTAAGTGTGTTTTACAATAATGAATAATGTATTAAACCCATATTTCTAAAATTACTGTATCAAAATATGTGTGTGTACTTAACAGCGAGGCATAGAGCAGGGTATTCACACACAACACAGATCATAAACCATCTTTAGTCTTTATGATGATTTATGGTCTGTGAAACTAGAAATAGTTAAAAGAATGTTGCGCCTCGGCATCGGCCACTTCTCGACACGGTTGAGGTTAAAAGTACTAAAAGTACGGCACTACGATTTTTATGAAAATGCACGAATATATCGCACGTGATTCACGGCAAAGCTTTTACGAGTTATACGAAAAGTAACGTATTCGTTTAAGAGTCTGTCTCGGTTAATGGACCCTCTATTAATAGGGGCTCGGATAATCGGAATCCTCTGTATTTACATTATACGATATAGATGTAGTAGTATAATACGTGAATATATTTTGCACTCTGTTCCTAAACGAGACACTGCTTCCTAAAAGTGTAGGCTGTCCCTAAGAGTTCTTTTAAGAAAAGCAGAGCTGTTCCTTAAAGGACAAAGGGTAACGCTATTGACTATTATTCTTTTTATATTTATAAAAAATCTGTAAACATGCTATTATTGAAGAATTAAAATTATAAAATAGAATCATTCAATTATTATTATTATTATTAGTTTGGGAGTGCCTGGGCCTAAGTATGCCATATTTCTAAATGTGCTACTGTATTATATTGTGATTTTTCACTTTTATTATACCCCCTTAAATAACTAAAATTATTTTTAATTGAAAGCATAAAACCATAATAATATTTTTAAAACAATAACTTTTACAAAATTTGTCTAAAAATATGATTCTGATTATTAGATAGAAATTGTATTAATTATTTGAAAAATATTTAAGAATATATAAAGAATCTTTACATAAAAGAGAATATTTGACGACGATAATATCATGGCGGTAATGGATAAATTTATATATACATTGTAATTGGGTTATCATTCTTTACGAAATTTATGAATATGGCAAATAAAAAATTGTCATATTCTTAATAAAAAATGAAATAAAGCCTGTAAAGAGAAATATCTTGTCTTTAATAAAAAAATTTGATAAAAGTATTTTCATTTGTTGAATAAAATTTTCATTATTCAGAGAATTTTTCTAAAAAGAAATATTTCCATGAGAAATAGATACTTTTCATACAGATAATAAAAACTAAAATTATTCTTTTATTATAGAAATATCGCAACTGAAATGAATGACATTTTTAAATAGAATAATAAATTTTATATGTCAAAAAGACACTGTGCTGTAATAAATGGATACATTTCTTATACCCCTTTTTTATTTATCATTTTGACAACTTTATTACACAGAATCAATTGTTCTCTTATTACAGATTGACGTCACGTAATTTTGAATGTACTTTCCTCGTAACGGAGAGACTTTCCATTAATTGTGCGTACAGTTTTTGGGCCACTTTTGATTTGGTCGTCCCGTTGTATACGATGGTGTAGTTTTGGCAAATCCCTTCTTTAATTATATGAACACTAGTTCGTGAACCTCCTGAGATTAAAGGACAAAAAAATTCTGCAAATACTTTCTATTGATAGTTTATTCACATAACTAGTAATTAAACTTATATGAACAAGTTTGTATGATACTAATACCATTGAAAAAGTCCACATAGACAATGCTATGACCTCCTTTCCCCATGGTGTACGAGGATGTACTTTTCACAACCACCTCTTAACTGTACATATAATTAACAGATAGCCCCGGAAAATCTCAATCAACGAATCTTTCTCCCTTCTCTTTATATATTTTTCAAGTAACTGTTTATATATTTGCATAATATATATATAGTCCTTTTAGAAAAGCTATATATATATATATATATATATATATATATTAGTGATGTAATGAATAGTATATTCGGCCTCAACCGAATACCGAATATTCGGCTAGGAGCGTGGCCGAATACCGAATATTCGACCAAACTATTCGGCTTGATTAACGCACGTATGAAAATTGGCGCGCAAACCGCATTATGGCAAAGATCGCGCACCCTGCTCTCTATTGGCCCGCTGTCACTACGATTTTTTCTTCCATTAAGTCTAAATTATTTAAATAAATTAATTAAATTATAATTATTAAACTTAATATGAGATGGAGCCTAACGTCTACCTCTAGTGCCAAATTGGTTTATAATTTATGTAATAGCCGTAAATAGCCCGCTATGATTCGGCAATTGTTGGTATTTAGATGTAAGTTATAACCTATAAGTTATTTTATTTGCAATCGATCATTTTAACTCTTTAATTAAACACTAAAATTTTGTTTTTACTACGTATTTGTAGACTGAATAGTACCCTAAGGATATACTTTAGTGGTGACATAATATGGTCTAGTTTCTCCCCAGTTGTGGAACAGTTCAAATATATTATTGGGAAAGTTTCTATTTGTGAAGTTTTGTGATATATTGTTGCTATTGTTTTTGTCAATATTTTTAAAATTAACATGATTTCAAATGTTATCTTTGTATATAATGAAAAATGCTCATTCTTTGCTTTATATATAAAATAAATTATATATTAGTTACTCATCTTCTAGAAATAGATAAATAATTCTTTCGTTAAATACGATAAGTTTCAATAAAACGTTTCGTAACTCGTTTGAAAATATCGTATAAATATTAAAATATACGCGAATACGAGTATAACATAATTAACTAAACAACAACATTAATGCCCGATACATTCTAACCTACACGCCATCAATGTCATAAGATATCGGGCTAGATAAAGGCTATAATAATATTTAACTCCAAATAATTTAATACTAGAGTTAGATGCCATTTCTTATTAACATTAATAATTATAGTTTAATGTTCAGCATTAATAAAAGTTACAAAAATGATTAATTTATTGTGTTTTTGTTATTTCTTACTCCTGTTTTTAGGTATTCGGTATTCGGCCGAATAGTAATTAAATATTCGGTATTCGGCCGAATAGTGATTTAAATATTCGGTATTCGGCCGAATAGTGAAAAATAGGCCGAATAGGCCGAATACCGGGTAGTAACCGAATATTCGTTACATCACTAATATATATATATATATATATATATAGCTTTTCTAAAAGGACTAAAAAATACAGGTTAAATCTCAGCAAATATTTTGCAAATTTATTGGTTGATAAAAGGAAGAATCTTCCAACAATAAATTCTTGTTCTTCATAAAGATTATAAAGAATATTATTTTTGTAACATAGAAACATTGGGGTCAATCTCTAAAAATATTGGGGGGAATGAACTGACAAGTAAGAAAAATTTCTCATTATTGGGTTTTGAGTGGATATATAAAATAAGATGTATTTGTTGCATATGATACCATTTCTACTTTTAATCTTTATAGAATGATATAAAATAAAAATACATTGAGGGAGACAGTTTTCAGTACAGATATATTTGGGGGAAAATATGCCCATCTGTTCTTTATGGATCAATGCCCATGCACAGAAAATATTGTAGAAGAGATTATTTTCTGCTGAAGATTTCTCTTCTTTTGACTTATGTAGAAATAAACATGGGTGTTAAAATTAGTTAAAATTAACTGATTGTATTAATTAATAGCTTTGATATAAGTTGTTAATAATATAAGATACTGACTATAGCTATAAGTTTATATTTAAAATTTGGTAATTCTGACATTCAAAATGTCTTGTCATTTGTCACATAAGATTTGTTATCATCGTTAACATAATGTGTATCAACAAAGGTGTCGATTTACTATCGCCAACGAAGTGTACTTAAAAGTTAAAATACAGTTTAATTTATAAATATAAACATTTTAATAAAATTTATTCTGATATATACTTTTAAAACTATTATTCTCAAATGTTAATGATTTTAACACACAATTATTAAATTTGAATACTTCAAAAATCTATATGAGATCGTACTTACAGTTCATCTGGACAATTAATTGGTTGTGAAAGACGGTATCCATCACGCAAATAGGCATCCATTTCAAATGGATCAATTTCTACATAGGGCTGTTGGCCTAAAGTCATTAATTCCCAGACTGCAACTCCAAACGACCACTAAAAACATTTAAAATTTTTTTAAAACAGTTATTTATGAAATTCTGCCAAGAAATATATAATTATGAAATGCATAATATATTTCACGTCCTTTCTATGCATTCAAATAATGAATAATTTCATTTTAGCTCATCAAAAACTATCAAATCTTTTTACATTTTTCAAAGTACAATTATGTCTTTAACATAAATGAACATATTCTAAATTTTACAGTTATAATAAAGCAGTTTTGTCTGGAAATAATAACTGTACTGTTTATTTGCATAAAGAAGGCACTAGAAAGAGGTGTGACATCATCAAGGATGTTTATATTCTTAAAATGTAAGGATGTTTGAAACTCAAAACAGCTTACATTTTCAATGTCATTTCATTTATCCATTTTGAATTTGACTTAATGACGGTAATAATTAAAAAACACTTTCATGTTTGATTGAAGAACAAACAAAGATATTTGTTTTTGTTATTCATTCAAATATTGTATTCTATTTACAATATGTTTGATTTAGATCTGAAAATGAAAGGTTAAAGTTCCAAAAATCATTTAGTCTTGATAAATAATTGAACTCCTAAAAGTTTTAAAGAATTTTTATTATTTTTTGTTTCATATATTGAAAAATGGAGTTGAGTATTTGACAACAGTTACATAAACTCCTATAGAGTTAGATTTCAGAAATTTGAATCAAACTTTATTCTGTAAAATAATAATACAAGTATCTGGTTACCATGTAAGACTCGTGTCATTACATAAATTCCTCAAGCATACAAACTGCATTATTAGAGAGGTCGAGGCTGAAGTTTTAAATGCAAAAACGTGTACGTCGGACATTCGGCGCCACTTTTCCATAAGCCTAGAAGTTTGACAATGGTGTCGGTGGAATCGTGCTTGACATTCCAAATGCCATTGTCAAACTTCTAGGCTTACGGGAAAGCGGCGCCGAACGTCCGAAACAATACCGGATGAATTATTTAATTGAGATGCAATTTGAAAAAATTGTAGACCTATAAATTTCCACTTCTGTCCATCCATCTGTCTTTCCTTAATCTCGAGAATGGAGTTAAATAGATGAAATCCGAGACCAGATATGAAAACCATAGGGGAAGGAGGTCCCTATTAACTATATACAAACTTCCAATGCAAACCGGAAGTCACGTTATTTCAATTCACACTTTTGCCCCCGAAAGCAGTTAATAGATGACCAGCACAACTCTATTGTTAAAGAAAAAGTATGATATACAGGGGCAAGATACTACAGTACAAATTTGAGGTGGAGAGCATCTATTTTAAATTAAATAAATTAAAAATATGATTAAAAATTGCAGCCCGACATTGTGATGCCGTGCTGCAATTTTTAAATTGTTATAAATAATAAATTAGATAAATAATTGCTCATTAATAATAATAATTATAATTATAATTGATAAGTCCCTTCAAGTTATACATTTTTAAATTTACTGTTATTGTTTTGTTTCTGTTATTGTCTTAACATGTCATTTTAATGTCAGGACCAAAGAAAGCAAAATTTCTTCTAACTGTAGTCTTATTTACTTACTTGCATAATGTTATTAGTTGGTTACTGTTATTAGTTTAAGCAAATTCCAAAGTGATTACAATAAGCAGTGCCTACTGTATGTTAGTAATTTTAGCTTGCTTTAGTTTGATTTTATTTAAATGAAAATTTATATAAAATACTAGCAATAAAATTTAAAGTATTAACAAAATATATATAATCAAATTTTGTTTTGTTTATTTTTACTTCATATATAATTATACAGGTGGTCCATTTATAATGTCAATTGCAAATATCTCCAGAAATATATAAGATATTTTTTAATTTAATGTATGAAAGTTTATTATTTTATAGGAGTCTTTTGATCCACCTCCTCCTCTTGAAAGTGGGATGAAAATAATTTTAGATTTTCAAATGGGACCCTTTTTTTAAATTTTTAGATTCTTTATTGAAAAATAACAATATTTTATTCCAATTTACAATTATATAATTGATATTATAAATAGATTATTCTGTATATAAAATATATAACTAGAGATCAGATTTGATAGCAATTATTACTTTTTTCTGCTCAGAGATAGTACTTTCCTGATAACATATTTTTATCAAACCAGTCTGGAAATAAATCCTAATAAATCCTATTAGGCTACTTTTTGCTACTTCTGGAGTTTTTGTGATTTTATTGCCCCTTTAGACACATTTTGTAGAATTCTTCTATTAGGAAACTTGCAAAATTTTATATTCTAAACGTTTTCTTACAACAAAATGGCCTAATAACTACAGTTTACCATTTGACAGCACTAATTTCACTAATCTTCTTAGTGCATTGTTGTCAAGTCTACAAAAATCTCCAAGGATAAGTTGAAGAGTGTTGGTGTTGTAGGCTTATTCTCCATGGCATTGGAAAAGTGCTGGCATCATTAAAATTAATGGCTGTGCTTCACAAAGAGACTCAATCTCCATGAGCTCCAGGTGATGGAGATGTGCCCAGTTTTGTGAATGATGTAGAATTACAAATTTGGTTAAAATGGACCAAGACATCAGGGTCACATGTGTATGCTGCCAAGGGTGTAGCGATGTGGCCCTTGTTTATATCCATCTAGTGTTCATTCAAACAGGTAGAGATATGTTGGCTAGTGGCTCCCATACTTCAGTGTTCTGCTGCATCTATAGACCCCGAGCAGGATGGAATACATCCTCGATAAATGTTGTCGATAAGTTAGGAGGATTCTTGGTGTTCCTAATAAGAGAGAATAAAGTAGGGCTCCTTTTGGAAGCTAGATTGAAGGTGTAGTGGTTAGAACTTCAAAAGGAGCCCCACTTTATAAAACAGATGAAGAATAGGTTTGTTCTTACCTATTCTCCATTTTTCTACTTCTTGTCTCTGTTGTCCATTTTCTTATTAGTTGTAAGTTTCGTTTTCAAGATTAATTGTAAGGATATAAAATTTGTAACAAATAATTTTTTGTACTAGTTAGTCGTGTTGCAATTCAGTGTCATAATTGTATATAAATTTTATAATTGTTCTGCCAACAATCGGGGTTTGGGTGACAGCTGGTGTAATTGAAATTAGCCTAAAGTTGGCATCCATAAAAATACCTGTTAAAGAAAATCATGGGTAAATAAATTAATTCCTTTTCCTTAACTAGTGCATGTTTTTTGTTGTGTTTCCCTTTGTGGCTAACTAAAACACTATCATATCTCACAGTAATGTCCAGTTAAGACAGAAGAAAACATTTGCTGAATTTATGTGAGTTATTTTGCTGGATTTTTAATAAGAATAAGGATATTGATATTATAAACACTATTATACAAGGCATTTCAAAAAATGTTAACACAAATAAGGAAGTACAGTGGAACCATGCATAACGAGTAAAACATATTGTAAAAAAATGACTCGCTTAACAAGCGACATTTCGCATAACAAGTGACAAGGAGAGGGGAAGACCTGGATTGTGTGCATGCTCCATCAGTCTGGGTTTAGCACTCATTCCACTAGCATGTTAGTGCCACTTGTGATCATACATTTTTCCAAACTTGTGTTCACATATATTATGTATAAACATCAACAACCATCACCTGTTATATAATAAACACTCCAAACGATATGCTGAATTCTTAGACTATGTAAAGACTATAATTAAATATTAGAAATTAATTAATTTGACTACAGGTAGGCAGTTATGTTGCAATCTTGTATTACATTTAACGACTTATTCCAAATTAAATTTCAGAAATATTGAAATTAAAAATGAATTATTTATAATTATTAAATTTAATACGAGATGGAAACATAACTACCTACCTCGAGTCAAATTAATTAATTTCTAATATTTAATTATAGCCTTTACATAGCCCAAAAATTTAGCATATCATTTGACACGTTTATCAGACATATTATCTGCGATTCTTTTTGTTTTCTGCAAATAAAATTTGCATTTCAGGTTGGTTCATTCTGTGCTAAAAGAAAAGATGAAGAGATTCATGCTCCTTAACAATGTATATTGTATAATTTTCTTTGAATAAACATTATACATAAAATATTTGAGTATTTTTTCCGCATGGAACGCATTATCATATTTCACATTAATTTATATGGAAAAAATTGTTTCGCTTAACGAATGTTTTGCATTATGAATAAGATTCTGGAACGAATTATGCTTGTTAAGTGAGGTTCTGCTGTAATTTGTTATCCCAGATTTGTAGTGGTAGGTTATCCTACATATAATTCTCCATAATATGCTCCTTGGTTGTGGAGTTTTTAAGAAGGTATGGCTCCACTCTGCCACAGTGATTGCACACCTTCTCCATACAAGCATTAACAATTTCTGAAACACTCTGTATAGTACTACTTATTATGTAAAAATACAAAAATAATAAAACAGTAAAGGAATTATAGAGGTTCACTTAATTGTTCATTCTCTTTCAGTTCTTTGTAATATGTGTTAACAATAAAAATTTATTTGTAAATTTACTACCTTTGAAGTTTTTATTACTATTTTTTCAGTTTTGTTTTTTTTTTACTACAAAATCTGATCACTAATAATAACAAAGTTTAATTTATTATTTTTCTGTTATTAATAAAATAATTTAGATGTAAAACTAATTTAACACTTCAGAAATGTTAAAGATAAAGCTCAGATCTTACAATGAAGTGAAAGAAGTTTAAGTATTTTGAAATAAAAATTATAGACTCTTGTCTATCTGAGCTTATTTAAAGATATAAATTAAAACAATATTAAGTATTTAAAAAGTCTGAAATGTTTTGCTAAGTTGTACATTTAAAAATAATTAGGAATAAAATGTAAGCTTAATAATTTAATTTTTTAAAATAATATTTTGCTCACCACATCACTTGCGGCTGAGAATTCTTTCTTCAATAAACTTTCTATGGCTAACCATTTAACTGGCCTGTTTTCATTATCTCCTAAACAATGATAATCATTTGGAAACAGATCCCTTGATAATGCATTATCTGTTATTTTTACATGCAGCCAATCATCCACTCTGAAAAATGAAAACAGTTTTTTTGTTATCAGAGAAAAGAAAGTTATTAATTTTTAAATTTAAATAATCTATTAAATATAAACTTTAAATAAAATATTGGAGTACTCAATGGCATAATTAAATGGCAACATAAAAAAATAGTTAAATTATAAACAAGATTAAACTGAATATATTTTTAAATTATATGTTTTTACCATTGTAAAAAATATTAATAAATTGACATATCGTCACTTGAAACACAAACATATATTAGTCAACTAATATGTTAATCCTTATGATAAAATCTAAAAATTATATTTACACCATTTATATTTTTTAACAAAATAATCATTAATTTTAATAGTCTATAACTCCCTGGTTAAAATTCAAAACTTATTGGGCATAACAGTAAATGTTCAATTTAAATGATGTTACTAATAATCAGAAAATATAATATTTAAAAATTTGTTATTACACAGAAAAATCCATAATTCATTGCTGGATCTAATAACTGCTAAAGAAATTCAAATTAAGAAGTGAATAATAAAGATAACTGGTGAAGTTATACAGGGAACTCATTACAAATTTTAAAAATGAAAATAATCATAAATAGTTATCTAGTTTTATTGCTGTAATTGATAACATTAGTAGAACACTAGAATATTTCCAAATGACAGTGTAGTTTGTTATCTATAAATAAATTTTAACAATTAGACAAATAGTTAACAGTTTATATCGTGGTGGGCCCCAAAACGTATATGTGTATATTATTGTTTTTTTTTTCTTATTTAGTAAGTTAGTGATTTATACATCTTCCTTTCATCTATCCAACTAACCCTATCATTTCCCACTGCTTAATCTTTTCAACTGCAAAATATTTATTTTCTGGCAAGTTTTGGGCTGGAAGGGTTATCAACCAAGGTCAAGGAGTATAAGGACAATTTTTGCCATTCTTGGTCAAGTGAGTGAAGAGAGAGGCACGTGGCGACGCAGAGGAAGGAGCACCGAAAAGAGAATCTACACAGTGGAGAGAGACGCAGGAGAGTAGTGCTCAAATTTTGTGATATCAAGAAATAGAGAAAAGGTCGAGAGTGGAATTTTCATCTCGTCAAAGGGTATCCACGTGGTAAAATTAAATTTTCCCTATTAACTGTGGTAGCCACCTTAAGTGCCCAACTTGCTGAACAAAGAAAAAGGGATTCCATAATAAATTAATTTCCTTCCCTTCCTTCTCTAATTTAATTAATATTACTATAATTTAGTTTTAATTAGAAAAATAAGACAATGGAAATGGATTGTCTACGCGCCGGCTTCAGGATTCGTAATTGTCGGGATATCGACGAGCATTGATAAGAAAGGGCAACAGAAAAGAGGATATTGTAAAATTAGATTTTAGAAAAAATAAATTGACATTGTTATCGTGTTCTTAATTGAAAGGTAATTTAGTGTATATCATCATAATATATCATAAATTCTTAAAAAGAAAATAGACAAAAATAGAAAATAGAATCAGTAAGTTATTACACCAATATCCTGAAGATATGATGTTTCTAAACTAAACAATATTGTACTGGATTTAATACATAAAAAAGATTTGAAAGTTTCAAAAAAACGGTTAGAACTGACCTTACGTTCCATAACAAATTTGCACTAGATATACTATTTTTTGACAAAAAAATATACCTCCTATAATTTCATCAAGTTTGTTTTGGATAAAATCATTATTGGACATCAACAGCAGGAATTGAAAGTAATATAAATTTAGCATTTCAGATATATCTACAACAATAAACTATTAATATTAAATTTCGAAAATATAACAACAATAGACAAGATTTTTCTCTACTAATAGTATATACTGTCAAGTGCTTAGAGTTAAATGACAAATACAGTCACTAAGTAGTATCAATAGTCAATGGTATTTGCCATATAAAATAACCATTTATATTCTCATGAAATAATGGTCATGATTACTATTATAATACAACTAAATCATTCTATTCAATTATCAAAAGGAAGAAAGATACTGATCTCGTTCTTTCCCTTAAATGAAATCTCTGATAACAGTAACCATTGTGTTTAGTATCATTTAGTCAGTTCTAATGTCATCTTAGTGCCTAACAGGATTTTCCTTTCACGTAGCTACTCGAATGACAAATGATTGTTTTATCTTTTACATATATTCTATGATGTGTCATATGCTAGGAATGTAACAAATGCAAACAGTAAAAACCAGTCAACCGTTTCTCGGCAATTTCTATTCGTAAGTTATAAAACAGAAATTATTTTATGCATTACCAGATTCATTAAAAAAATTTTATAATTTAAATTTTCTTTATCTTTTGAAGATAAAAATTGAATAGGATAGGATTTCTTGACTTCTAAAAATTAGATTAAGGTCACTAGTGTGTGGTCATAGTTAACGTTTTTTTTTTTTTTTTTTTATGCTTCATATACCACACATTTATTATATTTTCTTATTGATAAATTTGAAAATTTTTAACATGTATTGAACCTACTTGTAATTTGATCACATCTTATGCATACAAACATTAAATTACTAAATTCAGTATTAAGTGCAGTAATTGAATGCTTGCAGAAATTGTGATCCTTACCATTATATTTTCATAAACAATAATTTGTTCAAATTAAAAACAATTATTTCAAATAAGTACATTAAGATTCAGAGGAATAAGCTTGACAGACATACAAATAGTCACAATAATAACACTTATTCAAATAAAGATTATTTTATATGGATAAACTGAAATTAAGAAACTTTTCCTAATAATTAACAAAAATAAAATGAAATTTGTAACAAAAATCTATAGATATATGATAAATTTATTTTCTTAAAATATCCAATGTTACTAGCAAAAAAAGCCACAGGTAACTTTTTGATTTCTTTAGGTAGAGCATAATTTTTTTTTACTGCTCTGTGTACATTATTTAAAATTTTTGTATACATAATAATTATTTATTTATTTTCATTTCTTGTAATATATCATTTCTTGTTATAATAAAAATTTGATCATTATTATTGATTTTAAAGTACAGCAGACCCCCCCTATAACATGGGTTGATATAACACGGATTTGTACGACACGGCAAAAAAATTGCAATCGTGTTCGTATAAACACGGTAAAACGTCATCGCTCTCGTGTCGCGACGGGATTGGCCGAATCTGGACCAATAGCGGATATTGCACAAACCGTCGAGTTTAAACGAGCGCTAGACCTACTAAAAAACATTTATTATTCAACGGCCATAAAAATTATATTTTTATTAACGATGTCTCCAAAGTTAAGTTATTTTTCTGCGAAAAATTCGCCGATCAGAAAACACACGCTTGCCGTTCGACGAGTTGCTCTGCAATGAAAACGAGCTTAAGCAATGGCGTCGTCGAACGGTGCGCACTCGGTAAGTAATCCTACAATTTTTTGTTTATAGCATAATTTATATGGATTATTCCCAAAAAATTATACGTGATTTGGAAATGTCGAGTCAAATTAGTCTAGAATCGATTAATTTTACGGAAGAAAATCTTTCAAACAGACGTAGCCCCTAAACTGCACACGTATCGGGCTGTGATTGGCTCGTGTATTTAAGTGACTCGTACAACGCGGATTCACATAACACAGAATGTATCTACCGTGTTATAGGGGGGTCTACGGTATTTAATTATTGAATTGTCATTCAGGATTAACTTTCAAAAAAAGTGAAGAAATTTTAATTTTGATAAATTTATTTGACTTAGAAATTAACTATATAAAATAAAAATACTTACACACAATTCCTTGTAGCCAAATCTCGATGCACAACTTTCTTTTTGTGCAAATAAATCATTCCATGAATTATTTGAATTGCCATAGCCACTAAATCTTGACTGAGTAATGTCTATTTAAAAAAGAATTTGGTTTTAATATTTTAATTAATAATTACTGTTTACAGAACTAAAAGTAAATTAAATGATCATTCAAATAAAAAGAGAGAGAAATTTTGGAAGCAGATTATCCAACATTTAATGCTAATGCAACAAGAATGCTAATTATATATGTAAAAAGTTAATGTAACAAACTATAAATATTAAAATATTAAATAATTTTAAGAATAAGTCAATATAATGAATAAAGCTTATTAAATGCTTTTATAATTAAATACAACCCCTGGCAAAAATAATGGAATCATTTCATCATGAGGATATTTTTCAGTGTTTTAAGCATATAATAAGAAAATAAAACAAGCAATTGATACAAAATAAATTTTCAATAATAGTCAAACCTTTTGACTACATTAAGTACAACTTAAACAATCAAAATAACATTACGTAAATTAAACATGTAATTTTTTAAATTTTATATATAGGAAAAAACTTTTGAGATCACATCAAACTAAAGAAAAAATTATGAAATCAGTCAACTTAAATAATTTAATTAATACTTTGTTGCTCCATTTCAAGCTTTTCTGACAGTTTTAATTCATTCAGGCATGAATTTCAATGTAAAAAAAAAATATTTGCTATCAATAGCTTTCCAGCATTCGCAAATAGCTGTCGAGATCCGATTTGCAGCATAAAGCTTTCTCCTGGACCAATTTCTTTCATTTCCATCACATGCTTTCTATCAGGTTGAGATCTGACTGCTGTCCAGTCTATTGTGTTGATGTGCTGTTGAAGAAAATTTTTAACAATTCAAATCCTGTGACAAGATGCTTTATCATCTTGGAAAATGACATCATTACCACCAGACATTTTCAATAAATAAAATAAGAAAGTTCTCCAAAACATCAACATATACTTGGGTCAACATTTAACTGTTAATGTAATAAAGACCAATATGCCTGGTCTTTTACCTGATATGCAACCCCAAATAATAATTTTGGTATTTTCTTTAGGCAATCATCTTTATAAGCTTCATTAGAATGACACCAGATAAAAGTTCCAGCAGTGTCTCCACAGCCAATGCAAATTTGTGATCCATCACTAAATATCATTTTCATCCAATCATCTACAGTTCAGTATTGCTTTGCTTTGGCCCACTCTAACCTTGTTTTATGTTTTGGTGCCAGTGCTGGTTTTCATTTTGCTATTGTATATAAAAATCCTATTTCTTTCAAACAATTACTCACTGTTCTGTCACAGATACTAACACCTGCTTCATTCCACTTCCTATTTCTACTTTTTTGTTGTATATTTCTTAATTTCGAGGCAGTTGCTTTTAATTTCCTATCTTGATGCTTTAACGTTTCTTATGGTTGACCAGTAAGTTCTCCTTTTACAATATTCCTATTTTGTTTATACTTGCATCAAATTTTAGATATAGCTGACTGTAAACAACACACATCTTTTGCAACAGTCCGTGTTGAATTGCCATCCTTAAGGAGTTTTACAATCAGTCCAGTTGTTTCAACAGATGATTCTCTTCCAGGAGTCATGATTTTATTACATTATTAGAAGAGTAAATCAGCTGAGTGCTACAAACATTCACTTTATATTCAGAGTTACTATTTCCTTATTAAACAATGTAGCAAGCAATGCTTAATTTATGTAGTTTCAAAGATTCCTTCCCTTCTCTCTCTTTCTCTCCTCTTTTTTTTCTTTTTGATGTTTTGCTGTCCTTTCTTTTCTATTTCCCAAAAACTATTCTTATATGCATTCTTTTTTGTATTTTTCTTTCTCCATATCCTACTCCTTTCTTTGATTGGATCATCACTTCTGGAAGAACCAGTTAGACTGAATGTAAAAGGGGTCAAGGGGTAATAAAATTTGAAAAAGGTGGGCTTGGAGCATAGGCAAAACAAGATGAGGGGTGACATGAGAGTAGAAGAGGAAATGTTAAAAAAAAAAAAAGAAGGCTCTCATGCACAATGGGCAATTTTGTGAAGATCTGAATCAGGATGAGGAATACAGTGGATACTTGACTTTTTGAAATAGAGAGCTAAATTTTGATCAGCTTTCATAAAAATATTTACAGCTAAAAGTGAAGAATTGGAGTTGTCCCCACCTCTGCAAAAAAGAAAAGAAAAAGAGAATGAAGTCAGATTTGTCTCGGGTATCATTTTCTACTGATCACACAAATAATCCAGGTTATCCTTTATCTCTCCATCACAATATTTCCTTTTGCTACTGTTTGTCTTCTTATTAATCCTTTCTTTTTATTTTAGTTTTAAGTGTTTGGATAAGTTTAATGTATGCGATTGTCTTCATTGGGTCTTGCAGTGTTTTGCAGTTGTGCCCACAACACGGTTTTTGTCTTTTCTCTGAGTCTGTATATTGAGTGTGAGAGATTTCCCAAATACCCAAATCCAGGGGCAAATTCTCTGGGCTTGCTTAGCGTGCACTGCATGCTTAAGAGAAAGTTTTGAATGTCAATATACATTTTATATGAAAACAAATATGCCAATAGTAATTTATTCTAACGGGTAAACTCTTTTATCACTTGTGTTTGCTTTTACATTGGCAGCTAGTGGCTAGCCATTTTAAGTCAGTGCAATGCTTGCGGGAACTTGATCGCTTGCTCGTGTAGAGGTTTGCCAAGCAAACGAGTGTGCGTGCATGACGTCATTCGAAGCATTTAACACGGCCAGATTGTATTGAAAACTTGTGGTACCCAGTCAGCAAACATGTATTGTGTACAGGGGTGGATCTACATAGAGATTTATAGGGCTTAAGCCCTGGGCCTCCAGTGTCAAGAGCCCACAAAATTTGAATTATTATAAATTTTCAATACTTTTTCATTATAATATATTTCATGTGTAGATATAATGGGTTTTATAATAGCCCATACTTTTTATTCACACCAAATAACATTTGTGCCTATTGTTTAGTGCTAGAGAGAGTCCTATTATTCTTATTATAACTTTCAGCATGCCCAAAAATTTTGGTAAGGATTTGCCCCTGCTCAAATCCCTCACAATTAGTATTCCTCAAGTTGGCATTTGATTTTTTTTATTTGTATATAATCAAGATTTTTTGTTTATTTCAAATTTTTTTTTGTTTTAATCATGTTTATACATAACAAATTGTAGCCGAGAGCAAATAACTGAGTCCGAAGAATCACTCAGCGTTTTGATAAATTAAAAGTTTAATATTTACAATTAACAATGATAGTTTCTGAAGAAGCAATTGTACACAACTTACAAACTAGGGAAATACAAAAATACTTGGGACCAACCTTGACAATACTACTGATTGAGTTCCATGTGTGGACAACCAAAGAATAATCTAATTTATGTCTAGCTTAACTGTCTTAACTAATTTTACAAAATAAAGGGCCCTAGATCAAGATGGGGTTGAGATAAGAATTAGAGGATTTTGATTAAGGCAGAAAAAGAAAAGGATGAAAAGGGAATGACTGGCAAAAATGAACCTCAAGTCCATTATTCCAGACGGGTCTTCTTTCTGTTACTCACAGACATATAGGTCCTCTCCTTCCCAGCTCCTCTCTCTAAAAGGTGACGACTTTCTCTGCTTTCCTCTCTCTATCCTCTTGTTGCCAGTCCCCTTTGATCAATCCAGTGTCACCCTCTTTTCCTTAGAGACCCATCGAACCATTGGGTCAACCAATTATGGTGAGGTCAAGTGAACAAAAGCCAGAAGTGAAGTTTATGAAAGAAAAATCATGGAAAAAAGAGAAACAAAAAGAAAAACAAGGCTCAACCAAGCCACAAAATCTTTATATATCTAAAATATATAAAAATATCACAAATATCTTTGCTTTCTTTCCATCTTTTACGTCAGTGAATGTCCAAAACAGAATTCTTATATACCGTTATATACAGAATTCTTATATAGAATGTTTTAAATATTTACTTTATGTATTTTATTGTGAAATTAGCTAATTTGCCAGCAGATGCTGCTTCCATTTACATGCTGTTGCAGGGCATAGCCTCAAAGGAAAGAAAATATTATTTTCGACTAAACAACCTTTTAATAATGCAATATTTTTGTGACCGTCGGCCATATTATTCGCATATTTTATATTTTTTTAATATGTAATATAAGTTAGTGTTAGCAATTCCTTTGTTTCTTTTGTCTTATCTATCCTCCTTTACTTTCCCCACCACTCCTTTTTACCCTTTGGGTGGGATTATCGTTTCGAAGAAAGAGACAACCAATAGAACAATAGAAGAGACGACGCCGAGGGTCTCAACGAGAAAAAGTGAATCACTTTTGGACTGGACTGCAAAGAGAGAAGGTGTGAAAAGGAAGCAATCTTGACCAGGGTGTATAAGTTAGCAGCAGAAGAAAAAAAAAAAAGATACGACGGGAGAGTGAGAGATTTACCAAGAACACGGGAAGCCTATAAAAATCAAACAGGACTCAAGAGCGGTATCCCACCAAAGTATTTCAATCTTTGTCTATTTCTATATCTACATGTATACTTTTGTTCTTCCCCTTAGTTATAAGTAGAATAAGTTTTAGTTTTAAGATCTGCACGCGTATAATTTGTCGGGTTCCATTTTGAGCGCGCCCTTTTGCTAAGCTTAAAGACTGAATGACTGTGAAAGGATTTTCTTTGTAAAGTTGGGATCCATAAAGAACCTGTTTCTGTTCTTTCTGGCGAGAATAAAATTGTACCTTTGTTAAAAGTAACGTGTTTCGATTATTATTTTGTGTCGGTCTGTTTGCGGAAACCATTACACCTCGTCACGAATCTTCACATTTTAAACTGCTAGTTATCATATCCAGAAAGAATAAATTCTTAATTTGACTTACTGGAATTTTTAAATCATTAGAAACATTTCAAGTTTTCATAAAATATTTGCAACAAATTGAGCTAAGAGTAAATTAAAATAAATATCTTTATCACCACTGTTTATTATAACAGGTATTAAATGATTTACTTTTAATAATAAAGCATTTTGTAATAATTTTTATAAATAAACAAAAAATATATGTATGAAATGCTTTGTAAGAAATATCCATATACTAAATAGTAATACATACATGGCAATGTCCTTCTGCTGAAAATTTACACTTCTGTAGAAACTTTTTAAGATTTCCCTGATTCATATATGGATACACTAGTAATGGCCTCTGTAAATTATGAGTACATACACCTATGACAGGTAAGACATTTTTATGATTCATTCCATACATCATCATCCCTTCTGATAATAATAATGATATTTGTACCTCTGATGCTTGATCTGAAAGTATAAATTTTTTTTATGTAGTATGTATATATATATGTCACAGGAATATGATAAAAGGGGGAATTTGGTAAAATCCAAATCCCCACTTTTATCATATCCCTGTGACATATAAATAAACAAAAAATAGAGAGATCCAAATCCCTAAGGGAGAATGATCAACAATTTACTGAAGATGTTAAAATGAGAATTCCATACAGTCATTTACCTAAAAAAGTAAGTGATTTGATCAAATCCCTGTACTATTTTAGTGAAAAGATAAAATAAACAAGTCAGGACTTGTATAGCACTGCTTGCTCTAGTTACCCGCCCCCTCGTCCCTTCAACAGGCTAGTTGCTGAGACCTCTGGCGCACGCAGTTGCACAAATCATTACATCACGATAGTCACGCGCATTTATATTTTATTTTCCTTATAATTTGTATGATTATCAAAATAATGGCTTTGAATACAGGACAAAATCAGACTCAAACCGAATTTGTGTGTGAAGAACAGTTCAATAAAACTATCAGGATGTGTTTGAGCGAGCGGCATGATAAAGAAAAACCATTGTGGACTCGTGAAAGAATAGAAGAAGCTATCACAGCCATTGAACAATTTAAATTAGCACCAGTACTTAAGTTTCAACAGACAAATAAACAGTATTACTACGGAAAAAAAATACGATCTAATGGAAGTAAGTACTAAAAAATCTTTGATTTTGAAGAGAAAGTCTGACTCCGATCCAGTTGTGAAAATAGTGCCTGCAGAAGAATTTTATCACATACTTCGGGAAAAGGAATCGTTGTTTGCCCAATTGTGTCCTGCGACTTCAACCATCATGGCCAAGTGGATTTAGATGACTTGCAGTCAACCCCAGACAGAAATTACAAACGGCTATTACATTACCAGGATCACGCAACAAAATTCAGCTTTCTATCGCCATTCACTTCGAAAAGAGCAGCTGAAGTAGCAATGGAGCTATTAAAAATCTTTCTGGAAGTAAGTTGTCCTCATATATTGCAAAGTGACAACAGCTGTGAGTTTACGACTGCTGTCATACAAGAATTGACATCCCTGTGGCCAACATGTAAAATTGTAAATGGTAGGCCTAGACATCTAGCAAGCCAAGGATCTGTTGAGCGATCGAATCAAGATGTCAAAGCTATGTTGTGTGAGTTTGCCGACAGGGTGCCGACTATGTCAAGAGGGTCGAGCGGTCGCGAAGGGTCGTATGTGGGCGATCGGCACTGAGACAGACTCTATGGTTACAAGAAACCGTTTATTTGACACGAAAGAAGCTTACAAGATTTCCGCGATCTTGGAAGTTCTAGGTCGGCAGCAGCCTCTGGGTCTTCCTCTCCTTTCCAATATAGTCCCATTTTGAAGTAGTGTCCCTGGGTCGCGAATGGCCAGTTCCCTCGACGACTCCGCGACTCCAGGACGATGTGGTCGACTTCCGTTGATGGAAAGATGTCGATCCGAGGTCGGGAGACGGAGACGAAGATGGGCACCAGACACACACACAACAATAGATCCGTCACTTGGAACTTTCGGGAGAAGAAGCCCTCGCGTCCTTGAATTCTCAGGTTTTATCTGTTTTCCTCCGATTCCGCTTTCCGATTGGTCTCTTCTCGTCACCTGGTGACAATTCGAAACCTTTCGGGGGCGCGGGAGAGGTCAAAATCGAAGTTTAATTCGATTCCCACTCGAAGATAGACGATCTACGTTTCCCCATTGTTCTATTGTTTAAAAGTTCGCGTCGTTTTCTTTAAGAAAAACTATTTCTAACTTCTATTTTTTCTTTCCTCTAAAAAAATAATTTTTTTCTAAAAATAAATGATTTTAACGCGAATTTCAGTGAGGTTCGGACCTATCCAGAGCCTCACAGTTGCATGTTTGGCTTATTGACAATGACAAATAATTGGGCTACAGGTTGTTACTTTGTTCAGTTTCAGAAGAATTCTTCCTTTCATTGTACCATTCAACCTTACAAAGCCTTATTTGGAACAGAACCAAAAACAGGACTCCAATCTACTCATATTTCAAAGGAGTTGCTTGAGAAGCTTGTTACTGAAGAGGACTTGGATCAGCTTCTTAAACAGCAACATAGTGACAACACTTTGACATCAAAGAATTTACCAGAAACTCAATTAATGAACAATAATGACGCTTCAACTTCAGAAGTTAATCCAAAAGCTGAATTAATTAACTACAATGCTTCAACTTCAAATTTAGAGGATCTACTAGCAACCGAATCAATAACACAGCTCAAACCAGTTTACAACTCTACAACACCTGTACCACCAGTTAAAACATCTGTACTGTTAATAGAATCAAAAACAGAAGCAGTTGACAGCGAAGTAAAACTACATTGTGTTGTTTGTGGAACAGAATCTACTGGAGCCCATTCATGCAACATTTGTAAAAATCCAGTACACGCAATATGTGGAAATAGCGTAGGAGAAGAAGGATATGGATCAAAAATTTTATGCTGCTTATGCAAAAAGAAAAGAAAATTATAGATCAAAGGGAACATGCTGCAAAATACCTAAAAATATCAGCTGAAAAAATGGAAGATTTTTCATTGAAGAAATTTAAGGGCGTGTTAGTGAATTCCACGGTTTTGGTTGATGTACATAAGGTAGATAGAGGTCCATTAGATGGAAATAATATTATGGTGATAGTATTAGATGATAAAAAATGGTTTATACCAAATTGTTACTTCAGCTGGCATTATAAAAGATTGGCTTCCTAGAAACGCTCTTCAGATAGCTACAACCACATTTACCGAAACCGTCCCACCGATAAAGCTAAGTTTGTGAGAAATTACTGGAAAATTATCTTTAATCGGAGGTCAAGGATTTAAGAAATGTTCCTGTGAAAAATCCAAGGTACAATGCAAAACAAATAGATGTGCCTGTAAAGAAAATAACATCCTGTGTAACTCCCAGTGCCACAAATCTACATGTTTCAATAAAAATAAATAAACTTGGCATTATCTCTATCTTTTCATATAAGTACTGTACTTCTTACTTTGTTGATTCGTTTTTGTCATTTCACGAAACCAGTTTAGAGATTTGATCAAATCACTTCATTTAATTAGGAAAATGCCAATATCGAACCTTTATTTTAACATCTTCAGTAAATTGACCAAATCCCCACTTTTATCATATCCCTGTGACATATACATATAATACAACTGTCATTTAGAATTATTTTTAAAATGAAACAAAAGGAATGTTTCATTTAATTAACAAGAATAAATAATATTTAAACTATATAATTTGTGTGTATAATATTAAAAAATATGATTATTCCTGATTAAAAAAGTGTTTAAATAAACTAATATTTTATAATACCTTATAATTTGGCAAAAAGTTCCAGAATGATGAGAAATGAACAAAACACATTAATATATACTTAAAAGAAATAGTATGTTATGTTTTTTTAATGTTTGAAACAAACAGTAAAAATACCTTACTACGTATAGTTTAAAAAGTGTTCTGAAATTTACAAATACATAGTTCTAAATTTATGAATTGAGCAACCTAGGAGTTTTTCATGGGTGGTATGTTCTGGATGTGTCAGGATTCCCTTGTGGGTCTGGCCAAGTCCACTGTGGTTATGATTTAAAAAGGCCTTCCATTGTTATCATTATTTGCTAAATAAATTTTTAAGCTTTCAGCCCACAGGATGCCAATTTAAATAACATTTTGGTTTTGATTTTGATTTTCACCAGATGTCATAAAATAAAACCTGGTGTTCTTTAATTTAAATTCAAAAAGCATTATATAACAAAAGTGTATTCCATTTTTAAAATGATAAAAAGTTCTGTGTAGATCTGAGACATCAGGTTTAAACATATAAGTTCTGTAATAGAATGTATCAAATGGAACTTGTGCAGAAATCAAATTTAAATTGCCTGCCAATGCAAAAAATTTGTTTTTCAACATTTATAGTTAATACAGTTGTCTTACTTGCATGTTTTAAAGTCTCTAAATCTCTATTATGCTGAGTATAACATATCAACCTCACCTGGTCAAGCTTAGCCTCAATATTGTTGTTAGAGGTGTGTATGGATAGAGCAATGGATGGTTTCATATTGTCGATATCATATTTATGCTCTTTTATGCACTGTTTAAGGGATCTTTTCATGACATCTATGTAAACTAGGTCTCTGTCAAACCTATCATCCTTCAAGGGTATCCTACAAACCAGGCTTCTTTTCTTTGTTTATAGCATCTTTCTCATATCTTAGTAGCACATATATAGTGGAATTATAACTATATTTAATGTAAGCACCTTTATGTTTTGCTATTTGTTCAGATATTTCATTCAAGAGACATTTGTGAGTAATTACCACTCATTTGATATTCATCTGCCCTCTGTTGTCAGTGTTGACATCTATATTGCTACTATCATTACTCAACCAAATGATCACCTCAAAGAATTGGGCTATAAATCTTCTATTCTTTAATGATTAAATACTAAGTAATTTGGTACTAGGGATAGATGTTAGGTGCCATCTCTTATCTTAATTAGTAATTATAATTTTAATAAGAGATGGCACCTAATGTCTACCTCTAATACCAAATTATTTAGTATTTAATCATGAATATGAGTTTGCTGACTTACAGGGGGAATCTATTAACTCCACATCAGGAATGGTCTAAGGTTCTTTCCACATGTGGATGATGGTCATGGAGACATAGATGAAATGTGTCTTTACAATCAACCCATTTATTAAGACAAAAGGGTAATTCTCTTTGGGCACTGGTTTAAAAAGTCTGAAGATAGTTCAAACCTGCGTTGTCCCATTGACAGATCTTTCCTGGGAAACGGTGAAGATAAATGATGTCAACATCAGCTCCAAGGCATTATTCACGATGTGATGCTGGAGAGGAGACCTAGCAATTTCAATTTCTCTTAGACTCTTAGTGTCAACACCTGGACCTCGTGTGACTATCCGAAGGATCTGTGCATCCGACCTAGAAATTTGCGATTTTTATAGTTTTATTCTCTCCCAATCTACCTTTCTGATTGGTCCAACTTCCCTCATTTCGCTTCCTGATTGGTCTCGTTCCTGTCTCCAGATGTAAACAGAGCTCAGTTCAGGTTGCGAGAAAGGTCTGTTTTGGAGAGTCTATTTGACACCATCCTTCAACTCTGACCAGGATATGTTGATGAAACTATGAAACCCGCACTTGTATTTTATTTCATTATTGCCTCTTCTCTGACATTTTAGAATTTCAACAATTTAGTGCAATGTCCTTTGACTGTCAACTCTTCCCCTTTTTCCAATTTTCAAACTTAAATCAATTGTATACGAGCACTCTTGTCGAAGTTCTCTCTTTCTGGGTCGACATTCCTCTATGATCTATCACATGTACAAGTCCTCGAGGTTCCTTTTTATCTCCACGTCATGTTTGTTTTGACAACTATACTTCTTTCTTTCTTACCTAACTTTCGTTTTGTTTTTGCCCCAGGAATTTTGTATATTCAATGCAATTGATACGATTTCAAACCCCATATGGAATCCCATATTAAGAATAGCAGAATTACAGCCTGATTCTTTAAGAAAATCGTTTGGATGAGGAACTATGTATCGAGCTTTGGGATGTTTAGTATACTATCATTTCTCTAGGCCTTATTGGATAATTTAAATATTCACTGAAGCTATGCACCCAGACTATCTGTGTGATCTGACTCAATTCAGCTTCCTTATCTACCACATTTGAAACAACACTGAGACTAAACTTGACTGAGTAAGATTGATATGTTACTGGAAGGACTTAGTACATTTTATGTTACAGTTTGCAGAGGATTTTTTCTTTATCAGAAGAAAAACAATGTTTAAGACCAAGCCGTCTAAATTACATACTAGTTAACTAACATGTTTTGAACTTCAACTTTATAGAGGTGTAAAGTATACAGCAGTGTGGGTTATGCAATCATGTTTTGTTTTAGCAATTTTCTGCATAGTATATACCAAGGCAGGCAATAAACAGAAATTACAGCAATCTTTTTATAAAAAGTTCCCAAAAAGCTGATGGTTTGAATATATTATCTAACAGTTATTACTATTATTTTTGATTATTTAGTATATAATTTATATATCTCTTAAATATTGATTATAATAAATTAATTAAAAGATATATAAATTATGCTTTAAAAAAATAAAATCTGAAAATTGGATATATAAAATTATTATTATTTTAAGTATAAGTTTGTGGCATTTTACATTATTAAAAACCGAGGTTCTTGCCATTATATATCCCAGCGAACTCAGAAGACCCATATCAATATAAAATAGCTGCTTTCAGGGTGCTGATAAAAAGAGCATTCATGCACAACACCAGAAATGAAGACACAGCCAAAGAACTCAAATATCTGGAAGATATAGCAGCTGCTCATGGATACAAGAGAAGCATGATTCATAGGTTAACCCGAGAGCTACACACTCCACACACAGGAGTCCGCAACGAGGCGGGAGGGGTGAGATCCAGCAGGTTTCCAGAACAGGAACAGATGCTTAATACAAACTGCATGATCATCCAGTACAATAAAAACCTTTATCACAAATATAAGGAAATAGCAGAAGGGAAGGTGATCAAACTAGCATACACAAGAACCCAGACAATATATGCATTGCTAAGGAATGACAAAGACAAGCCAAGTAACGTGCGGGTGACAGGAGTGTACGGAGTACGATCAAAGATAACAGGTCTCATAGCAACTTAGTGTAAATAGGATTGACAAAAAGTTTGTTACGAAAAAAACTAAAAGAACATAAATACAACATAGATAAGGGTAAATACACCACAGCACTGGCAACATATGCATCAGACCCGGATATATATACGGACTTGGACAATGCTGTTCTCATAACGAAATCATTCCAAACTGATCACATAAGGACACTTGAAAAACTAGAAATATATAAAGCTAACAAAACAGGGAACTGCATAAATTACAAGAACATTAACACAATATCATATGCATGGCAATATGCATATGAGAAGAATTCCCAACATTAAAGACATTTTACTCACATAACTTCTAGCCAAAACATTAGTATGAGGACTGTGGCCCTATATATTACAGTATGACACAAATATTTGAAATATTGTGTATTAAAATTCGAACACTCGAATTTAATTGGTTTTTAGCAATTTGAATTCCTGGCATTCCAAGGTTGTATTCCTAGTAATAAGTAGATTAGATTATAGGCATAAGTCTTCTAATTATTGTTTAAGAAAAAAAAAGAGGGGAAACCCCCGGAAAGAAGGTTGGACTTGTACACCGTACCCTGATCTAAATGTGCCATAAAACTGTTGTTATAATTGGTTATAGTGTGATATTTTCCTTTGTGCGGCCCTTAGTATTCTTACCCCACACTAAGTCTGAATCCCTTGGTGATTCGTAGACACTACACCATCATCAGGAAAATCAAATGCAGAATGGCAAAGAACAAAATTTGAAAATATTGGAATAAAACAAAAAATTGTTTAAATAAATAAATATAAATTTTTGTTCTACTCCAACATTTTCAAATTTTGTTCTTTGCCATTCTGCATTTGATTTTCCTGATGATGGCAAGCTTGTATGTTGCTGAAAGTACTTGCATATTTTATTAAGTTATATGGTTTGCTTAATCATTAAAATCTGTTTTAATGTTGCTGACAGAGTATTTTCTATCCACATTTATTACTTTTTATAAATTTATTGAAGCTCTATTTTATATTTACTATATTTTATATTATATCTTAATAAACATTGGCAATTAAAAAAGTTAATAGTTTATCCTATTTAACATTTTAAAAGAAAGTTTTTCTATAAAATATAAAATTGCTATTTTTACTTACCTACAGAGATTTTAAGTAATTAATAAATTTTAATATTAGCTAAATTATTAATAATTAAGTTGTAAATGAAAAATGAAATATTTTACTTTTTACTTTCTTAAATGTAATAATGTAATGCCCACTTACCAGATACAGTTTTAATAAACACATGTTGTTCGTTATTACTTTCACTGTTATCGTCGTCTATTAAAATTCCATGATAAATCTGGCCAAAAGTTCCTGAAATTTTGAAAACATATTTGTTTATTTATAATAATTTTAAGGAATTAAATTGAATAATAATCACATTAAATAAACTTTTTAAAATTTTATTTCAATTTTTACAATTTAATGTAAAACAAAACATTATATCTGACATAAAACTAACGGTTAATGTTATCTTAGGTAGCCAAGATGGCGGCTCGTCTCTAATTCCAGCAAGGAAACAGTGGGACGCATGTTCTAATCATGTTCTAATCTAACCTATTCCAATAATTTGGTTGCTAATAATTATGGTAATTTATTAGAATAGGTTAGGTTAGGTTAGAACGTCCGTCCCACTGTTTCCTTGCTGGAATTAGAGACGAGCCGCCACCTTGGCTACATAAGGTAACATTAACCAAACTAACTACTGTATTTACAGAAATGTATGATACTGTTAAAACCCTAAGGTTAGGCCGAGGTCTACTGGTCTACAAAAAAAAAGAAAAGGAGTCGGCTTACAGAAAAACGTATTTATTTGTATCTAACACCAACACGACAACATAAAAACTCATACACGAATTCCCTTGCAACCTCACGTGTCTAGAGTATGATTAGCACACGTACAGCACCTTCACTCTCCTTGTCCTTATTTAACATGTAACGGTCTTCACACAATCCCTACACTAACAAGTGTTCCTTAGAACATTGAACTCACGGTGACTCCGTAACTACAATGACGTCTAACCAACAATTATCCCGCGTGGAGAAAAAAATAATTGTTCGAGATGATACCTCAGACCTTCCTACGTCTGTATTAATTCACATTACTTCATTAGTTTCTCGTACGGCTCCGGTGGAGTTCGATTCTCGTCCTCTTCTACTTTGTTCCCAGGAACTCTCCGATTCTCACTCACGTGCTCGCTTTATGTCCCTCAATGACACCGGTCCAGCTGAGGTGGATGAAGTTAGGCCTCCGAAAATCAGGGGAAAAAAGGTCCCTTCCACACCTGGACCTTCTATTTATACAGTTCTCTGCTGCCGTCTCCCACGTGATCCTTCGGCAACCAATCCAAGGGTCCCTTTTGCACGCGTCTCTCAAAGGTGGTTCGGACTTTCCTTTCTTTGTGTCGTCTATGAACAACGAAACAAAGAAAGGAAAGCCCGATACAATAATGACGCGATAATAATAATCCGATACAATAAAAGTAACGCAAAGTTATGTCCAATGATATATATATCTTCTGTCCAATGATATATACTTCTTAAATATAGTTTATTCTTTATTGTGAAAACAAGAAAATTTATTATCATTAGTAACTAAATTTTATAATGTTGGCTCATCAGTGCATTTCTTCAATTAAGATAAAATATCATTTTAAAATAATAAATTACAATTTTACAATTCTTTTTCAAATTTAACAGCATCAACATTTTACTTCTGTCAGATATTATTTCAAATAATTGATATAAATATCCCTTTCTAAACAGGATTATAATTTAATTACTATTTTAAAAAATTGTACATTAATCAACATTTAAAATAACTTATTGTTGTTTACAAACAAAATTATTGTAAAAGAAATGAATTGTTTTCTCAATAATAATGACTTTTCAAATAACATTATAATTACTTAAATTTTATTATTAATTTCTGTTTTGATTAAATAATTAATTCTACATCATTAATTTACGTTTTTTCTTTTAAACAAACTCTAGTTATTTAAATTTATATTAAACAGTTGAAATTTGTCGTAAGCAAATTTTATGCTACACATTCAAAGGCACTACTGTAATAAAAGTATTAATTTATAGGTTCCTGGATAAATATATAAATAACAAGGGATGCAAAATACTTTTTAAATGACTACTTTATCATAAATTTTAAAAATACTGTATGTACAGTATTTCATTATTGATATATTCTAAGCTAAAAGTTTCTAAATCGTATTAATTTGGCTAATTGATCCTGAAAAGTTGTAGCTAAATTAAGATAATGTAAAATATTTTTTACAGAATTGAGTATTTTAATTTTATTATTATTATAATATTAATGTTTTAATGCATAAATACTGTATAACAAAATGAAAATTGCATTTACTGGCTGCACACCCTCGATTTCGACATCTTAAACATGGCTGCCCGATCTGCCACACGTGTACTGCTTTTGTGCTTCACAATAAGTTTTCTTTCTACTTGGATCATTAATATTATGGCTTTCTTCTTACTTGTTTGACTTTGTTTCTTCCAATGCTTCTTGAATGCCATGATTAATAAGTAAAGATAATATTGGGTTGAACAGAAAGTTTTTGCATATTTTTAATAGCAGTCATTACTTTACATAGATATGTGATTTAATGATAACAGTTGTGTAATTTAACATGTTCTTGCTAATTTAAGATTCCATTCTTTGTTCAAAAGCTTATTTTACCCTTCCAGTGAATTTTTCACCATGCATGCAGTTTGAACTTTGAAGCATCATTTGAACTCAAAAGTGTGGCATTACGCCATTGTATATATTAATTTAATCATAGTTTTAGAATATTTCCCTTTGTTCTTTGTTCCTTCTCGCTTCTAGAACTTTCTTTTCCTTTGGGTGATGAGAACTGATTTGTGGACTACAGAAAACAAAGAGAGAAAGAGGACCTGAGGGCACGAGTGAAAGTGAGTGGGACCTTCTTTTGACTGAACCTCAGAGTAGACAAATGTGAAAGATGGTGCTCCTTATTGTCAAGAGCAACTAGACTGGAGGAATAGTGCTAGCCCAATAAGAACTTGACTTTTATCGTAGTCACAATAAAAGGAGTATTGACTAGGTATAAAGGAAGACAATGATGAGCCATCAATCTGAGCAAGTTCCACATGACTTCCCCCACTGAAATTGGGCAAAGTTCCATACATCCTGGGTATTTCATTATTTTCTATAATCTATTTCACCATTTATCACTCTCCCTGTTAACTTCCCTCTTCCTTTAGTATAAGTTAGTTTGTAAATACTAGTTATAGTCTTTCCTGGTACCATTTATAGCAGGCCTGGCCAACCCAAATTGTTTCGCAGGCCACTTTGATCACGCGTAACATTATGGTGGGCCACAATTTAAGCAAACATGCTTTTAAAAAAGTAAAACAAATACAAAATGAATAAGATTTTATTGTTATACCAAGAGTTCGTACTTGTACTTGCACATTATAACAATGACACATGCAAATTTTCATTTATTTAATTGTTTTGGTATACACATAATGGAAAACAAAAGTTCTAATAGATATATAATATCACTTAGAGGGCCACACAATTTAACGTGACGGGCTGTGGGTTGGCCAGGCCTGATTTATAGTAAATATGCACTGATTGCGACATATATGTCATTGACCGCCATTGATTTCTGTTATCTCTGTGTTACCATTGATTTTTGTTATTGTTCTACAAGAGTTTCCCTTATTCTGCATTGATGAAATCATGAGTAAATTCAATGGAAGCAAATATTTTTCTGTGCTAGACTTCAAATCTGAGTATTTTCAGATTAAGCTCGATCCTTCTGTGTGACATGTGTATGCCTTTTCGACCCCTTGGGGGAAATACCAAATGTGTCGCCTAGCCTAAGGAGTGAACAATAATGGACAATTTTTCCAATATGTGATGGGACAATTTATTGGTATTAATTGCTTTGTGTTTCAAGATGTGGTCTCTTCCCAAAATCTTTAGATGAGCACTTTATGCTCCTGGCTAGAGTCATTGAGATCCTCCACACTGCCAACTCAAAACTGCACCCAGAAAAGAGTAGATTTATGGTTAGGGAAGTGCGATATTTGGGGCACATTATTAGTTGTGAGGGAACTCTTCCAGACCCGGGCAATGTGTGCACCAAACATAAAGTCACACCTCCCCATAATATTAAATGTGTACATAGTTTTTTGGGAATGGTCAGTTTCTTTCGCAACTTCATCCCTGGCTTTTCAGATATAGCCCTACTTTTAACCAATCTAACTAAAAAGAAAATTATCTTTATGTAGAGTGACCAATATCAAAGGACTATTGAGAAATTGAAGATATTGTTAACAAACCCACCTTTGTTAAAACATCCAGATTTTGCAGCCCCCTTTTATTTATATACAGACACTTCAAATGATTGTACAGGATCAGTTTTGGGACAGGTAAAGAACTGAGAGTTTTCTCCTGTTGGGTACTTCAGTAAAAAATTCAATAGGTCTGAGCTGAATTATTCAACTATCGAGAAGGAATGCCTGCGATCATATTGTCCTTCTGCCACTTTAAATCTATCGTCCTGGGACATAATGTAAAAGTCCATTCTGATCATAAACCCTTAATATTCCTTAAAACATGCGAAACTACAACAAATGTCTCATGCACTGGTCTATGGAGCTATCAGACTATAACTTTAGTATTGTAAGGTCCCAAATAGGTCCAAACCATCACAAAATCCGCGAAAATCGGCTAATTTGGAGAAAAATGTAATTGTTAAGAAAGGTTAGAAAAAAATGCTTGTAGTTGGACACCTTTTATTTATATTAAAACTGCAATGCAGAATCATAAATCGTAGAAGTAACGTCGTCCTATGATCAGTGGGAGATTGAATTCAGCTTTGATTTTGATCTCTCCCACACTCTAGGTAGGAGTTCTGTTATGCTTAGTAATGAGGGATCAACCACTCAGAAGGCATGGGTGAGGAAGATCACCCAATCAGAATGGCCGATTGAAAGACAAAGATTGATATAATTTCTAACAATCAAGGACACATCACACTTGGTTAGTTAACGTTCCTAATAACCAAGACGCCGTGTGTCAACACACTAAATGCAGTTTTCTGCCAATTGTGTGTTGTGACCAGCTCTGTGTTGCCTGAAACAACTGTCGTCTCTTGTACACATAACGACCAGTCCCCATAAACCGCCAACTCGAATCTTCCTCATCACCAGATGAACACTCATTGTTTCTGCCCCCGAGGCCCATCATCTGCCGTCCACCTCCAACTGAGGTTGTGTTCAGATGCGATGATCAATCATCATCACATCTGAACACAACCTCGGATACGAACATTTGTTTAGCATAAGTTCTTCTGAATTACAATAAATGATTTTATGTTAGACACTTGTCATCAATGTCTCCTCTGCCACCACCCACATGCAGACAGACCCTAGACCATTACTGATGAGGAAGTAACTGATTTCTTCCTAAAAGTTGGCAAACTTACAGTATAAACAAAGGGGAGAATGAATCTGGTGGCTGATGCATTGTCCTGTCCAAAACACCTTAAGATTATGGGGGAACCATGAGACTGCAATTTAAATGCTATTAATTAATAAAACCCATTGAAGAAGAATAGTCAAGTCTCAGAAGGAGGATGAATTCTTTTGTTTAATGAAGAAAAATCAGTTCAATCAAAGAAGTGGCCCACCTGAGTTCATTGACGGCATTCAACCCAAATTTAACCTAGGAGGAAATCGTAATGCATACAAAATTGGCACACTTTGGTCTACATCAGGTATGGAGGTGTGTGTGTGGGTAAAAAAGCAGTTGACAATGTGATTAGGGTATTGCTCACCCCTCTTGGGCCACCTTGAAATTGAGAAAACCCACGATCTGATAGATCGTTATTACTACATAAAAGGTCTCTGAGCCCAAGTGAAACGTATCGTCTATTGTTGTAAAATATGTCAAAAATACAACCTTAAATAATTCGAACACTTGAATTAATTGGCAGTTTAAAATTTGAACTCTGGGCATTCCAAAACTGGAACAATATTGCAATATTGAACCTGAAGCAGAACTCGATAGAGTGTTGAAAACGTTTGTTCTTGCATCTAAATATTGTACCTTACTAAATAAAAAGGTTCTGAAAGGGTTAAACATAATATTACCATAGTATACTGCCCCTGTTGAAACTCAGTTTGCGAGAAATTTAATAAAATGCTTTGCAGTAATAGCCTACATATCTGAAGGCAATAATAGGGAACAAGATTTATTCATCTCACCAGACTCTTCATGTACAATAATGCAACCCATACCTCAATACCCTGCCTTCCTGCTTTATGGCTTCGACTCATACTTCCCAGTCACCTTTCCGTCAGATCAATGGGATGACAATCAAGTTAGGCACCAAACAACAGACTTAAGGATCAGGGTAAAAATGATCCAGGAGGCCACATACAAGTTGGGAAGATGGAGAAATCTGAATAACAGAAGCCAGATTAACCGTAACCAAAAATCAACACTTAGGTAGAAGGGCAAAGGGTTTGGCTGCTCCATAAGAGGAGAAGTAAGAACTTTTGAAAATTATCTGTGAAATATTTAGGGCCATAAAAGCAAATTTTTGTCAAATTTGGAGTTTGAACTCTAAAGCATTCCTTGTTAAAGTCATTCAAAATATGAGGTACCACTGTATTTGCATATACAATAAAGTCATGATAAGTCAAAACTGCAGAAGACAAAGCAAACTTTGAATCATTGTTAGTTCAATTCATCAAATGTGCAAAATTTGCTATGATCCAGAACAAAATGCAACTATATATACTGTAAACAAGAACAAAGGTTTATCAATCAGGCTGAAAACATTTGTTTTAATTAAATTTAATTGCTGGAAAAGTGTATAAAGTGTGTTCAGTATCTTTATAAACTTCAATTGTTCTTAGCTGACCTAGTTTAGAAAACATAGAAACCTTTTCATTATTCAAATGGTTTAAAACCTGAAGCAGATTCCTAAAGAGGCTGAAAACATTTGTTTTTTGTATTCTTTTAATAAACTGACTGCTGGTAAAGTAAGAAAGATGTGTCATGATTAGTTGTATATTATTCCAGCTTTTATGTGATATATTTAAGTTACATTTAACAACTGAAGTGTACAAAATGTGAAACACTTATCAGATATTTAAAAATATATATGATCATTTTTTATACTTAAAAATTTTCAAAAATTTTTAAAAGAAATAATTTACTTATTTTTGCAATGCATGTACAGTATAGCTATCAATAAAAATATCACCATCATCATCAAAAGTTATTATATTTTTATAAATGTTTTAGAGGAAAATGATACTTTCATTTATAATTTATATAATTAATTTGGAAACATTAAATTATTCTAGGTTCGATGTTAGATTAAAGGTTATTGAAAACTGTGAAAATCATATTTGCGACATTACTGAAATTTTGAAAGTTCTAATAAAAGAAAGAAAAACTAATTATTAATTACAATTACACATTCATATCTTATTGATAAATTATTATTATTTGTGTTCAGTTTAAAAGCATCTGAATTTACTTTTGGACTGAAATTTAAAAACATTGTAGACCTATATTCCCACTGTCATCTGTCCGTTTTTCCTTAATCTCTAGAACAAAGTTAGATAGATAAAATCTGAGACCAGATAAAAAAACTTTAGCGGCAGGAGGCTCCAATTAACTATATACAAACTTCCAATGCGAACTGGAAGTCGCGTTATTTCAATTCAAAACTTTTCCTGTGGAAGCAATTAATAAATGACCGGCACAACTCGATTTTTAAAAGAAAAGTATTAAGTAAAGGGACAAGACACTACAGTACTAATTTGAGATGGAGAGCACATATTTTAAATGAAATAATATGATTAAAAATTGCAGCCTGGCATTGTGATGACGTCACAATAAATAATTGCTCGTTTTGAATTAATTAAAAATGCAAATATCGTAATTTGAATAAAATTCAAATTGCAAAATTCCATTATAAACTAAACTATTTTATAATTTTATTTTATTAAGCAGATTTTAAAATATCAAAAATTACCTTCTTGGAGTTTTTCTTTTAAACCAAGTTTTGACTTTTCTATTGATATTTCACTGATTTGTTCAGTCAATTCAGAAGCTCTGAAATCATTCACCTGAACTGGAGGATTGGTAGAAACTGGAGTTAAACGGCGAAAACTAGAATAACCTGCAAGATAAAATTTTGATATCCGAATTTAAAATTTTACAGTTGAATACAAAACTAATAAAAAGTATATCGTCTTCTAAGAAACAAGATATCAATTTGAAAGCTTCTGCCTTAGTTTTTTTTCAATTATTTTGAATTCATATGCGATTATTTTTAGTCTATGCTCCACTCCACACAGATTAAAAATATATTTTTTTAATGTTTCCATAAGATTACATTTTGCTATTGAAGTGCACTTATTTTTATTTTTGAAGTAACAAAACTAATTCCTTTGGTATCAAGAAGGTTCTACAGCACCGTAAGCCCTCCTGGATATGTCCAGAAGGGTCTTGTGAAACTGATTAAATAACCCATAATATGTTTAATAAATATATAATAAATATAAATACAACTTTTTCACAAAGATAAAACCTTTGCTTCTGTTTCTCTTCCATTATTTCACACCATCAGCAGTCCATAAAAATTCACAAAAATATGGAGACAACCTTCCTTTTTAGGCTGCTGACTCTACAATTTATCTGTTTATATATCTGACTACAAGCCAAATAAAGTCAAATAAACCAATTACAGCTCAAAAAATCTGGTAATATTTGACTCGGTTTGAATTCATTTTATTTTTAATTCCCAAAAACTTTATGTCTATTTTTTGGAAATTAATAAAATGAATTCAAACTGTAAAGAAATTTAAATTTTTGAAATCTAAGCAACATTAAATGAGAAAAAATAGAAAACTCATATATAACTATGTATTTTCTATTTCTTTATCTTTCCATAAAAAACTCAATCTTTGGCAATTCAGAAAAATGAATTAATCATAAATGAAGTAAATTATAACTTACTGCCTGTAGCACTAGCATTATTAGGAGTGTCAACACGTAAAAATGTTTGGCCTTGTGTTGATAATCCAGGAGAGCTTCGTCCATAGCTACAGAAAAGAAAAGTAGTGTATAAAAATACATAAAAACATTTACTTTTTGAAGAATAATTATCTAATAATCTTTTTTTAAATATTTAATTTAAAAAGTAATAATTTACAAAAATGTATCCTAATTCAATCTCATCAGAACTAGCTTTATCCATTGGTCAGATCTGATTCAAAATATTTTTTTAATTTTATCAGAAGTGATATATTTAATTTCCTCACACTTTGATAATATTTACATTAAAGTTTATATTTTGAAACAGAAAATTCATTTTGATCAAAATACAAAAACATCTCTCAAACAATGCCTCCCTGAACACAGAGTGGTTATAGAAAAGAAGAAAAACTACCACCTTAGCAATATATATGCCAGTGAGAATGAGATTAAACTAGATCTACAACAAGCTACCCTAATACGACAAACCTGTCATATAAACCAACTTAGAAATTTGAAGGCATTAGAAATTTTTAAAGCAGACTGCCAGGGCTTTTGATCAATTTAAAAAAAAAAAAACAAATCTCAAAGGCATGGCAAGCTACGTATGACTCGACATTATAACAAATAAAGCAGGAGCACATGTTTATAAAAATTCATAAAAAGAAAACATTCAAAATTCAAATACATCAGAGCCAAATGCAAAATAGAACACTACCAGCATCAGAAGGAATTGTTTTTCGAAAAGATCTACCTGAGGAAGATCCTGGACGTGGACTGAAAACATTAGTAATGTGATAACTTTCAAAAGTATGTGCAAAGTTCGATAAGGTTGGTATGTAGCTGCTCTGTAATGCGAAAGATACTCCTCAACATGACATGCTATCTGGGGTATATACTATCCTTATTAGGGATCATAGGTGTGATGATTTAATATATGTCGGCTCCACAAAATGATCTTTGGGAGTGAGGCTTAAAGAGCATAAAGCAGACATCCTCCACAAGAGATTTACAACCGCTTTGGCATGTTACGCCACAGATCCGGGTATACAGCCATTATTTAAGGAGGCCAAGATCATCCACACCGCGCACCAGACACACCATTTGCGTTGGATGGAAGCGATTTATATACGCAAAACAGCCCAGGGTAATAAGTGTATTAACAGTAAAGATGAGTTATCCTTATCAGTAGCGTGGCAAACTCTTATATATGATGAATGACAAGACAGAATTTTCTACTTCTGATGAAAGGCGCATGCCCAAACGATGACGACACTTGCATGAGTTTCCTCCAAATTCCATTTCAGAACTCTTTCAAAAAGAACTGTTCCATCGAATTTTATTTCATTTGTCTGTTTTTTCACCTGAAGAAGAACCGTTGGTTTGAAAATGTTAGTGAAAGCTGTATAGTTGAGTTATGCAGTTTTTGGTTTGTTGTGAACGTAAGTCTTATTTATCGCGGCATGCTTTTGATGTGTTATTTTGAGTATTGACCAATGAGAAGATATGCTATGTGACTAATGCCATTCTATGCACTGCAACTAATTCTATACCTCACAAGAAATTTTACAAACATCCCAAAAAACAGGAACAGTTATTTACCTTCCCACTTGGCTACTCTCTCCAGGTCCCATTTTACTATGTTCATTCATATAACTATACCAATAAATAATCCCCCATAGTTAAGGAAGTCCAGTTATTGGAAGCTATGCAGATATGCATACATCCAGTATCTTGATGGATGCTGCATCGATCAACATAACAATTTCTCTACAGCACATCTCTCCAAGAGGCAAGTCTTTGCCCAAAGCACCAAGAGAAAACACAATTCTTCCTTATACTTCAGCCCTGGTTCCTAGACAGACAGTCTTTAGATGTTCCTACAGCATCTCCTTCAGTTGGTGAAAGTGACTTGCATTCCCCTCAAGCTGAAGATAAAGAAGATACTTCCTCAACTCCAACATTAGTAAACAGGTAAGAGTCTAGCTCTGGTAAACATTAGTTCTAAATTATGTCACTACGGTAAACAGTGCCAATCCAGGCAACTGGATTTGTCTCTGTTTCAATGTTTCGTTGTCTTTGTTAAAAATGGAATACAGTATATGTAATTTAAAGTACTAGTATAAGCAAAGTTTAAGCAGACATGTGAAAGAGAAGCATAAAAGGAAGGACTATAACAGGAATGATAAAGTTGTAAAATTATTTAAATGTAGTTTGTGTTCAGGTGAATTTTATTAAAAAGAAGTATTGTTACACTTCAGAGAGTTACATGATGTTACTTTATCTAATTATAATCAGACATTTAATTCATTTAGTGATTTTAAGAAATGAAAACAGAAATATGAAGTGGAAAATACCGTTACGTACATTAAAATGAGTGGTTCAGAAATGAACATTAAGCCTAATAGTTCTATATATTATTGATTGATTGATTGATTTATTGATTTAAATTAATTCTTACAATGGAGGAACAAATTAGTTACATAATGTTATTAAATATACATAAAAAAGTAAATTATCACAAAAATTGTAAAGATTTAGAGAAGAAGGAGAAAATCTTAAATAAAGTAAATTTTGACATGTCGTCATTTTTCAAATGATTATACTTGAAATCTTCACCTAGTACAAAACACTTTAGTTGATATATCACTTGACAAGATCCAAACAAATGTATTAAAAGGTTCTCTTCCTCTTTTCTACCGCAATAACTACAAGACTTCTCTCTTGATATATTTATCCGATAACCCTTTAACATAATCCGAAATCTATTAAGTCTAAGTTGCATAATAAGGCTTTTCGTGGAAAAATTAGTTTCACAGTTTAAGTAGTTTTTTGTACACCAATCCTGGCGCATTTCAAACAAGTTAACTCGTTTAGCTGAAGTAGACGATATATCCTGATTCCACAGTTGGTCTGACTTAGTTTGAATTATATCATTTAAGTGAGTTCTCAACAATGAAGCTGATCGTGTTGAAAACAAAAAGGAGTAGCCCAAGCTATCAAAAATATTCTTAACTGAAGCAGGCCAACTTTTCTTATCAGGTTTAACTGTTGTTAGCAAAACATTATAAGTAATTTGGCGCAAGTCATATGAGGGTAACTCCATAACTTTGGACCAAAACAGAAGAATAGTCTTGACAAATTTCAATTCCAATGGAGGTCTTCCCAATTCAAGACGAACTGCAGAGCTTGAAGCTGAACGCTCTATTTTAAAAAGTCTCTTAAAATATTTCATCTGTACTTTTTCTAGTTTAGACAGAAACTCCAGTCCCCAGACCGGGAATAAATAAGTCATCTTAGAACCAATAAAGGCGTCAAAAAGTTTAAAGATACTATTTATAGAACTTAGCTTCATTCGTTTTTGTAGAGTAAGCATATAGCCTGTCTTATTCTGTATGTCTTTGGCTATTAAATCGAAATGATGATTATACGCACCTGACGAAGAAAAATGTATTCCTAGATACTTAAAATATGGCACAAAACTAATTTCAGTATTATTCACAAATATCTTATCAGATTTAAGTAGTCTGCCTCCGTTGCGAAAAACCATTCCCTTCGTTTTTTGTAAGTTAACTGTAAGATCATTTCTTTTAGCATAATTAACTAGCAGAGAAAGTTTTCGTTGCAAACCCGTTTTTGAATCTGCTAGCAGAACTACATCATCAGCGTACATTAAGCAATGCAGATCAACAGATTCTCCAAGAGCAAATTCCGAAGTTTCAAAGGTAGAAAACAGTTGTGGTAAATCGTTAATAAATAATATAAACAACAGGGGGCTTAAAGGTTCCCCCTGAGGCAACCCACTACCGGAAATGACACCTTTAGTATTTGCCAGATTGCCTCTCACATGATATCTTGTGTTACAAAATAAATTTTTTAGTAGCTTAATGAACGGAGTTGAAACTCCTAATAAATGTAACTTTTTCCATAAAATATTTAAATTGATTCTATCGAAAGCCTTTTCCAAATCCACAAATATCGAATAGATTTTACGTCTTTTTCTTGACAAAACATACTGTATTAAACCATTAAGTATAAAGACGTTGTACATAGTCCCTCTTCCTCTAACGAATGCTCCTTGAAACTGGGAAATAACATTAAATTCTATTATCCATTGATTCAACCGATCTGCCAAAATTCCGGTAAACAACTTTCTAAAGGTATTTAACAACGCTATTGGACGATAGTTTTGAGGATTTAGTTTGTCTCCTTTCTTGTAAATCATCTGCAACAACACATTTTTCCAATGCTCGGGAAATTTTGATGTTTCCTTAATCTTGTTAAAAAGTTTAAGTAATTCTAAACATATTTCATCAGGTAGGTGCATAATAAATTCATTTTTTATACCATCCATACCAGGGGCTGATTTTCTTTTTAGTTTACGAATTGAAATTTTTAACTCAGAGAGTGAAATTGGATCATCTAAAATAGGAGAGAAATTATCATGGTCAAAATCAAGAATTGAATCAGAACTTGGGTGGCAAAAGTTATATTCTAAAAAACGTTCCCAGTCGTGAAGAGGAATTTGATTATCGGATTTCTTTCTCCTGTTAAATCTATTAACAATAGACCAAAACTGTACAGAAGATCGCGCAGACTGCAACTGTCTACTAATATTTGACCAAAAGTTCTTCTTTTTAGTCTTACATAAAGAACGAAAGATTGCTCTAGAATCACAGTATTTTATTAGATCTTCATTACTACGGGACATTCGAAACCTCCTCAGCGTCTTGTTCTTCATTTTCTTCGCTGTTCTACAGTCTCTGTCAAACCAAACTGAAGACGGTAAATTTGTCATTACCAGGTATGTTATCATTCTACATTGTTCAGCTGATGACTTGATCAAATCCAGAATAGCAGAATAACTATCCTCTATTCCACCACCTAAGACAACACCTACATATCTGGCCGAAACTGTTTCAGAATATAAACTGGCTTTGTCTTCTTTTCAGATTAATCCTTTTTCCTTCTCAATCAAGTTAGATTTTCTATCCTCGTCAGTGTCTATCAAGATTTCAGAAATGACCAAATGATGGTCAGACATATAATCTTCAGAGATAAAAAATTTATTCAATTTCTCTACCAGACTCTCGCTCAGGATCACTAAATCAATTACTGAAGCACCCAGTTTGGAAATGTAAGTAAAGTCTGCCGGTGATTCAGAAGGATATCGACCATTTATTATGTATAAATTATAAGTTTTCACTAGTTCGATAAGTAAGTTTCCTCTTTTATTACAAATTTTATCATTTGATAGTCGGATGTTTGAAATCGCATCCCCATGATAAATAGTGTCCATACACAAGCCAATTCATGCATTAAAATCACCCATCAGCAGAAGATCATAATCTGGAGTATAATCAGAAATCAAATCCTCCAATTTTGCAATTAAAGTTTCAAAGATAGGAATATGAAGATATACCAATATAACCATCATTTCTCGTAGCCCTTTATTTTTCATCCGGTTAAATTTCACTCTAACAACCATTATATGTTGCCATGACAGCAGCAAATTTACTTCCCCCAAATCTTCATTTATACCTAGAAGCAACCCGCCAGAAGGTCTACCTCTTCCTAAACTTTTAGTAGCCATTACCTCAAAAACTTTTAATCTACAGTTAAGGCTTTTAAATCTCGAACACAGTGAGGCTGTAGACCAAGTCTCGGTTAATCCCAAAATATCAGTTTCAGAAACATGTTTAACAAAACCACTATTACTTAGATTAATCAGGAGGGTACCCTGAGAATTCCATGTTGAAACTTTCAATCCAACTGTACACTTGCTCGGATCGGAGAATGAAGAATTTGAGAATTTGCCAATCGATTTCCCACTAAAAAATCAAGTTTCAATAATTCTCCTTTATCTAGGTCGTAAGTATATCTCTCATCGCCAACCTGCAAAACATCAGCCAACAGTCGAACTCTCCTGCCTTGCAGCTTATAATCGTGTAGAAAAGGCAGAAGCTTCTTCCGTCTCAGTCTTGAACGCCAACATAAATCATCAAATATTTGTATATTCTTCAATGCATCATGTGCCTTTATCTTTCTAACGTTACCGAAAATTAATTTCTTGTCTGTAAATGATTGCAATTCCACCAATACAGTATCTGATCGGTTAAATTTCACTATCTTAACTGTTGAAATTGACCTTGATTCACCTATCAGTTTAGAAAACAGGTTTTGCACTTTCCTATTCAAATCGGAATTGTCGTCTGTTAAACCCTTTATCAAAATATTTTTCTTTCTCATTTCATTCGACACCTTGTCTATAGAATGCAAAATCAAACTGTTTTTTCGCTGCATATCATCTTTAATTTTAAAAATTTCTTCTAATTTAACCTCCAACTGAGTTAATCGTTGGTCGTGTTCATTATGCAAATTAACCAACCAGTCAATCCTCGTAACAACTTCATTTAGAGTCGAAAAAAGCTTTTCAAACCGGTCGTCCAAATATGAAATAATCTCCCTAGGAATGGACTTACTTGAATCTGTCTTTGAAGAGAAAAAATCCTCCAGTTTCGCCGACTTCAAGGAAGGTTCGCTCGGAGAACGACGTCGCTTCACAGTAGATATCGGTGATTGGATCTGTGAATGCGGCGGAGTACGATCAACCGGACCAGGATTTAATTCAATACCACTTATTATTAACAGCAACTCAAACACCATTATCCAAAATTCGATATTTTCCATAATTTTAAAATTCCAAGTAAGCTCACAAAAAAGTTCACCACCACTCTTTGCAGCAAGCAGTGCCCCCCAATAGTTCTATATATTATAACTGTCATAGATCATAAATTTTAAGTCCCCCTATGTTTTATTTTATTCATAATTCCATCTCATAATCTTACAATATTAATTTTTTATAGAATAATTCATTTTTAAGCAAGGTGTCTATTCATAAATTTATTTTATTTTCAGTTTTAACTAATAATTTCAAACAAAGCATTTATAATTTATAATTATGAATAGAAAACAAGTATTTAACCAGTATATTTTAAACCATATTCACTACATTCCATTTTATTTAACGTATAATGAGTTCAACAATGTTGACAGTACGATAAACAAATGACAACGCTTGTAACTACGAGCCAAAACCGACAAATCCAGTTGCCGTGATTGGCACTGTTTGCCGTAGCAGCATAATTTAGAACTAATGTTTATCAGAGAGCTAGATTCTTGTGTGCTGAACAGTTTTAATCACAAGGCAAACCTCATAACTAGTGCCCAATTCAACATTAATTAGAAAAAATCCTACAAGCTTTTAATTCTATGGGTTCATTTTGGTGGATTACACAAAGATTTTATTTTTGTTCCAGCAATTTTCTGCAGGGTTAATGCTATTGTCAGTTATAAGCACAAAAATACTATATTCTGTAATACAATGCACACAAACCTAAAAATAATTCATACAATTTAGAAAGAAAATTTTATTGTATTTTGAATGCTTACTTTATTATAAAGAAATTGGATATGTAAAGAAATATAATAAAGTATTTTGAAAAACTAAATAATAAGTTCAGACATTGTTTTTATTACACAGTAATAAAATTTTTTACCTCTTGGTTTCATTTCGATGTGGTTTTTGAGATCTAAAGTAACTGATAAGGGCAACTATGGCTATAATAACAATAAGTGCTGTAGCACAACCAACACCAATATAAAAAGAATTAGTGACAGTTGCAATAGAAGTAGGGCCTGAAAATATTTTTAAAATAGTAAAACACTTCTTATTTAAAATAAAACAAAAATATATATATAAATAAAACAATTTGACTAAAAGTTTTTGAAAATCTCATGAAAATCTTACCCATCATAACTGTTCCATTGTGGCTGTCATCTGTAAAATTATTTTTCATTTAAATTGTAACAAAATATAATTTATTTTTAAAAATAAAAAACAAATATTTCTGATAACAACATATTCCAATTAATCTTCTATACATTATAATAATCTTCACTAAATTTTATTATTAAAGATATCAAGATAATAAACACAAAACTTAAATTACTCCAGCAACTTAATAACAAACAATAGAACAAAATTTGTTTGTTTGATAACTGTTATGTTTTCTACAACTGACAAAGACCTATAAAATTAGGGTGAAAACATTATTGTTAATTAAATATTAAGTTGCAATAATAATTTAAGGCATAAGTTTATTATTATAAAATTAATATAATCATTAATATTAGTGTAAGATGGTGATGAACCATTTGCCTTTTAAACCAAATTACTTCACTTCATTGATTAAAAGTTAGCTTAAATGTAGCCTTAAGAAAATCTGCATATTTAAATATTGAAATAAGTTCAAGTTTGACATTTCTTTCTTGTTACTGTTGTTTTTTTTTAAATACTGCTATAAAATAATTATTTTATACAAAAAATCAAAACTACTTCAAGATTCATAATTACGTATACATATACAATACATACATAAATATATATATTGTAATGTATTAAAATTTAAGTATAGTTGTTATACATGAAAACTTATCTAATTATTTATATTTATTATTATAATGAATTTGCTTTTTACCTTTTAAACATATTTTTTTCCTCCGTAAATTGAGCCTCGTCATATTCATTGATGATGTCATAGTAATATTGAGTTGTAGCACTATTTCTACTTCTGCTTTTAATTTTCCAGTACATGGCAGAAATACTTGAAAAACTGTAGATATAAATGGTAAACAAAATGCAACAAATGAACAATGAATTATTTTATGTTGTACATTTTTAAAATATAGAATTAAATAACAAATTATCTTATATAATATGAAAAAAAAGGCAGGCGATAAACTGAAATATGAAAATTACCGTAATTAAAAATGTTTTTATTAAATGTATACATTTTATAAATGTTTCTGTTGCCATTAGGGAAAACATTGTAGGTTGTTGAGGCCGATAAGAAATTTCCAAATGCAGATCAACTATGCAGTAAAATTGTTACATCCTTATGGTGTGTGAAAAGGGTCTAAGAAGGATACCTTTCAAAGTTCGTTCGTCAGAAATTTTTTATAAATTTTTCTGAGTTTATACTTTTTGTCCAGGATAAAACTTTTTATTAAATAATAATAATGTAACAAAATAAATATTCTCAAAATAATAATTTAAATTATGGGACCCCATTGAATCTGCCAGCTCCATTAATTCTAAGATGCCATAATTCTGTGGAATTGCATTAGTTAAACCCTCAAGTAGGATCTTTACATCCTAGATTAATTACAAGAATTCAAAATTTTTTATTTATGTTTTTCTGCACAGAAAATAGGTGGAATTTTCTTTTAACAAGATTAAATTCTAAATATTATCCATAAAGAGAGAGGAGACAACAGAGAGCAGAGACGAACTATATCAAGAAACAACTGCCAACAAATGGCCACAGTTGCCATCCCATATATAAAGAGACACATAGAACAGTAAATCTTTGAACTTCACTTCTAGCATGTAAATAATTTAGATTTTTTAATAAAAAATGACAAAGCCTTTTTACAAGAATTGTAATTTCTACTATTATGTAAATTATTGTGAGCAGTTCTGATAAAAGTCAACTACAGAGAAGATAAAAACTCTTAACTCCAACAGTAGCCTACAAGAAAAGGTCTGTTGTGTACTTTGTCAACAAGAAACTTTTTGTCATTATGAACATTTTTATTGTTCTGTAAAATTAAAACAAAATTTAGATCTGATTACTTTATAATACAGTAAAACCTTGCCAAGTCAAACTGCATTAACTGAAATACATCTACAGGTTCCGGGTACAGTACGCTATATAGAGTTTTTCCATGAAATACAATCTCATTAAGTCAATATTGTCAGTACTTTTAACTAGAACCCGTTTTCCTGTGTACCCTGTACTCTTTGTTAGGTCTTCATTTTCTCTTGCATTCCTTATGAATACAGATAATTAAGATAAACAAATACTATGGCTTCATGCCAAACATAACACACCAAGCCATTACAGCCTGGCATCAATATCTTTTTGGTGATACAGTACAATACCAGCATTCTAATTGGGACACAAGGAGGCAATTTGACAATGCACTCAAAAGTGTTGTAAACTGTGTAGAATTTTGTAATAATTCTGTGAACAGATTCTTGAAAAACAGTTTGATAACAGAAAATTTACAGGTACAGAAAAATTTGAGAAAATAAGGTATTAAACTGATTAACTTGAAACTCTAACTCAAAATTGGAATATTTTTAACCTTAAACTTCAATTTAACAAGGTTTTACTGTTTTGTGAATACAAGAATTTTTCTTTGTGCTTATTTTTAAAATACATTTTGATTTATAGAAATTTTATTTTGTCAATCTGCACTTGATGTACTTGAATACTGAGAATGACTTAAATAAAGGCTTTCATATTAAACTAATTTGTTAACCTTAACCAAGCAGTTTTTGTTCATTCGACAGCAAAGTACCAAGTTGTACATGACAATAAAAATAATATATAATAAGGTTGAACAAAATATTCGGCATTACTCAGGATTCAGATATTTTGTAATGACACTGAATTTAATAGTAAATAATAATTAAAATGATAATTTAGTTATTTCATAATTAAAATATTCAATCAGTTCAAATTATTGGGTTGTTCGGAAAGTTCGTAGCGATTTTTAAGAGAAATAAAAGAAATTGTTTTAAAACTAAAAATATACTTTTATTCCATTATGTATGTGCCATTGTTTTTAATGACGTGTTGCCATCTATGGGGCAGCTTCATGATACCCTCTTCGTAGAACTTTCCAGTTTTTCCTGCGAAAAACTGATCCACATGGTTTTTGCAAGCTTCCAAAGTATCAAAGTTTTTATCATGAAGGGAATTTTGTAGAGAACGGAACAAATAGTAGTCCGACGGGGCAAGGTCGGGTGAGTAAGTGGGGTAGGGTAAAACATCCCAGCCTAGTTCCAATAATTTTTGGCGTGTTCGTAAAGACGTGTGAGGTCTGGCATTATCTTGGTGAAACACAATGCCTTTTCTATTGGCCAGTTCCGGACGTTTTTCTTTAATTGCCATGTTCAGCTTATCCAATTGGGAACAATACTTATTAGAATCAATTGTTTGATTCTGTGGAAGCAGCTCGTAGTACAGGATTCCTTTCCAATCCCACCAGACAGTGAGCATGACCTTCTTTGGATGAAGACCGGCCTTTGGAGTTTTTAATGGTGATTCATTTTTCTTACCCCATGATCGTTTTCGGCTGATGATGTTATAAATGATCCACTTTTCATCACCTGTCACTAAATGCTTCAGAAAAGGATCATTTTCATTTCGTCTTTCAAGAGAATCACAAATGGAGATGCGATCCAGTAAGTTTTTTTCCGTTAAGTCGTGAGGTATCCAAATGTCATAACGATTCACATATCCGAGCTTCTTTAGATGTTGAAATACAGTACTGTTTGATGACTTCACTATGTCTGCAATCTCTCGAGTTGTGTAATGAGGGTTTTCATCCAATAATGCTTTGATCTGGTCCTCTTCAATAACAGGAGGTCTTCCTGAGCGAGGAGCATCTTCAAGGCTGAAATTACCCGTTTTAAATTTTGCAAACCACTTTCGAACAGTTGATTGATACAGCACTCCCACCATAAACATCACATATCTTTTTTGCTGTTTGTACAGCATTTTTGCCTTTACGAAAAAAGAAAAGAAACAAGTGTCGATAATGCACGTTGTTCGCATCCATTTTTTGCAATGAGACAAATTAAACGCTATTTGAATAATCTTAACGATTTTTATGTAACGGACGCGTCTCAAAGTCATTTATCGTAATATTTATTGGTTTGTACAATTCTAATCATTTTTGCGTCAATCGGTGTCTCAACTGTCGGCTATCAAAAATCGCTACGAACTTTCCGAACAACCCAATACTTTGCTGTCATTTTGAAATTAACTGATATTAATTGATTTTTCTTAATACAAATAAATATTATTTGAATCAACTAATAAATATATATGTTATGATTTTATATTGCAAAATATTTATTCACACTGCCCCCAACTGATTCATTTAAATTTAGATGATACCAAACATGCTATTCCAAAATTTCCAAATTTCCAAAATATAATTGAGATTTTTATTATAATAACTACAATTCTTGACACTAACCAAATAGAAATAGTTTAGTGACTACAAAATAATTGAAGGAGGTCATCACAACAGTAATCTAACCCTCTTGCAAATATAGATATTGATCCATTCTGTTGCTTTTAACATAAACTATCATCCTACAAAATGGGTTAGACCAATTTACCTTTTATACTTTATTTTGGAACCCATAATCTTTCCTCTGAAGTGAATTTCCCTTTGCTAGAGTACAACATTGGTCCAACTACAAGAGCCAATGAGAAACCAGTACAGTGGAACCTCGCTTAACGAGCATAATTCATTCCAGAATCTTACTCGTAATGCAAAACACTTGTTAAGCAAAACAGTTTTTCCCATATAAATTAATGTAAAATACAATAATGCATTCCATGCCAAAAAAATACTCAAATATTTTATGTATAATGCTTGTTCAAAGAAAATTATACAATATACATTAAGGAGCATGAATCTCTTCATCTTTTCTTCTAGCACAGAATGAACCACCTGAAATGCAAATTTGATTTGCAGAAAACAAAAAGAATCACAGATAATATGTCTGATAAACATGTCAAACGATATGTCAAATTCTTGGGCTATGTAAAGGCTATAATTAAATATTAGAAATTAATTAATTTTACTAGAGGTAAGCAGTTATGCTGTCATCTTGTATTAAATTTAATAATTATAAATAATTAATTTTTAATTTAGACATTCCTGAAATTTAATTTGGAATTAGTCATTAAATGTAATAAAGATTGAAGCATAACTGTCTACCTCTAGTCAAATTAATTAATTTCTAATATTTAATTATAGCCTTTACATAGCTCAAAAATTTGGCATATTGTTTGAAGTGTTTATTATATAACAGGCAATGGTTGTCGATGTTTAAGCATAATATATGTGAATACAAGTTTGGAAAAGTGTTTGATCACAAGTGACACTAAGATGCTAGCAGAACAAGTGCTAAACACAGATTGATGCAGCATGTGCACAATCTGGGACTTCCCTCTTTTTAGGTAAATTAAATACTTCGAGCGGACATCATGCCAACTATTTTACTACCATAGAGAAATATACATTTTAAATATGTCGAAAGCACTCACAGGAAAATAAAACGTTTATTTTAATGTTCTTTAATGCCTCTTTGTGTGAATATTCTCCTCTTTTCGTCACTCGTTATGCAAACCATCACTTGTTAAGCGAGTCAATTTTTTACAATTTGTTTTGCTCGTTATGCGAAATACTCATTATCCAAGGTGCTCGTTAAGTGAGATTCCACTGTACTGAGATTACGTGTAACAACAAAGATGGCTAATGTTAGTTGTAATAGTGAACTTTTGATTCTTGGATCTTGATGAATGAACAGAAACAGTGTCAGTTTGAAATTGTAACTAATCTTTCTTCAAAGACATAGCTGTTTCCAAGAGTAATTATAAGGGATGAAACTTGGTGCTTCTAATACAACCCAGAAATAAAACATCAGAACATGCAACAGAAATCTCCATGTTCGGCATGCCCTAAAAAAGCATGCATGTCACAGTGAGATGTATGATTTTAAATAATGGATTGTGACAAGAAATAAAATTTTATTCTAATTGACACTAGAATTCTTACAAACTACAACAACACAACCCAAGATGTCAGTCAAAGAATGTGCTCCTGACAAACAATCAGCACAATACAAAATAATTTAACTAAAATCACAACAATGTAGACAAAGGATTCCAACTAACATCAAAGACAATCTATCACAAGAACAAAACAGTATACGAAATAGTTAAAACTAACTATCAATAATAATCTTATGTTAATGTAAGAAAGGATTTTATTCATAGTGGGCAAAAGTCAAGAATAGAATAACAGTTGAGAGCAGTGGCATAGCGTAGTGGGGGCGGCAGGGGAGGCACTTATAGGGGGCGGCAAAATTTTCCTCCGCCCCGGGCAGCTGACACCCACGCTACGCCACTGGTTGAGAGAAAACAAAAAGTATCCCAAATTTTTGGTTGATTAAGTCCATTGAAAAATTAGGTCACCTAGGATTACAGTGTGGCTGTATGCCATCTTTTTTTTTTGTGTATAATTTTAATTTTATATTCTAATCTTTTAATCCTGCTTCCCTGTCCAATTTCCTTTGTTCTATTGTTTCCGAACTTCTAAGAAATCCTGACTGAACCCTTTCCCACCAGAATGTGGGACATGAACAATAGGCTACAGCAAAGCTGGAAGTCAAAAATCCCACTTTGAGTAGACATTCTTTGGCCAGACACGGAAAGTGAAAGACATGTACTTGCAAGGCTCAGAGTTTCAAGATTGACAAGTGCTGGCAAGTGAGACCTTCGAGTAGGAGATCCACGAGAAAATTAAATAGCCAGAACTGGAGGTAAATCCTAATAGAGTTATCATTCTGGAGAGAAAAAGGAGAAAAGAACATACGAGTAACTTGGAAGTTGGAATGAGAATTCACACCGAGATATTCGCAGAGAAATTGGGTACCCCCTGTCCTATCAATCCTTCTCACTTCCTCTTCTATCTATCTATCTTCTAATTAGTTTTTAAGTTAGGTTAAGAATTGTTCGTGATCGTATTATAAGTTGTATTGTATATTAATTGTATCGGATTGGAATTTGTTATGAAATTAATTACGCAAATTGCTTTTGTATTGTTAACACAGAAAGACCACCAGAAAGTCCACAAAGAGTTAGAACCTGTAAATAATCTGTTCTATTGCAAAATTAAAGTTGTTTTGTTGGATATCACACTTCAGTGTAACTCCTTTTTTGTCAAACTTCTTACACTGGTGTCCACAACAGGGTTCCTGCCTCGTAACCCAATTCTGTGTACAACGAAACTAAGGTCAGCTATTAATTGTAAAGTGTCTTTTGGCCCACCCTGTATTCAATGCAGATGAATCAATTATCATAGGACAGAAATGCTATAGAATATTGTGGCACCTCAAAGCCTTAATCTGAACCAACTTAATCTCATCATAAGAAGCAGTTCGGAAAAAAATTTTGGGGAGAGGAAAGACAAGCTTTTTTTCTGGAACCTTCAAAGAGTGGGAAAGAGAAGACATGAAATAAAGAGAGAAAAAGGAAGTTTGAACTGGAAGAACTCTAGCATTCGTACAAAATAGCAGAATGATTAAATGATTAACATATAAAATTTTATATAAATTCTTAATACAGAATATAGAATTTTATATTCTCTATAAAATACCTACTGTATATTGATAATTCTGATTTCAAAACTTTTTTGCTTTTGTCAGGTATAAAGTTATTACCCTACTTTAATTTAGTCTGCTGTACTACCATATTATCCTTTTATAATGTAATACTGCTATATTCCATACTGTGAATTAATATTGTGAAACTTCTACCACTAGTTCCTTTGTCATTGTTGTACAAAAGTCTATCAACTTAGTTTAGACTAGTTTTAGTATTTTATTTTGTGATACTGTTAATATTGGATTCACTGCATTATTAAAAATAATTTTAATTAATCATTTTATGTTAATTCTTTCCCTATTATATCACATCCAAACAAAATTTCCTAATATATTGTATAACATTAACAAAGTTGTTATATCCCACAAACTTGTCTTTCACAAAATAAAAAAAAACCATATCAATTATTAAAAGTGAACTCATTTGCCAAAAATTAAGGATCTGAAATGCATCTTAACATTTTACCCATGAATAACAAGAGAAAATTAAGTGTTTTGATATTTTTTACATCAAAGCAGGTAAATAAGAACTTACCTTCTTCTTGTGTAGGAATAGTTCCACGATGACTAATGTTTAGCTGAGGTGAACCTAAGGCTTCTGGATTACTAACTGTAATTCCAATTGAATAAGGCATCTAAATAAAAGATATAAAAAATGTTTATCATCTATACATTCATATATCAAAATTAATAAAAAAGACAGGTTAATGTTACCTGAAGTAGCCAAGATGGCGACTCGTCTCTAATTCCAACAAGGGAACAGTGGAAGGCATGTTCTAACCTAACCTAACCTATCCTAATAGACTACTATAATTAATAGCAACCAAATTATTAGAATAGGGGTAATCTATTAGGATAAGTTAGGTTAGGTTAGAATGTGCGTTCCACTGTTCCCTTGCTGGAATTAGAGACGAGTCACCATCTTGGCTACTTCAGGTAACATTAACCTAAAGACAATTTTTTAAATTTTATACATCATTCCTAACACTTATTATATAGATACAATAGTATAACTAATAGTAAATTAATAGACATTTTTAAATCACTCAATTTACTGTCATGCTTCGTTAATTAGAAATATTCCTAACTTTTTTGTTTATTGAAAAAATAGTCATAAATTTATGTAAATAGATTTTGAGAGAAACCACTGCAGTTTAAAATAAATTCAATATATCCACAACTAAAGTAAATCTCTCTAAATAACCACCTCTTTACATAACCAGATTTTCATAGAACAGAATTTTGATTCCATAGAATCCATTGTTTTTAATCCTCCTTATGCTAAATCACCCCTTTACTAAATCAATGACCATCTGGACTTGAAAACCCTTTGTGCAAAACTCTGAGGTCATCATTCTGAATGGGGTGATAAAATTAAAACTATGGGCACACACAGTGGCATAGCTACAGTTTGATCCACCCAGGATGGTCTGACAATTGCCACCCTGTTTTTGGGAAATACATAATACACATCAAACATATTTAGACAATGTTTTTCAATGACAGATCATATAATTTTTGTAATTGTTAACTTTCAAAATAGTTGATAATTTTACTCTTACAATTAAAAAAGTGTTAAAAATTTTTTTAATGCCAAAATTGCTGCCCGAAAATAGTGCCAAAATCTCAAATTATAAGAAAAATTATTAAAATGCTCTAATTTGAGTATAATTTAAAGCACTTTAATACAGGTTATATCTTTAGTTTCACGTAATAACAAAGTGTAAATTAAACACTACTGTCAGTATAATTAGCTAAAATTTTAATATTTTCAAGAGGACATACATTAAAATTTTGAAACCATTATTTTATATAAAGGTGAAGGAATAGATGATTTCTTAATCATATGGAAGATAGATACACACATTTCTAGAACATGTTTTTAAATTCTGCCACACGACTGTGTATGTCTTGGCAGCCATTAAGATACTACTATTCGTTAGTGTAGGTCTGAAATTTTTAGTTTCTCATTGGCAACATGCCTTATAAAATCAGTTCAGATAGATACTGTGGAGTGGTTGACTACCATAATGGCCAGAATGTTCTTTATAAGTGGTTTGAAGCTGTATGTGACATACACGAAAACATGACACATCAAGATTGTCCATATATTCAACCGTTCCGGTTACATTCCTTTCCACTTGATAAAAATTTAAAAAGAGAATGGTAACCAGCCATGCATGTACATCCAGCTAGATAAATAACTTTGCCATCATAAGACACACAAGCCTATACAGAATGATTACTTGCAGATAGGGTGCAAGAGTACTCTAAAATGTGGAACCATCCACATTGTAGGATTTGCCGACTTTAAAGGGGGTTACAATTAATCCCGCATCAGAATGAGCCTAAGAGAAACCGTGTATGTGAGCGATTGCGAAGGAGGCAAATGAAAACAAGTGTTTTACATGTGAAAACCATTTATTTGTAACATAAATGCTTACATCATCGATCGACATTCCTTCACTGATCCAGACGAGATCCTTGACGTCGGCCGCACCCCGGGGTGGATGAGAAGGATCGCTGGGTGTTGGGGATTATTGGAGATTCACAGAGATGTCTCGGGCAATGGCACAATACACTATGAAGCACACGGTCAGCTTAATCCAAAGGTGACAGTTCTTATCTCGGAGGAGACTCTTTTTCAACCTTGAAGTCCCAGTTTTTATATGTTTTTCTCGTGCACTATCCACCTTTCAGATTGGTCCCACGTCCCTTTTCTCGCTTCCCGATTGGTCTCCCCTTTGTTTCCAAGCACAGAACAAGACCATCTCGGGTGGCGGGAAAGATCCGATTCGCGGTGTCTATTTGACACCCTCTGTCGACTATGCTCGGAGATTGTTGATAGAACCACAACACCTGCACTCATAATTTAATCCGTTGTTTGTAAATGATGTCATTTTGAAATTCTAATGATCATACGCGATATTTTTCTATCCCCCACTTGAAAAATAATTTTAAGAATCAAGACTCCTATAATGAAGACCTTCTTGGTAATGATAGGCTTTATACTTTTATATTAAGGTAATAAGATATTCAAATATAGCTGAATATTCCAAAGATGGCATTCTCTCATGTCATAATTCCATGATTTTATAGTACTAATTGATGAAAATAAATTAGAAAGGTTAATGTAACTTAGGTGCCAAGATGGCAGCTCGTCTTTGATTCCAGCAAGGAAACAGTGAGATGCACGTTCTAACCTAACCTAACCTAACCTATTCTAATAATTTGGTTACTATTAATTATAGTAATTTATTAGAATAGGTTAGGTTAGATTAGGTTAGAGTGTGCGTCCCACTGTTTCCTTGCTGGAATCAAAGACAAGCTGCCATCTTGGCACCTAAGGTAACATTAACCATTAGAAAATACAAGTTTGGAGAAGAAACTATGCAAAAATCTGAAAATTTTGCATTAGACTTAATTCTATGATATTCTGTGAATATTTTGGACTACTTTATGAATTAAACGTCATATATAAATATTTCCTGATAGATAATAACAGCAGAATATTAGTAAAATTATAGAAGCCAATTATTTTCTAGAGTAAAAAAAATTAAAAAATAGGATTTAGGTTCTCTTAATTTTACTTTAAATTTTTATTGCTTTTAAGATATTTCCTCACCATGCAAGTAGCATGCTTTTTCTTTATGATAGAAAAAATTTGACTTGTGTAAAAATATTGAAAATACTCTCTCTATAATTTAATATATAAAAACCCTTACAATTACTAACAAATTGGGCATTATGTAACAAATTTCTATTAGTAATTTCAAAATCAATTATATTCTCAATTCTATAGTTCTGCAGTTCCATAGTTCTTTCAGTATCTTAATGGTGGCACAACAGTGGCACTACTTATGGGAAAGTACAAGAACCTTATCTGGAAACTTGTGGAAAAATTGGCAAGAGCACTGCGCAGCAAGCGGAAGTTGCGAGTTCAAGCCCTGCCCCAGGCCAGTTCTTTTCTTCCAAATGATTCTAAATTATTTAATAAATTATTAAAATTATAATTATTAATTTAGATACGAGATGGCTACCTCTAGTAGCAAATTACTTAGTATTAATTATTAAAATAGTGGACTTATAGCCTGATTATTTAAGGTGATCATTTGTTTGTAGATAAAACCAAACAGTTTGTAAAAAATTAATTAAACAGAACAGGTTAAAATTAAAACTTGAAACTGGATCATGTGATTTAATGAATTGCAAATGAAGACAAAAAAAGAGGTACAAAGTTAATACTAACTGTCTAGAGAAACATTTATTAAATATATTAATATTAAATAATTCTAATTCATCCACATATATGAAAAAGAACATCCTTAACATGTACATGTACAAAATCAAACTATGCAGTAATGATATGACAACACAAAAAGAAGAAATAAACCACATACACTATATTTTTCAATTGAACAATTATCTAAACAAAATAATTAACAGATGGTTAAATAAAAACACAAATCAACAAATAATAGCACAAACCCAGAAAATATACAAAAATTTAGATTACATTTCCAATTTATTTGAAAATATACAAAAGTTAATGACAGTAAATTGTTCTTGTCCCAATATTAAACAATAAAATTAAAAAATTAAAAACTAAAGAAAATATCAATGAAAAAATTGATATAATGCTAAACAATAACATAGTTTATACTAAAATTATTACAGAAATTGCTTTTAGCCCTAGGTATAATTAAATTAATTAAAATATCTATAACCACAAGGCAGATAATAGTAAGGGCTTATCACACCAATGGGCACAAATGCTCAGGAATCAAGTAAAAACATTTAATAAAACAAAAAAGGAGGTGTACAATAAGATGACTACATACGTATGGAAACCAAACAACCCAAAATGCATAGAAAACAATCTTCATACCGGTACATCTAATATCCAATATAACTTCTTAAGCCTTTTAAATTTCCGGTACTCAATACGAACATTAACCACCAATTAACTAACGTTTTCGATCACCTCCGCAATCTTCGTCAGGTTTTCTCCGACGGTTTTGAAATAGAATGCAAATATAATTCTTTCAAAATTCAAACTATCGAACCTCTCCCGCGTGCAATAATTGCGACCGATCCGACATGCATTTAATCTCCATGATACCATCATAAAAATAACTCTGTCCATCCGTACAGGAATACTACACTACTCTGAGATGCTACCATTGCGGGTGCATTTCGGAGACATATCGCCACGCATATGATAAAACGTTGCCATCCATTGAGTACCAGAAATTTAAAAGGCTTAAGAAGATATATTGGATACCCAAAATGCATTTCAGACTATTATGGAAAATAGTCTGAAACAGCAGTTGATATAGTCCGAATAGTCAGTTGGTATTAACTAAAGGTTTTACTATACTTAAAAATTATACAAAGTGAAAAAAATAAACCTAAAATTAAACTTAAAACTATGCCTAAAGCTATACAATATAAAGATGAAAACATTGCCATGACTGTATGAGCAGTAAGCATTATCAAAGTAAACAGAAGTAATAATTCTTCATACAAGATGCTGATACAAAAACAGTTATGAGTTAGCCCAATTATTGGTAACATACTCCAAGAACCTATATCTGCTGTGATGAAAAAAAACAAAAGAAAAAGTTCACCACAAACATTTTCAAACTGCTGTAAGTTCTTCCTCAAATGTAAAATGGAGTTTCCATTTTAGGTGTTCCATGTGTGACGTAGTGCAAACGAGCTTTGCCTGGTTAAAGGCGACTGCAATGTTAGGGTCGGAGGTGTAAGTGGCGAGGGCGGTGGTGTTTTTCTTATAATGTATGTCCACTATATGCTCCATTAATCTGATCCCCCAAGGAGTGTTTGGTTGAACCAATGTAAATGAGGTCCCTATCAAATCTGTTGTCTCTAATGGAGATACTGTACACGCCTGGAAGTCTGTTCCAGGGTTGGGGGGGGTCTTTCCCATTGCAGAGGATGTCAAAGATGGTGGGACATCTCCTGAATGTGATTTTAATCTGGCGCTTCTTGGCGATCTCAGTATAAAGTATTTTAACATAGGGATTGAACGTGACAGGGACTCGTTGTACTGTGAGGCTCTGGACAGGTCCGAACCTCACTGAAATTTGCATTAAAATCATTTATTTTTAAGACAAAATTATCTTTTTTTGAGAAAAAAACAGAAGTTAGAAATAGTTTTTCTTAATGAAAACAACACAAACTTTTAAACAATAGAACAATGGAAAAACAAAGATCGACTATCTCCAGATGGGAATCGAATTAAACTTTGATTTTGATCTCTCCCACACCCCGAAAGGTTTCAAATTGTCCCAGGTGATGAAGAGAGACCAATCGGAAAGTGGAATCAGAGGGAAACGGATAAAACCTGAAAATTCAAGGACATGACAGCTTCTTCTTCCGAAAGTTCCAAGTGATAGATCTATTGTTGTGTGTGTGTGTGTGTGTGTGTCTTGTGCCCATCTTCGTCTCCGTCTCCTGACCTCGGATCGACATCTTTCCATCAACAGAAATCAATCACATCGTCCAGGAGTCGTCAAAACCTTGAGGGAACTGGCCATTCGTGACCAAGGGACACTCCTTCAAAATGGGACTATCTTGGAAAATAGAAGAAGACCCAGAGACTGCTTCCAACGTAGAACTCCCAAGATTGCGGAAATATTGTAAGCTTCTTTCGTGTCAAATAAACGGTTTCTTGTAACTGTAGAGTCTGTCTAAGTGTCGATCGCCCACATACGACCCTTCATGATTGCTCTACCCTCTTGACATTTATGCATGATGTCAGAAACCTTACAGTACAAGATCAGGATAGATGTCACTCTGCATGTCAGCCAGGACATTGTGTTGTGAGTGTGTGCAGTGATAACATTCAATCAATTTATGTGTGAGCCTCGGGAAACCATGGGTAGATGCAACACGGTGTATATGTATTAGCTCAGCAGCAAGTGCTCGTGTAGTAGATGAATGAGTAAATGCTCTCCTAATAAAAGCATTGTATGCCGCTAACTTATACGAAAAAGGGTCACATGACCCCACTGGTATGTATGTGGACGTGGACTCTGGTTTGCGGTACACAGATGTAAGGATGCCCGTCTCCTCCACTCTGATATTTATGTCCAGGAAGTGGACCTCCTTGTGGTTGGCTTGTTTGAGCTCTAAGGTTAAGCCATAAGGGTTGTCATTAAAAGTATCGACAAAGGCTGATATATCTGGCACTGTTCTCCAGAGAACTATAATATTGTCGATGTATCTCCTGTATAAAAGGATGTTGGGAGGAACCGTGGAAGGACTTTGCTCTCCAGCTGTCATATAACCATTTCGCATAGGTCCCCTGAAATCGGGCTGCGCCATTAAATTGGTAAAAGGAGCTGTAGCATATTAAGTGGAACATGTCCACTACATGGTGGTATAGGGTGTTATCATCCACGATACGTAAAGGGATGTCCCTGAGTGCACAAAAGGCAGGTGGAAGCTGAAGTCTTTCTTTTCTTTTTTTTTTTGTCACACCAGATATAGGTTCTCAGAGTACATTATTTAACACAACCTGGTGTTTAATGTTGTTGTTGTTTTCCAATTATTGGTTTTATTACTCCTGTCTACTTTGATAATGCTTACTTCTCATACAGTCATGGCAACATTTTCATCTTTATATTGTATAGCTTTAGGCATAGTTTTAAGTTTAATTTTAAGTTTATTTTTTTCACTTTGTATAATTTTTAAGTATAGTAAAACCTTTAGTTAATACCAACTGATGAGGGACTATTTTCTATTGGAAAATAGTCCGAAATGCATTTTGGGTTTTTCGGTTTCTGTACGTATGTAGTCATCTTATTGTACACCTCCTTTTTGTTTTATTAAATGTTTGTACTTTATTCCTGAGCGTTTGTGCTCATCATCATTAGTGTGATAAGCCCTTACTATTATCTGCCTCAGGGTTATAGATATTGTAATTAACTTAATAGTTTATACTTTTACTTGTAACTGCCAACAGAATTATCATTACATAGGTGAAACAGACATAACCAAGAAAAATCAGAATTAAAGAACATTTAAGAGTCATCAAATGTAATTATTCCAACTTTGCAGTTTGAACACATTGTAATCATGCAGGTTGCAAAGTCTCACTGGACAGTGGGACCTTGCAACCGTAAAATTCTTAAAAAGGAGAAAAAAATGTTATTAAAAGAAAATTTTTTGAACATCTAGAAATTATGAAAATTACAGATAACAGAATGAGTCTGAACACTGGCATTGTCATTAGTGAGATCTGACAACCACTACTACAGCTCTTAGAAGAATACATTTAAGATACCCTTCTAACACCCCTCCTGTCCTTATATATTACACTAACCTAGAGCAGTACAGAGCATTTATCTAGAACAGTGTTCCGCAACCACTGTGCCACGGTACACTGGTGTGCCCTCACTAGGTGAAAGGTCTGACATGAACTTTTACATATTCTATTAAATTTATTTGTTTCACTTTAGTTTTATTTGTATATTTTTATCACAGTTGCTGTGTTTATGCTTGTATTTCAAGTTATTTCATACGCACCACAGCACTTATGAAATAAGATGATGTTTGTTTATTCTTTATTATAAGCCATGCATTCTTACATATTTTAAGAAATTAAATGTAAAATAAATTTGCTCACAGGTGTTGATGTCTGTTTAATACTAATAATAATAGGTTAGTGGCATTATGTAATTCTATTAATAGTATCATATCGTACATTTTTGAGGAAAATAACATTTTGGTGTGCCGTGTTGAGACACGTCAAGTCACGAATGTGCCGCAAGTAGAAAAAGGTTGCGAAACATTGATCTAGAGCAGGGGTGGCCAACTTTTGTGCACGTAAGATCTACTTTTTATCGTAAAAATGTATCTCGATCGACTGTGTCATCGGCATAGTCTAAGTGGGGAGGGAAGTGTGAAATACATACTATGTTTATACACTGTGTTTCAGTATGAAGTGCACTCACTGCTTATGAGTCGAGTCATAACTGCATGAATACAGTTGCGTCGGTTACAAATATAATACATTAAGTCAAGATATCGCTAGCGATCGATCAAAATTGGCTTGGCAATCGACCGGTCGATCGCGATCGACTTGTTGGCCACCCCTGATCTAGAGTACAGATGACAGTCATACAGTGATTGTCACAATTACTTTTAATAATTTTATATGTTTTATTTCTTTCAGAATATACAATGTTCTTTTTTAACAGCTTTTTATATTTTACAGTTTAATAGTATTTTATTACTCTCTCTCCTTTTATAATTTACTTGTATTTCTTTTATTAATAATTTTATCTGTTTACTTGACTTACAATTGTAATAGATTTTACTTCTCTTTAGAATATACATGATATTTAACAAACACACCTTTAGATACGTTTCCAGCACTTCTTTACGGTTCTAACAAATGTTTTTGGCTTGATTTATAGGCCTTCTTCAAGTTAGAAGCTGTTTCAATTAAAAGGAGTTATGCTGTGTTCCAAAATGGAACAATTCAAAGTGCTGGAAATGTATGTAAAGGTGTGTTTGTTAAATATAATTTATACATAATTCCAGCTTAAAATAGAAGATTTAATTTAGAATATACAAGCATTCCTGTGTGATACATTCTCTCAAGCAATCTTATGCATGCTTCTAACACTTCTAAGGAGGCACTTAAACATAAGATTTATGCATTATTAATAGAAAATTAATATCTAAAAAGTAGAGAAAAAGTAGATATACTTTATATTATTACCAATGATGATGTATAAAGTTATGTATGAAATGGTTATAAAAAATGATAAATATATATTATTTTTAAAAAATTTACAATTTAATTTTAATATATATATATATAAGTAAATTAAATTATTAATGAAAACAGGAGAGCAATATAATCAACTTGCATCAAGATAAAATAGAAGATTAGTAACAGCTGGAAAATTTATAAATTTTTAAGAAAAAAAAAAACATTAAATACTATATTTGATAAAGTAAAGAAAAAGAAAGGAAAGAATGATAAATACATAAAATCAGAAGTTTATTGATTAAAAATCATCATTAGAACCATAGAAATGAAAGACAAATATAAAAGAAGCATGATGTGATGATAAAGCAAAGTATATATGAACATACAAATAGTATCAAATGCAAGAAAGACAAAGCTTCTATTCAATATGCTAATGACAGATATGTAACAATGGCTTCTAGGACCTGAATTTACTTACATTAGTCGAAAATAAAAAGTCTCATGTTTTATTAAAGACTGATTACAGGGCTAAAAAATTTATGAAATACATATTAAAAAGAAAGTGAAAAGTTTCACATATACATATGATTACTGAAGAAGTAAGATATTAGATAAGTGTATTGTTTTTGAAAAATGAATGCTTAATATGAATTACAGATAATATAAAACGGTAACACTTGAAATTTAAATTAAACTCAGTTCATATTTATATATTAAAATTTTGATTATATATTTTTCGTAAAAATTTTTAAAACAAAGTTTTCAATTCTGTTTATTTTTTCTTGTAGGTTATAGTGAAGTCATGCAATCGAATCCATATAAAAAAGAATTTACATGTTATAAAAAAGACTGTAATGGTAGATCAATGAAATTCACAAAAAATATGAAAAATTACCATTCAGAAAGGAATGTATTTTATTACACACATTTCTTTTTGAGCACATTCCTGCCTGAATAAAACATTCTTTTTTGAACAATTTGTTATTATGGTATATGTTCATGTATACACACATTTAATTTGCAAATAAAGCATTTCATTCAAATTTTGAGTTTTAAAGGTTTATTCATATAAAGCATAAAGGATACATTATCTGGATTGGATTAACTTAGTCGGCAAAGTTTTGGACTGGTTTTCTAAAAGTTTATAGTTCAAATTTATTATAAAAAAATCTGTTTTATCACTTTTAATGCAAATTTAGTATTATTGTTTAACATTTTCATTATTTTCTTTGAAAATACTTTGTAATACAGTTGAGCCTATCTCAAAAGTCTATCTCTAAATTTATTTTTTCCTCTGCATTTTCAATCTAAATTCAATACATTTTCAATATATGTCTTAAAAAATTTTCTCCCAAAAATCTATATCTCAAATTATGAACTGAAGTGTTTTCAAAGTTCAGCAACTACATTTTGATAGCATAAATTTTAGTTGAAAAACATCTCTTGAAATAACAATAAATTTAACATCTGAAATTGTTTAATACCAGGTGTTCTAAAGTTTGGAATTACTTCTTGATTTAACCTGAAGCAGACCTCAAGTGAGACTGAAAATGTTTGTTTCACGAATTTTAAACGTTACCAGACATAAAGGTTCGTCAAGTGTGTACGTCTCTCGAAATACAGTACATAGTAGCAGCGGCACCTGCAGATTATGAAAAAGGGCATTGTACATTATCAATCTCTGATTTAACATAGGATCAGTGCTCCCACAAAGTGATTCTAGTTGCATTTGAGGCTAACTTGGCCTTGAAAACAAGAAATGGGGTTTTGGTCAACATATGACAAACTGCACGGATCAATGGACAAATATCATTCATTAGTTTCTTTTATATTGGCAGAATAACCTAGAAGTCACAGATTTTCTATTGTTTGGGCCCCCTTGGAAATTAGGAAAAGGGCAATCAAGATGAAAAGAGAACAGCATGTGCCCCAATGTACAGGCACCCCTGCATAGTAGCAATTAATGCTGCTTTTCTCTGGCTAAGAGTTTGACTTGCATCTTATTGGTTGAATAAAGTCAGACATCAGACTCTATAGACAAACTATTTCTGTTAAGAGATGTCAAAAATGTTTTATTTATACATAATACAGATATGTATTGCACATGTAATTGTATTAATACAATACCACACGTCCAATCAAACCTATTACTATTTACTGTGTAGGAACCTCTATATCTCAAAACTTGTCTATCTCAAATTTTTTCTTGGTCCCATGAGATTTGAGAAAGACAGGTTCGACTATCTATCTCAAATCTGATGGGAACAAGAAAATTTCTACGGATTGAAGACATTAAAGATAGTTAATGAAAGTGTTTGGTATCCTAAACTAATTTTATTTTATAAATAATGACGAGGATGGTTCAAGTCATATTTATAATTTCTTGCATGATTAAAGTGATATATTTTTAATTAAATCAGAATTTTTATTTAATAATACATGCATAAAAATACATATAATAATAAATATTTTACATTTACTGTATATAAAATATTTTTACATATTATATATATTTATAAATTATTATTAGGCCTATATTATAACATAGATTCATATATAAAATATTTTTTAAAATTGTTTAAATTTTTTATAAGCAATTAAAAGTTATTCTTTTCATAAATATTCCACTTCTTAATCAATAAAAATATAAATAGGGGTTACACAGCTAGAGATTTACTAGTTTAGGAAGTGTTTTAGATGATGCAATGTAGGGTGATAAACTATTTATTTATTTATGATATCTTTTGGAAATAAACCAGCAATGAGTTGCTCAACTTTCCCAGCAACATTTAAAATTTTGATGGCACCATCTGTTATCATATTTTATTTAAAAAACTTTTCATATTTTTTAACTATTATAAAATGGCAGAGCTTAATTTTGAGAGTAAGGATGAGTTTCATAAAAAATTGTAAATGCTAATAACCAGTAAAATCATCCTTAAGTCCAACCTTACTAGAGATACATACAACCCTCTTTATCTTCCCACCCCTCGAACTTTAATCACCAAAATTTAATAGCATCAATCCCCCTCTTCACAACAAAACCTCCCTGCAAAATTTCAGAAATTTTCAACAAAAAGCACAAGAGTTATTAAGCTATAAACAGGGTGAACAAAATCGTGCCCCCACATGCACCCCTTACGGACTCGCATTGGGTCAATATGACCCAGGCAATTTCCAAATTAAAAAATTTTTAATTTGCATTTGTGTGAGAAGACAAAAGACTTTTTGTAATCTTCTATCAGGGGATGAGTTATTTTTCGGTGCTATTATCATCTCAGTACTAGAAACATACTTGTTTTGACCTGAAATGAGTCCTTACGTTAGTTTCTGCATGTCATTATGTAATATATGACTTTAAAAAATTTTATTAGATGAATTCAGTACAAGATTAAGTTATAATATTTTATATGATATATGTAATCTATGTGGTAACTAATAAACTGTGTTTAAAAATTTTTTTCTGAATTGTCTGGATTAAACAGCTAAATAGAAGTTTTTCCATCATTTTATAAACATTATTCTATTTATTTCATATTTTTTAAAAGATTTATTATAAAATAAAAAATATTAACACCGAGATATATTTTTAAAATCCCATAAAAATATGGTTGCATTTTTTAAACAAAAACAAAATAATAATATTAATTAAATTGTCAGTCAAAAACTCTAAAACGTTTATCTTTTTTCAAAAAGTTGGTGCATTTCTTAAATAATTTTTCAGAAAAAAATTATATGCTGTCATTGTCATAAAGAAATTTTGCATTTTTGGATGTCAAAAAGTCTTTAAATTCTTCTATGACTGTGTTATTTACAACACAAACTCTTAGATACCTTTTACTCACAGCCGTTTTTTGATATAATTCAAACCTTTTCGGTTATTTTTAATAACCTTTTGACTGTAACCGACTGTAACAGTTCTTGAAAAAAGGTTATTAAAAATGACCAAAAACGTTTGAATTATATCAAAAAACGGCTGTGAGTAAAAAGGTGTCTAAGAGTTTGTGTCAAAAAGTCTGTTTATTAATGCCCCATGCTAGAAATAGGTCATTCAAGTCAATTAATAGATCTGAACTTGTAGTAGCTAGAGGTGCAGAATATCTCTTAATACAAACAAGATGTCACATGTATAAACTAGAATTCTTAATTTGCAAATTTGCAAATAAAATATAATTTAATTGTTATAGTCATTTCGATAAAAATTACTGTATTTACTCAAATATAAGACATCTCGCATATAAGACGAGGTGTAACTTTAAAGATCAAAATAAAGAAAATTAGATTTATTAATATAATTCTAATTTTATTTCGTTTAATCACAAGTAAAATATCAAATGCACATAAATGCATACATTGTCCTGCAAAAATCTGTAAAATCGACAACATAATTTGTTCACGTAAAGCTGGATGATCGGGAACCTTTTTTGCCAATTCTTAACTGTTGAATTCACTCTTTGTCGATTACACTTATGAGTTTCTTCGAATTCTGATTTCTAAATAATCATCTGTTTTCACACAGGAATGAATTAAAACTTACATCGGGCTCTCGTGTAATTTTAGAATTCAATTCGAAAGCTTTGCTTTTCCTACTGCTATTCATCTTTAGTCCTGACAATACACAAGAACAATTCAAAGGACCCAGATAAAATACTTTTGTTTTTAAACACCAGAAGGTGAGAATCTGGTAAAAAATGCAAATACACAGTTTACAAAAATTATACAAAAACGAAAAGAATCCTTTGCTTGCGCATATAAGACGACCTAGGTTTTGAAGCAGTGAAAAATGGATAAAAACCTCATCTTATATGCGAGTAAATACAGTAGTCTCGATTGGCTTTCATAACTAATTTTAGCATTTATATCAGTAGGAATTTTTATGGTGTCTAATGGTTTGATTATTCCAATAAAAACCAACAGAATACCAACAGAAATCATTATTGGTTTCTATTAGTTTTCTCATCCCAGCAGGAACCAATAGAGCCATTATACCATTAAAGAATGCTTCCTATTGGTTTTTATTATTTCCTATTTTTGTTTTTTTTTTAAACATTGATCTATTTCATCAATATTTGTTTTTATACACTTTAAAAATTTTCTAAGATACTTATACTATGTCTTATAATATATTTCAATTCTAATAATATAGATACTAAAATTCCTTCTCAATTAAAGATGAAGAGCTTTAAGAAGACAAGCAATAAATGAAATTATTTTTATCTTCAAAAAATAATTCCTTTCATGCACCAATGTCAAATCCAAATAAAACTTATATACTTATTGAAATTTATAGTAGAACCTTATTTTAAACACCTGTTTCATAATTTGAAAACCGAGTTGTTCCTTCACATTGACATTCTTATTGTGCACAGAACTAATAAAATTTAATTATTCTCATAAAAAGATTTATTATGATCCTTAGTAAAAATATCATTTCATCATTTTCTGAGTGCAGGGGTGGGCAACCTTTTTAAATCTACATGCCAAATTTGCCAAATCTATGAAGCAAAATTTTCTCACATGCCAACTGAAATTTTTGGAAGCATATTATTTGATGTCTTCAGTATTGAGAGAACCTTTTTGAATAATCAAAAATTCACATATACACACTTTAGAAACTCAATAAATTCTTAAGAAACATGAAAAGATATATAAAATGACAGCAAAGAAATCACTACATCTGGATGCCTGACAAATGATGCAACAACTAAATGGGATAAAACTTTCAAGTCAGTATATTGCAGAGATATCTTGGGAATAAGATTTGTTTCATTTTCTTATTACTTATTATTATTAACACTAAAGCAGTTGATAGTGTTTGTTTCTTTATTGCATTTTTATTTAGTGTTACTCTACTCATAAAATTGTATTCTATTGAATTAAAATATACAACTGAGCAAAAATGTTGGTTATTTGTTTTTTAAGACTCCCCTAGATTTCCAACATGCAACCTAGGGCAAAATATTGTTGGCAAGCTACATTTGGCACACATGCCTAGGACTGCCCATGCAACCTAGTGATACATGAATTAAAAGAACTTTATCAACACCAGCAATTTCATTTTACAATAAATATGAAAAATAATATATTGCAAATATTCATTACAAAAAAGGCATTTGACAGTGTATGATGAATTTATGATTAAATTCACATTTTAAAATTCTATAAATATCTTAATAATAATAATGACTCTTCTGAACAAGGATAAACTAGCAACTGTTGTTAATTTGCTGAATTAGTCAACGTACTTTTAACTGTGAGAATGTTCCTTTATAAACCAGAATAAAAGAATAAAAAAAAACAAAAGATCATATTTATTTCATAATTCCTATTATGCAATTTCAGTAATTGCAAAAAACATTTAATGCATACTCTCATGATCTTAAAAACTATCTTAAAGCTAGAGAAGCCGGAAATATGGGAGAAGGAGAAGAAATTATAAGGATCAAAGTGGAAGTGGTATCTTTAAGCCCTAAATGGTGAATGAAGGCAATAACGTTTTCTCTGTAAACAAAACACAGGGATTGTTTTTAACTTTAAAGACAGTTTGGTGTCAGGCAATCCTTCACATCATTGAACTTTCTTTCTGTTAGTTATTTCATGGTTCCAATCTCCTAGTCTAAACTACTTACACTACAACCTGGTGACCTTCTTCTCAAACCTTTCTGCTGTACATACATGCACCTCCAAGAGAAAAAAAATGACCCCTGTCCACTTACTATATACAACATCGTCCACTTCCATTGAGTTTATTGCCTCTTAGACAATAAATTATCAAGACAAAAGATAGATAGAAAGACATAAGAAAAATCAGGTCAGAGAACATTCCAGAAGATCTAAAAATAATAACTATAAAATACAGTCTATTTATCTAGAAACACATGGTGGGCAACTGACACGCAACAGTGAATAAAGTTGAAAAACAATAACATTTTTGATGCAGTTGGCAGGTAATCTTCAGGACACAAACAGATAAAAGTGGAATTCCAGTGACAGGAAAGAAGATGAAACAGAGTAAACATTCTATTACTGTAAGTTAGTAAACACTCAGTTTACTCTATTCCATCTTCCTTCCTAATCACTCTGGTATTCCACTTTCATCTGTCCATACCTGAAGATGGTCTATTAACTGGGTCAAAAACAATAGCGTTTCTTTAATTTCACCTAATATTAAAAGTGCATTGATTAATTCAGTGACTTTCTTGAATCATACATGAAACAAAACATCATGACTACATATTAATCTATATGATTTATAGAGTATGTACAAATGTACTAGCTGTAACTGCTGTTTTTTACATTTTTCAACATTTTAAGGTCTAACTCAAAAAACAAAAATAAACAAGAACAAAATTCTGAATGCATGTATTGGTCTGTATGTTGGTCTAAACAACTGTACCAAAAATTTTGAAATTTGGCAAGAATACTTCTATACCACAGGACACTAATGCTACTACACTTTAGAGATTATAATTCAAGGTAGAGATAGAGGGTGTAGGAGGTCATATCCTAAGTGGGGTCATAATATCTCTCTATACTGACACAGCATTCAGGGCCAAGAGATGACCAAGAAAAAAGTGGCATTCTTGAGCACAACATTCTGTAAGCTTCAGTCCTCTGAAGAATGTCATAAGGTAGTGTTGCCACCAGGTCAGTTTTCACCCGGACAAGCCGGTTTTTAAATTCATGGTCTGGATTAATTATTAATTTGTCCGGTTTTCGGATGTTTTTAATGAACTTTGCACAATAAAGGAAAGAGTAGGAAATTTGGAGGACAAGTTAAAAGCAGGAAAAAATAATTCACAGTTATCAGCATTTATATATAAAAAAGAAATTTTCCAACGTTCAGAGGATAATTGAATTTATACTTAACATTCCAACGTCTAATGTGTATGTTGAAAGATGTTTCTCTTCAATGAATAACTTATGGTGGGATAAAAGAAACAGATTAACACCAGAAAATGTTAAAGCTAAACTACTAATTTGCATTAACATAAAAATTAAATGTAAAAATGTTTATGAAGAAATAATAATACATGAAAAACTTTTAGAAGCAGCTAGGAGCAACCAAAAATACATTTTTAAGGCAGTAAATAAAAAATAATGTAATATTTATTTTATTATAACTGTCTTCTTCTCAAAAATACTGGAGTGAGTAAATAAACAATCACAAACAAAACTTTTTTTAACCAGTAATTGAAAACATAACTTCCAAATGTTTTCAGAAGTTACGTTTTCATTTATTTTTATGTAATTTTTCTCAATTATTTTCATATAGTTTATTATTACATGTAACCATTACTGATGTTTGTTTTCAAATTTCTATATTTATATTATATATTGCAGCATTTCTCAATCTGAGGGTCGCAAAACAATAATGAAATCATTTTATGAGAAAAAAACCATTTATTATAAACTTATAAACATTTTACTTACAATAAGTACACATGTAAAGAAAAAAAGTTAATGTGATGGTTGCATTTGTTTTTCATTTAAAATTTTCTCCGTACGTGGATCTACGTTAGAAACACACAAAAGCAAATTGTTTTCGAGTGATAAAAGTCGATTCTCATATTTAGTTTTTAGTGCAACCATAGACGAAAAACCCTCTTCACAGAGATAAAACATGGTGAAAGGGATTAATATTTTCAATGCTTCTGTGACTAAATTTCCATATTCGTGTCGACGAACGAGCCAAAACATATTTAAAATCTTCAGATGTAAATTGCAGTTGTAGTTTTGTCCGCAGACATTTCGACAAGCCGGTCGTAAATCTCAACTGGTAACTTAGCAGCGGCAACAACATTTTCACTAAATGGATTCAGTACCCATCTCTTCGAGAAATCATTTTTATCTTCTGGGAAATACTCCGTCAACTGAGTTTTTAGCTCATGCAAATGCATCTTCATGCAATCCAAACTGCAGTGAATAATAGTGTCTTGTTCATTCAAATTTTTCTCAATATAATCCAAAGTGAGTGGGAACATATCCAAATTTTTGCTTTGAAGGCGAATAATCCAGATAACAAGCTTCTTAATGAATGCACAAACTTTGTCTGTCATTAATGAAATGTTTTTATCAAGTCCTTGTAAAGTCACATTTGAGTCGTTTAAATGCGAAAATACATCAGCTAAGTAAGCCAACAACAACATACACTCATTATTCTGTAAAAACAAAGAGAATGGCGTTTGTTTATCCTGGAAAAATATTATTAATTCATCTTGCAATTCCAATACCCGGGTCAACACTTTCCCTCGTGATAACCATCTAACTTCTGGATGGAAAAGAAGCAATTTTTTATTTTTGCCCACTTTGTCGCATAGTTTAGCAAACAGCTTGTTCTGAAACAGTCAGGTTTTAATAAAATTAACCAACTTTACAGCTTTGCAAAGAATCTGATTGAGATTTTCCGGCATATTTTTTGTGACAAGCGTGTCTGTGAAGGAAGCAGCGCATCCATTTCACCCTTGGTATAAGATGATCTCTTAATATTTTCATTAATCCACTGGTCTTTCCTGTTATTGCCTTTGCATCATCACTACATACTGCAATACATTTTGTCCAATCTATGTTAGTATAGTTTCTCGTAGCTTCATAAAAAACATCAAAAAGATATTGTCCTGTTGCATGACCTGGTACTGTTTTGCAAAACAACATATTTTCTTTGATTGATGTGTCCCTATCCCATTCATATCTCACAAAACATAAGAACTGAAACATGTTTGCTATATCTGTTGATTCATCAAATGGAATACTAAAAAATTCATTCGAACTCACTTGACAAATTATCTGATCGCAAACATCGGCAGCCACATCATCGATTCGCCCCGATATTGTGTCGTTAGAAAGCGGAATGTTTTTCAATTTTTTTGCTTCTTCCACACCTATTAAAACACTGACCATATCAATTGCAGCAGGCAATATGGGGTTTTTGGCAATTGTATGGGGTTTGGACATCTTAGCTACTCTTAATGCTAAAAGATAAGATGCTTCAAGTACACTTTTATCAGTATGTCTTAACTTACAAATAGAAATTTGTTGATTTCTCAAGGTATGTAATTTTCTTTCAAAAAGTTCCAAGGGTTTGTTTTTACGAGCCGAATGTTTAGTTTCCAAGTGTCTAACTAATTTTGATGGCTTTGTGCTTTCATCGGAGAACTTGAGAGCAAACAATGCACTGATTCACTGGATGTAGATGGCTCACTTCGTTTTTTAACAAATTTATCCATTTCGCATTAGAAATTTTAAAAAAACAATTCAGTTTCACAGTTGACCGTGCACTAAAATAAAAGCACCAGACACACGCTTTGCATTCGAAACTTAACCGAAGCAGTGCAATCGCCAGCACCTCTTTTATACTAGTGACAGCACGACTTGTTCAAATGCATCCATATGTATGTTCAAACATGCTCTCACAGTGAGTATTATAGAAGAAGATCAAATTACAAAAAACACATACACATCAAGTTGGAACTCGTAAATTGCTCGTGTACATACATGTCATACATGCATGTTCATACCCATCGCTATAAACACAGTGACATAGAATAATAGGAATAGTTGTATTACATTTTTTATACTGTCTATTTTCTTAATGTATAAAATTAATGCAATATGATTACCGTATTTTACGGACTATAAGACGCACTTTTTTCTTCGAAAAATTGCTTCCAAAATTCAGGTGCGTCTTATAGTCCGTAGCGTCTTATAGGTATTTTTTTTTTTAAAATTGCTTAAAAATTAAGGTGCGTCTTATAGTCCGTAAAATACGGTATATAATATTTTAAAAAATTTACATTTATAATTACAGTCAAAATTCAATTAGTAATAGTAAGGCTTACTGTTATTATTCCTTTGGGTGGGGGAGTCGCAAAATATTAATTTTATTTATATTTACTATTTGGGGGTTATATTTACTATTTACGGAGCTAAGAAGGTTGAGAATCGCTGGTTTAGAGTCTTGAATAGATTAATTCACTTTCCATTACCTGTATTTCTAATGGGAAAAACTGATTCAGACTTTGAATGATTCAGAGTTCAAATAGTCTCCTAGAATGAATTAATACATTGAAAGTATGAAGAACTACTGTATTAGGTATTTAAAAAAAATTCATTTAGATTGAAATTAGATTTTTAAAAAAACATTGATTTCTAAGTATTACTCATTCTGTATGCTGAAGGATACAGCAAAATTACTGCTATTATAACAGTAATTTTTTTTGATATTATTGTTTGTTTAATTTAGTCACTCAATGTTAATTTATGCACATACCAATAATTGAATTTTTTACATTTTTTTTTAACATGTTACATTATTTTTTGCATGCAAATTTATATTGATACATTAGTATAAAGCAGTATAAATCAGTGGCATAATTAACATTTTAATAATTTAATATAAATTACTTCTGTAATGAAATCATTAATTATATAAGGCCTAATTACTTATTTAGTAAGACTTCAGCATTTTAAATTAACTAATAATTTGTTCTCATTTAAATTTTAAAATCAAGCACCAAAAATTTATGTTCAATCAAAATGAAAGTGAAGAAATTCACTTTCACTTTCTGTTTCACTTTCACATTTCACTATTATCACTTTCACACTTGAAAAAATTTATCTACACTATTGCAATTTATTTACACTATTAAATCTCCACTTTCACTTTCAATGAAAGTAAAAATTCAATAGATAAAATTTAAATCATATGATCTGAAATAAATGAAATATTGTGAATCCAACGAATTATGGTAATGTGCTAATATTTTCAAATTAAAACTTAAAACATGAAATATAGGATAGTTTGTTAAAGATGTTATAAACTCCCGTCAGTTTAAATTTTTTTACAGACAATAAAATTAATCGCATTTTATACTCTCATTTTTACTAGAATAAAGCCAAATGATCTACTGAATTATCAAGCTATACTATTTGTTTAATTTTAATAATTAAACAAACAGTAATTTGACTAGAGACAGGCAGTTAGGCCACTATCTCTTGATAAATTTAATAATAATAAATTAATTAATTTTTAATTTTAATTTAGAGAAAGAGAAGAATTGATCCAGAGAGGATCTTGAACTTGCAATTCCTGCATATTATACAGATGCATTGCCAGTTACACTACTCAGACTCTTCAGAACTAATAATAATTTAAATATAACTACACTGGTCACTCACTGGGCCTACTGGGGACAACTTTAGTCCACAGCCCTCCATGGCTCTCAGCCAATCATTGCTTCACACTGGCATGGTATATGTTTAACTTTGTGTGTATGCATGTATAAACATCCACTACAAATACATAGTTGCTAAAGTCATCCCCAGTTAATGCCATGAGTGACTAATATGGTTATAGATAAATTATTAATAGTTCCGGAAGTGAACATTGGACAGAGGTCCAGGTAGCATAACTGGCAATGCATGCAGGAGTTGTGGGTTTGAGTCCTGCTCTGGGCCAATCCTTTTTTCAGAATTTTCCAAATTAAAATTAAAAATTAATTATTAAATTTATCTAGGAGACAGCAGCTTAATTGCCTACCACTAGTTAAATTGCTGTTTAATTAGTAAAATTTGCCTTAAAATAACCTGATAATCCAGTAGATTATTTGGCTATAATTAAAAATACAGTAAGTAGGCCTAGATGTTCATTTATTTTTACTAGAATTATTTAAAGCCTTAATCACAATATAATACATAAAAACTTTTAAACTCAAATTTAAAAGATTCAATTTTAAAATGAAGAATTATTTATATAAAATTAGAACTAAATCCAATTTCACATTAAAAAATAACTAAAAATACATAAGTCATATGATTTATTTGGACAAAATACTTTTAAAGCATCTCAACTTTAAGAAAATTACAGTCAAACCTTAATATAAGCCCAGTTAAATAATGCCACTCTTTTAAAGTGCCAACAAATTGAATGCATCTTCCCTATAAATATTACATAGAGAACCTTTCAGTATCTGTAAATTATTAAATGTATGATTTTGTATTGCAAACAACATTGCTATCACCAAATCATGTGTGACTTTCGAATTCAAATTTGCATTTATACTTCATTACTATATATAATTCTTATTGCTTAATATACCTGAATTATTTGCACCACATTCTATTTACTGCTATTTTCAGAAGTGAACAAATGGTGTCATTAAATGGAAGTTTGAATGAATTGTAAGATTTATTTATAATTGAATATTCAACGTTTCGGTTAATGTAACCCTTGGTGCCAAGATGGCGGCTCATCTCTGATTCCAGCAAGGAAACAGTGGGATGCACGTTCTAACCTAACCTAACCTATTCTAATAATTTGGTTGCTAATAATTATGGTAGTTTGTTAGAATAGGTTAGGTTAGGTTAGGTTAGGTTAGGTTAGAACATGTATCCCACTGTTTCCTTGCTGGAATCAGAGACGAGCCGCCATCTTGGTACCAAGGGTTACATTAACCAAAGTTTATATATCCAATTGTAAGTAGGTCCAATTATATCTATCATAATTTTGTGTATCATAATTAATATTATATTAATAACTAAAATTAAAACCTCAGTATCTACTCCAGCACTTAATTTATTTATCACACAAATATCTTTGATCCTATTTAAGGGTCTTTGTCAGGTAGTTCAGACATTCCATTGGACCCAATATATACAAAATAAATTAAAAGTAAAAAATGTTCTGTGAAAACATTCTATTGGCAGAGTGATCACTTGAACATTTTCAAAAATGTGAAAGCAACCCTGCATTTTTGAAAACATTGCCACATGTGTGCCACATGTTCTTTTTAAATTTACATCATTATACTAATAGAATGTTTCCATAGAACACTTATTTTTAATTTATTCTGTATATGTTAAGTCTAATGGAATGGCTATACTCAATAAAAGCCCCTTAATGGGGCTGAAAACATTTGTATGATTAGAAATTGAGTATTGAAGTAAATACTGAGGTTTGTGTGAGCTATTGACTGTAGTTCCAGCTTATTATTCCTATAGGAACAACTGTACTTGTACAACTACCAACTTAGAGTTGGTAGATATTGTTCCAGCTTTGTGAGTTTGTATAATTATATTAACTAAAATTTTTATATTATTTCAAATTAAGTGAAATTTTATATTTAAATAGAAAAGTGATTAGAGCACAGTACTTCATCTTTTAGTTGAGAATTGAAAAGAAATTTTAAACTTTATTTTTTTTATGGTAAAATTTTTAAACAATTACTTTAAGTCTTGTTAATAACAAGTTAGAAAAGCAATACAAACAAAGTGCCTTGAAACATGTAACAGCTCTACTTCTATGCTTGTCTGCATATACAATAATTATTCATTTTAGTAGTGTCACAATGTAATCTCAAAGACATCTTCATTAAATGTAAAAAGAACCTTTACATTAAATGCTTGTTACCAGCAAAGCTCATTAGGCTAATGTGAGAATTGAGCAACTAAAAATATCTATAATTCATGCATAACATATCACATGGTTCACTTGTGATGGCTTATGATTGTTTCAGATTATAAATGTTCGGCATCATCAATCTGATTGTAAAAGACATCTCTTTTCAAACAAGCAAAATTGGGTTTAAAAAAGTGGAATAAAAGGGAAATTTTATTTTAAGTAAAATACATTTTTTCTATATGTAAATAATTACTATCTTCTTTGTCAGCTTTCTCCCATGTTTATGTGGGGGTCAAGCATTCCCATCTTTAATCTGTCTGCTCCATTTCTCTCTATCCAGGGCATCCTCTCCCCTCCATCCCCTCTCTACCAAATCTTCTGCAACTTGTCTTTCTCTCAGATTTGGTCTTTCCCACTTCCTCCTCTTTATTACTTCCAACTTTCCAATCCTCTTTCCAACATAGTCCTCACTTCTTCTCTTCACATGTCCAAACTATCTTAACCCACTTTCCTGTATCTTCTTACCTACAGGATCCACCTTGACTGTTTCTCTTATGTAATCATTCCTAATTCTGTCCTTTTTTGTCACACCACAAATCCAACTCATCATATTCTCATCTCTGCTGTCTCTATCTTCTTTTCCTGGACTCTTGTAATTGCCCACATCTCAACACTGTACATCATCACAGGTCTTACTATCATTTTGTATAATCTTCCTTTCATTTTGCAGCTTATTTTCTTATCACATAGCACCCCCTCATCTTTTTTCAGTTCAGCTATTCACTCTAAACTCTATGCTGGATTTCTGAACTCATTCCTCCATCACTTGCTACATATGATCCAAGATACTTAAATTTGGAAGATAGTATTAACTTTTCAACCTAGAGTTGTATATAACTCCCCTCTGCCAGATGTCAAATACACTGCCTTTGCTCTGCTGATCTTTATGCCTCTCTTCCAGTAATTTTCTCCATTTCTCCAGCCTCTTTTCTATCTTATCTTGAGATGTTTTGCACAGCACAATGTTGTCTGCAAACAGCATTCTCCATGGTGCCTTGCTCTATATATACATCTTCCACCAATAAATCCATCACCAAATTAAACAAAAACAAAGCTGAACCTGGTGCAGTACAACACTAATAGTTAATCACTCTGTCGTACCTACACTGCTCTTTACTTGAGTCATTGTTTCATTATACATTTCCTTTACAAGTCTTACAAACTTTTCTGGTATTCCCTTTACCCTCATACATCTCCATATCTCCTGTCTAGGCACCTTGTTGTACACTTTCTCCAGGTCTATGAATACCATGTGCAATTCTGTTTGCATCTCTCTGTACCTTTCCATCAGCTGCTTTAAAGCAAAGATTGCATCTGTTGTTGTTCTTCCCAGTATGAAACCAAACTGTTTTTCATCTATAGCTGTCTCTTGCCTTAACCTTCCACAGTTCTCTCTCAGATCTTCATTGAGTGTGACATCAATTTAATTCCTCTGTAATTCCAACATTCCTGCACATCTCCTTTTCCTTTATAAATTGGCACCAAAATATTTTTCCTCCACTCATCTCATATCCTCTCTTACTGTCCATAGCTTTTTCATAAGATCAACACTCTCTTCACTCAAACATCTCCATACCTCAGCTAGGATCTAATCAGCTCCTATTGTTTTTCCACTCTTCATTTTTCTTTCTATCTCTTTCTTGCTTATATCTACTGTGACAGTAGATAAAAGCAAGAAGAAAATCCTTCCTTTGCTTCCTCATCCTGATATAGTATTCTTGACTTTTCCTCATTCAGTAACTTACCAAAATAATTTTTCCATCCTTCCTTTATCTTCTCTTGGTCTTGAAACACTTTGCAATTCTCATCTTTTATCAGTTTTATTGATGTGAACTTCTTTGATATCTTGTTCCTCACTTTTGCAATTCTTATCAGCTGCCTATCCACATCTTTTCTTTCCAGCTTCTTGTAGGCCTTATCCACCATCTTTGTCTTTTCTCTTTGATTTTTTTGCTTGCCATCTTATATGTTTCTTTATCTTCCCTGCTACCTGAATTTCTCATCTTTTCTTTTATTGCAACTTGTACCTCTGCTGTAAAAAGGCAGAAGGCATTAACTCCAAATTTTCAAAAATTCTGTTTTTAAGATTTTTGGCATTTCAATTCCAAAACTTAAATTACACAGGAAATGTACAGAAGTATACTTCTACACAATCCTGTATGGCCTCTTTTCCTGATGATTTCCCAATACCTCCTCTCCAACTTTCCTTATAATAAACACAACTATTAAACTCCCACCATTCCTGAACATTTTCCAGTAACTTTATTGTTTCAAATACTTTTTCCTTACTCTCTATTCAGATCCCCCTCTTTCAATTTCCACCAGTTTTGTTCTTTCTTTCCTGGGTTTCTGGATCTTTTTGTCAACTAATATCACCCAATCAACTACTGCGCCAATCTGTGATGTGCAGCTACACTTTCTCCATTAATCGATTTGTAATTCCTCATTTCCTTAAGATGTTTCCTGTGATAAAGTAGTCAATCTGTCTTATCCTAACTCTAATCTTGTGTAAGTTGATTCTCCTTTTTTTCCAGTCCAGGTCCAAACATTACTGCATACTCCACTATTCATCTCCCTGTCTATTTCTGTTGTCTACACTCTATCCACCGGACACTTTTCTTTCTTCTCCTTTACATCTTCCCACAAACCATTTAAATCACAACCAATAATCAACCTCTCACTCTCTAGTATTTCCATTATCATTTAATATAATACCTCTCAAAAGTTATCCTTTTCTTCTCCTTGCATCCTATTTGGGGAGCATATACACATACTATTGTGACAAAATTTCCTATCTCTAGCTTATAATAATTCTGTCACTTCTTCTAATACCTCACAAACACCATTTTATAACTCCTTATCAACTGTAATACCTACTCCATTCCTCCCTTTTTCATCTGCTCCTCCAGAGAACAGTTTATAGCCATCCCCCACTCCGGAAACTCGCGTTTGAAGTAATGGCTCATCCTGCGTATAGTCCCGATCTTGCCCTTTGGACTACCACTTGTTTGGTCCACTTAAAGAGACATTAAGGGGCCGTCCATTCACTTCAGACCAAGAAGTGAAGAACGCGGTGCATGCGTGACTCACCGCTTAGCCGAAAACCTTCTTTTCCGAGGGCATCGGGGAGCTTGTGCAACGACGGACAAAGTGCATTGAAAAGCAAGGGGACTATATTGAAAAATGATGTTAAGCTCAGTTTCCTATTTGTATTGCAATAAAAGTTATAGCTACATTGCGGATAATTTTTGACTCGCCCTCGTATATAAGCCATTTATGGCGCTGTTTCTATATCTGTCACGGTATGCCTAAAATGACCACTACAGGAGCCCCTAGATATTATTTAAATTAACAATAAATTCAGTATATTGTTATTGCAATAGGAATTTATTATTGAATTACTAATATGAATTTATTTTTTATACCACTGAATGACACCATTGCTGCTAAAACGCCCACTAGGGGGCGTCCCGGGCTCCTAGTAGTAAAAGAAAACGACAACTTTGTGCTCTCGACAACTTGCAAACATGTCGAAAATGTTACACGACCAAATGTGGGACACTTTCCGGGACGGCATTCAATGCGGAACTAACAACCCAAATCCAGGACAGCATCCGGTCACCTTACTATAAGGAAAGCTTGAAGAGTTAATTGCTATTTTAATGACTGACTATTAACAAACTAAGAAACATACACTTTAATTTCAGACAAAAACTTTTTTCACTCTAAATAAAATACATTTTTCTAGAGTTTAATCTCATATTTTAGAAATTTAAATAACTTTTTATCTACATTGTTACTACTTGTAAATATAATAATGCAATTTATGACTTTTAACTTTAACACAGTTGGTGAACAAATAAATAGTGAATCCAGTAAACAAATATACATAAATCACATTCAAGAATCTAGGAACTTAGAAATGAAGTTTGTACATTTATTTGTATGAATATGTAATCTAAATGTTTGAAATTATGAAAAATTAGTTAATTGTCAAAAATTATCTACTTTGGAAAACAGAATTTTTAAAATCACTGTAAATCTGTTAAATTTTTTCACGTGTTATTTATATATCAAATATTACATCTAGGAGTAATTTTTCCATTTATAAATAAAGGTTTATTCCAAAATTCTGCTAATTAATCAATCATTCATCCTAAGTCTATATAAAACATGGAAAAAAAAAAAATATATATATATATATACAGTATATATATTTTTTTATATATATTATATTAAGTATTATTATATAAAATAATATAATACTAATGCAAAAAAATAATCTTGTTTTACTTTAAGTATCATTTGTAAAATTATTTTTAAATATAATTCATACATTTGAAATATAATAAAGGTTACTATTAAGCGTATTTATTTAAATTGAATTTTATTCAAAGTATTCAAAAACGTATTTTTTTATCTCACGAAGTACGAAGAGAGAAAATCAAAAAACAAGATATATTTCTCTGTTTCATTTCTTTCAAGGTAATAGGTCATTTCAATTATGTAAGACATAATATACCTCATAAAATCAATATATAATAAAACCATGTTTTAATATAAACAATACATACCTATAGCACTACACATGTAGATGTTATAGAATATAGATCCTTGGTAATGTTTATAACTATGAATCTGTTTTTTTCATACAATCGCAACAGTTTTAATCATTTATCAATAACAATAGATTCACTGTTGTAACATCAGTATCCCTCTGGCAAGGGAACTCGACCAGTTCTAAAAGACTAGCAAACAGATTCCACACATTAGGAATTCAGCCAAGTACTCAGGACTACAATTCTGTAACCATATTTCATTAATGCTTGTTCTTTTTAATGCATAACAAAAAAGAAATATGTTTATGAGTCTCTGCAATGTGGATGCAATACACATCAGATTTTCAAATATAGTGTCATTGATAACATTTGATAACATGTTAAACTTGCAGTGGAGGATTTAATCATTTCTCATCCAATCATTTTTGAATTTTTTGCAAAATTTTGCACAACCATTTCTATATTTAGCATCTCTCCCAAACAGCTCATAATTTAAGAGTACATTCGAAGGAACTTTGTCATATATATAAACCAACAGATTCTATCTTTTACAATTACTAATATTTATAACTTCTGTTTAATCAAATATTAACAGTGTCAATTTCATAAAAAAAAAAAAAAGCTTATAATACTTTCAGAGTTATCTCATAACAAGACTCAAACAATTCAGAATTATCTCATATTTTGTTCCTTTCCCATTTGTCTGTTTCGGTAAGGCAATGAAGATGCCTTACAAAGCTGAATTGGAAACAGACAAATGGGAAAAGAACAAAAAAATAGAATATTAAACAAAAAAGAGCGCTGTTCAAGAGAGCTGACAAATCTGCAAACCCTAAGAGCTTGTCAAGGACAGGTGCAAGAAGCAAGTTCAAGTGCTGAAGAAGGGGTCACAATTGAGTCACCATCATATGTGACTCAATTTACTGTAGGGGAGAAAAGGGAGAGTACACACCTTATCTTATTTTTTGCATTTCTCAGATGTGAATTTATGTCACTTAAACATCTTTCCATTTGGCTATGTAAGAAAGAAAAAACAAGTATAGTTTTGACAAGAAATTTAAAAACTAGAGAAGATTCTAATGCATATTCTCACTCTACACTAGAGGTTAAGAGTACATACTAACAGTAATCACAAATGAAAGCTCCTGTGCCTTCATAATCTGAACATCACTTGTGCCACCAATGTGCACGTTGCCCACATTGCACCCAGCATCATCAAAAGATTCTTTGCAGCCAAAATAGAAAACACTTTCATTATTAGTCCTATCATTTCTTGAAATGGAAGCTTGCTAGTCATTTTTTCACAAATCCAAGTCTTTTTGTACCCACCTTATTTTTACCTTTCTTTTCTGTTTTGGCTTTCTCCTATTCTGTCTGCTCTTAGGCAATTTTCATTGGTAAGAAAGAATCTTACCAATCTTACTGAAAGAATCTCTGACTGTTTCTCCATTCAGTTCTGCTTTCTAACTTTTCTGCATTGGAAAGTGTATCTATCTCTGCAATTGAAACTGAAGTCTGACTTGCAGCTCCTTTAGAAGTTGCCGAATTTGTAGTATCTGTGGATTTTGAAGCTTCCCTTTCTTGAACATCATTTGCCGCCATAGGCTTACTGCTGACAGCAAATAATCTTCCTCAAAAAAGACATCTGGATCTAAAGAATATATACCTATGCTGGCAAAACCATTTTCTACCTTGCTATTATTTCAGTTCTTGTGTAGGCTGCAAATAAAAGCCCAGCAACTTGTTTCCCATGGCATCCCATCAACCATTTTTCCACATTTTTGGAGTAAGCTTCTTTTAAAGATCTGAAGAAATTTCTATCAAGTGGCTACATTTTTTGGATGGCATGTGGTGACAGTGTTCACAAAGTGATGAAATTAGCTCTGGTAAAAAAAACAGCTTCAAGTGAACAATGCAAAGAATTGTTGTCCATTATTAGTAAGATAGGGTCTCCGGCTGTCGATTGACTATGTTCGGCAAAATAATGCAGCCACCGAACGAAAAGCTTTGTCTGCATATAACCAAAGTAGGTTATCAGCTTCAGAGTGCCAGGTGAGTACCATGGTAATTATCTGGTGTAAGTTACTTTCCAAAAAAGACTAAAGCAGGAGGTATATAAATTCCTGATGCGCTCAAACAACAAACTACCGAAACCGACCGTCCACGTTTGCCCGATGCAACTTTCACGACAGTCGTTTTGCCCTTTGTAGTGTTCACCTTAGGTGACTTGCTCGGAATGGTTGTTATTGCAGATTCGTCCATGTTGAAAATCTTACGTGGTCGAAACTCTCTCTCTTCATAAACACACTTCAAATTGTCAAAAAATCACTGTGCCTGCATCGGGTTAGAACCCACTGCACAGCCCAAGCTGCAGTTTTCAGCTGTTTGCAAACTAAAGCTATGTCATCTAGAAAAATTCCAGGGCCCAATCTTTACCAGCCCTCTTCTTCGCTTCTACAAAGCGATGGTGACAATTGTTCCTTTCCACAAATTGGTAAGCAATTTCCATCAGTTTATATGTAATTAATCTGTAGTATTTTCTATCCAAGTCACGATATCGATTAGCTAGTTCAACTCTTCACTAAAGCACTTTTGAACCATCTCAAGAACATTGGTACAGTTCCCCGAAACAATGCCGGAAAATCTTAACAAATTACATAAAACAAAACGTCGAGAGACCTACAAATCTTTCGATTCTCTCCGCTTATAGCTTTCGGACACTTCCTCGGGATACATTCCGGTACACCAAACATCTTTGCCACCGGACATTTGCTTTTTCCACCGGCAATTCTCTTTCTTGTTTCTTCCAGACTCTCTTTTGTAAAGTTCAGTTTTTGATCAGTTTTCCTTTTGTATTTACCCATGATTTCTGTAAGAATGAAAGTTAAAGGTAATTGTTTACACGGAGGATAAGAGTACTGCAAGGGTAAGGGTAAGTGCGTAATCCCGTCCCGCACCGCCGTAAGTACTCTTACCTCGGGAACAAAATTCCACAAACTTGCCACTAGAGTGTAACTCCACGCAGACATGGACTGGAAAGTTACTTCATGCTTTAGCTTTGACCCCTATCTTTACTCTGGTTAATGTTACCCTAGGTGCCAAGATGGTGGCTCGTCTCTGATTCCAGCAAGGAAACAGTGGAATGCACGTTCTAACCTAACCTATTCTAATAAATTACCATAATTATTAGCAACCAAATTATTAGAATAAGTTAGGTTAGGTTAGAACGTACAGTACGTCCCACTGTTTCCTTGCTGGAATCAGAGACAAGCCGCCATCTTGGCAGCTAAGGTAACATTTTAACCTCGATCCCTTCAAACCCTTTACTTTCACAACCCAGGCAACAAAACTGAGAAAACTTTTGGCCCCAGTCTACAAAGTTACTTCCAGAAACACAAAAAGATGTTTACTGACCTATCAACGCCCTGGCGACTCACAGACAAAGAAAAGTTGGCACCGACACATTTTGTCATCAACAGTAAAATGTGTGCCCCAGAAACTCTTCGGTCAATGTTGCCAAATTTTAGAAACACACAGTGCGTACTCAACCTCCTCTCCCCTTCATACAATACTAATACCTTTTGAAAACAAAAATGACAAACATAACTTACTTTCTCTCTCTTATATTCTTTTTTGTAGGTTTCCTGATAAAAATAAACAATTTTTGGAATTTACACGTTCCTTGCCGATACCCCATTTTACCCAACCGGTCGTCCAAAACGGGTGGTATTCACGCATTTTCAAGAAAAATGTTTTTCCTTCCTCATCTTTTTATGACATAACAACAGTATTTTCTGGTGTTCAACCCCGCCCTAAAGGGAAAACGGTGTGCTACGTTTTTCATTGGCGATAGTTTTTGTGTAAGCCGAAATACTTTAGGGTCCCATCTAAGACGACATTTCCCCCACACACAAAAACTTATTAAATTCTTATCGTCATATATCTTCTGGTCGTAAGATATTTCTAAGAAAAGGGGCACAACCCGGCCAAAACGGCCGCAGCATAAAAACCCGACCAGGGCGTAACTAAAACTCTTCCGAATCGTTGGCAAGAAAAAGCACGCCGTGGTTTGGGTGCCAAATACTTAAAGCGATTTATTCGGCCAAATCGGAAGAAACCAAGCAATGCCCACCGAAATCACGAGAGGAAACTTTCGGCGCTTCAACGTCACGTTATTATTCCACCCTTTCAAATGTTTATTCTCATTCTCCTTTCTTCGGGCAAAAAAGATATTTATAATCGATACTGTACGTAAATCGGAACATTAACAGCATTATAGGCCGGTGGGGAAATTTCGGTATTTACATAATATTTATATAATATTAATAAATAACATATACACATATATAATACCATAAAAACACTTTAGAAAGTTTTCTATCCGCTTCTTTCGTCTAATTACAAGAGGTGATGTTAAGCGGGAGGCATTCTTACGGGAATACGAACTCGGTCTCTTCCCACCCCCGGCAACCCAAGGACTTATAAAGCGTTGGGCTAAGCCCGCTTCCTTTCGTCTACCGAGTGAACCTGGCGCGATGACGCGTTTCCGTCTTTGACGTTACTTTCACACTGCCGACGAAGGCAAAAAATCGGGCGGGATGAAGTAAAAGCGCGCGCGCTATCCGGATTTTTAATCGTTCCGAAATCGACACCGGAAACTGCGGAAATAAATTTTAAAAAGGAGTTTAATTCCGAAGTACGGTCCCTCCCGGAGGTACGAAGATGTCGACAATTGGCGGGAGAGGGATTCCGAGAGGAAGGGTGGTGGATAAAAACTGCCCGAGAGGGAGAAACCGCCGGAATCTTAAAATCGAGAGTGGATGGACTTCCATAGGGAGGAAACGAAATTAGTCTTTTCCGGACTCCAATTTTACTTTGTAATTTTCCGAAATTGCAAAGGGCATAACCGAATTTAATCCGTCGCTTCCTCCCGGAATCGAAAGTCCCTTCCTTTTACGGATAGGGTGGGCCGCGAGGGAGAGCGAGGACCGGGAGGAAGACGAAGACGGAGACGACGGGCCAGTCCTTTTTCCTTCCGGAAAATAAACGCCGCCGGCCGGTAATTAAGAGGTTTTAACAAATAGATGGGGGGCCGGGAAAAATTGGAAGCGCGCGGAGAGAGAAAGGAAAGGTTAAAAGCGGAGAAACGGTACTTACCGGAGGAGGCCGGAGGCTTTGCCAGGTGAAGTACAGTTCGGATATATGAGCCGGTACTAAAACGATAAATCCTAAAGCGTAATCGTTGACTTTTCCTTCCCTGACGTAAGACAGTTCGGCGCTCAGACCTGTGGAAATGACCAAAATTACTCCGACAGAAATTAAACGTTTTAAAAGCCGAGCCCGGTCCTGCCGAAAAGTTCCGTCGTAGTCGCTCCTTTGTAAAGAAAATCGCGGAAGGAAAGCCGAGGGAAGAGATTTGATATCTTTCGACGTAAAGCGGGAAAATATAATTAAATCGCCGGTAAAGAAGCGATATTCCGGATCTTTTCTCCGTTATCCGACAATTAACGGAGAGAAAAACGGCAGAAAACTCGACTTTTTCCTCCGAGCGGAATTAACGGCGTCCGGAGTAACACCCAATAATTTCGTTTTACTAATTTCGTTTATCAATTTAATGCGTTTAGATAAGAAAATAAATAAATGGCAAATTCTGTTAAGAAGGAATTTTTCCCGAGAAATACGCTTTGGCATTCCGCGAGTGTCCGTATTACGTCCACGCTCCCGGAAATTGGCCCGATCTTCCGCGGGCTTTTACTTATTTCTTTTACCAGACGGACCGCCCGCCTTTCCGAATTAGTTGGGTGCCGATTTCGTTATTATTCGGTAAAGGGACGATTTCTTAAATTCGAAAAACGACGAAAGAAGACTTTACCAACTCGCCGGTTAATCGGGTGGTCGGCACCTTTCTTCCACCCGATTAATTCCCACAAGATATGCCGTCGGCCGTTACGGATTTTCGAGAAAATTCGCCGCCGTTATTTCCGGACGTCCCGGTAACTAAACCAATTACCGCCGTTCCGGCCACCTCGGTTCGGACCGATTCCTCTCTAATTATCGACCGAAAGAGTTACCATAGCGACCGATGGCGGAAACGGCACGCGTTTACCTTCGCCTTTCGTCCGCCGTCTTCCGGCGGAACGACGAAACACATTTTTACCGTCCCGGGTTAACGGAGGGAAGAGAAGATCTAACGAAAAGGAAAAACAAACTAGAGGAGGAAGATCGGAGTCCGGAATCCATCCCACCGGGATTATTTCCGGGGACGGAGGGTGGGAGACGGCCCTCCGTAGGTTACGGAGTAAAAAGGGGTGGGGGTCCGAAAGCCAGCCGCCGTCGGGGTTCTCCCCGTAAATAGGAGGAAAAAACGGTCCCTCCTTTCGTCGGTTTAAAAAGGTTGGGCCTACCCGATGGCAATTTCGGACGGTGGGGAGGCCGAGAAACCGGCGTAACCGGTTACGTCCCCGGCTAAGTCGGGAGACGTAACTCCGGTCGGAAATAACCGGCGTTTTATCCCGGGAGGAGAGGCGGGGGTTACTTTTCCATCCCCCAAACGGAGGGTCCGTTCTTACGGAATCGGAGGTTTTCCGGAATTATTTCCACCGTCCGGAGCCGCAAAAGCGACGTTTGGTTTCGGTCTCGGAACATGGACGGGAAGGAAGTTTTTTGGACGTCCGGAAAATACGGGAAGACGGCCTTCCGCCCGATACGTCGTCTCCGCATAAATTTGAATGGGTGAGAGTCTTTGCAGCGGGAAGAAGAAGAAGGTGGACGTTTTAAGAACGTCGTCGGCATTCGGAATGGAATCGATAGAAGGAATTTCCGTCCACCGTATCCGAAACCGCCTCTACGCGCCGGGGATTTATAAGAACGGTGCCGGAGAGTGGTCGGCGTTACGGCACACCGGTCTTCCTTTCCCCGGCTACACCGGCCGGTAAATCCCCAGTCTAGACACTCTCTCGTTATTGCACCCGCCAGAAACACCAGACGTTCCTCCTCACTTCGTAACCGGAGAGGTTCGGCTCCGTCGGGCCGGACGGTCGGAGACGAAACCCGGACCGCCATTAATTTAATCCCCGCCGGTCGGACGAGAGAAGGGTAGGGAAAGCCGGAGGGTGGTAGACCGCCTCACCTCCAGACGGTGGGAGTCGAAGGGGTGGAAGGTGGGGGCGGAGGAAAGAAACGATTTACGGCAAGTCCGACCGGCGGGGAAGGGCGAGGGTCCGGAGATAAGCCGAGACTGGGAGAGCCGGAGACCGAGAGATAACAAACGGGTCGGATTCGACCTTCTCCCGGGTTTTTCTAAGAAACGACGTTCGTCCTCTCCCCGTCCGCCGCCGCGCGGCCCTCTAGCGGCGCGGCTCTCCGTTCGGAAAAATCCCGGCCTTTTCGGACCGCTCGCCTCCCGGGTGGAGGGGACGGGAAGCCGCCCAATTCCCGTAAAGAGTAGAGGGACGGGAAGCGGGCGAATTCAAGGACGATAACCGCGGGAAGCCAGGATCTCCTAACCCCGGGACAGATCGCCCCGGCGGGAGAAAAAGGACGAAGAGAGCGACGACCGCGCCGGACTCCGGGACGGGTCGACGGTCGACCCGGAACCGGATCCCGTCGTCCCCTTACGGAGGAAGGTAAGGTGGACCACGGCCACTTTTGCCCTGTCGAAATTTGCGCCGGGGGATTTAAAAGTCTTAAGACGGCGTCCGAGTAGAAGGGGGAAAGCGCCATCCGAGACGGAAGGAACTTTCCCTTCTTTCTTCTACCGCATCGTTTCCCACGTTCTTCGCCAACAGTCCGGGTAAAACTGCGTCCACGGATAACGGCGGCCGCCGACTCGGCTCTCGTCCGGAAGGAAGCGTCGTCCACACCGACGACAGAGGTCGAAAGGTGGCGCCGACCACCGTCCGGGGTCCCGTCCCACCGGCACTCCGGCTCCTCCGCCATTTTCGGAGGTTCTGCACGGCGCAAAGAGGGATTTCGGGCCCGGCCTCCTCCGCCCACCCCTTCCACCCGGCGGTATCCATGGAGGGCGCCGGGCAGCGGTCACGCGCTATCGGCGCCGTTCGACGGTTCCTTCCGGTTTTCTCCTTCCTTCCATCGCGGGAAGTAAAGTGCTTTCCGGATCCGGTCGACCCCGGGGCCGCCACCGGCCTTTCTTCTTGCCCGGACGGCGCGCGCTGGAGCCCGACGGAGAGAGAGAGGAGAAGAGAGAACTCACCCAGGAGTCTGCGGACTTCGTCGGGCCGAAGATAGAGATTGAAGGTGGCGGCGGTCAGACGCGCCAGTCCCAGGACGAAGGCGGCCGAACCCAGCGCCGCGGCCGTCCGCGTCGGCCGTCGTCCCGGCCGGGTGCCGTTCCACCGTCGGTTCCCGTCGGGCATCGTCCTCGTATCTCCGCCGGCAACGCCTTTAGTCGCGCGCCGCCGTTCCGCCCGATCCAGCACGCGCCAACGACGCCACGCGCTCCTTCCACGCCGTTCTTCCGTCTGCCCGGGCGGAAGGAGTCGGAGAGGCCGTCCGACCGTTCCGCTTCTTACCCGTCCTCCCATTGGACGAGCCGTAACGAGGCTCGCCGTTGGTCGCGCCGGGAAGACCGGTCCCACCCCGGACCGCGCGCGCCCGGACTAGACGGCCGACGGCGCCTTTCTCTTCCCCTTTCGCCCCCTCCCAACCGGTTCGAAAGGTCCGGGGTGCCGCCGTGCCGTACAAATAAGGGAAGGGGGAAAAAACCGACCTCTCTCCCCCGGCCGGAAACGACGGAATCCATCGCCTTCCGCCCCTATTTACCTACGCGTCACGCGTTTACCCCTCTTCCGCGGAAAGACGTGGGAGAAAAGCCGGCAGTTTCCACGTCCCTCTTCTCTTTTTCCTTTCCGAAGCGCATTAAAAAGACGTAGAGAGGACGAAAGAGACAAACTGCCCCGAAATTTCGGCAATAAAAGCGTCGACGGGAATAAGTAACGTGGCGAAAGGACTCTGCCTGCGGTTCGGGGGAAGTCCACGTCCGACAATCGATTATATCTGGAAACATCGCCCTCGACGGACGTTTCTTTCCACCCACCGCCAAACTGGAAAGAACGGGGGGTTGTCAGTCTCCGGACAAATTACTTGGAAATAAATATCGGCCGGCATTCTGGGGTGGAAAACGGTCGGTCCGTCGGGATCCGGCACGTATTATCGCTTTAGGGGTCCCGGGACGAAGCGACGGGCCGCTCCTTTCCCATCGCGGTTAACCGAAAACTGTACGAAAGTTTCCCTTTCGATTCTTTAACGAAATAATCGACGGCGGCGGCGGCGCACATTTTTCCCGCCGTAGTTTTCCATTAACGCGTTAGCCTGCTTTACGTAATAACGCCACGGACTTCCATCTACGCCGCCGGTTTTCCTTTCGGGGCCGCTCTGTCCCCTCCCCTATTGTTTAATTATTATTATTTCAACATCGAAGGGAAGACGGATAAACCAATCCGCCGGAAAGCCTACGACAACTTCCGGTCTCCGACGCACCCCGTCTCTTAAGACTAGATTCTTCCCGTCGGAGACGGCCACCTTCCTTTCTAACGCCTTCTGCCGACCCGGCGACGGTTTTATTCCACGCGGGAAATCCGAAGTTTCGGTCTTCGGCCTCCCCTTTCTAAAAGGTTGCAAGAAAGGTAAATTCTCCAACGGGAGTGAAATCGAAAGGCCCCGTCGGAATTCGTCCGTAAGGAAGGCCCTTCTTCCGCTTGGTAAAAAAAAAAAGGCCAAAATGCCAATGGTTCCAGTACTTTATAACGTACGGAAGCAATTTAAAAGAGTAATCGAGGGAATTAATTTTTTACATCGTCGTCTATTGTTACCTTTCATCGTCCGTCCACGTGTTCTCTCCTTATTAAAGACTCTCTACTCCACTCGCAAGCCTTAGTAAAGGCCGGCCCGACACCCGTCTCCACTCCTCTCGCCGCCACCTATCGAAGGGGGAGAGGTCTTTCCTTACCGAAGGGTTTTAACTCCGACACAGAAACGTCGCCTACTAATCGATTTGGTCGTTCGTCCGCGCGCGGAAGCGACAATCGACCGGGAATCGATACCTTCTTTCGATTTCGTCGCGTCGAACGTTAAACGGAGGAGTTTAATCGGAAACGGAAATAGAACAAAGGTGAGAAATTAAAGGCTGGACGCCTAATCCCATCCGTTTTGGAGGTGTCGGTGGTCGGTTTCGGAGGAGGATTTGGGAAATTAACTGGAGGATTCGTCTCCCGCGACTTTTCTCTAACGCGGACGAAAGGGTACGGGTGGCTTCCGACCGCCTTCGAGAGGGAACGAGAGAGGTCCGTCCCGGGGAAAGACGTAATTAACGAGAAAGGAGTTTTACGGTTAATTGTAATATCCGGTCGACTTCTTATTAATCGTCGCCTCCGACTAATTAAAAACTCTTAGCGCTAATTAATAAATGAGATTTTCGTGTATTTTCCATCGATTCCTCCTCCGCCTCTCGGCTCCCATCCTCTAAAAACTCCTTCCGCACGCGGAATAAACGCCGATCCGAGCCTATCTCTCGGTCGGATTGGAAGGACTTGGCCCGTCCCGTCGGAGGGGGGGAGATGCGTTTCGAGTTCCGGTGGAAGCCATCCGGAAGGCGGTTTACGCCGGGGTTCCGGACCACGGTAAGTAAGGAGGCGGTTTCCGGAAATGGACCCGGAAAGGCCGCCGTTTATCGACCGTTAAGTCTCGGCCAATTTAAGTAATCGGGTGTTAAACGCGGCGCGCGCTCTCCCCCTTCTCACTTCGGCCTTTAAAACGCTTGCGACGGCGGAAGTGCCGTGGGCTTTCTTCCTTTCCAGTCCGGGGGTGGGCCAAAACTGCCATTCCGCTCGGCATTTTACTTTTTTCCCCGTCCGAGCGGTAAAACGTCGCTCCTCCGTCCGATTTATCCGCCGGGATCGTTTCTATTTTTAAATAAGAAGAGACAGAACCGGAACGAAACCGTCGGTTCGAATTTAATTTCCCTACCCCACGTATTTAATTATTAAAATTCTCCTCCGTACCGTGAGGGATAACGGAATTTTGGACCGGGCCGGCGATTCCCGTAAACCTCCACGGTTGCGAAAGTGGGGAGGTTTACCTACAGACGAAAGGGTGGGAGGAAGAGACGGGAATTAAAAACCGGAAAAAAAACAATTGCCGGTAATTAACGCCCGTTTTTCTCACCGAATTCCTAAAATGGAGACGAACGACCAACGTATTTTTGAAGAATACCAGTCGAAATATATCCAAATCGTGCATAACTTTGTGTTCTTACATATTCGTAAGGTGTTGTTTTGTATCGTTTTATATACTGTACTTGCTTATTAATTAAGTAACTCGGTTTATTTTAACGGTCGGCCGACCTTTCAAAGTGGAAAAAATGACAAATTGGGGTGGGAAGTTTCCGGCGGAAGTGGAAGTTCCGCCAGTTCGTTCTACCGTCGAAGACGAGAGGGGGAAGGTGGACTGGGCCGTAACCGTAGCCGTAAAGCGCCGTCTGTTCCGGAGCGATAAGGAGGGAGGAGCGGACTCTTCCGGGTCGAGAGTCCGAGAAGAGTCCGGTCGACCGGAAAAGCCGCCAGCCATCCCCCGCTTCTCCCCGTTCGTCCGATACCGGACCGGTATCGGGACCGGACACTCCCGACCCTGGCATCTCCCGCCGGTCTGGGAGAGCAAATGACCCCTACCCGAATCGTTAAAGATTGCGCCGGTGGAAAAGAGCGTTTCGTCGTTTCCGGAAGAAGCGGCGGAAGTAAATGTCGGTGGTAAATGGCGCCGAGACACCCGAGCGGCGGAAGTCCGGAAACGCCAAGCCCGGGTCGGAGATTCCGGAAGAAGAAAAATCCGGCGAAAGAAGCCGGGCGGCTTTTCTCCTCCCTACGGATCCGGGATTATCACTTCCGGGAGGAAAAAGATAAGGGGTCTGCCCGGGCCCCGGTGGCCAAAGCGGGGCGTTAATCGGACTGGGGCGACGTCTCGGCGCATCGTACGTAATTGGCTTCGACTGGCTTTTCCGGAAATTGGCCTTGGGGGAAAGCCGGAATTACGTCGACGTTTCGCCGGGTGGAGGAAAGAAGCGGAAAGGTGGCCACCGGTAGAGGGCGCGGACGAAAGACCTGCCATTGGCTAGGCGTAAAGAGGATCCGGTTACCGACAATAACAAGAAATTCCTTTGTCCCGTTTTTACTCCGAAAAAAAAGAAGCCGGAGGCTGGTCGCCGCTTCTCTTAGGAGAATAATGAACGGGCGACGACCGTTCTTTTCGGTTAAACACCAACCGAAAACACCATTCGACTGTCCTGCTTTCTGGGCTGCAATTTGAAAAAATTCTATAAATTCCTACTGTCTTTCCTTAATCTCCAGAACGGTGTTGGAGAGATGAAAGACGAGACTAGTTACGGTAAGTTTAGAGACAGGAGGTCCCGATTGATTGTGTACGAACTTCCTTTACAAACCACTTTATGTCAATTCAAAACTTTTCTGTGAAAGCAGTTAGTAGATGACCCGCACGACTCTACTGTTAAAGGAAAAGTATGATGTACAGGGGCAAGCCGCTACTAATTTGAGATGGAGAGCATATATTTTAAATAATTGCCTTTCTTTCTTCTGTCTTTTACAACCAAAAGTCGATGGGGCAACCCTTACGGGCGGATAACCATGCCTAAATCGTTATCCGCCCGTAAGGGCTCTTCCGCCTTTCTGGCCCCGGAGAATTACCGGCGGCGCCTCCTCCGGAGCGGGCGGAACGAACGGGTGGGTTTCGGTATTTGTTCGACGACGCGATCCGGATAGAAGGTAAACACCGGAACTCGTTTTCCGTCAAATCTCCCGGGAATCGGCCAGGCGACGGAAGGGAATTTGCGGAAATCCTTTTGAAATATTTACGGTAGAGAGCCGAAACTTTATCGCCGCCGATCGGGGTCGATTCCCACTTCCGTTCTCCCCCCAAGATAGGGGAGGTGACGTCGTTTCTTTATAGGTTCCTCTCGTACCAGTGGGTATTGTATCCGTATTTATTCCCGTCTTCAAATATTTTCCTGGCCCAAAATCTGTCCTCTAAAATATCTTTCCTGTTTGTTTATTTCTTCTTTCCAGCGGAACTTTTCCCATTGCTGGGAGAAGTGACGGAGTCCACCTTCGTTCGCGTGGGCAAACGAATGAGGCGCCAATCTAACTCTACTGGCGATATTCGGGTATTGCGGAAATAAAACGAAACAGAACGGAATGTATTAATTTTTCCGGTTCCGTTTTCCGGTAAGGCGGAAACCAGCATTTACTTCGTCGTTATAACGCTTCCAGAGTGCCGCCGCGCGGTAATTTCGCGGCGGTTGTATTTGTAGTCGGGCTTTATATAAAAATTCCACCGGCCGCTTATTTCGTCCAACCGCTTACGTCGGATATATTTTCTCCAAAAAATTGTCAAAACGTGGGGGAGAAGGCGACATCGAGGTTTGCTCGGGCGGATAAATGGCTAAAGGATAAAGGAAGGGATAAAGGCTAGCGCCGAGACGAAATGCCCCTCTAAACGAGACAAAACCGATTCTTCTTCTCCTTTAACGAAATCTGGAATTTTCAAAATCGACACTTTCGGAAAAAAAACGGTCGAAGGCGCGATTTTCAAATTGATTTTTTCACCGGCTACAAACAAAAAAAAAGTGCCGGAGAGCGTTTCCACTCTTTGTTTTCGCATTTTTAAAATAATCGATTTTCCATTTTGGTCGGCAAAAAACGACTCCGCCAAAGTTCTTTTCCTAATCCATTTTAAATACCCTTTCGGAGACCGGAGATTCTCGGACGAAAGTGGAAATTTCGGCGCTTTTCCCGGTTCCACTTCCGGGACGGAGCCCGCGGATTTCGGACTCAGCAGCCCGAGGGACACTTTTGCCCGTCTTTTCTTTAAACGCCGGGAAGAGTAACCACTCCGAATTAAGTTAATTTTCGTCTTTTCCGTATCCTCCGAAGAAATATCCAAATCGGAAATAAAGTTTCCCGGGTAAAAATTTACATAAATTAAGGCGGGAAATATCGGGAGAGGGTCCAACTCCAACGTATTTGAATAATTAATAAGTATCTTTTACTAACGCCTGCGCCGCCATGGAACGGCGGTGTGTCCGTCCGATAAACCCAATTTTATTTCTTCTCCCGCCAAACGTCACACGCTCGAACTCTTTCCATCTTTTTTGGCGAAATTTTCCAGTTTATGGGAGGTTTTAGCGAGGTGGACCTTCCTTCCGTTGGACCCAGGGAGGCCGGTTCCATTTTTTAGAAAATTTAAAGAGAACTCTCCGGAGCGCGGAGAGAGGAAGTCCCGGCGGAGGTGGCACAATGGACCGACACGCGACTTACTTCTCCCTTACAAGAATTTCGGGGATGACTCAACTTTTTCGCCCCCGGGTCGCGTGCGGCGGTCGGGCCATCTGGCGTCGGGTGGCCTAATCGCGTTACCGGACGCGGCGTAATCGTTTCGGCCGCCGCCGCCAGACGGAGGTACTCCTCTCCGGGGATTTATTGCGATAATCCGGGAGGCCCTCCGGAAGAAAGGGGGAGGATCCGGCCCGTCGTGTCTACCGCCGGAGCCTTTTGCCTCTTAAAAAGGCGCAATGGCCGTCGTCCGGCAAAAGTGTTTAAAATTCGTCTAAAGCCTGGACGGGGCGCAAAAGGCAGCCCAGGACTATTACGGAGGGCCCCCGGAGATAAGCGGGGGGACGGATAAGAGTCACGTTTTTGGAAACGAGTCGAGAGTAATAGTCTTCGGGCACGGTAATGGAGCAGAAGGGACGGAGGAAAGGGTGGCGGAGAAGAAAAACGAGTCGACCTCGACCGACGCTCGGCGTGCCTGCAGAAGAGGGGCCAAGCCCGTTTAATGATACGTTTAGTTTTTCTTCGGGTCGTTTACCGTCGGACAAACTGTGTGTTTAACGAGAGGACGTCGACGGTGCCGCCGCACGTACCCATTAAAATGCTAACTGCCCGGATCGACGAAGAAATTAGACGTTTTTAAGTATACGGTTTTACGGTTTGCTCCTATTCTGTTTTCCGCCGCGTAAAAAATCGGAATTTTTACGGCTTTATCAAAGTTTCCGCGGACACCCGCCGTAAATCTTATTACTCGATCGTAAACAAACAATAAAATTAACAGTCGAACGATTTATATTTTTATAATTACATCGCTCTTTTTAAAAGCAGACCGGGAATGGATTCGACGACAGCCGTTCCGAATTTCGTGGTTTCGGGTCTTCCCCCTTGGGAAGGAACGTCGGATATTTCCTTCTACGCCAGGTAAATTTAATTGTTTCACCTTTTCTAACGTTTTAATTTGTATTTTGGACCGAAATACCTTTAAAATATATCCCCGAAATGATGTTTACGTTAGCTTCTTTTTCTTCCGTAAGGAGAAAATACAACTTCTATTCCCAAGAACAATTTTATGAAAAGAATTTTTAAATTTTGTGAAATATTCGCTTTTGAAAAGGTTATTGTATTTTGGAAGAGGCGCCGCGCTTTGGCCCGTAATCGGATTTGGAAGGAGGCGACGGACTTTTTGCCCGCCTTCAATCAAAGAATTTTGATTTTTATCGGAAGAGGGAAAATTGATCGAGAGTTTCGGGATAGGCCGACGTCTCGGTCTAAGCAGATATTTAATTTATGGTCGTTACCGGAAGATGCATAAAATTGTACGAAGAGAGAGAGAAAAGGTGAATTTATTCCGGGTCTACCTGTCGTGAGGTTTTCCAATTTTCGCGCGGATACTTCCTCCGTCGCCTACCAAGCTAGTTTGGCGCATCCGGCGCCTTCCAAATCCTGTTACTACGCTTTCCTACGCACCCACTTTCATATTTCGCGAAAGATACTTCCTTCCCCACGGGTACATTTCCATTTTTATATCGGTTACGGATTCGTTTTTCCCTCCGACTCCGAGCCCAATTATTCGGCAAAAAGACTGCGTTGTCTCTTCTTTCCTTCTTACTTTTTCCCCTATTTTTACGGATCGGAATTATTTTAAAGGCCGGGAATTTTTACGTCTTTCTCTTCGTATAAATCGCCTTTTTAAATCTTTTTACGCTCTGCTCGATTTACGAATCGGAAAGTAACTCGACGATTCGGACGAATTCGTCCTTTTGCCTCCGGGGTATACGGATTATTCGATTTGTGTTCTCTACCTATAACTTATGTTAATTGCTCCAACTGTTTACCAACACCGAATTGATTAATGTTGACATTTCTCTTAGGATATTAAGTTACACTGATCAAATATTATTAATTTTAATGCATTCTGTTGCGTACGTACAGTACGTATACACGCCTCTGCAATTCATCGTATCCGACAAATGGGAATAGATAAACACGCCGCCCTACCTCTTTCCCGTGTCGCAACCCTCGAAAATCTCTTAATTATTTGCTGGACACAAGACGTACCGATAAGGTTCGAATTTTGGCTAAATCCGTGGCCGCGATAGAATATTCCCGAGGGGCGTAGTTGATATTCGGCCGGTCCAAAACCACTCTGGGCGAGTTATCTATCTCGCTCGTCACGCGCTTGCCTCCACGGTTCTGGCAGAAGCCCACTTGTCGCTTTTCGTAGCCGAGATATCGCTTCTAAGTCGTAAACAATCGATGACGTTTTTCGTCAATCTGTCACGCCTCGAGTACTTAAAGTTTCCGTCTCGGTCTTTCTCGGCTTCGTTTTTATTTCCCGTTCGAGAAAAAAAGAAAGGCGCGGAATTCGTCGATCCGTCCATCCCTATTTACGTCCGGTGGAGGAAAGAGCGAAACCGGTTCCTCCGGCAGAAACCGAGTGGAAAAATAGGAGAAATCCGGTGTAATTTCTCTCTTATTAACCGAATGCGGTAAGTCGGGCCGTGGCCGACGAAACAATTATCTACGGGGTTAAGTGGGAGGAATTCGGAGCGAAGGGGAACTTTGTAAATGAGCGAACTGGCCGAGCGAGAGGAGAGAGTAATGGCGGATGTAAAATCCGAGAGGATAATTAAAGAGTCCGGAGCGTGTAAAAAAAATTCGGAGGCGATTAGTTCGTCAGACCGATGCTAAAAACAAACACTAGAACCTGTTACGCGGTCTGCCGTACTACGGAGAGCCGATTAAAATTCATAAACGTAATTTGCGAGTGGAAATGATGAATGATAATATTTGCCCGGGCCGATCTTTCCCCATTTGGCATTAGTACTTTGGTCGGCGGTGACGTCACCGACCGCGTCGGAATGGGTCTTCGAAGACAGCGACAATGATTGTGTTAATACTGATGGATTGCTTTGGCCCGGGCTGCGCCGGTTAGGCCGCGTCTGTCAATGATGATAGATGACCGAAGTAAATGTCGGATGCTTACCAAAATCTAATCATTGCAATTCGGTCGACCAGAAGTACTTTTCCACCAGAGGTTAATATTTTTCGAAATTATTTCTCTGGTAAATTCTCTTCTGGAAAAATTTCGTTACCTCCCTCTCCGTATCGAAAATTTATTAGAATTTCCAATGATTGATAGCCTCTATTGAAAAATTAAGCCGCGGGATGATCCGGGATACTTTCTCCCTCTTTTGCCTAACCCGAATATCGTAATTCCACCCCTCTCTTTTAATACACTGGCCGGGAATATACACTGGAGCAACGGGGCCAAAAGTTTCGGACCGACGATCGATAATTCTTTTTTTAATTCCTGGAAACTGGGTTTTTTGATTCCGATTCTCTTATAATCGATACGGTGACTTTGAACTCGAATCTTTCTTCTCTCTTTTTATGGGTATATCCCGCAGGAGTCGTACTAGAATTTCCTGTGCCGCTAACCGGAGGTTGGTCATTTCCCGGAAGTTGTCTAGTGAATCACGTGCTTTGATTTATGGAGTCGGAAATATCCAGGGAACTATCCTCTCCTTCTCCATTCCTAACAGTTTGTTTAACTTCAGCCTCTAATGATGTCTTCTCTCCGTTCAAGTTTCTTATTTTCTCCACGTCGTTACGGAAAGTAAACTTGGGTTATTTACGAAATGTCGCTTATTTATCGATTCGATAAGAATCGATTAAATTTTCCAAATTATATAATCGATTTGGCTGGGAGTATATTAATTAATTTTTAATCTACGTTCTACTTAGAATATTACGTTTACCGAACGTTCGACACGACTCGTTTGTACGGTTTTACCACGCCGCCGGCTCGAATTACGTTTAAGCCGGACGGAGGTGAAATTTCGTACGCAGCTTTGTGTCCCGTTTCGAACGGTGGGAGCGAGAAAATAAATTCTCTCCATTATTTGCTCGGTGACTCCATATTGTTCCTAACCCCTGTCGATCGAACAGGGTTTTGCGAAAGTCGACGGCAGCGATTTAATGCTCTTTTTCTGCTCGTATCGAAATATATCCCAACCGTTCTTACCGGGTACAGGTGCCTTAACGACGGTGTTATATTTTCCGCCGAAAATCACCCAAACCCGAGAAATTTACCCGACATGCCGAACCATTTTCTTCATCCTTCAACGCTTTGAGAATCCGACAAATATTACAAAGGGAGAAAAATATTTTATTTTTATACACAGGGGTATTAACGTTAGAATGTGTCTAGAAATGGCGACAAAATGAAAGGAGCGAAGCCGATTTTGTCCGATATTTAGATAAATTGTCGTTATTGAGCAGATTCTTGCTGTATATCAATTTAATCCCGGCGAATTACTAATGGCTTACTTACGATGCTCATTCCAAAATATTAACAATATATAACTTTAAATGCTATTGAAGTACCGGTGTAAAATAAATCATTTATCTATTATCGTCCGTAAGACGTTTACGCACAAATGACTCGAGAAGCATTCTCTCCGTCAAATACAATCGGCTTTAATTCTATACTCAAATATAGAAATTTCTCTTTATTCATAATAAAGCCTCGAATTATTCTGTAATTCCATTCTATTTATGACGTAATTCTATTAAATATTGTAATTAATACGAAAATATATTTTAATTTTATCATATTTACGAAACGTATACGAAGCTATAAATAATATAACATTAGATGGGGATGAAGCGAATTAGAAGAGGGTTCGACCCAAACTTTTCCTTAACCGTCGTAAACTACGTTTAGATTACGTTACTTTAAGAAGAATGCGTGTAATCCCGAGACAATTAAAGCTCCTTCCCGAATTTAACCGGCGAGAGATAAAGATCGTAAGTAAGATCCACAACTAACGTCTTTCTCCGGCTGCTTCTCTCCTACCATTTACGACATAGATTTTGCATAGAAGCCATCCGGTCACCTTAGAACCGAAGGTTAAAAGATAGGAAAGAATTCCCGAGTAAAATAGATTGCGCTATAAAATCACAAAAGATTTACCGAGTCACATTTCGATAATCGTTTGTGTGAAATACGCGTTGTAGTCATTAAATCACGGGCAGGGGCCAAAATGACGGATTTCCCGATTTAATCCGAGTATAAGTAACGTTTTGGAAAATGAAAAAGTTTCCAAATGCTTTTTTAAGTTAAAGAGATAGCTCGAAATGAAGTATAACGCTCCATTCTTTCGGCTAAGATGCGAGAGATTACAATAAATGAGGACCTGCCATCTGAAAAATGATAGTATTCATTTTAAGAGAAGAATTTTCCATTTAACTCGCATGGTGTCAGACAAAAATGTCGACAAAACAAATCTCGATGCTGGAATTTTCAAAGTTTCAATTAGTTTACTACCAGATATACTAACGGTTCCAGCCTGTTCTTTTAACATTGTTTTTTTCTTTTTTAACGTGTAATACTTGTTTGGTAGAAAACTAGTTTACGTTACGCATCCCCCTAAAATTACAAGCAATTATTTATTTTACAAACGTAAGTATTCGCATATAATGTATTTATAACGATTAATTTGACTGGCTTTTAGTCTAAAAATAGTTGGCATATAAAAAATTTGCGTTAATGGCGTGCTTTAATTTCTAAAAATAACGTCAAACCTATCGAGCCAACGATGAATCTCGTTCATGCTTAAAAATGAGAATCTAAGAAAGTACTATTGATTTTTTCCTTTATATTTTTATCCATTCGGAAAATCGTTTCGGAAAGAATGAAATTTTCAGTTTTTTTTTTTTTTTTTTCCTAATTCCAAATAAAATAAACATTTTCCCATAAAATTCCAAAGAACAAAGAACTATTTCTATATTTTAAACTATAAAAACAAAAAAATAAAACTTTCATCGCATGCAATTTAAATGCAGGCAAGAGGCTCGATTTCATTCACCCGCCAGCGAAACTAGTTTTGGCTATTGACTGAGTACGCCTAACATTCCGTGACGTCAGTAAGCAACGTCACGTGATTCAACCCCCCCCCCGGATAATTAGCTCTTTCTGGGAAGGGGGAATGGAAATTCCGCCCCGTCCATTTCGGCGGATAATCATAACAATTATAGAGTTTGTAATGTCTTGGTGGACTTTGCTCTCCGAATATTTACTTTACTTGGTTCTTGCTGTGTATTTGGCCGTATCAATGGTTAATAGCACCCGCATGAGTAAGCGAATTGGCAAACACGAAATTCGCAGTATAAAGAAACAGTTTGTTTTTTTTTCGAAAACAAGACTTTTTGTAATGGGATTGTTGAAATTCTGCTTACAAGAATTTTAAAACGAAGAGTGTAACAAAATTCTATGGTTTTCATTTAAAATCATTGCCCGTAAGAATTTTAGTAATGGTAAATTATAATATTTTGGCATCGATAAAGCAGTCGATCGGTGCAAGGAGCAAAATGGTTGCCTCCGTTACTAGAGAATACCCTGGGCAAGGAAGTATTATCGCTTTAAATTATCAGCACACAAAGACTAATACCGCTGGTATTACTGGACTAGCGCAGAACAAAACTCACGAAATGAGTTTTAGTCTCGGGGAATAGGTCATGACCGTAAGACGGATCTCCATCTCCTAAAAGAACAACCTCAAAGTTTAAGCAGTGCTGACTTCTAATTATATCTGGTAACGTAGATTGCCGACGAGAGAAAGAATTGCACGATTCATTTCGGCGAGGCCTTCCGAAATTATCATCATGATTTACTAGATGATAGACCGATAGGGGCGTCCCTATTCCGGTCTGAGAACTTGACCCGGCTTCCACCTCTAGAATACCCCGGGGGCAGCCCGAGTAAGGTGTGGAGTCGCTTAACCACCTACTTAACATCCATCATTTTTCTTAACGATAGCAGCAACGGTTAGATTTTTCTTATATTAAGAATAGTAAAAACCGAGTCGATAGAACTGTACTAATATTGTTATCTACAATTCGTGTTGGAAATATTCTTTTTAGAAAATATGCCTCGCTTCCTCCGGTCGGCTTTTAATGACAAGGGAGTGCAATCATCGCCCGGCTTAACCTGTCATCTTCTTGTCAAGATGTTCTCTAACTACAGAATCCTGCCTGCTCGCACCAACGTGATCGGAATTCTGAGGGGACCACATGCAGCACGTGTAGCGCAATGACGAAATAAAGCCGAATAAAATTCGTCTCTGCGCTCTTTCGAACGATCCAACCGAATTATTATTTAAAAAATATCAAATTACTATTTCGCCCTCGATTAGTATAGTGTTATAAATTAAAAATATAATTATTATTCGCAATAAAATATTAAGAAAGATGAAAGCACTTTGGTTCGGAAGGAAGAGAAGAATATATTTTCTTTTCTTTTCTTTTTTTTTTTTGATATATCGAAAGGAAGAACTCTTACAAATTACTGATAATGAAACGACTTTAATAAAGATAGAATACAAGGTAAAGGAAAGGTTATTTACATGCAAATTTCTATCTTGTCTTCGCTTTGAATATTTTTTGAGCGCGGTTGCGGAGGGCGCGAAAACAATATCGCTGTTAATGAATCGCTAGCAATCTGTTTCGCTAAGAATGCCACGGATGATTCACTAAGTTTCGCCTAGAGAAATAAAATTAACTAAACTCCGAGTAAAGATATATATATTAAAGATGGCCTAAAATTAATTACGATTAAAAGATTTTTTATTATTATTATTGCTTTCTGCCCGAAAAAAAAAAACACAAGACTTTATCGATTTGAAAGAATTTTACATACATTTCAGCGAATAAAAAATATATTTTTCGTGGCAGTCTTCTTCGAATTTCTACTTTTTATCTACTACAATCTGTACAATTGAAGAAAAAAAAATATATATATATATATAGGAATAAAAATTTATTCCGAATTTTTTATAATAGCAAACAAAAAGTAATATTTCTTTTAGTACGGGAATATTTTAAAATTAAATTGCTAAGATTTTTAGGAATTTCAAAAGGAAAAAAATAAGTAAATGAGTAAGTAAAAAGTCTTCTTAGGGAATAAATTCTAGAATTTCTTTCTATCTACTTCAATTTTCATGCGTAGAAAAGTGAAGTAACTCTCTCTCTCTCTTTTGGCGTATTCTCCCAGATACAATTGAATAAGAAGTTTCTTTCTAATAAAATTAGAAATATTTCGATCAAATAATTCGAAATTCGAAATTGAGAAATCCATTAGCTTCCTCCATATCTCAAATTTAAAATAGTTTTTTTTTTTTAGCATCTAACATGATTTGTAGACTTTGCGAGTAGCAGAAAGAAAAGAAAACAACTCGATATACTGTATATAAGTAGGTAAACTCGTCTGAACTTTTCCAATTTCCAACAAATATTAAAAATAAAACAGATCGTATGAAAAATAATGCCGGCAGTTTTCGAAGTAACGTAGGAAAACTACTTTTAAATATTGAGAGAATGGTAATTGCAGCGAAATGACGGTCATTAAGGATGCTTTTTATGTAAAGTTTGGCTGTAAATTCGACACGACTTTCGGTAGTTTCTCGGTGGGATCGCGTTTCTCGACATAAATAATAGACAAATGTAAGTACTGTTACTGCCGTAAAACTATTTATCAATAGATAATCGAGCTTCTTTTATTTATATATTAAAGTAATAAATTCCCTCCCCCCAACGTAAATAATCTTCTCGGTAGAAAATAATGTAGGATTTATGTAGTATTTTGGTTAGTGTAACCCTTGGCGCCAAGATGGCGGCTCGTCTCCGATTCCAGCGAGGAAACAGGGGGACGCACGTTCTAACCTAACCTATTCTAATAAATTACCGTAATTATTAGCAACCGAATAGCAACATTAACCAGTATTTTTTTTTAAATTATAATTCTTATGGTATTTAAATTCGTTTTAATTCTATGCCAGATCGCGAATTAATTTGACTGCATTGCGCCTGCCGCTTAAATTCGGGATTAGCCGGACGTGCTCGATCATGTTATTCCAATAGAACTTAATAATCAATTTATCATTAAGTAATGTTGAGCCAACTGTCAACGCTCTGGTAAGTCTGTTTGCGTTACAGCACACGAGGTATCGAGTTTATCGCGTAGACAGTCACGAGATTGTTTATTTTCGTCGTCTCCACACACTTGCCAGATGTTTATAAGCTATCTGTCGTCGAAAGTCCCCAACATACCGAGCCTGTAAACGGTCAAACCCGTGTACGGTCGACGTAGTAAACTGTGTATAATTTCTTTATTGCGTTACGATGAATTTTATCGTATCGTAACTAATTTTTAATTATAAACCAGTCGATAATAATAAAATAATAACGAGAGTGTGTGTAAGGGGCGAATGAATGATAGACGACTCGGTGTATGATTAAGACAGTAACGACTGTTATTGTTGTTACGGCAAATTAACATTTAACGAATAGAGTAGAAACTTGCTCTTATTTTCGACGGGCGTATACGTTAATTTCGACTAAAATATTATACTCCGGCTTCATTTATTATATCTAATTATATAAAGTTTATATCTTAATTAATTATTACCGCGAAATATATTCGGTATCAACAAACTTGTTTAAATTTAATGATATAGTCCTATTGTATATATAATATAGAACAGTTATCTCCGAACAGAATAAGATTATTATGTTAATAAGAATGTATAATTCATATTATAATTAATTATATGCAGTAGTGTTATAACAAATAAAATAATCAGATTATTTCATTTTACCACTTTAAATAATTCGTATTACATTTTTCGGTGTCGTGTTTGTATTGGATGTTTGGATAACGGATTATTCATTACAAGCGTGTTTCTCAATCGGTGGATCGCGATCCCCAGAGAATTCGCAAATTGTATTTCTGGGTAACGTCACCATCTGTCAATACGCCCAACGCAAACCTAAAAGGGATTGACACGTAAAATGATGGCGAAAACGTTGCCCGACGTCACTTAAAATAAATAAATCATATTTTTCTACATATTTTCCCTTTAATCTTCTTCAATACGTTATAAAAAATCGATAAAGAATAAACGTGGAAGCAATATTTAACATTCGAAATACAATTAAAATCCGATAAATATAGAATTTAGGCACGTTCCACGAATTTAAAATTAATCAAAAGCGTATTTTTATTTACTAAATCGAGCGATTTGTTTATATATATATATAGGGTCTATATATTAAAAAAAAATTAGGAATGGCGAATAAATAAAATTTTTAATTTAAAATTTAAAAGATTTTAATTAAAACAAACTGTAAAATTTATTAAGTGTAAAAGAGATTATTCGAAACTTTTAAATAATATAACATTTTGTTATTATGAAATTTCGATGCACAAATTAAAGTTTAATCATTCATTAAACGAGCAATTTCCTTTAAGATAGTGATGATAAAGATAAAATACGTTCCATTGAATAAACGAATTAATTAATTACGTTTTAATTAATTATTTCAGTTTTAAAAATTTATTTAAAACATTAATTTTTTCTCCAGAAAAAAAAAAATATATATATATATATATAACGCTTTAAATGCTATAGATCTTCTGGAATATGTAAATTAATTAAAAAAACTCCCCCCCCTTTTTATAAATGTTTAAATAAGTAGGTCCATTATACGAATTTTTAAGTTTTATTTTAAATTAATTCAATCGGAAAATATTCGTTTTTTATTCTCTTTAAATCAATAATAAAATTTAAATAATTTATTTAAATATACAGTCATCGAAATCGGAAAGTGTATTTGTTAAAATTCATCAGTTTGAAGGAAAAAATAAATAAAGCCCTTATAAAAATTAATATATTTTATCTGCGGCAATTCTTATAAACTTAGCATTTTATCAAAGAGGAGTATTGATAATTTGATTAAATTCTATCACATCTCCGACGGTCTCCGAGTAAATTAGATAGCTGCCGCGACCGGGATTCAATCCTTCCACCGAATCTGATAATTTCGAACAAAATAAAATTTCTCCGTTACACGGAGTATCGTAAATTACGTAAGCGATAGAAGTAGTGTACGAGGGTGCGATAGCCTCTTATACGTATATATGACCGACTTCAATTTTGACTAGCAATAGAGGTTGACAGATACGAGAAGAACGAAACCCGAATCCGCTTAGGGAATTACATTAATATTTCTTTATTTTTGGATTAGAAATAAGAAGATAAAGTGTTCTTCTATGTAATATAGAAAAAGCGGAAAAGAATCTATTTAATAGTTGTGGTAATTTTTAATATCTAAGTCGTTCCGGAATAGGAATTGGATTCGACTTCTACTCCGGTAAAATTCATCCAATTAGTACATTTGTAGGTTTGCTCCGTACTTTCTTTTTTTTCTGTCATTTCTGGATTTCGTCTTTCCGCTTCTTTCTTTTCCTTCGATATTATCTGGCATAATTGTTTTCTTCGTCCCTCTGTTTGCCCTCGTGTCACGTTCAAAATATTTCGGTTGCTCCTCACAATCTCTGCCTCTAGAGAACAGTTTGGTTCTGTCTTATCCACTCCGTAATGATATTTCTTGGGTCCACGCTACCCTCGGCAACGTTCTCCAGACTCGTATATTAAATGTGTCAATCGTTTTTCTCTCATTCTCCCTTAATGCTAAAGCCCGACATTTATATTTCGTGTATACTCGAAAGATAAATAAGTGGTAACTGATTACGTGGCATTAAAAATATTCTGTCGTTTCTAACACCAAAAAAATGACATAAAATAGTAATAATTTTCTCATTGATTTTCGAAATTAATTAATTAAGCTTCATTAATTTTTTATTTTTTATTTTAATCTAATATAAAAATACTAGACAGGACGTAAAAACTTCCTATTCGTTTGTAATAACACAGAACTGGTTTCGGAGGTAAATTGAATGTATATAATACCGAAATTAAAGTTGCGATACGGTCGAAATTATATTAATATAAAATGATAACACGTAACAGTTAAATCCGTTTAAAAACAGACACCCCGAGCAAACTGAAAAAACACATGTACGGTACTACACTACACATTACAAAGATTCGATGTGTTTACAGTGAAATCTGCTAATGTGACTACCGAGGGACCAACTCGAAGTGGTTTATTTTACGCAGGTGGTCGCATTAGCGGGCTTCACTGTACGTGGGTTTGGGTTGGTTTATTTGTTTACGGCAACGCGACACGTGGGCCATCTGCCGAGGAGGGAAGACTCTTACGGGAAACTGGCCCCTATACTATAAAACAAACGTGAAGAAAATCCGGGTGTTTACATAGGTAGTTACATAACTAATTGTATAGTCATATAAATAAACACAGTATATGGATGCGGTGGTAATCAACAAGTAACATGGGCTGAACTTCATTCTCTGTGGCGAATATCGAATCTGGACTCGGCCGTACCGATCGATAGGAAGAATCTATTTGACACAAAATCACATAAAATGGCAGAAAGTTATAAAGAGAGGAAACATTATATCACAACGATTTATCTGTAAATCGTTGGATTCCGTAGAGAAAGTGCCGTCGCTGTTATAGATTGTTATTTCCAACAACGATTATTAAACGAGACAAATAAAATACCGTTTAAATTATTATTAAATTTGATTAAAATTGAACAAATTTAATAATTACAATAAAATTAATTATGATTATTTAATCGAATTTACTCATTCGTTTCTTTAAATTAACGACGAAATTTGGAAACTAAAACTAGAATATTCGGTAGAAATAATCTTTACCGGCAACTGATTAAATTCGAAAAGTATTATCAGAAAACAATTAAACGATCATTAAGAACGAATTAAAAATATATTTATGTTACTAATACAATATTAAAATATTTAATAATCAATTAATCGAAAGTAATACAGAAGGAAAGTTTAAAGAATGGCTCGGCATCTAAATACATTTACAAATTAAAGATGGTGAAGGCAATTAAAATAATTGGTACGTTGCTCGCTACTGCCCGAGTAAAGAGCAGTGTAGAAAGTCAAGAAAATAGAACGTGGCGGTCGCCTGGGAACGAAATCGCACTTAAGTATATTGTTAATTTAAAGCGAAAGTGCGCCAGGCAACTCGTCTCTAAAAATCCGAATTTAATTTTATTAATAATATGATGATTCGGTCGGAATTTACCAACCGATTTTTATCGAAACGATCGAAAGGTTAGATAATAAGGATCCAAAGACGATTGTTCTGCCGCGCTATTGTAACAATAGTCGTGGGAATCGAATCTTAATGCCTGTATTACAACGTCTTTGTGTACTTCGTCTATAAGTCCGGCACAGAATCAGTTCCCAAGAGCGACTTAATCCGCAATCGGAATTTAGCTTAAGAAGCTAAGCAGCCATTGATTCTTCCTTAAAAGAAGTTTGTCCCCGGGGATGCTTATTACCGAGCCAATTATAACGGCGTGCCGTTCTAAACAAATATTCCATTTAAACGCCTAAAAGTCCCACTTACACGATTTAAAAAGTGCCGCGCCGCATTTCCCAAATTCGACTAGACAATGCGGTAGTTTATAAAGTTATTAATTACCTTTCGAAATAAAAATGCAATGCCGTACACCGAAGCGAATAAATAAATTACAGAGTAGAATTTTTCCGTAATTTCTTAAGTAGAAAGTTCTTTTTTCTCTCCCTCTTCTTCTATTTGGTGGAATTAATAAACAAAAAAATGCCGCCGCGACATTATTGGTATTAAATCCACATATGATTAGCAGTAAGAGGGATTAACAATAGAGTGGAGATGACAGGTTGTATCCAGTACCATTATCTCCGTTGATTTCCACGAAGCATTGTCTTATCAGCTTAAGGCTATTGTGTGTGGTAGAATTTTAATTAATGTTACTTTTTCTCTCAACACTTCTGCTTAGAATATCCGAGACTTAGAGAAGCCCTCGGAGAAATTAATTTCCAAAATTGATGCTATTCTTGATAAGTTTAATATACAACTTAAGTTATCGTAGCATTCAAATATTAAGCAGTAAATTAAAATGAAAAATATGGGTTTTTTGCCTACGAATTACTTTTTAATATTTTAGCGTCATTGAAGAGATTTTCGTTAATCTCTCGGCGCTTCTAAATAAAAAAGGAAAGAATACGTAATAATTAAAAAATCCAAAGGGCATTTTACTGTTACGTTTTAACTATTAGAGGAAAAAAGAAGATAGTAAATTAATACGGTAAACCGACGTTTAAATGCGAAGATTTACAGAAAAGCAGCGAAAGTAATTTACGACGTTAATTAAAATCTTACATGGGTTGTAAAGTTTCATAACTTGGAAATAATTTACAACTTTGTACCGGTGGAAGTTTTATTTAGTTGAAAAGGTTGGAAATTTATGTATTATTAAATGAAGCAAATAATATCCAATATTTATTTGAAAAGCTTTATGTAGAGTCATTACTCATCGGCAGCCAGACCGAAAACGGAACTATCATCATTATTTAAGAAGCATTCGTTATAAATATAAAATTCCTTCTTTAGCAGCCATTCTCATTAATAATCATATTTATTCTTACGAGTGCGCCTCTCCCACCGAATCGATAATATTCCGACACGTTCGTAGAGGGATAAAATAACCAAAGTTTATCAAAAGAAAGCTTTTAAACTATTTGTCGCTATTTCGATATTTAATTAACGTCACTAAGAAATTTTTAAAAGCCTTTCGTTTAATCACGCAATCTTCTTTTCGGATGTAAACAATTTATTACTTCGACATCCTCTTAACGGACTTAAAGTGACGATATCTGCAAAAAAATATTATATTTTTAACTTCTGGACGGTCGAAAAACACCCCTCACGTCTTAAGAGTCTCCGGTATCGCTTTCTGTAAAATACACATTGATTGGGTAAGTGGTTGATAGAATCGTATTACCGGACCAGTGTCTGATGCAGGCGAAGAATAAACTTTACGAATTTAACTTTAAAATCGCTCGTTCTCTGTAGTTTATTTTTTTATATATACAAGCGAGAGCCATCTATTGATTATTTCCTCGCTACTTTCCACACAACGGGCGGTGTTCGAGTTCGGAATCGAATCGAGCGAATTATACAAAATATCTCGTGTTTTCAATTTTTTTAATCAAGATAAAAGCGCTTTATTAACTGTCCGGTTAAAAACTGCAAGGGAAAATGATTCGGTGCCGAGTAAGAAAGAAAACGACGACGACGTCGACTTGTCGGATGACTTTATGCTACATTAACTAGAAAACAGATAAAAACTTTCCGTTTAAATTGTCCGAGTTCGATAAGTATCCATTTGGCTCGAAGAATTTTCTATAATAAATTCCACCTACCGAGTAAATTATTTATATTCGATTTACGAGAAAAGTTTGATCGTTACTCGAAGAATTATAGCATTTTAAGTATCGCCGGCTTTAAACTAAGTAAACGAACGACAAGATTTATTTTATATTAACTTATCCCGAAGATAAATATCCAGATTAAGTTTCTTTGTTTATTTAATTTAGGCGCCGAGTAAAATATTTTTATTTACAAGAATAACAAATTGCGAAGTATGAATGGAACGTTGTATAATTAAATGCACTCCTTAAAGAAGATTTTTTACAATTAAACTCTTCCAAATAAATGAGATCGGCGAATGGTGTTTATTAATAATTTTACCAAGAATCCGAAACGTAATGAATAAACACGAGTTTAGAATCAATTAAATTGTAATCTTTAGTCTATAACTAAAAAGATAATGATGCTATTTATTTCAACCATATTTATTCGTTCTGAACAAAAAAAAATTAATTACAAAACATATTTCTAGGTTAATGTTACCCTAGGTATACAAAATGGCGGCTCGTCTCCGATTCCACCAATCAGAAGACGGGGAACAGCGAAGACGGGGAAGCACGTTCTAACCTAACCTAACCTATTCTAATAAATTACCATAATTATTAAGAACCAAATTATTAGAATAGGTTAGGTTAGGTTAGAACGTGCGTCCCACTTTTCCCCGTCTTCTGATTGGTGGAATCGGAGACGAGCCGCCATTTTGTACACCTAAGGTAACATTAACCACTTTTTTAATTTGCGACGTTCTTTGATAATAATTACAGAAAAGGCGCTTCTTGTATATTCAAATAAAAATTTTATTACATAAATCAGTGGTTAATCTTTGATTTATTAGCTCGGTTTTATTAATTAATTAGAATTTAAAATATTACAGAAATTCTCGAATGAAAACCGATAATTCAATTTCGATAAAAAATGAATTTTCGATTGAAGTGACAAAGAATGGACGACTTTATTTTTTTCAACGTAAACAATCGAAGATTTTTCACAAAGTTTGATCGTTAGAAAAGATATATCGATGTATATCTAGACGTTATTGTGAAGACGACGATTGCCGAACGATGGAGATACAAAGGAAGAGAGAGAAGACCGCCGACAAAGATGGCCGAGAATTCCCGGTTCGTCCTCTTAAATTTGTGGAAAATATCGAAGAAAAAAAAGGGTAACCATTCGAGTATCGTACGAGTTCAACAAATATCGTTAAGTCGTACTAAAATATCCTTATACGTCTCTAAACGCCAATTTACCAGAGAACCGAATTTAAATAGGGAAACAACATTAGATTTGTCTCATAACTAAGTGTTAATATTTGATTACAACTCCGGATCGTATCTCCAGGGTAAGACTACGCCACGCGCTCTACGAATTTTATTATTGTTAAAGTGAAAGCTGAAGTAATAAAAATGACAATGGAAAGTCCGAGTTGAATACTCGAGAACGTCATGAATAATTCAATGAAAACACGAGTTGTCAGAACTAAGGATTTTACATCGGTTTAGATTATTAAAAAAAAAGTTTTTGGCAGCTCCCGTTAGATAAGAAACGAATGTTTAGATTAAATTGTTCCGATAATTCAAATATTTTTCTTTGTTAGTTTAAAAAAATTTTCCATGTTTCCGAACTTTGCCATTTTCATCCGTACAATAATAGTCGAAATAAACAGAGAGAGACATAGAATAACGTTGCCTTTTTTTCTTTTTATGACGTATAGAGAATGTAGAATGTAAAGAGCTTTTCAATCCAAATGGGTCATAAAGGACTTGATTTATTAATTTTTAAAGAAGGAGATTAATAAAATAGGGTGTAATTTGATTTTTACTGCCAAAGAAATTCATTTTTAATCATCGGAAGTTTTCGGAACCGATCGAATCGGACAAATGATAATAATAAAAAGACGAATTGAAAAGAAGCAAATCGAACCGAAGGAAGAAAGATCCTATTGTAGAGTATGAAAAAAGGAAATACTGGTCTGTTCGAAGCGCGTATAAAAGCGTAGTAGACCTATAATGCCAGCTGATATCCAATTCATAGCCTATACTTCCGAAACGACTTTATTTCTTCCATCAATCTGAAGAAAAAAAATAATAATAAATAAAAAATTGTCTCCTCATCAAACTTTCGAGACGAATTACCAGTTAAAACGTCAAAATTACAATTAAAATTACTCGTCTTCTGACTTTTAACTATTCGAGAATTTAAATTATTATCTAATAAATATTAAATATTTATCCTATTCATTAAAGTAGACAATATAATACGTTTGCGCATTTATGCATTAAGTATATAATGTATAAAATATTTCACATTAAACTATCCTATTCCGAGATTAGGAAAAAAAAATTACTAGACGACAAAAATGAGAAAATATAAACTGCATTTTATACAAAGAAAATTCTGTTTTCGTCTTTAAAAAAAAAATAATAATAAATAATCGATAAAAACAGAACTAGTCGAAATGAAAAATAAATTTATTAATCTGTTGTTTTATCTTTATTATTGTCGAACACGTGTTATTTTTTAATCCGAAACAGAAAAAAATGCATTAAAATCTTTGCAATTAGTCAGAATATGATAAACAGTTTGAAGTAATTGAAAGAGATATTTATTATTTTATTTATTTATTCTTTTCGTTACAAACATCTTTCCTTCATTTCTAAATTGTGTTTTATGAGCAAAAATTCTCGCAAGAAATTTCAATTAGTTATTTAATGGCTTCTTTTTGTATTCTTTCATTTCGTAACGTGTTCTTTTGCCAGAGAAAGTTGGAAAAAAAGAAATAAAAATAATATATATAAAAAAAATGAATTCTTTCTAACCAATTCATTTAGTACAAGAGTCTATTAAAGAAAATTGTTTTTCATGAACTGAATAACATCGCTTTCTTTAAACTTGAAAAATTTATTCATGCAAGAATTACTTTCTGAAAAGATGATCGAGTTGATTTTTCTTAAAGAACTAAACATGATGTACATATTGATTTTCTTTTTAATTTTAATAAATATATATAGAAAAAAAACTTTTGTTTCAGGAATGAAATGGGGCATTAAGTCGATGGAAATCGGACTCTAGTAGAAAGGACGACTATTACCTGCGCTACAGTGAACAGGAAGAAGCGATGGTACTTTGTTATTTTCTTTTCATTCCTAATGATATAGAAGCGGTGCCGACTCCTAATGACATCATAACTTTTACAGTTCTTTTTTTATCAATTGATTAGTACGGCCCGGTTGCTCCGGAATACACCGGAAAAGCTTATATACGAGAAATAATAATAATAATAGAATACATCTGTAGTCGCTAAGCATATCGAACTGCTAATACTATTGTTTGTGCCGTAAGTCCTCTTTCGTTTAATCCCGATAAAGTCGACGTAATTAGATCGTCGGTTTTCCGTTCCGAACCGTCCGTAAAAATGAAATTTTAGAAAATTCTAATTGATGGCAACGTGTCGAATATCTGTCGATACCGTTACTTACAATTTTACGTTTTATTTCTCGTCGCGTAACTTCATTTAATGTATAATACATTTAGCATTTTATAAAGGAGCGTGCGGAATTTGACCCGAATCGATATTTGTCAAGGGCAATATGATTTTAGGTCACCGAAATAAAGTATATATCTTTTTCTATTTGCCATTTGTCTTATTGATTTCTCTTAACCTTAGCGGGGATAGATAGCATCCTACCAGTGGAATTTTTTAGACTTTAAGTAAACAGAAGAAAAAAAAAATTAAGAGTTGTAGGACAATGACCTGCAGGAAGAATACGGAGGTTTTGTCGCTATAGCAACAAGATTCGATGGCAGAAGAGAACCGAAACTAAAAAATAAAATAAAAGCCAGAAAACAATTTCTTACAGATCACACGGAGTTTGTCCTTATCCCGTGACTGTTGCTCGGGGGATGAAAATGGAAGTAGAAACAACCTGACACTCGGATTGGTCTAGGTATATCGTCAGCTGGAGACGTGGCGTTACGGCTAGTGACAGGGATTCAATCGCCTGTCCACATCGCCACCACCTTAATAGAGAAAGCTGTCTCTTCTCGGAAGCAGAAAGAGAAACAACAGGTGCGAATATGACTACCTGCCGATTCTCTAATGGTTTGATGTCGTGTGTTAATTTTCTTTTTTTTTCTACGGACTACAGAATTAATTACTGTCTAACTGGTTGCTTCTAAGTAATTACATCGGTGTAAAAAGCCAGTATTGTGAAAGGAGAGAAAAAAAAATATCTTCCCTATACAATAGTGACAATTGATTAGCATTTTGCCATCCTTACAATGACAAATTATTACATCCCGAGATAGCGAATGATTTATTGTCCGTATTTTGCGTTAAACGATTGCGATCTGGGTGAGACGACAATATAATTACACTGGCGAAACACTCGGCAACAATTTCTAACGAGGGCCGTCGGTCCTTCCACCGGGGTGACGAATCGGCAAACACCGAGTTTTCACCATTTGAATTCGTAAGTAAGTAGGACAAACGACGATATTCGTTTAATTTTATCCGTCCGGCATAAAACGGTATTAAAACATCGTTACCTTAATTAACTTATCACCATTGTACAATAGGGAAAATTTATAATATCAAACGAATGGCATTTTCCGTTTACGTCGTGCAGATTAAATTAAAATTATTGCATTACCTGTAAGGCAAATATTAAAAAATATATAAAGACGTCATTTGGATATAAATAAGTAATTAAACCGAGTAAAAAGTTTTAAAGAGTTAAAAGTATATCGTTTAATAAATTTATTGGTTAATGTAACCCTTGGTGCCAAGATGGTGGCTCGTCTCTAATTCCAGCAAGGAAACAGTGGGACGTACTGTACGTTCTAACCTAACCTAACCTATTCTAATAATTTGGTTACTAATAATTATGGTACTTTATTAGAATAGGTTAGGTTAGGTTAGAACGTACTGTACGTCCCACTGTTTCCTTGCTGGAATTAGAGACGAGCCACCATCTTGGCACCAAGGGTTACATTAACCAATTTATTAATTGCGATTTTTAATTAAAAAAAATACTACGAATAAATTAAGTATTTAGACATCGATCATATATTTTATATTATTTTTCATTCCGAAATATTAAAAATATTTTTAAATTAGAAACTTTTGGAAATTTTTCTATGCGAAATTTTAAATTAAGTTTCGGGCAAAAAATACCTTACGTATTTTTAAAGTTTCCGATAATGCAAAAATAAATGTACGACGTTACGTTCTACGGATATTTTAATAAACTCGGACTCGGAGTCGAACGGGAGGAACGAAAAATTCGACAGAAATAATTGGGTAAGATGCAGTCCAGAAGAACTTTAATAAAGTATTTTTGCAGAAGACGGCAGAATTTTCCGTGGAAAGTTCTTCCTTTAAGCGCCATCGATCCGACTACGTCTTCCGCGCCCCGTACGTAATCTATAAATTGCGTGTTACGCGCCCGGCGTAATTGTGACGTTTACCGACGAAGAATTTGGCAGAATTTAGAAGAAATAAAAAAAAAAGAGAAAAGGGAACGAATCGGTTATAGATTCGCGGGGCCTCGGGCAAATTTAAATTAAGGGCCCCCGCGCGCAGTGTCGACTTCAAACACTTTTCTTCGGAGGAATCTCCCATGTCCTGGCCGGTTTTTAACGCCACGTCGGCAATCTAGGGTTCTCGGATACGGTCCGACTTTAAATTTCGATATTCTTACCGCAGTAGCCAGCGTATAAAAGATTGGTTCGGGGCTCTCCGTTAGCGGGGCCCCCGGACAATTGCCAATTTTCCCCGTAAGACGGAAAGAATCTCGATTAAGTCGCGCGAAATATTAATCGAAAGCGAGAAATTCCTTTATCGAGATTAAGTTTTGAATTTTGTAAGATAAAAAAACTTCATTTAATTGGAAAAATTTCTAAATTATCCGTTTTTTTTTCTCCTCCCCCTTTCCTCCTTTTTCCGAAATTTCTAATTACGGTTTCTTTACAGTTTCGTCTTTAATCATTTTTAATTAACCGGGGAAAAAATGGATTATTTTATGGCAAATTTCTATAGATTTCCTAATATTACACTCGTTAAAACAGATAAAAATTATATTAAGCAATAATCTGTCCATCCGACGATTGGAGCCGCCATTTTTTCTCTCGACTTTTTTTAAATCGTTTTAATCCGAAAGAGATTTCCATACCGGGAATTAAAAAAAAAAAAAAAAAAAGAAAGGAAGGAAGTAAGCGCGGGAGCGGAAAGAGAGCGTTATAGTTTGTACAGAAGGAAATTTATACGGGGAGTAATTAAAGCGGAGAGTATAGAATGTTGGGCTTTTGTCAAATCCGATAGCGGAGAGATGGAAGCCGACGCAATCCAGATCCACTTATAATTTGATACGGGAAGAAAGCGGAACGGATATCGGCCGAAATAACCCCGCTAATAGGAGTTTTCTCTCCGTTGACCGCTTCCACGTCCCCGGCCATTAACAGTCGGCATCCGTTCGGAAACGATGCGAACCGACCGTGCGACGTCTAGCGGAAGGGAAGTGGCCACCCCCGCCCGTAAAACATAGAAACTCGACAAAGCCACTTTGGCTTTTGTGACGCCATTGGACGGATGCTCCCGTCGCCCCACAAAATCAACGAAACAATTTTATGTTAAACAGTCGAACGGAAAATACACCTCGGAAGACGAAAACTCCCGTGTTTACGTTCTGTTGCCAATTCTACCTGCCGTCCGGAAATAATAAATATCGTTTTTCGCCGGATTCTGTGGCCCGCATCCATCGATTAACGCGACTATTTTAAATATCGAGAAGGGATTTAAAATACACGCCGTCTTTTTGTTTTTTTTTTCCTCTCTCTATTTACAAATCCCGGGGCGCTACTAATTATAAAACGGGATACTTAAAAACATCTGCCGCCCGTGTACCACTCGCACGCGACTATTATTATCCCGTATAAAATCCCGACGAATGGCTACCGTCCGGCTCTTTGATAAATGCAATTCGTAAACGTCGTTTGGCCCAAAATGTTTAGAATAACCCACGATTTTCCGGTTAAAAATACACGATTGGCCAGATTTGTAACCACCCCGGGACGGTCGGAATATGCAAATTAGAACCGCGGATCTAGTTACGTTCCTCGATGGCGGCGTGGGACCGCGGTTAAACGTCGGTGGTGGGGAGATTATATTTCGGAGTCCGGTTCTACGTTTCGTTTTTTTTTTGTTTACGTCCGACCGAAACTTCGCTCCTTCCCCGTCGTGAAGTTACAAAAATTGGCCGCGAGACTTATTTATTGGCCGACGATTGAATCTGTCGAAGGAATAAATACTTCGTTACTCTTACGGTTTCTAGGGGAAATAATTCAGTTTCTCCGTTTTCTCATTTGCGTATCATTTCGAATTCTCCGGCCAAACTTTCTTTTTTTATTTCTGTATTACGAATTGCGCTTAAATCTTTAAAACGGAGAAAGACAATCCGTTCGAGTCCCGTTTTTCTTCGGCTATTCTTCAATTTTTTAAAAAAGATTTATAGTAATTTGACTTTTTTTCCGTTCATAAAACTGAAATGGCCGATGGAATTTGCTAAGAGGATTCAAATTTAATTGAATTGTTACAAACGAAAAGTAACCAGTTTTTCGGACGTCCTAATTGGATTAGCTTGTTTTTTCCAATTTTTTAAAACTCCTTATCGCTAATGTATTAAAATCTTTCTATTTCGACAATATTTTTACGACGTGTTAGCTTCGTAATTAAAAAAAAAAATTAACGTAATTACAACCGAACAATACGTATACATTTGGAAATTTTTTAAATTAAACGTATAATTTATTCGAATTTACGCGGCTAAAAATCCTCACTTTTCGACCGATTTTGGGTTAATGTTACCTTAGGTGCCAAGATGGCGGCTCGTCTCCGATTCCAGCGAGGAAACAGTGGGGTCGCACGTTCTAACGGTTAGAACGTGCGTCCCCACTGTTTCCTCGCTGGAATCGAGACGAGCCGCCATCTTGGCACCTAAGGTAACATTAACCGAATTTCGAATGCAAATTTGGCCTTATTCGTCTCCCATTTCTGTTACTTCGATGTATCGAACGTAATAAAAGTTATTTTAAATCTTCGTGTTGTAGAACACGGAAGAATTATTTAAAAATTTAGACGTAATAAAATTAAAACTCCCAGATGGGAGTCGATAGAGATCGATTCCTCCTACCCTAATAACGTATCCGAGAAATAAGGAAGAAAAGTTTTCGAATCCTTATTCGAAAGGCGGAAGAGAATAAAGCTTAAGAAATTTGAAAAGGTTAGAGGAAGGAGAAAAAAAAGAAGCTACATCCAATATATAGTTAAGCCGACTTGTGGCTGGTTACATCTGCTACTGCAGCCATTCTCGGTAATAAGACAACATCGATCCTCCACTTTTGCCCGAGGGGTATTCTGTAAATTTCTTTTTCTTTTCCCAAAACTTCCAACAAAACAATTTCCCAATTGAAAAATATATATATATATATATAAGTTTATATATCGAAAAAATTTTTCTTTCCAGGGAAACTATTTTCAAATCTTTTTAATGAAGGAGTATCGTGCTAAATAATACCCCGTCGAAAATCCTATAAAAGTTTGCGGAAGAAATCAAAAATAAAACGATCGATAATGCATTAAAGGAATTTCGGTGTCATTTCGTAAACTAACATCGAAGATTCGATTTTTTCAATTTACCGTCTCTTAATAGATAAGAACAATCGCTTCACCCTCTTCCTCTAATTTTAATTCGTAAAAAACTCGTCATTTAACTTTGATTTCCATTTGCAGATTCCCACAGACCAACCGTTTCTTTCGTTCGTCGGCCATTTTTTCCCTCTACGCCAAGTCATCGCCCATTGATTAGGTTCATATTCGATACGTTTTAACTTTATCGGCTTTTTTTTTTTTGAACGATTACTCGAAGAATCTACAGTTACTCGAGAATTTCAAAGAGTCGGAGAAGAAAAATTTGCCTAAAGTCGGATAGTCGGAGGATTATTATTATTATTATTTTCCGGATATAATCGAGAAATAATTGAATTATGTAGGCGATGCGAGTAGAGATAAATTCAATTACCTCGGAAATAAATGATAAATTAAGATATTAAGGACGAAACAAACAAGACTCTTCGTTATAAAATGTAATAAAGAAAGCGTCTTTTGTTACCGGCGGGACATTAACGACCGCCATTACGTACGAGACGAATTTGTTCAATTTGTTGCTCGGAAAATATTTCCGTATTTAACAATAAGACGGAAGAGACAATGAAAAATGTCGACGAACGGCTTCTTATATCTCCACCATTATTTCTCGGACATTATCGAATGAGACGATTGGATCTTTTCGCTAATGCCACATCGTCACGAGTTTCCTATCCGTCCAGTTTTCTAAGCACCTCTTCCAACGTTTCGTTCCTGCCTACCTTACGGATAAAATGCCGTTTCTATTATATATTTACAGTTGGAAACACTACAGAAGTGGAAATTTCGGTAATGTTACCTATGGTTCCAAAATGGCGGCTCGTCTCCGAATCCAGCAATCGGAAGACGGGGAACGGTGGGGACGCGCGTTCTAACCTAACCTAACCTATTCTAATAATTTGGTTGCTAATAATTATAATAATTTATTAGAATAGGTTAGGTTAGGTTAGGTTAGAACGCGCGTCCCCGCCGTCCCCTGTCTTCCGATTGCTGGAATCGGAGACGAGCCTCCATTTTGGAACCATAGGTAACATTAACCGAAATTTCCAAGTAAATATTAAAAAGTAGTGTGGCATTCGTCTCGTGGCGTAAAATCCCGATGGCGATTTAGATACCATCCGCCAAAGAATGAGTATTTTTCAAACGTGGCTCCATCTAGCGATTTTAACGTAAATCGGAAATACGGGTCTTCAGTTGAATAAAAAAAAAAAAATCTCCCCTAAAATGGAATACGAAATGCCGATGAAATTGGCATAAACAATATAGATTTAAACTGGAAATTTCTAAATACGTGGTCGTTTCTAGGTACGGGTTATCTCACTATTGTTAGAGGTTCGATTACGCGAATAAAAGAATTGTAAAGAAGTTACTCGGCACGCTGGCGCTCCGTTAGTCGACAAAATTCGAAGAGACAATAGTACCGGTGTGCAGACTTTAAGCACGAGATAGACTCGCGACATCAATTTCGCTCGGTCCTCGACCTTACACCCAAAATCTATAGACGAAAACGAAATACGCAATAATCGGAAATAAACATCCGCTTCCGGTCGTCTAAAGTGGATAAATGCGATTTTTGTAAGAGACGAAACAGAAGCGCCTAAGACACCGGTCTTTAATATTGTTAATTTAATTCCAGATTTCGATCGATCGCCATTTTGCGGGAAGAAAACGAATAGGACGAGCCATCTTCGTCATTAATAAGATAAAGTAAGTTATATATATTTTTAATTACACCTATATATAGGCCTATATATGTTATCGAAGATAAGGAAAGATTAACTCTCGGCCGAAAATAAATTTTAGCCACGGGAGAAAAAATGAACTTGGAAAGTTTATCGAAAAAAAAAAAGAACGGCCTTTAAAACAGTCTTTAAGAACCTTATCGTCGAAGACGTAGTTTATCATCCGAAAAAGCGCTCGGTCTTTGGGATTACACAAGGGCTGTCATCTAACCTATCCGGCTATAATTACCCTCGACCGGAACACGACAATAAACCAGTGCTTTAACTCACAAACTTCCACCGGAGTTTTTCCTTCCGACATCTCCACGTCTCTGGAGACGACCACTTTTTCTCCTCCCGCTTTCAGACGGGGAGAAGTTACGTGACGTCATTATTCGTGACTTACAAGGCGATTTTTTGCAAAATTCTTTCGAACATTTCGATAAAAACTAAATGATTTCCGAGTGTCTTCCGTTTTAACTCGATCCCATCTCCTCTTTCCAAACACATTCGAAAATGACGTTAAAAATTAAAGAAGATAATGGCCGCGTTTTGTACCGGAGAGACGGAATACGGAATAAAATTCCGAAGACATTGAAAATGCAATTTTGCTTTCTTCTCTCTTATTGTTTTTGTCCCGGTAAGAAAAGCGAGGAGAATTTTTTTCTTCTTCTTTTTCGGTAAGGCGGTGCCGTAATGAAGAGTGTTTTTTTTCTTTCTTTCTTTCCTTTCTTACGTGTTCTATCGGAGTAATGGCCAAAGAAGGAAGATCCGTCCGATACCGTAAGCTCTTCATCTATTTAATCCCGATATATAGAAGAGAAATATGTAAACATTGGGAGATGGAAGCTGGGTTAATCCATTATTTCTCTCGTAAGGGCGGAACACTAAGTTTGCTTCGGGCGACTCTACTTATTTGTATTGAAAATGAATTCTTGTTTACTTTACTAGAAGTAAAAGTTGGTTGTTTGACTTAAAAGATGTACCGTCGTCTATATTGAAAATACATACACCAGAAATTTAAAAATACGAAATGGAAATTTGTAAATTTAACAAATCTTACCGGACGAATAGTCTGATATATAAAAGCGAAATTACGTAATTAATTACAATGGAAGGAACAGAAATATTATATTACGTTTCGATCTTATCTCCGGAGTAGAGTGTTAAAGAAATAAATAAATAAAAAACTGCTTATATAGTTGTCAAAGACAGTAAAAATCGACACGGTTAGAAAGAAGAAAAAGTCGGAAGCACAAAACTTTATTTTTTGTTCGGACCCTATTATTGGGAGATGATTGATGTCGTTCTGCGGTCGAAGTAGAACGGAGACAGAAACCGTATTGATATTTCTGTTGACTTTTGTGTCTATTCCACTCTACTTACATTCCTTTTGTTTTTCTCTTCGTACGATTCCATTAATACTTATAAAACGTTCGAGTTATTCCGACCGTTTACGGTGTCCGGAATTTAAAACGTGGGTGGTAAAATCCAAAATGGCACCTCCGCTTTCCCGGTGGAGTCGCTTTAAGTCAAATATTCGCTTAATTATAAGCGCGAACGAAGTTAGGTGGAGCCGGACGAATCCGGAAAAGGCGCTTTGTTATTATCTTTAAGGATCATTAGCTATAATTGCCACCGGATAGATAAAAATTAGATAATTGAAGATCATTACAGTGGACATTGTCGACTCAATCGACACTCGGCAACTTTCTTCATAGTCGAGTTGCAGCAGAGTCGCACGCGTGATTGCTTCGACATTTTATACTCATTGATCTTAGATGGCAAAGCAATTTCTAAAGATTGGAATTTTTTCTCTTCCACTTTCCAGAAAATATTTCCTTCTCCTCGATATATTCTTTTTCTTTCCTTTTTATACACGGTTTACAATTTCTTCGACTGGCAAAATTTTAAGTTATTAAATAAAGAAAGGGAGAATAAATTTACGCGGACAGAAATTCGTAATGAATATAAATTTGACAAAAGAACGGCTCGACTCGTCTTTAGCTCCCTCCGCTAAAAAACAAAAGTATAATTTCGAATATATTAATGCCGTTTGTGACATTATCCGTTATAAATCTCAATTATAAACATTTCCAAATTTAATAAATGAACGATTCCGGTAGAAAACACGCTCGGTTTTTCTCTACCGACCGAAACAATGGAGTATATCGCCTGGTGTGACGTATACGGTATCGCGAATAAATATCATTTGACCGAATTGAAAAAAAATCCCGTGTTTTCGCACAATTTTTAATTAATAAATTCTCGAAATACTTGGAATATTTTATTACTTTTCAATCATTTTAATACGAGTAAAAAAATTAAAAAAACACTTATTTACCAGAACAATACACTCTAGTGTTTTTAACGAATTTTAAGGGGGTGGGAAAACACAAAAACGAGAAAATATTGCCGAGAAGACGGCGATATAATTGACAAATTTGGCAAAAATAATTTTAAATTTTAATTTTTTGAAAATAATTCTAGGGCCGAGCTATTAATTGTCGTGTTTTATTAACGATTCGGAACACGAAACGAATAGCGTGATATCTAATTCTTTAAACTTCTTTGTAATTGTTTTAATTGTTTTCATGAATTGTTCGGTGATTAATTATCCAAAAACTTAAGTAAAATCGGACTTAAAACGTCTTACTTTTCCAACCGAATTTTTAAAAATGGAAATTCTCGGATCAAAGTTTGAGCGAAAGAAGTAAAAAAAAAACAAAAAAAAAAACATATTTGGCACATGTATTAATGTACGAAATATTTGTTTAACAGAAAAACATATTTCTATTTACGTACGAAGACGGGATACGTTTCTAGTTTATATTAAATAAAGTAGAAACATATTTCGTCTTCACACGAAGCTTCCAGCTTTATAAAATCCATACATTCATGACGTAGATCCATAACACGCCGGTGTAGAAAACAATAGATGAGTTATTTATAAATGTACCTTCCGAGACCAATTCCCTACTTGTTTACTATCCGTAACAACTATCGACTAAAAATCCAGCCACGAGTTGCTTAACTTTTCCGGCAATATTGGTGGCGCCATCTGTTACGATATTTTATTAAAAAACTTTCTACATTTTTAACTATTATAAAATGGGGGAGAACTTAATTTTCGGGGTAGGGATGAGTTCTATAAAAAATTTTAAATGCTAATAACGGTTAAAATCGTCATTAAATCCGACCTTACCGGAGTTACACGCGACCTCCGTTATCTCCCCACCCCTTCGACCTTTAACCGCCAAAATTTAATAGAGTCAATCCCTCTAATACTCAAACCTCCCGGCAAAATTTCAGACATTTTCGACAAAAATCATGGGAGTTATTTGGCTCGAAAGAGGAAGAACAAAATCGTGCCCCCCCACACTCATACACACACTAACATCCGTATGGATGTAACGCGGCTTGTAAATTTTTCGTTCGGATTTTCCAAATTTTATTCTTTTCGGTGCCAAAAGTATTTATAATATTAAAATTTTAAAAATGCAATTCGATTGTCCGAATTAAAACAATTTTGTATTAATTTACTGCGAGAACATCCGACGTCGAAGCATTTTGTGAGGATTGAATTATTCATTTCACGACCGGGCAAAACTCGCCTTATATTTTTTCATTAGGAACGACTGGCGAAAACGTTTTGGTTATTTTTAAGGAAACATTATCGAACGGCATTCGGATTCTCTCACCCCTTCGAATAATGCGATTACACGTAATAAATAACTATGGTACACTAGAACATTTAATACTTTAAATAAAATATAGAATTAGCGATAATTAATGACTTATTGTCCAGGATTATTGGCCGTCAAAGACACTCAAAATTTGATTTGACTGTCAAGAATTTCTATTCCGTCGAAAATACTTTACCAAATAAAAGTTTAACGAGAAATTATAACGTCGGACACTCACTCGAAACTCATTAATAACGTTGGAATTATTTTTCGAAAGGCCCGTTACATTTATAAAATATCCAAAAAGGTACGTTCGCGTTGTGTAGTGTATACAATAATCAATTATTCGGGAGTGAGAAAAGAGAAATTTTATATTTGTTCGCTTTATGTTCCGAATGACATCTCATCCTTATCGAATTCCGTATTGGAAAGTTCACTTTCTTTTCCGTGAAAAATATAATTAGTCTATCAAAATAAACGGTGTATCATTTTCCAACGATATAATATACTAGGCTTGTTTACCAGCTGCCACGCTTTGATAACGTGACGTCGATGCATTGCGAAAAGTAACACCGCTGGCGCCATCCGGTGAGAAATTTTAAGATTATTTTTATTTTCAGAATTATTTATTTTTCTTCTCCAAAACTTTAACGCCGCCGGCATCATAAAAACGGTAAAATTATAAAGGCGAGCGATTTAAATTCAAATTTTTTCTTAAATTAGCGGGCCAAGAAAGAAAGAAAGCTCGTCCCGGACTCTTAATTAAACCGTAACGGAATATTACTAAAAAATTAATATAACAAAAGTTTTATTTGTAGACGTGAAAGACACTCGTGCCGTACGATGCAGGGAATCATCCAACTCTAAAGGGATGTTCAAACAGTGCGGGACAAAGAATTAGTTAGGGCAATTAGTAAATTCTTACCGTGCCGAAATTCGCAAAGATTCCCATAAGGCATCGTTCCCGCCTGGTAAAGCAGTTCGGCAAAAAATGTACGTTCTGACAATGAGTCATAACGGTCACCGTAGCTGTTAAGAATGGCGTTCGATAGTCGAGGCCAATGTCATACTCGGAACTCGGCCGAAATACGTGTGCCTGTGCAAAAGGAAACGATCTCTGAGATTCCAGCAACAACGCCGAAAATGCCGAAGTGGTACTAACTTGTTATAATGGAAATATCTTCCGCATGTTCGACCATACCAGATTTAGTTGCTTTTGATCTGCTAAATATTTCTGTGTACGGCGTTGAATAGGGTTACTTTGATTACCATTACTCGGTATTTTAATAAAATTGATAAAAATCAACACGAAATATTTTACTGGAAACACGACAGGTACAGTATACTGACAGGTAAAATAATGACATTTTTACGCGTAACTGATAAAATCTAATACTTAATACGAGCAATTATTCATTGTGACATAGTCACAATGCCAGGCTGCAATTTCTGGCCACCTGAAATTAGTAGTGAAATTCTTCTCTATTATTATGTTATTTGGAAAATTTTGTTCTACGCGATTAATCTCAGTGCTATGCCGGACCGAAGTCAAAGTGTAACTACAGTAAATGATTACTGTGACTAAGCGCTGTTTGTGTATGTAACTGGATTCAAAATTTATCCACGTAACAATCCTGTTTTACAATCGAGCCGTTTGTCACATTGCCGCTAAAATTGTACTACCGCTTTTTTCAATACTGTACTTGTGTTCTTTGAGACGTATCGCGAAATTTCTTTGTGTAACACTCACGTAATCTTTTCTCACTCTCAAAGCCAAATATCAGGTTACGTTTCAAAATTAGGAGAGAGTTTTCCAAAAACTGAAAAAAATTAAACCCGGTATTGAAAAATAATGAAGAGAACGTTGTTTATAATAAGAGGTACACAGTAGAGTCTCTACAGTCCGTTAAATCCAGTAATCCGACAATCTGCTGTTATCCGTTGGTCCGACATATGTCGGATTACAGAGACTATACTGTATTTGCGTAAATAGACGACCGTTGGTGGGATATGCGTTTGCCAAATTACGAACAAACGATCACCCATCAGCCGTGAACGGATACATTCGAACGTACGAAGAACGTATGGAATTCGAACAAAATCCCGCGTGGAATTCGACGAAAGTTACGTGAGCGTGGTTATGAGTACAATGCATCGCCGATATGTAAAATGCTAAGACGTAAAAACGTTTTAGCATTTTACGCGGTGTATGGTATATCTAATAGCCAGTCGATATTTTATGATGGAACGGATTTTAATCTCTTTTGTCATAAACACTACAGACACTCACCGAAAGGGACGACTACTACTGTTATCCGCCCCAGCCAAAGAGACGGGAACGTCAATGTAATAGCCATTCCAAGTGTTAAGATACGAAATTTGGCACTGTAGTTTGTATACATATAAGGGACACTGATGGTATCAAATTTTGGTGGTGAAATGTCCAGACGATGGAGAGATAGAAGTGTGTCACGTATCATATCTCGAGAGGGGTCGGACTTGATGAAAATTTTACTTGTTAGCATTTGCAGTTTTTTTTTTTTCTTATAAAACTCTTCTACCCTCAAAATTAACTTTTTGTCATTTTATAATTAAAAATATAGAAAATTTTTATAACACAATCTCGTAATAGATGGCGCCACATACAATATTATTTATTTATTACGATTAATAATATAAAAGTTATTTTAAAATAAAACTTCATTATATATATATAATAAATTTGAAATAATTGACAGAAAAAATTGACTAAAAGCTAAAAATTAAGGCTAACGATAGAGAGCGACGGAGAACAGGATGATGATAAACTCCAAGAACCTGTCACGAAGACAAAACACTAGAGAGAGAAATAGGTGATAAGCGATATATGAGTATAATAAAAAGAGATGCTCCTCGATTTACGATAGCCGATGCGAGTGAAGCGAAAGCGCGGGAAAACGGTTAGAATTTGAACTCAAGCTGCTCTACTGATGCGTTAATTATCTTTTTTGAAACTTTTTTATATATACCATCTTATATTTTCTCGTGTTTTACAGTATACCCGATGTATGTAATACCGTATGTCTGCAAATCGCCACACTGTGTCTTGTCTCCCGCTACTGGTGAGAACAGGAAGGCTATTACTCTCAATGAGAAACATCTAAGCATAACAATTATGGCGATCGCTCGTCAGTTTGGGCTACTGCAGTCAAAGGCAACCCAAACTCAAAGATTCCCGGTAAATTGACTTGTAGTTTGGACGTAGTATTGGGGGGGAATACTGTAAATTGATTTCAGGCCATTCGTACAGCAATGAGTTGTGCAGTTGTCTACAAACAGGAGAATTTGTCACTTTTTCAACAATAAATTTAATTTCCAGTTCTTCAGCTCACTCTGTGTACAGCTCAGAAGTCGTCTAGACCTTTTATTGGATCTGTAGTCCACTGGAGGCGTTTTAATCCCTTTGAAACAATGCGGCATTTTTGATTTTCCAATAACGACCAGCTTTATCTTCTCACTTCCGTCCACATTACACAGTGGCAGATTATCGCATAGTACATCAGTACAATTCTCAATAAATTTTATTGTTGCTTCGCGACTCAGTTTAATATATAAAAAAATTAGATTTTATGACAGAATTTCGGGGTTTTCGCGTCTGTCTTTTTATAGACAGATCTGCATTTTGCACTTAATCCGTTCCAGGTGCACGTCCGTTAAGTGAAACGTCCGTTATACGAAACGCATTTTCCCATAGAAATACACGTTAAAACACCTAATTCGTTCCGCAGCATAAAATAACCGTACTGTATCATAAAAAATGAACATGGGGTGCGTTCTTTTATTCCTCCGCGTAACTCTGCGCAAGCGACATCCGTTTAAAAATTCCCGCGGAACGCGTTCCTAAATTCCGGTGGGAGTGCGCGCCGTCGAACGGCAATAACGGCCGCTCGTAGCAGTAGTTTACGGTGGAAAGCAACACGGCGTCCTCCGTGGCTCAGATAGTTCCGTTTCCGGGTCCATTATGTGGTTTTATGAATGAGAATTTAGAAATTGTGAAAGCGCGAGTTAGCGCACGCGGTGATGTAAGTGTCTTTACGAATTTTTTTCGAATGATAGCTGGCATTCTAATTTTTTCGTGGCTGTTTTGAATGCTCTTTCAACAAATAATCCATTTTACGGTTAAATTTTACTATTGGGGCCCTTCTTTTGACTTTAAAAGCTCATATTTTAGAATTATAGATTCGCATCACGATACTATCGATAGCGCGGGCGCCGCCATCTTTCTTTCTTTCACCGTCGTTCCTAAATGCCTACAAACAGTAGCGCACTCCCGTAGTAGCGGAGACGCAGAGCGACCGCTATTAAAGAACGCACCCATGGAGCAGTCACCAATTAAGCCGAAAGTCCGTTGTTCGCAGCCAGTCCGTTGCTCGAGTCACGTAAAGGCCAAACAGAAAGGCCGTTGTTCGCAGCGTCCATTATTCGAGGCGTACGTTATACGAGGTACCACTGTACACTATAGTAAATATATTTTTTCATACTTTTCGGTTATCCGTTTTTTCAGTTATCCGACCAACCCCAGTCCCCAATTGAAGTCGGATAACCGATGCTCTATTGTAGATTTGAGTAGGATTCGACTTAAATGGAGCAACGTAGAATTTTCTGGAACTATTATTTCTATATTGTTGCTGGCTGCAATTTTTTTTCAAATTGCAGCCCAATAACAATATAGAAACGTCGATTCGTTGCTAAAGATAAAGATTACGTGCTGCCAATTCGTAACAGTCCACCTTTCTCCGTCATGGCACTACGTCAAACGAAGCCGACGTTGTTAGGGTGCCGATGGTGCGAGAAAAGAGAAGGTTCTGTAGCGATGCTTCCATCTGTCTCTAGATAGTAGACAAGTCGCCGTCGCAGCTATTCGTAATTGTCTCACTATCAAAAGATCGTCTCTCCTCGTCCTTTTTATGTCTGGAGTGTTCAGACTCTACCCGCATATATGTGGGCTCTCACCTATTCACTGTCCTAACGTGTCTTCGCAATCAGATCAAATGCCCCAGATGGCAAACAATTCGGCGAAATGTATTCCTCACGAGAAGCCATGGCGAGCAAGTGCCACAGGGCGACAGTAAATCGTCCTAATCCCACTGCAACTGACTCGAAACGTTTTAAAACTTCAGACATATTTAGTAGTTATTGTGTTAATATAAAGTAATAAATTATCAAATGGCTAACGGCATTTACCTGTAACGCGACTGAAGAAATTTCTCCAACGGTCTCGATTTAATCTTCGAGTCATAAGAAAGCCGAATTTACATTCCTTTAATTCCTCAAGGAACATCAGCATTGCATTTAGTGTTAGTACCCATCCCGTATGAAATTCTATATTGGGAAGTTTTTAATTCTGATCTGTATTGTTTTCTAATGAAATCTCCATTGGGGAATTTCGTTAATAAATGATTTCCGTAATGTGATACGTGGAGAAGAATCTTGCAATGCACAATGAAAGGGTTTTTCCACGCATTGGTTTTATTGTTTCTTCATTTACAGAATCAAATGAATTGTTATTATTCGATATTTGGTCACAAATTATTTTATATCGGTAATAATTTCCAACAAGTAATTTCCTGGCACTCCACTTCCAGAAATGAAAAACCCTAATGGAAACTTTTTATTACCTTTTAGGCAGAGAATCATTAATACGAGTGCTTGATTTGCAATAAATTGAGTTCGTCCGAGGTACCAAAATCTTCGAACCCTGTCGAATTATAAGATAACAATGGCTTCATAGATTTTAATAATTAAAACAAAACATCTATCAGACACGGCTTTTTTCGTTAGTTTTTCTAATGCCTCAATAATTTTATTATTTATGCCTTCTTTCATAAATATTCTAGAAATAAAATTTTTTAAGGTGAGGGATTTAGGTAAATTTTTAATTAACCTAATCCCTAATTAATTTTTTTACGGATTAATTTTTCAAGAGTGTTAAATGCAGATTTACTTTCGCACAAAGTATTATAAACAACCACCTTCTTCCATTGTGTATCGTCTCTGTATTGTGTATCGCCGTACTTTCCCGTCTTTGTTATATATAATAGATGGAAAGTACTGTACTGCGATGGATCGAAAAATGATACTCAAGATTTTTACATTTTTGGACTCGGAGGACCGCGAAACGTCGAGAAATGCAAAAAAAAAAAAATTCGAGGATTTTTTATGTGTATGGATACTTATGTGTGTGTGTTGGGCACGATTTTGTTCACCTTCTTTGAAGCTTAATAACTCCTGTGCTTTTTGTCGAAAATTTCCGAAATTTTGCAGGGAGGTTTATATATTAGGGGGGTCGATCCTATTAAATTTTGGTAACTAAAGGTCGAAGGGATGGGGAGATATGAGGGGTCGTTTTTCGTATCCCGAGTAGAAGAGGATTTAATGACGATTTTATAGGTTATTAGCATTTACAATTTTTTTCTTTTTTTATAAAACTTATCCCTACTCTCAAAACATTAGCCTTTCACACGTTAATGGCAATGAACTGTTTTTAATGTTGACTTCGTGTGTTTCTTCAGTTATTTGTAAGAAATCGCTTTTACCATGTAATTGTGTCGAGATATGAGTGGCAACATAAGAATTTTTCGAACTGTTTTACAGTAAATTACAATCTATTTCAGATGTATTATTGTTGATAAATACGTTTTTTTACACGATTCGGGCTTAGAAAACATTGGATACTCCAGCATTAAATAAAAATATATATCAGATAATGTTTCGTTTTATTTGTTTTCAACAGGTTTCACAGAGTGAATACGTCAGACGTCAGTGTCACACGAATATCTTTACCGAATTCATTGAATTAGCCTACATCCTTGCCTATGGAAAGTTAAGTCAAAAGATTACAGCGATAGAGACAAAAATAATCAATTATATGCCGTTCTGGTCAACAAATTACAGGAAGTGGATCGTGGAATACGAAGGAAACGGTCGAGAAATTCCGAACGTTCTGGAGTTTGTGCAGAGGACATTCACAAGTTTTCTCTGTGGTATTTTACCTTCTTTCGTTCCTAAATGACGAAGAAAACCCAGAGAAACAATCAGCGATATAGAGAATGCTTCAGAAATCAGTGGCGCGTTATAGCTTCGTGGGGTCCGGGCAAATTTAAATTAGGAAGCCTCGTGTGCTGACTTCAAACATTTTTCTTCGGGGGAGTTTTCGGAAAATTCCCTGGTATCCTTATTCGTTTTTAATGCCTCCTCTGGCCGGTTTTAATGGCTGTTTGAAGAACTCGAAATCGAGATCCCATTATCCCGAACAACACGTTCGGGATAATGGGATCTCGATTTCGAGTTTGACCGTTTCGAGTTCGACCGATTTTCGACCGTTGCGCGACGTGTCGTTGAAAACACTTCAACGACACGTCGCGCAACAGTCGAAAATCACAGCCAGCGAAATTATTTTGTCATTTCAAATTAATGTAGTGTAGTAATGTACTGTACTGGTACAGTAATACAACTCTAACGAGTAAGATGTTGAAACACAACAACTACAGTTTAATCGGCATAAACACTTTAGTATTTGCCACGATAGTATTTGCCAGCCATTATAATGGCTGACAAATAATATTCGATAATTGACACCTTCGTTAGCCGGTTCTGTCGATCTAACGGGCACGTTTCTAACGTCTCGTGGAATTTCAGTGCTTTTTTTGGCACTTTTCTTCTTGGGGCGCTTATCGGGAATCGTAAGAAATGAAAAGGCTCTTTTAAAGTTCCTGGAATTAAATGCTTTAAAATATTTAGCATCTTTAAATCCCATCTCTATGAAATTTATCCCGAATTTTCTTTTTCTTTGATTTTGCTGTTTCTTTATCAGGTTGTCTACTTTCTATACGCAATATGCAAATTACATTGCAAAGCCTTTATTTAGGCACGGATGCCGAATATACCAAATGCCAAACTTTCTTCGTTTACGGCCATTATGACACACTTAACTAAGTGGTCATTTCTTCGGATGATGCTCCGCAAATGCCCGGCTGTATCGGCCAATCGGCTGCAAAGTTTTCCATCTTTCATCGTTAAATTCAGCTCGAAAAAAGAAATGATTGTATTTGCTTTTTATACGGAACAAAGTCGTTTATTTCAACTCTTTATTAACTCTTGAATTTCTTTTTTGAAATGATTTTTATTGGACGACATTTAAATAAAGTTCTAAAGAATTTACTTCGGTAGAATTATCAAAGTTTTCAATAGTTTTAAGCTTTTTCCTTTTATTTTCTGATATGTTAACACCCACGTTATTACCACTCATTCTACGAACGATAGACGTTAGACGACCGTACACAGACTTCGTAGTTCTTAAAAAGTGGTATTCGGACGAGATACGTAGAGCGTGGTACGTAGTCGTGGTACATAGTACTAGCACACAGTGTCTTGTGTACTTTGTGACTAGTACGTGGTACGTAGTTGTGATACAGACCTCACGGTATATGTTCTCAATACTAACTGCTAAATAGTGGTTGCGGTACGATGTACACGGTGTTCGGTCGTAACTTCTGACATACAACTCTTAAGAATTAGCACCCATTCCTGGAATTAAACGCTTTAAAATATTTTGCAAGGATAATTGGCTACACCAAATATCCTCGCTTCTTGTGCCTCTGGGATAGTAGAGACAAAACACACCACTGGGTTAGAAAAGAGTGGCCTAAGAGAGAAAACATGGACGTTGGAGAAAAAAATGTCATTAACGACCCCTTAGTTGAACGAAAGAAAATCATCTTTCCTCCACTGCATATCAAGCTAGGCCTAATGAAGTTGTTTGTAAAGGCTCTTGATAAGAACGGATCACGCCTTGCATGTATAGGGAAAAAATGCCTCAGTTGAATACGGAAAAAATTAAAGCAGGAATATTTGACGGCCCACAAATAAGACAACTCATTAACGATCCCGCCGAGCGAAAAGCCTGGACTTCGTTTATTGCAGTTGTCAGAAATTTTCTAGGCAAACGCAAAGCTGAAAACTATGCTGAACTGGTAAACGAGATGTTTAACAGTTTCAAATCCCTTGAATCCCCTGAAAATTTAGGAGACACCAGTAAAGAACAAGGCGAAAGGTTTCACCAGGATATTAAAACTATGGAGGACCGCTACCAAGGAAGATGGGGTACGCGTATGATGGCAGATTACTACTGGACTGCTCCAAAATACATTCACGAAAGTCACGGAAAAAAAGCTTTCCGAATGTGTAACTATTTAGTTTTATCCATGACTTTTTCCTCTATCTTTGTATAGGATATTTGCATAATATAATAATAAAGATTCCGTGTTTAGCTTTTTTATTCGATTCATGGATTTAACTTAAGATATAGCATTTTAGCAAAATATACATTTCAATACGTAAAAAATTAGAGAAAAAAGAAGCCGCAATTTATAACCGAAACGATCGCGGTTGAAAATATGCGCAAAATAAAATACGCAAATATTTATTACTTTTAAGAGCGATAAATTAAAATAAAGTTAATTTTAAAATATTGGAAATATTTCTTATATTAATTCTTAAAAGAATTACAATATTAACTAGACCGACTTGTTTTTATTTCGAATCGACAACGGCAGATGGCAGCACGAATAATTTAATTATTTCTGGTAACAAGGAAAGAATAAAAATTCAAATAAACAGGAAAATTGCGAAACGCGTCGGCGAAATATTTCGGGATAATAATTTGCGAAATTCCAAGAAAAAAAAAATCAACGGAATAAATAAAGAAACGAAAGGCGGAACAACGTGTCGCCATCTATCGATCGATGATCGGACTATCGTTCCAAAAAGTCAATTTTATTTAATATTATATCGGCGGTGGGCTTTTACCCTTAATTGACAAAAACTTTTATCCTCCATAATCAATTTAAATAATTTAAAAAAGGCAATTAAGGCGACACGTTAGAGCGAGTAATCGATGGGAGAGGAACTTTTCCGGCGATTCACACTTTGGCCCGTCTCAAATCCGGGACCGAAATGTATAAAATTCGATTTAAATTTACGCGGTAACAAATTTCTCGTTTTCTCCGTCGAGATCGATAGCTAAACTCAATTAATTCCGTTACGTAACGGTTTCCGTCTTCGAATTCCTTCCGTAATTTCTGTTTAAAACAAATAAATCCGCAGGAAAAAACACTCTTTTAATATTTTATATGTAGTTACGAGCCAAACGAAAAGAAAACACAATAATAATTAATATTTGCCGAACTCATCGATGCTTCTTCTCCCGGTATTTATTCCTTTCCCGTTTTAATTATCGATAAATAAATACATGTATATATATATATTTTTTTAATTCGCATAATTCCCGTTTCCGTCGACAGATGTCGGCAGTAAAAAAATATATCTAATTAATAAAAACGTAAAGCCAATTCACCTCTGACGTAATAAATAAAAGCGATAACCGGATTGGTCGGATTTGTTTTTTTAAAATCTTCGGAGAGATTTTGGCCTGCGAAAGTAGTGTTTAAAATTAATAAAGGAACAAAGGTAGGGTCGGTGTTTGCGGATGCCCGAAGGTAGGCGCACGCTCGGTTTGCCTTTACGCGCGGGAGGCTACCGATCCGCGTATTCGGGGACGAGGGAGGAGGAGGCCATGGAACGTCGCCGATTGTCGCGGGCAACGATTAAAAACGGACGAAGACGGGAGAAGCGAGAAGTTATTTATCGACGGACGAGAGTTTTAGTCAAAATCGTCCAACACTCGAGATGCCAGCTTCTATCAAAATCTCATTTTGCCGCAGTCTCAGCGCTCTTATTGATCCGTTCTTTTTGTTGATACAATCTCCCGTCTTCCGCTCATCTATCGAATAACGCGGCTATAAGATACAGATTGGTCGTCCTCCTCTTATCTGTTGATCGCCGTATAATACTATTAATAACGCTTTAAACCGGCCACCCCTAAACCCTCGACCCCTTTTTTTTTATCCCTTTCTTTTTACCTCCTCTCGTCGGCCCACCGCGCCGGGTAATTAAGTCGGGAGGCGGCGGCGGCCAATCTCCCTCCTTCGTAAATCCTCTAGTAAAATCCCCGAAAATTCTTCCGTTAATTACTCCGCCGCCGACGATTCGGGCCCGTTTTATTTCTCCCTTCCCCTTCCCGTTCTTCCCCCGGCAAAATTGCGTATTCGGATTCGAGTTTAGAAGTTTTTCGCGCAGACCGGAAGGTGGGGAAACGGAAACGGTGGGTGCGCATGCTCGGTCGGTAGGTTCCGAGACGTTAATCCGAGGCGGGGTAACTCCACCCTGGAAATCGCTTAACCTACAAAAGTCGGGAAAGTAAAAAAGTTGGAAAGTGGCCTTCGGTCGATATCTTTTAGCAATTTATTACGTCCGTTAACTAATTTTTGCCCCCCTCCGCTAATCGATGCCCGACGAAACCTATCGACGGTACCTCGCTACCCGTCGTGCTCGGCGTAAAGGAAATCGATGACGTATTTCCGGTTTGTTAACAACCTTTAAGAGTGGAAGAATTCGAGAATTTCGAAACGTCGCGTCGGTCCGAGTGTCGTCGGTCGTCGCTCGAGTCGAGCGCGAAGAAAAAAAACAAACAAAAAAAGGAACCCGCAGGTATTTGACCTTTGCCAACCGGTACCCCGACCGACGGTGTCTGTTGGGGCCGCTCGGTGGGACCCGAGTCTGCCTCGCTCGGGACGACTTTAAATGGGCCGATGTCGACGGTTCGGGTACCTTTTCGTCCGGTTACTTTCCCCATCGATCCGACATACGATTCTTCCGCGCGGGTATTTCGCTACGTTCAACAAGTTTTAACGCTATCGGATTACCCCGCGGACTCACCCCCGCCGACGGTGGAATCTTCCCCTGTGTGTATCGCGTCTGGTGGCGAGCGATCCGCCTTCTACGTCACACTAGGAAGAATTCGAATTGCGAAAGAAGTTGGGGAATTTCGTTTTTAAAGTCTGGCGCTCCGGACGTGCATTTTAGTATTGTTTTTGTTTTTAAATTTCGTTCGCGCTTGGCGCGCGGGGGGGTCGAGCTGGGAGGAACGAACCGGCACCGATGCCGCGCGGCTGCGGACGGTGACGAAATAAGGTCGCGCGCCCCGGGACGGCGAAAAAAAGAAAAAAAAAAACAATAGGCCCGGTTGTTGGCTCGATCGTCTTCCGTCCTCGGAAAATACGGGAGGAAGGCGCCCCCTTAATTAATTATCCGAAAGGGCGACGTAACGAAAAGTCACTTTCTTTACTTTCTTCGGGGGAGGTCGGGCCGTGGCCGGTTTCCGGTCGGAAATTTTTCCGGTTTGAACCGGAAAAGCGGGGAGCGAGACGTTTAATGGAAGATTTAGTGGAGAAAGTGGAAAAACGTGGCTGTGGGTAACGTCTCTATTGATCTAATTCGCCGCTTATACAAAATTTAGGTCAGTGTGTTAACGTTTTTTCCAAATTTTTTTTTTCTATCCGCAAATACGTTGCAGCCGAAACCCGGGTTGTTTTTAAAACAACGGAGGAGAGGAAAGAGCGCCTTTCTTACGAAATAATCGTTCCTTCGGAGGAGACGACGGGTGTTTTTTACCGCTATTGTTTTTACCAATTGGGAAGGGGACGGGTAGTTTTTCCACCGGTGGCGTGGGGGAGGGAATTCTAGAGTTAAAAAGTGCACGTGTTAGGAGTGGAAAGTGGAAAATTTCGGAAGCGTCGGTCGGTGGTGACGGCGTAGGAAGGAGGAAGGTTACGGTTAAGAGAGTCGTTACCCTAGGTGGATGCGTCGATGCACGATGACAATATGGCCGGCGTCGTCACGTGACACGTTGCGAGAAGGCACGAAATCGGTCCTGGGCGTCCGATATTTAATTATTAATCGTCTCGACGTAATCCTCCATCGACCGAAAACTAATCGCTCGTCCGAAAATATCGTCCGGTTTGATTTATGAACGTTATTTATCGCCGGGCTTTTTTTCCTCCCCCCGTCGAGGAGTTCCTTTCTTCTTCTTCTTCCGGCCGACGGTTGCACCTTTCGGTCGGAAATTAATTAACGTTGGCGGAAAATTAATACCAAGACGTCATTAATTACGATTTTCCTCGGGACCGAAAATCCCGCCGGGAATTTTTTCCCGATTTTCGAACCGTTTCAATTTTTCGGTGACGTCACTGGTGAGTCACGGCGTATTATACGCCAGAGTTAATAGACGAATGGCGACAAAAAAGGCGGGCTAAAAATAAAAGTATAAATTAAGACTCCGGTTAGAAACGAGACTCGTTATAACGAGGTTTCCGGGCATTTTTCGGTGGATTTCGGGAATTGTGCCGAAGTCGAGAAAAGTCCCAGCCGACGTTATTTGCAGGATTAAGCGAATTAATCGATGCTTAGAATATTTTTTAAGCGGGGGAAGCGGCGTCGAGATGTATAAGAGAGAGAGAGAGGCGAGGGAAGAAGTCTGCGAGTGGAGCGAAGCCAGAAAAAGGGACGAGGTAAAAAATTATAAGGGGAAGAAAATAGAGGAAGCGGCACTTTCCCACAGCCCCTCCGTATATCGGAGCACAGCGCTTTTGCGTCGGCGCGAACCGCGCGGGAGGTAGGACGCCACCATTCGTTTGGGGAGGGGTGTCGGGGAGGAAGGTCGACCGTCCGTCGAGGTAAAAGTTAGTTTCCTCTCGGGCCCTTCCCCCGGCCAAATTCGGGTTATTATCCAGCGGAGCCCAACGACGTTGTTTATGGAAGGGGGAGCGCGTTTTCCCTTCCGGCCCGGTCGTCGGGTTTAGGCCTCCCGCCAAGTACGGTGCTACCGCAACGTCTGGTGCCAGTTTGAACGTCTCGCCTTCTCCTTCCCGCCGAAAGAAGTTGGCCTTTCTCCGCTCGAATTCCGCCACCCCCGTGCAAAAAAATAAAAAAAAATAAAAATAAAAATAAAAAATAAAGTGGAACGCGTGGCGCGAGCGACGACGCGACGCCCGGCCCTTGCGGAGGTACGAACCGGAGGGGAGAGGGGTTGCCTTAAATCGTAACCGATCGGTAAACTATCCGCCGTCGGCATTTTGATTATCGATCAACTAATGGCTCGGGGACGAGGAAGGGCACCGTGACGTCACGGGCAACCGCGTGACTTTCGCCGGAATGTCGGGAAGCCGGCGGGTGACCGCGCGGCCGACTTTTGTCGAAAAAGTTTCGAAAGCTTCCCAGAAGCGGGAGGTAATCGTTTTACGACTGTAGCCGTCGGCCCCTTTCCAAATGGTACAATTAACGCGCGCCCACCTCTCGCACTTAAAAATAGGAGAGGAAAAAATTTCCACCTCGGAAACGGCCGACAAACACCTCCCCCTGCATCCCTTGGGTTTTGGCCCCGGGACGGAATTTGTGGAAAAAATTTCCGTTTTCCAAGTTAACTCCGTTATATTTGGCCGTTTGGCGCAAATATGGGATTCGGCGGCAGCCAAATTTGGGGGTTTTCGAACAGACGTTGGGCGTGGGGAGGAAGCAAACGCGTCGCGGCGGCATTCTTCGGTGGCCAGGGCGCTCTCGACCCCGTGGCTTCCACGAAAAGAGCGAGAAGCACGTGATCCCGGACCGATAAACCCATTGGGCCGTTCTCCAATTTTACAAAAACCTATTCTCGCCTCGGCGTTTTCTCCTCTTCCAGTTTCCTCTTCCTGTTGCGTAGAACGACCTTTTTACTCGCCGGGAGAGTCCATTCCGGACGGAGGCGAGGCGACGGGTCCAACGCGTATATAAGGCGACGGAGCGCCGTGCCGTCGTCGACGCGGCCCGACGCACCGGTGGAAATTGGGGGCGCCGGGGGGCCGTCCCGGGGCCCGCCCCGGGGGCCGGAAAGGGTGCGAGACGGACGGCCGTCGAAGGCGCTCGGGCGGTCGGCGGCGCGGCCGAGTAGGCGATCCCATCCCCTCTGGCCTCTCGACCCACCTACGATCGGAGTGTCGGCGGTCCCGTCGCTTTCCGGTTCCGCGCTCCTCACCGCCTCATTGATCGTCTGCTGGCGCTCCGGTCTGCGCGCGTTCGCGCAGTTACTAGGCGTGTCACAGAGCGAGTCGGACACCGTCGTTCGGTGCGGATATCTCGGTCTTTTGTGGTGTCCGCCGGACCATGTCGTCGCCCGAAAAACACCCCTCGTAGTGCCGGTGTCGCGCCACGTCCGGCGCTCCGCGGTGTCGCCGAATTCTTCGGGAGGGAGCCGCCGGCAACCGGGCCCATTGTCTGTCGCAACCGGTCTGCCCCAGAAGAATCGGACTCGAAGTGTGCGAGTGTGATATTCGGGTGTCTCCGGTCGTTCGCCCGCCACGTCTTTCCGCCCGGACAGGCCAGGCACGCCACCATTATGATCAGGTACGTAAGAATCGGCGCGGCGCGTACGTCGTCGAAAATGAACGGTGCGGACGGAAGGTAACATCTCCGGAAATATTCTCGGGACCGAAAGGGTTGCCACTCTGGCAGTCGTCTCGTCTATTGTTTACCGTCGGTTCGAAATTCCCGGATCGGCATTCCGGACGCGTTGCTTCTTCCGTCTAACGGCGGCCGCAATCGAACCCGGACCCACCACGCCCGACAAATTTGGCGGATTAGAGGGAGAAGCGCGCGTCGGCGACCGGGAATACCGTTAGCCATTATCTGAAGAGAGAACGGAGATAATCTATCGATTGGTCGTACCTAAGGGGGGAGCCAGCGCGATAAAAGTCCAAGAAAGATTTTCCCGTAGTTACGTCGTCGTCGGGTCGGGTCGATCCGGGCCGGGCGCGCCCGCCGTTTTTCCGAGCGGGCCCGCCGGGTCCGAAAGTCCCGACCCCAATCGGCGCGGCGCTCGGGTCCGGGCGCGCCGGGGAGCGGGACTCGGGGAGGTGCCCGGGGACGTCGGTGGTGGTGAGGTGATCGATATTCTCGTGCGGTGGCAAATCGTCGCCTTCCTTAATTCCGCCCAGGACGAAAACAAGGCAAAAATTCCGTCGTCTTCCAGGCGCGATCCCCGGCATTTCGTAGCGACGCGATGGCGCGGAGCGTCGGTCGCTAGCGATTGATTGCCAAAGGGAATTACCGACCGCCGTTTAAACGAATTAAAAGAGAACGTCTCGTCGGTCGACTCTCCTCCAAATTCCGGAAAACCCGACCGCGCTAATGGCTTAATCGACGATTGTTTTCCGGGCCCGGTTAAGGGGAAGGCGTTCCGTAAAGCCGGCCGTTTCTTCTTCCCTGGGCGCCATTATCTTGCTTCCCCCTTCCAAGCCACACGCGCGCCCGTAATTACGCGTTTAACCCGCGCGTCGCTGGGTTTAACGCCATCTCCGTCCGAAGGAAATCGTTTTATTCCTCGTTATCGATCCGAATACGATAAAGGAAGTTCTCGGCGCATTCGATCCTCTTCCCTCCCACTTCAATTCCAAATTAACGCCTTCCACCCATTAAGGATTTCCTATCGACGCGATTAACGGACCACCGACCGGTGGGGGGAAGACAGCCACCTCCGGATAACGCCGTTCCCTCCCGTCGTTTGCCGAACGGTTAATCGAATCCAAGCCGGTAAAAACCGAATTTCCCGCTTTGGTAAACTAACGGGGTGAGAAGAACACCTCCGGCCTTACGTAGACACACATACGGGCATTTGGCCCGGTAAATCGGGCAACGCCGCTTATATTTGTAAGTGTCGCGTGGCCGGGACTCGACTTCGGGGGGCGAAGAAGATTCTTCTGTTTTGTCTGCCGTAATTACAAAGGCGTTTTGTCCGGCCAGCGAGAGTAAGGAGTAGGTCGGGGAGATACGAAGCCGGTTTGTCCCGGCAGATTAATTAGACCAAGTAACGTCGTTCTCGATTTCTCTCCCTCATTAATATTCCCGACCCGAGGGGGGACCTACTTTCCCGCCCCACGCCTATTCCATCGACAATTCCTATTTTCCTATTAACCACCGAGATTGCGCCATTTCTTCTTCGTCTAATCGGGGACGTTTTCTTCCACCAGATCCTAAAACTTTCGGGGGTTTTAACGTCGTCTTCTGGTGGATAAGCGTCGAGTTGCCTTCCTTCCAGGTTTTCTGTAATCGGCCTCTTACGAAACCGGTAAATTACCTCCTACTCGGAAATTTAGCGCAGTTTGTTTAGGAACTTTTCCTATTTTTCCTTTGGCCTTTCACCTACCGAAGTTTCTCCTTCTTTCCTTCGAAAAAAAAATCGCTGGGGTGGGCTACGGAGCAGAAAAAGCTTTTCCTCCATCGCTCTGTTAATTATAATTGCCTGGTCTTTAATTAATTCGATTTTATTGGCTGCGCTTTAAAAATACATCCCGCTTTTCGACAAACACGTAAGAGATTAATAACCGCCATCGTTTCCTCATCGAAAAACTCTACGTGACATTTTCCTAGACCGGGACGATGGTCGGGTTTTTTTTTCCCCGAAATTCTCGTATGTTTTAACACTAGATACCCGGGCGGGGAGAAGAAGAAAAGTGCGCGTGGTTCTCCCCCCGTCGGGTCGAAAACCGATGATTTCGACTCCCGTCTCCGGTTCAAAGTTCACGAGCGCTTCCGACGTCTGTTCGATAAAGATTTTTGACCACGGCCGAGTGTTTCGGGGTCGGGCCCGGGTCTCCGCGGCCGCCGGAACTTTCGTCCTCTGCACGCGCCGCCGCCACCGGGAATTAATCGGAGGAAAGTGTTCGTTTCGAAACTTAACCCCCCCCGGTGGGGTGGGTCGAGTCGGCGGAGGAAATACTCGACGGCGAGGTGGCGAGTCGGCGTGACGTAGGTAGGACCCGGCCATTCCCTTTCCCCCGACGTTTCTCCCTTTTAATTGTCTCCCGAATATCCGGCGGCGATTATTCCCGCCGGCGCGGAAAAAGACGGGGATTTCGGACGATCGATCCCCGGCCGCCGTCGTCGCCCGCGGACGATTAAGGGGTTCCGAAACCGAAAAATTCGACGGGTGGCGCGAAATACGTCGGCTGCCGGTAGGAAGAAAAATAGCCGCGGTGTACGCCATTGTTAGGGAAGGTTATTAACTGGATAATTAAAAGAAAATCCCATTGTTTCCTATAAATAGCCTCTATTTACCCGACTTTAATATTATTAGTGCCGCCTTTAACATAATAGCTGCGGTCCCGGACCAAAAAAAAGAAAAGAAAGAAAAAAATGGCCGCCAGCGCGTGGGTGTCGTTACGCGCAAAATTTCTCGGCGTCATCTCCCGCTTCCGCGGCCGCCGCGCCGGATCGCCCCTTCCCGGCCGTCTCGATATTTGATTAAAGGCGCATCGATCAAAGACTCCGGCGGAAGGTAGGGCCTAAACGCCCTCCGCCGGCTTTATTATAATAACAAATGTCGGTCCGGGGTCCCGACTTTCTCCCCGGGAGGGGGAGACAACGGTCCTTCTTCGCGCCCGCGGCCGGAGGCGGCCAGGTATTTCTCGACTCGGCGGTCGACGACCCGGAGGATGCGGGATTCGGCGCTAGGATACGCGCCGCGGCTTCTTCGGACGGACGGACGGACGGACGTTTCGAATGTCGCGGCCGCGCGATTGAACGTTGAACTCGTCTGGCGACGACGCTCTCTCGCCCCGCTCCCGACTATCGATTTTGCCGGCCGGGAAAATAAATACGTAGTTACCGCGGGAAGGGATTTTTAAGTGGCGCGGCCTTACGCGTCGATGTCCGAGTTGACCACCCCCGGGGGCAGAGGGGAGGGAAAGGCCGGTTCCCCCTTAGAAATCCCGTAAATCTCGACTGTATTAATTAAGACGGTGGACGTCGGAGAATATCGCCCGCGTGGAAAATGCCGGTTCGATCGATGGCCTCGGAATTTACAGCGAATTATTAAAGCATCGTCCGGGGGAGGGCGGAAGTCTCCTACTCGGTTTACGCCCGACGAATAAAAACACCCGGGCTCTTTATAAAACACGGTGGACGTCCGAGCTTCCCGACCGGTGTGCCGCGATCCACGGGGGGGCGACTCACGCTATCCCCTGGCAACGTCACGGTCTGGCCGAGGAAAGAAGGTCGGGAAGGGTCTAGAATTCCCTATCTCCGGGCCGAAACCGGTGGGTCGGTCTAATATAAATGCCGGGAGGATTCGAACGTTTCCAAATTATAAGAATTTAAGTGGATCGACGGTAAATAACCAATCATAAGGCGCTCTCCTCTTTTAAAATACTTAACCTCGCGCGCCTATATCCCCTCTGCCATAAATATGAAGAAATGACTTAAAAATAACATCATTAACCGTATTTTTATGCTAATAAGTCCGGTACTGGCGGTTCTAGGTGTAGACGAAAAGGTGTAGAATTCCGAATAACCTTTGACGGTAATTAAATATTATTGTTTGGAAAACGAGCGCGCGGAGTACGAGTCGTCCTTTCCGTAAAATATCGGCCGGCGATTAGTCGCAGTTTATTCTCGGCTTTAGAATTTATAACGAAATTGAAAAAGGAAGTAGAGATAAACAAGATAAATACGGTGTTAAGAGACGACGTGAATAAGAATTCGTCAATATTTGTGATGGGCGAGGAGTCGTTTGTCGTAACCGAATTTCCTCGGAATATTCTAAAAATATCGACCTTTTAAAAGATATTCTTCCGACCGGGATTCGACCCAGCTTTATTTAAAATTACAAACGTAATTATGTAAGACAATGGACGTAACAAAGAGTGTTTTTCACCTCGCTTCCTATACAACTTAATCCCGCTAATAAGTCTTTTACGGCTGTCGTTATTTTATACCCACGTCGATAAATAAACAAATGTTTGGAGGACGAGAGGAATAAAACCGCGGTTTCTTTTACCGAATTGGGAGCATTTTAAGTCGCGGGTTCGACCGTAAATTCGAAATAACCCCGTAATTGACGAATTTGTGAGAAAACCATTAACTCTGACCTAATTTTCCAAAGGTAATTTTTCTCGGGCGAAAATAAGAAAGAAAGACGTGGGGAAGGATATTTGGGAGCGGAGGATTTATCGTCCGAAGAGTACATTTATACGAATCTCGAGGGTGGCGTGAAAAAATTGGCAATCCCCGCGGAATATACGACATAATAGGAGGCGACGGTGTCCGATTTGCCCCGGGGATTCGCTCGTCTAAACACGGAGTGGCGGAGATAAGAAAATTCCGGTTTACTGGCGTTACCTATAGGTATTGTAAACAAGTAATTGCCGTATTAATAATAAAAATCTCCCGCGGCCCTAGCGTAATTACCCTCGGAACTGGCCCGCGCCGAAATTGGTGCGTACGTTTGTTTCTGTAAAAAATTAAAATAAAAGAAACACACGGGAAGTTGGTAACTTCCTGTTAGCGTTAAAGAAAGGAGTTTACCGGAAAAAATTAATCTAGTGGGACGGTGGAATTTCTTTAAGTCGCGATTAAAGTAATTCGGGATCGATGTTATTTACGGTAGAAAGTATCGGAAGGGAGTAAAATATTAATCTTGCCGTTTACACCCCGGGAAAGGAATTAATTTTACAGCAATTTTCTTTTGTCCGAGGCTAAACGAAGGAAGACAAGCCCCGGGAAGAGCCGCCGTTTTAGTGGAAATAGACGAAAAAGGCGAAGGCGCGGCTGCGAATTGGATTTGTAGACAATAGATATATATAAAGGCGATTTTGTTTGCCGAGAATATATTTAGAAGGGATATTCGCAATTTGAGCCTGGAAGCGTGGTAAATTTATTAGAGGAGACGAGGTGGAGCGTCTTCGCGCCCGATGCCGTCCGTATAGGTTTGGCGGGGATCAATATTTAAGCGCCATCTCGATTTCCGTTTTGGCATTTAAAAATAAACGTTTCTCAACCCTCCGATATATATTTTTACTCGCCATCGACTCTTAACCGGAATAAGGACGAGGCAGCGGAATCGACGGGTATAAAAATATCCCGCGGCTAGAACGGAACCTAATAACGTTTCGACCCTCTTCCCCCTGCGCGTGCGATTCTTTGTTTTCGAAAATTTATCTCGGAAACTCGTTGCCTTTTAAAGGTCGGACTCGTTCACTCCTATCGCACACCCTCCGCTTCCTCCGATTTATGAAAATAGGTCGAGCTGTTCCAAGGTCGTTTCTGCTTAACGGTCGACTTCTGGCCGAGGGGGTTGCATCCACGCCTCGTCCCATTCTACCACCGGGCGCCATTTTTACCGGCGCCCCACCGGGCGGAGTAAAAGGGGCCCGGTTGAACGTCGGATAAAAGTGGAAAAACGTTGGGGCCCCCGGCGGCATTCCGCGCCCGGCATCGATTATAAAAGGACGAGATTCCTGCCGGCTCTCCCCGCTCGGAGACGACGGAACCGGTTCCCGGTACTTTACTTTTGTCGGTAAATAGATACCCCCGCACTCCAAGGCCCGGTGGGGGGAAGTTCGGGTTGCGCGCGGAACGACCTCCTCTCTGCCCCCTCTCCCCCGCTGGAAAATTAAACTCGACGCCTTCCGTCGGACCCACCGACCGGCGTAAACAAACTACGCGTAATTACGCGGGTGCCAAAACGTAGCCGGTGGCGCGTATGTACAGTACGTAGTACTTCTCTTCTCGTCGCGCGTTAGTATGTGATGAGTCAGCTCCAGGATACTTATCGAGTCGTTGGCTACGCTTTTGGATTTTGGCAACAAAGTAAGTTACGATTTTTAGAATAAATCTAAACGACGAAAGACCTTCGCCCCTCTCCCCCCGCGATAAAGTCGTCGGGGTGGGACCGACACCCGTAACGGTCGACGTATAAATATTTATCGGATTAATTGAATGTTTTTTTTTTCCTTAAAAACTCGCGGCGCGTGATCCTTTATCTCGTTTCCTCCACGTTTTTTCCTTTCTCGGAAGATGGGTGCGATCCGGATCGATACCGTCTCTGGCGCGCGCACACGCGCACATGCACACTACACACACGTATATATAGAAGGGATCGCGCCATCTTAGGTCACTACTTTTATTAATCCTAATCTGTTGCTCGTCTTTAATAACCGGGCACGACGGGATATTTTCATTTTACCACTTTTATTCGTCTCCGGTCGGCATTACTTCGTCCTTTCGCTATGAATTTTAAATCGATATTCCTTCCGGTTGGACGTAAATAATTATAACGACGTCTAACAAATTATCATAATTTATTTTCTTCTTTTTTTTAGCTTCCGATTAACTTTTTTTAGCTCACCTTTATTACTTTATATCGGGGTAAATATATATATACTATAAGGCGCTGTAACGGTAAACGACCGACGTTATCGTCGATGGCGGGGCGAAAGGAGAAGAATGACGCTATTGTTCCGGGGGAATCGAATCGAATACATTTCTTTTTATTTCCTACAAAGTAGCGTTTAATTCGCCGGGACACGTTCTATTAAAACTCCTTTAATCCAATTCCCAATTATTATTGTTATTCGAATTACTCTTTTAAAAGTTGCCGACGACTTAAACGTTTTCGTTAAATAACGCTCCCGGTTTCGTCGAAAGTGCGTAATTTTAAATCCTCCAATCTTTACCTTGCCGAGGGGAGGAAGCTCGTCTTGGTCCGTCCGTCACGCTCTTAATCGTTTTTTCTTCGTTATAACGAATCGTCCGTCGACTTTTCCCCGTCGTAATCTCGACCCAGTTCCAATAATTGACGAAGACTTTTTTTTCGACCGTATTCGTTGAGTTATTACACCGAATGACTCTACCGTTGCGTAGTTTTCTAATTGTTTAGCCCGGTAACGTGCGTAAATTCCTCATTGTGTGCCGGAGACAAATAATTATCCGAGGGGGTGAGAAAAATATAAAAAAAAACAGATACTTTGGTGTGATATTTTCGTAACGGAAGTCCGCTTTAGAGTTGCACTCGCAGTTATTATTTATCCGTAAAAATGACGTAATTCGAACGTTCGTTTTAGACGGTGTGGCAATTCGAAATCCTTCGTCGTTCGATTAAAAATAAAAAAGTATTCTTGGGAAGTGACGGTCGACATTTTTTCGTCGAACCGGCTTCGAGTTTTCTCGTTTTCGAATCGATCGAGTATTTCCTTTTTTCTAATTATTTTCTTTTAAAATTTCCAGTCTTTGTTCTCGGTCAGAAAATTTCTTTCCACGCCGACAATATATATAATATAATGGAGTAGTGTGGCGTAGTTCGCGCGCGTAAGTAGATAAGTAAACTCGGATAAAAAAGAGATTAGTCGGACGGATGCTCGGATATATTCGATTTCCCGGCTTTCCGTGGTGTAATAAAGAATAATTTAGCAGAATCGAACGGAAGAAATCGTCCGTCGTCGGAAACTTTTGTAGAATCGGGAGGCGAAATTGATCTTGGCTTTATTTTAATTCTCGCGACGGAAACTAGACTAAAGCGCGACGACAACCGCTAGTCTGCAGTGCAGCAGGGTCCTTGTTCTTTCGTATCCGGCCTAGCCGTTCCCACAATTCCTCGCGTCGTCCCTTTACCCGTACAACATCTCCAGTTGTGCAACTTGTATAGCCTCACACACCTTTGGAACTAACTAGTTTTATCTACATGCTGGTGTCGCATTGCGTCAATTTTACTGGAAGAGAATCGCCTAACACCGTACCGTAAACCAATTTATTCTTTCTCAGTACCTACCGACGGACGTATTATTCAAAAAAAGCCGTTTTTTGATTCTTACTTTTCCTCACCCTAACCTCGAAACTTCCGTACAAACGGAGGGAAATTATCCGCTGGCAGTTCGTAAAGCGGTTTATAATCTGCGCACTCGTCTCTTCGACCCTTTCGGGCGCTATTTACGTAGTAACCGAAGTATCGTTGCCGTCTGACGTTTCGAATGTAAACAATGTTATCGTCTGTAAAATGCCAGTGGTTTAAATATACGTTATATATATATAAAGTTAACGATCCGTTAAAATACATCGAACGTATTTATATTAGTTTTTAAAATATTGAATGGGATCTTAATTTATTAAGAATTTCCATATTTTCGTGCCTCCGACGACGTCACGATTTATGTGCGCGATAAGCTCGCACACCCTTAGCGCGAGACGTGACGACACGTTTCGTTGGGAAGTTAAGGTCGTCGGGAAATCGGGATTGTTTTCCGTTTCGTCAGGGTCGTTTCGGGATTCGTGAATCATCGTCTCACTCGGCTAATCTTTTTTGGTCTCGTTGACGTTACGAGCGGAAGAACACGTTACGCGCGCGGAATTCTAATTTAAAAGTTAGAACGAGTGTTGGCTGACGTGCGAATTTTTTTATCGTTTCAGAGAAAACTGAAGGGGTACTCCGTAAGATGTACTATCCAAGTTCCTTTCCTAGTGTCCGGACGTTTGATCCGCGCCATAACAACATGGGTGGTCCCGTCGACGTGCCCTTATTGACTCCTGGTCGAGAACGAGAAATTCCGCTGGATCTGTCGTTGAAGACGGTCCGGCAGACACCGGAATCGACGGCCGAATTCTTGATGGAGCACAGAAAGCTGCTGGGTTTCGTGACGTCGCAGTCTTTCAACAACCTGGGACGTCAGATGGCTCCCAACAACGTCGGGGCCGAACCGTTCTTCGACCGGCCTCTTTCCGCGTTCCGTACAGAGCTCCGGATCATTCGGTGGGGGTTCTGCCCCCCATGACGTCTCAATATTGCGTGGACAACAGGACCGTGGCGTCGAACGCGGCCAATTCTCTGGGCTCTCATCACCCCATGATGTCCAACTTATTGCAGCACGAACACCAGCGAGTGACCAAACCCATGAGGAATCAATCGCAACCCGTGCCGTACGTGGATCCCATGACCACTCTACCCATCCATCCCGCGCAGAACTTTAACGGCGACATCAAACGCCCCGTCTACAACCAGCAAGGACTGACGAATAATGTGCTACCGTCTTACACTCTCTTCCCCGACATGTCGGGTATGGACCCGTCGAAGGACAAGATGCACCATCATCACTCCGCGGGACGCGTAAACGGCGTGAACGGATACGATCACGCTCACTACACCGACCACTTGCAACGTTTTTGCGATCAACAACCCCAACAGGTGGCGAGACCGGTACAACAGCAGGTTCCGCAACACGTGGCCACCGCCACGCACTACGGCTACTGTATGCAAAATACTCCCTGTATGCCTACCAAAGACAATAGATCCAAGACGACCGTCAACAATTATCGGTACCCCGCGGTAGATCCTCGTTCTTCCGAATACTGTCTTCCTCAGAACAATTACTGCGTGCCGCCGACCTGCGCGGAGAACAAGAACGTCACCCAGTTGGGACCCACGAACTGGACGTCCGGTCTGTCGGCCGTTCCACCCACCAAAGTAGTCGCACCCGCTTCGTCACCCGTCCTGAAAAGAAAGGAAGGCGCGGGGGGTAACCAGAAGGAGAGCCCCCGCACCGCGCGCGATTTCCCGGGACTTCCAATCTCCGACAAGAATCGGCAGGTATCGTCGAACAGTCAAGAGATCCGAGCGAGATACGGGGGTCTGGACGAGATCAACATCGAGGCCAGGAACGACGACGACGACGTCATAGTGATCGAGGAAGACAGTTCCAACAACAGCGTGTTCACCGCCGCCTGGAAGCAGGTGATGGCGGAGTTGGACGACAGACAAAAGTACCCCTTGGACCACGACGACTCGTGGAGAACGATCAAACGGACGGCGGTGGAGACGGAGCCCACGGCTCCGCCCTGTTTGGAAGCGGTCCGACCCGACGAATCCAGAATGCCCGTGGACGTGTACAATAGCGTTTCTAGTCCGCTGGGCCCTCCCCAACTGATCGCCGCCGTCTCCTCGGCCCCCGCATCCGAACCCACGCGAATCTCCATACCTCCCCCCAAACCTCTCATCGAGGAACTGACGCTAGACGGCGCGCCTCAGACGTCGCAGCACTCGGAACCCCTGTTTCCCCGCAACGACGGGTTCGATTCTTCCTTCCCTCTTCCTCCCACTTTCAGCGACCTGGACGATCTGTCGGCGGTTTTTCGTCTGAAATCCCCGGCGCCGCCGTCCACGACGTCGGCGGAGGACCCCAAATCCAGGGAAGAGTGTTTCCCGACGGAGGTCCCGACACCCGTCAACCCGGACAAACACGAGGAACGTCGGGAGTCCAACGTGTTGAAGAAACTGCTGACGTCGACACCCGCCTGTGATACGAACGCGGCCGCCAATTTTCGGGTGTCGACTCCCGCTTCGACGGAGGCCGGCGGAGAGGGGGACAAGTTGGAGGCGCTTTCGGACTGCAGTCGAGATTCGTCCAAACCCGGAAGAAAGAGGTCGATGTTGGAGTGTTTGGCCGATTCCGAAGGTTACGTGGCCGAAAAGAAGCGATCGAAAGCCACCGACTTATTCGCCGATCCCTCGCAATTAGGACGCGAAGAAAGAGCTTTGCAGGTAAATGACTCGTTTCTAAACTCCCTCCCCGCCGATTGATTAAGATATTCAAAAGTCGATTTGCAACGCGTGGCTACTTCGCCTCCCCCCGGCCAAATTACCATTTTTTCAGCCGGGTTACGTACGGTACGTTTTAAGAATAATCGTTTCCGGGAATAAAGTGGCATTCTTAAATTGTAAATGTCCAATTAATTGTTTGAAAAAACAAAAGAAATTGGGGATTGATAATGGAAAGTCGGATCGATGACTTCGTTACCGACTTCTCCGGTCGATAGATTTAATCAGGGGGATCGATCGATCCAATCGATTCTCTCCCGATCTAACTTTAGAGGGGATGGCGGTAGCCACCGTCGAGGAAGAATTTCTCTAGGAAATTATTAAAAGTGATATTTGTTTTGTATAATAATAGCGTGCGATGTTGAGATTTGAAAAATTGGAGAAAGAGCAAAACATCCATCATTCTCCATCCCGTCCGAAATGCAACAAAACCATAAAATCGAAAGAGGTAAGAACTTTTCCATTCGATAGACGGCGTATTATTATCGACGTGCAGCGCGTAATTCGTCTTTTTGTCTCGCAGGTTATGGCTCTGGAAGCCGACGAAACGGCATTTCCCAGTAAGTTCTTTTCGTTATTACCGCTTAATTATTATTAGATAATAATACGAGTGTCGGTGCTCGCTCTAAACTACAAAAAGTACGTTTCGCCGGACGAAACACTCTTAATGCATTTCTCTCCTTCCGCCCGTATCAATTCTCCCGGAGACAACTCTATTTACTTTCGTTAATCTTATCGCTTTTTATTTCTACGCCCCGGTGTAAATAAGTAAAGTAATTATTTCACCCCTCGGATATTATTTGTAAGCCACCGCCGTACGTGACGTATTTTCTTGCTTCTTGCCCTCGTTTCTCAAGTGTGATTTACCGTAGGGGATGCTGCGGGTAGGAGAACTTACAACAAGAGTGCCTTCGTAGATTTTAAGCCAGAAGTTCTGTCTTCTCGTACGAGAAACCAATCGGCGGGTAAGTCTGTAATTTACGATAGACGAGAATATAAAATATTGATTTTTAATTGGATTGAGAGAGAAAGGTGGGGATGTCTTTTTAGCTCACAAATATGCCAATCACACGAAAAAATACAACAAGAATGCCGCCTACGAGGAGGAATTACGTCGGGAAGCCAAGCGCTTGGCGGGATTTCGAGCCAAGAGGAAGCTGAGGAAACGTCTGTTGGCTCGACTCTACAAAGAGAAGACGTCGCTGCACAAAGAACAACAGCAACAACAAACGGACGAAGAAGAGAAGGAAAGAAAGCCCAAGCAGGAACGACCCGTTTTGTCTCAGCTGAACCTTCAATGGAGACCTTACAAGTGTCGTCGGCGCCATTTTCGTTCGGGACTCGATATGATCAATCGAGGAAAGAAGAAAATAAAACCTTCGGGAGAACAACAGAGACGTCGTTTGCAGCTCTTGAAGAATCGCCGCAATCGCCTGTTGTTGCTGGACAAGGAGAGGAAGGTCGGTCGGTCGTTGGTCCTTGTCGAAACTTTGGGCAAAACGATCGGTCGATCCGAGTAATGGACTTTATTTTTCAGACGGCGTCGGAAACGGGTGGAGTACCTCCCGATCTCAAGCGACTGATGGTCAACAAAGCTTTGGGAGAAACGGTGCTTCACAGAGCCGCCAGATTGGGCTATTCGGTACGTGTCTGTGGCGGGTGAGGGACGAGTACGAGCCAGCGGTAACTAACGTTTCGGCCTTTGTTTTCAGGAGGTGGTGCTCTACTGTCTGGAAACTAATTACTGCGAAGTCAACGCTCGCGATAACGCGGGGTACACTCCGCTGCACGAGTGCTGCAGCAGAGGACACGTCAACATCTCTCGTTCCCTGTTGCAGTTCGGTGCCGACGTAAATGCCAGCGCCGCGGGGGGAATAAGGCCCATTCACGACGCGGTGGAAAACGATCACATAGAAGTGGTGCGCTTGTTGCTCTCTTTCGGAGCGGATCCCACCATCGCCACGTATTCCGGAATGACTCCGCTCAAGTTGACTCATTCCAACATCATGAAGGAATTCCTCAGAGGTAAACTCCGTTTAAATACTCCTTTCCAACTTTTATGCTCCCGGCTACACTGACGGCCGCACTTTTCCCAGGTTATATAGCCGACAACAGTGGAGAATACGACAAACATCCCGTCCTTCCTTGGATATTTTACGGTTCCGTATCGTCTCTCGGTAAATATACCGCCGCTAAAAACTCCTGTCGTTTCTCCCCCACGGTTTTTTACAGCCTGGTTCCCCTTTAGATCCACCCGAAAACGGATACTGCATATTCGAAAGCGTGCCATCCGACAACGAAGCGGACGAGAACGAAGACGACTTTCTGTTCGAGATCAGCGACAAACCCCATCTACCCACCTTTCGCATCCACTTATCCGGAACCGCGGGCAAAGTGTGAGTACTTCCTCCCCTTTACCGACCTCCTCCACTCCTGGCCGTTTTCTCACGCGCTTCTTACCTGTCTTTTTTTTCAGGCCACACAATTACCTACGTCTGTCGGACGTGCTCAAACAGACGGGACTGACGATAGAGGAATTTCGGAGGGTTCACAGTCACATAGAGATCGTCAGCGTGACCAAAACCGAATTCGAAACGAGTAGCTTGAGCAGTCAGCTGTTAACGGGTTCGAGCAAACCGCCGGTGGAGGAACCGGGATCGACGGTATCCGTCGTCAAATTGGACAACAATATTCGTGAAGTATTGGGCATCGAGACCGTCACGCTCCGATAGACACCGCCACGTGCCACTTCGAAGCGATAACTGTGATGTGATTACGGGTACGAGGGAGATCGGACGTTCTCATCTTCCGTGCGGCGGCCAAAAAACAAAAAAAAAAAAAAAAATAAATCGTGCGAGGAAGACTTCTCGGCATGGCCTCCTCTCGCACTGTACATATGTAGATAACGGCAGTGTAGTTCCTATGTATTCGTGACGTGTCGTGTTTGTGCTCCGAACGAGAGAAACTCTGTATCCGTGTTTTGCTTAATATTAAAATCTCCCAACGTCACGTGTCTTCTGTGTTTGCAGCCGTCTCGAGTGACGTCTAGCGCCGGATAATTGTGACGTGGTAAGGGTAGAGTTGATGCCCGAGTCGAACTGGCCGATTGCCAACCCGGGGGTGTAAACCCCGATAGACATTGCTTTTTCGTTCTCTATTTTTATTAAAAGATAAAATGAGAATGTCGACTATCGGAAATCCAAATTTGTCGGAAGTTAAGACAATTTTCGCCACGGTCGACGAACTCGCCTCGAGTTCGAATCTCGATCGATAACCCCTCCAGACCTCACTATTCTTCCATCTAATCGCTCCTAGTATCGGAACGAATTCCTTTTGACTAAAAATAAAATGGCGACACTCCGAAACTTAGTCACTTTCGTCACCGAATTTCGAAAATTTCCGTTCGACAGCCCCGTCCGAGGGTGACGAAGCCGCGGTTATTTCCGAATCTGTCACGTGATCGTTGTTGACTGGATGGTTTCCATGGAAACGACGTGCGGACCGACGAACGTCCTCCGGAACGCGTCCGTTTCGGATGCCGATCGGTCTTTCGTCTACGGGCGTCTCCAGATAAACGTAATTATACCAGCCACGCGCGCGATCGGGGTCGACTCCCGTGACGTCACGGCGTTCCGGTCGAGTTTTCGGCGTGGAAAAAGAAACGGACTTTTCGTCCGTGCCGACGCAGGTAATGTTTATTGTTTAAGATGTCCGATATTGATTGAAGAGATAGGCCGTGACGTCATCTGTTGCTATAGTAACAACGTCCGCAAAGTGTCGTTTTGCAATCCAGACATTTTTAGACCCGCTTCGTTACCGTAAGTAGCCCCGCGTGCAAAATAACCACACGGCGCCCCCGTTCGTACTTTTCACAAACTATTATTTCCTATCGGTACGTTTCCGGTGTGGTCAATTTTCGGGATATTTTGCACCGAGGAGTGCGACGTGGCTTTCGGACTCCTCGCGGTGGGTAATTTCGTAAAATGTTATTGATTTTAAGGATTTGCGAGCCCATCTTGGCGCCGGCCTTACCTACGCACTTAATGGTATCTTCGAGCTACCATCGATCTGGTTTTCCGACAGCTGCGGTAATCGCGGATTTTTTTCCGAACTTCCGACCGTCCTTTCTCACCCTTTCCTACGTTTAATCGTCTTTCCACTCGCTTACGACTCGGTCTACGCTCTGACCTACTTGAACCGACTCTCGTCGGCCGCAGGTACACGGCCGTGACGTCACCAAATCGTTTTCTCTTCCTAAACAACTCCTAATGACGTAATGGCCATCCGTTCTTAAATCCGACTACTTTTTCCTCCCCCGAACATTTCCCTTTCTTTTTTTTAAAAAAAATTAACGATTCAATCTAATTTCGTTTCTAAACAATTTTTTAAAAGTTTGCGTTTAATTGTTCGAAACGTAATTAGAGTCGGTAATTGTAATTATTTACGTGCTGCCATCTGGTACCGGATATTTAAATCAATGTTTCGGAAGAGAGCTCTTTATTGCATTTTAAGCAATTGTTCTACTTAATTTACAAGTAATTAGGTTTGTGTTATTTTTTTATTTTTTATTTTTTTTAAATTTCTCTTTAGATATTTAACCGGTGAATCGTTCGGCCAAACGAGAATTTAAAGGTGTCGGATTATTCCGAGAGGGGGCGACCGTCTCGAGCGTAGTCGAGTTGCCATACGAATGGATGTTTCGCCGTCCGTATTTATTAATTTCTAGCGAAACATCCGGACGATAAATCGACGTCTTTCCGAAATATAATTAAACGGTAAAATGACCATTTTTACGATAAATGAGAGAATCGCGTCGGCGACTCTCGAAAATCTTCGATCGTCTCTGTCACGTGACCCCGGCCACGTGACCCAGCGATCGAAGGATGGAAAGGAAGGGGACGATAATGCCGTTGCTAAGCGACCGACCGGTCCCTCGGAATATCTCCCGATCATCCACCGGAGCGGCTGGTCACGTGATCTAACGTCTTAACTTTGATCTATGTTCAATAAATATACTAATTATGGAGAATCGATTTTCGGGAGAAAGTTATCTGGCCTCCCTATTATTACAACTTTCTTTAATTTAAAGGCAAAACTTTTTTAATGAGATAGGAAACTACGTAATCAAAGCACCAGCGTACGCCATCTGGCGGCGTATTTTTGTATAAAGACGTTATCCCCGCCATTGTAAACGTCTTCCTTTCTTTTTTCGCCTCTTAAAATTCGGAAAATATTCCTAGTCGGAAATACCTCCATTTTTATTAATCGTTACGATAATTTTACGGTGAGAGAACCACCGAGGTAGTTATCAACAGATCGGAAGCATTGTCCTCTTCCGCACGCACTCCACGTAAAACACGAGGAACGGAAAAATCAAAACGAAGAAAGGTTAATGAAAGGCGAAAGACTGTCTTCAATTAATTACAATTTTTATACGTTAAGTCGTCAAAAATTTGGGATTTTTTGCCGAGGAAACGAATCTCCCGTTTCCCCCGATGCGATTTAATAATCGGACTTTTTTAAGGGGAATAGAAAGAGAGAAGGAAGAAAGTGTGCGGTGCGGTATCTTTTTGTCTCTGATAGCCAAATACGGACGAGAAATCGTCTCCAATTACCGTAGCCTGAACGGTTTCGTTATCCGTTAATTAATAAAATGTGTCGCCGAAATCTTCCTTCGACAACACTCTTGCGCCGGGCCAGACTTTCCGTCCATTCCCGAAATCGAAACCCTGAAACTGCCAAGAATGGAGCTGTTCTGGCGAAATTTTATTTATTTATTTATTTATTTTTACTTGTTGATGAAATACGATTAGAGTAAAATCTTAACGGAAGTGAATCTTGCGCGTAATAACCTCAACGTTATTACCAATTTGTCTATCGACTTCGGTCATTCGTCCGTTCTTTTTATTTAGAATATATAGTGGCGCCATCTCTCGCTTAAAATTAAAGATAATTTTTTGCAAATGGCCAATTTTTCGGATAGTAGAGATTGATGGAATGTCTTCTCTTCTCCGTTAATTTTGCTCTTCTTTAATAATAATAATAATAATAATAGAGAATTTTCCGATTAGAAAAACGATGGTTCAAGTATTTTGAATATTTCGGTCTAATTATTTAATTGCAGAAGAAATGACGGAAAGAGAGTGGGGGTAGGAAGAAATTATCGGTCTCTTCGGCATTCGGAACGCGCCGCCGAATTACGATTTCCGGACGAGTCCGGGCCGACCAGTAAATTATTCCTACGCCGCCATCTATCGGCGTCCCAGACATTTTCGGTTTTGTTTCCGGTCTGGGGCGTAACGCGCCCGGACGTACGATTCTCTCTCTCGTAAACTTTAACCTAAATTTCGGGCAGTAAATAAATTTCGGTAAAAGAGAAAGAAAGAAAAAATAAGCCGGTTCGACCTAAACAATATTAAATAACAATAAAAGGCGGCGGGCGATTATTTTAACAATAGTATCCTTTATCCGTGGAGCGTTACGGCCGGGTATCGAATTGTGCGTGCCCAACATAATATACAAATGTACACATTGTACGTGCGAGCGGCATTACCAGCCTGCAAAGTGTTAATTGGTCGATCCGAGATCGAGTCGTAATAAATACCAGAAGCGTTTCTATCGATCGATTACTGGGAAGTCCGTGGCCACCTTAGTTATTGTATATGGAGGCGGGGGGTGTAACGTCCGTGGCATTTTCCTTCCAGGATCCAATAACAAAGAGCGAAAAAGTCGCTGGATAGCCGAGTATTTACGTTTATTACCAGAGAATTTATGTTGGGAAATTTGCCACCGTTTCGGATCCGTGGTATTTTGCTTGAGAAGAATTAATGGATGCCATGAAAATCTTATTTAGAATATATTAAAGACGATTGGCCCGTCTGAACCATCTTTCTGCCGGGAGAATCCAGCCAAAATGATTACGAAATCTCCACGGACCTTGCCAAAATTCCGGACCGACCAGGTTCGTCGCCCAGCAATTGTTTTCTTTGAAAAATTATCTTCTTTCGGGATCTACCTTAATTTTTTTATCTTATTATAGAAAGTTAAATTTGTCTATGAATTTAATTTTGTTACTTCTTTTATAAAAATGTTTGGGCGGGCAATCGTTAGTTGTTGATTTTAGTGCGGAATTTACTATTATTATTATTTTAAATAAAAAAAAAGTAAAACGGCCAAGCCATGTTTGGGACAAGACCATGTCTCGGAGAGCGCCAGCAACGCGTGCGCAAATTTTGCTCTCGTGCCTGTTTGTAGAAACAGTTTAAGCATTTCGTATTTTCTTTTGACGTAGTCCTTGGTCCCCCGACTACCTACAAGTCTGGTTTATTTTATGTTCGCCTGATTTGGGTAGTAAATACTCTGTGCCAAATTGCGACTTTTGACATTTACTCCTTTATACCTCTAATGTATGCAGCCGTTGATAGCAGCGCGATTTTAGAGACGAGACATAGTCTCATCAATAAACTTATAAAAGAACTGGCAAACCTGGCAAAAAGTCAAAACGACGAAATGCTAAATACATACCTTATTATATACCAGAAACTGGGCATAAACAAAACGGAATTGAAATGTCTATTGACTTGCCCCCTTTTTTCACCAGAGAGCGCGAAATCGAAGCGAATTAGCTGCGGCGCCGTTTTTTGAATTTTTTCGACTTGTTTTTGTGGTGTGTTTGAGCAGTAATTTTTGAACGATTGAAACGTTTCTTCTATGAAATCGTCCAGTTCGGGCATGTAATTGTATTTTAGTAACTGAAACAACTTCAACGCGGAAATGTTACCTCTGTGACACAAGATCAAAGCAATTTAACAATATCCAGGAAATGATTTTGAGGAATATAAATACTGAAAACTTGAGATTCGAAATACATGGGCGGATTTGCATGTTTGAATGACTTTTGCACTTGGCTTATAAATTACCACTTAAGAAACGATAAACTTGTGACTGTAATAAACAAGTTATATTAGAAAAACATCATTACAAAACCGGGCTGCAATTTATAATCATATTTTTAATTTATGCTCTCCACTTCAGATTAGTAGTGACTTGCCCCCGTACACTATACTTTTCCTTTAACAATAGAGTCGTGCCGGTTGCCATCTATTAATTGCTTTCGAGTGAAAATTTTTGAATTGAAATAACGTAACTTACCGACCCGGAAGTTCATACATAATTAATCGAAGGTCACCAGCCCCTAAGGTTTTTATTATCTGTTCTCGTCTTTCATCCATTTAACTTCGTTCTCGACATTAATGCTTCGTAAGAGCGCGGTGTGACATAATAGTACGAGCGGTGTCAGGCGGGACAGCCCGTGTCCGTTCCGTTTTCCAGTGGGTTAGATCGGTGTTTCTTAATCTTTCCAAAATTATTGTCCCTTTCATAAGTATCGCATATATAATATCGCCCTCTTTAAAATTTATCAAATATTGCTTTGTTATTTCTCAAAAATAACATATAACTCTAAAATTGACGTTTAAAGATAAATAATTATTATTAACTCTATCCTCGATGTCGACGAGGTTAAACTAATTTGTTTATATTCGAATCGAAACTAGTTTAAAAAATCCAGCAAAGAGTTGCTTAACTTTCCCGGCGGAATATGGTGGCGCCATCTGTTATGATATTTTATTTTAAAATTTTTAATATTTTTAACTATTATAAAATGACCAAAAGCTTAATTTTGAGAGTAGGGACGGGTTTTATAAAAAATTGTAAATATTAACAACGAGTAAAAGTCGGCCTTACCGGAGACACACACGACCCTCTTTATCTCCACACCCCATCGACCTTTAAACCATCAAAATTTAATAGCATCGATTCCCCTAATACGCAAACTTTCCTGCTAAATTTCAGAAATTTTCGACTAAAAGCTCGTGAGTTATTAAGTTCAAAGAGGGCGAAAAAAATCGTCCTCCATACTTTTCCTGTATTATATATAACAGCCGGGAAAGTAATAATCTTAAATCACCTTTGTGAATTATTTGCGGACGATTCCTTTGTTCGGACGATAACCGAACAATGGCGCAAAATCCTTTTTCTACGAGATAAGAAGTTGGAAATGCCATAATAGCGAGTTTGCGCACGACGTACTGTACAGTACTTTACGTTATAAAAAGACCCGTTATAACTTTATGCGTAACGTACCAGTATAAGCATAAAAAGTTTCACGTTAGAACTTTATTTTTTTAAATTGTGGAACCAATCGTATTTGACCGTTTATTAGGTCGATGCATCGTTGTATCGTTACGCACGCCCTTGTATTACGTCGTGTTTGTCGGCCATATTGGTTTTGCTTCGTACGTGTATTTGCAATCTCGGCGTTTTAAACTCATTTCTATTTCTTGCCCATGCTGTTTCAATAGTATTTTGTGTACTCTATACGGCTCTTGAGGGCGTTTATTGCGTTTTAGGGGGTTACAAGCCGCAATTTACGTTTTGGAGGGCGAATCGGCAACGAATGAATATTTTTTATTTTTGCAATCAGACTGGGCATTATATAGCAACTAAAAGCCGCATTGTATAACAGTAATTACGCATATCTAATCATAACCAAGTTCCCAATCAATATAACGCCGTGACGTGCCAGTGATAACTGGCACGACCGACTCGGCTAGTCGAGCAAATACGTCATCGCCACGTCGTACGCAATACGAACACGATTAAACGTACAGTACGTAATTACTATTATTGTACACGAGTCTTGGGGGTGACGCATTTCTTCGGTGGTTTTTATTTCGTCAAATATACGAATACGAATTCGCCGAATGGGAATTCCCATTCGTAACGAAATTAAGAATAGAGGCAACCATCGATCTAGACAGGAAAACTTTCAGTCGTACTGTATTGCTAGTTACGTTTAGTATCGTCCAAAGCCGGTAATCGTTAATTTTACGTAACGTAGAAAAAGTTGTTTCCCCTTTCCGGAGTAACGTCGTCGTTACGGTATCCGAAGTTTATATACGTCGCCTCTTTCCGTATTTAAATTCCAAGTGGAAATATTTGTAAACATTTTCCGGCAATGGTGAAGAGATCGATAAATTCTCTACAAGATTTTGTATTTTCCGAAGTAATTCTCGGAATTGCTTACCGATTTTTATCTTTAACGGACCTTGTATCCATTCTTTGGAATCGGCCTCCGTCACAACGAATTACCGAAAACGGTGATCAAAGTGCCCAATACGTAAACCGAAACGTGTCGGTCGGAATTTATGGATAAATATCGTTTTGGTCCTACGTTACTATTTCGGTTGTAATTCCGGACGTGGCAAAGGCACCATTTTCGGTAGCCGAGACGACGAAATTCGTTTAAACCGCCAATAGATCCACATTTCGGTAATTGTTCTGGTATAATTAAGGGCTCCCGTGGACTTATTGGAAGTGAGGGTCGGGCTACATTTCGCAACCGGGATGGCCTTTATTATTTGTAAATGCGGAAAAATGCCTATCCCAGTTACGTGGTACCTTTGGTACGCTTACCTTTCCCGTGTTCCGGAGCGGTCGATATTTTCTTACACGTAAATAATCAATTAGGAACAACTTATTTAAAATTCTTCTCTTGGTTTTTCTCTCTAATTGCGCTTATACGCTCTGAACGATTATCGGAAAAGTTTGTCTACCCGGCGGTTGAAGATTCCATATTCCGGAAATGACGTCCGTATTTTCCGATGTCTTTTCTCGTCCTTAATTTGTCCGGAATAATGGCAAATATATAGGGAGGAATTAAATAAAAATAAATTTATTGGCGTTAAAGCGGAACGTTTTATCAAATGGCGCCAACTGCCAGCGCGAAATTACCACGATGTTGTGGGAAAAGCGCTATTAATTCCGGGTTAGTGTGATTTTTAAGCTTTTGAAGAGTGACGAGAACGAATAACGTTCGTTTTAATATACAAAAATACCTTCTCCTCCGGATTTATTAATTCCCATCTAACGTTTTCCCACTAACCGTCATCAACCGCGGGAAAAAAAACGTAACATAGGGAGAGATGACTACGAAATTACTCCCTTACCGACCGGCAAATGTCCTAAAATTTTTTGGGCCATTTGTCAGCAAGTTTGTCAACGATTTGGCCGCAATTATAAAAAATCATAAAATTAACTTTTTAGTTTATTAATGTTTCCATTGTATAAATAAATCGACTTTTTCTGAATGGTCGCACGGATTTCAAAATTATCGGCGGGTGGTAGATAAATATTTTTATTCCCGGTGTTTCTTAGTATCGATACAGAACTTCAGATGGCGCCACCGAGAATTATTAATTAAGTTTTATCCTTCTCATAGTAGAATTGTGACGTTTACGAATACGGTCGTCTGACGATATTAACCGCCGCGAAACAATAAACGAGCGTAAAATAATTAAAGGTGAGTCGAAAAAAAAGTCTTTAACCCGCCAAATATTTTTAAAATACAATTAAATATTTTCTAAAACTTTACAGTTAAATTAGTCAAATGTAATTAGAAATTAATTATATAAACGTTGGGATAAAGCATCGATTGCCACTACAAAGAACTATTAAGGAACTATCGAAGTTACGTGCGGGCATTTTTGACTCCGTACGATTCCTCCTTAATTTACCGCTAACTTTTCCCGGCACCTTGGAATATTTTGGGTTAAAACCCGCGAAGTTTAATATAATATAAGTTAAAACTATCCGAGAAGTTAGTCTCCGCCGATTAAAATTGGTTATCGGTTTACAAAAATCAATCTAGAAAAGTGAAATCTTACCGGAATCAATTGGGATTTTTCCATTATTTAAAGGGGAAGGTGTACGAAATTTCGTTATAAAAAATTTCAGTTACGGTGGAAAGAAATCGTTACATTTATTTCCGCCGACGATTTGGCGGTGTCTTTAAGTAAATTATTTAATTCGCGCATTACTCGTCGATCTAAAAAAAGGGGCAAAGATTTCTCTGGTCTCCGCTTTGACGGAATCAATTCTCTTCCAAAACTTTTAGGTTAGGTTAGAGAATAAATAGGGTCTAGAACGATATTCCACGAAATCGTTGCCACTGTTTGGATCAGAAAATTGATAAAAATTTCTAGTAAAGAAATTACTGTTATCTAAAGTGGCGATATCTAACCCATCGATCCGAGAAAAACATTACAAAAATCGGAAGAAAGTTTTCCAGGAAAGTACGACATTTTTTTAAAAAATCGGAAAATAAAACTAATTTTTACAATTTTGATTCGAATTTCTATTAAAAACTTAGGTTAGTGTAACCCTCGGTGCCAAGATGGCGGCTCGTCTCCGATTCCAGCTAGGAAACAGTGGGGACGCACGTTCTAACCTATTCTAATAAATTACCATAATTATTAGAATAGGTTAGGTTAGAACGTGCGTCCAACCGTTTCCTTGCTGGAATTAGAGACGAGCCGCCATCTTGGCACCGAGGGTTACATTAACCAAAACGTATATCGTGGATGTGCTTTGGGAAATACTGTAAAGGTAAACGGTATTCCCCACCTTTACCATTCGCTAGAAAGCCACCGACAATTACATTTTCCTTTCCGGCTCTATATATTATACTTTTTTGTTTCGCCTATCGATAAAATCCATACCCTTAATTTTTTTAACTAAATCGATGGAGAAAATCATTAACCTTCTCCGAATAGAACTTAAAAATGTAGCCATTTAATTGCGATCTTTATATTAGTGATGTTACCAACGTTTAAATTATAAATGTCTTATTAATAAATTTAGTAAATTATGCATCTATTGGACAATTAAAATATGATATATTATACGTATTTTTCTTTCGTTGCATTATTTATCGCAGTATAGAGGAAGACAATTTCTGTCTGCCGTATAAACTACCACTCTAGGAAAGGTTGATAGATTATGCTACGCCTCCACATTTGTCGGGCAACCTTGACAATATCAAGCAATGTCACCCGATAGAACGTTCACCTTTCGTTCGTACGCGGCTTTGTAAATTAAAAATAAATAAGAAATTTGATTTGTTCGCCGGGATTTATTATTATTATTTTTTACGCTTATTAAATGCTTTCTAAATTATGCAATTGTTTGTACAATAAGATTACATTCTCGATCGTAAAGTCGTTAATGAATAATTAGTATTTAGCCAAATAATTATTTTCAACACACATATTCGAAGTGGATTGTATCTAGAATTAATTTGACCTTTATAATAAACACTAATATTCGTAGGACGGTGTTTAATGCCGGTTTTATACGTCGATAATTCTTTTATGTAAAAGACACTATAGAAACAATACTTAGATTCTTTTGTCTTCGGATACGAAATGGTTTAATCGACTCGACAACTCCTCTTTTGCGTATGAAAAAACCTTGTTGTTCAATTTAATATATAATTGAAAAAATAAAAGATATTCGGAATCGATTAGGGTAAAAATAATATTGAAAATGTTAAGTAAGATTAAAAACAGGAAAACTTTCTGTTCCGTCTTTTAGTTATGGAACTGTGTGATTTGTAATATTAAATATTTAGGAACCTTCACGCGATCATCCATCACGCGTGGAGTCCATCCGACGAAATGATTTTACATAACGACAGAAAAATTTCTAGAAATAAATAACGGGTATGCCGTGTTTGCTGTTGTGCCAAACTTTTGTCTGCATAATTTCTCCTGTAAAAACAATAATAAATGTGTTACATATTTTTCCGGATAATTTCATCTAGTATCGGCAATAGGTCGTTAAAATGTAATTTTATAATCAATAGAATGTTTGTTTACCTGTGTATATGTGTATGTCTTATATATATAACTTATATAAAGACGTACACACAGTTTCTTTCAGTTATCCGTATCCAGAGTTTTCTTTCAGCTTTCTGTCGAGAGATAATTAAATCTGATTACTTATATGTTCTTATTGTTGATGTTGCACTCTCTATATATACTGCACACACACTCAAATACAGTGTTGCCATTTTCTAATGCTTCGTTTAGTAAGTCAATTTTCCTTTTGCGATATTATCCTAGAAACGTCGAGAAATGCAAAAGAATTCGGAGGGAATTTCTGTATGTATGGATGTTAGTGTCTTTGCGCGTGGTGGCACGATTTTATTCACCTTTGAATCTTAATAACTCGTATACTTTGTGGCGTGCTTTGTATATTAGGAGGTCGATGCTATTAAATTTCGGTGGTTAGAGGTCGAAGGGTGGGAAAATAAAGGAGGTCGTGTATCGCAGCGTTGTTGAGCAGTCGATGAACTATCTTGCAACGTAACGAAAGTAGGATGTATTCTATGGCACAATGCGGGAAGTACTAAGAAAATTGGTACATCGATATCCGTACGAGATCAGCCACGGCCGCTGACAGAAAAACAAAAGCCTTTCCATTGGCCTTTGCCAGATACGTCGTGGTCACGCGAGATCTTGTGGAGGGACGAGGCACATTTTTTACTTCGAGTAGAAGAGAACACACTTAACTGTCGTGTTTTGGCTACGGAAAGCCCATATTTTTTCCAGAAGATTCTACTGCATTTGCGTAAAGTTAATCTTGTGCTAATTCACAACCACGTCCTTCGAAGAAGAACGAGCATTCTTTTCTAATTCCAATGGGCTAGTGACATACTCTGTGGCGTCCAGAGATATCGAGACTTGTCGTAGCCTAACCGCAACAGGGGCGATCATCAGTCCACCACTTTAATGCAAGACGGAGCAGTTTCTGACAAGCAGTTTAAGGGTGCGTTTTCTACCATCCGGCCACGTCAATGTCCGAATATTAATCCGTCTGACGTTTTTATTGTCAGGACACTTACAAAGTGTGAAGAGTCGAGGATATGCTACAAATATAGCAGTTTTAAAAGACAGTATCACGTAGCATCGAGAATGGCGGAGGATGAATTGCAGTCGTTGAACGCACTGTTCATCGCCTTCACTTTTCACAAGTTCAAAACGGGGAGCGCATTGAGTAATATTTCCTGCATGGCTAAGATCTCCGTACAGCACGATTATCTTGTACGCTGTGGTAGTGAGTTTTGTACTAATAATTTTGCAGAAATGTCTTCTACACGTCCCGAAATGCCACCATGCCAATGAACTGCTAAATAGCTCATTAAGTAGCATTGAATAGGAGTACTCACGAAGTGGCACGCAAGAACAGTTAAGCCGACACGCAACACATCATACGGGTTTATTCGCTTTTAATTATAAACGTTTACACCAATAATAACAATTATATTCGTACTGATTAGTTTTTGTAACTATTAATGAGACATTTTAAAAATAATTAATTTAGCCGATTAGGATAAAGTTTAGCCAGTTTTATTAAATTATAAATTCGTTTTTAAATCTTGGTTTAAACAAAGTTTTGCGTGACAATAGTTACGTATTTTGTCACGCACTTCCTATACCTGTTACACCGGAATACCGTTCATTTGTATACATTTTCGACCGTGTAAAAATCAATTATTTTTAATATTATGATTAATTATTCTTCAAAAATATTAATAAGAAAGCTTCTAATTTTGAAAATTAGAAACAAAAAATAGTTGTTTCAAAATACATTCCATTAAATATTACATTATTGTTTTTAGAATTTAGCTTCCTGTTTTCAATCGTCAGATTGCTGAAGCCCGTTGTGTGCGATTTCAAGCTCTTTCGCAATAAGAAAACAGCGAGAAAAATAGTAAAAAAATGTTCTGCCAGAGCCTTAAAAACTGAAGTACTAATAAAGTACAAATGCAAAGAAATTCGGAGTAATTTCTGTATGTACGGGAGGTGCAAAAAGCACGGGAGTTATTAAGCTTCAACGGGGGTGAACTAAATCGTGCCCCCCGTTGAAGCTTAATAACTCCCGTGCTTTTTGTCGAAAATTTCTGAAATTTTGCAGGGAAGTTTGTGTATTAGGGAGATCGATCCTATTAAATTTTTGGTAAATAAAGGTCAAGAGGATGGGGAGATAATGGCGATCGTATGTATCTCCAGTAGGGTCGGACTTAATGACGAGTTACTCGTTATTAGCATTAGCAATATTTTTTTAAAAATAAAACCCAACCCTAACCTGAAAATTAACTTTTTTGCCAGGTGTCTAACATTGCGGTGATATTGCTTTTTAAATTTCTATAGCTTTATATTAATATAAATAATTGAAATAATAATTTTCTAACGACAGAACGGACAGAAATAACATTTTGAGTAATACTGGACCGAGGTAATTACTGCGACATGTCATAAATTGAAAGCTTTAAAACCCTATTAAAGATGAAAAAGATCAATATGGAATATGGACAAACATTGTGTTCACAATTCTCCTCCCCATTGTTTTTCTATCCAGAAAGAAAAGTAAATTAAAATGTCCTGGATGAATTTTTCTTTCTTGAAAGAAGATTATCGTGGGATTGTTTTTAGCAGAATAATCGATAAACCTTTCTTAGACGTAATTAAAGAAAGAGGATAAAGTATTTATCTTTTATACATTTTCAGCAAAGCGTGTATTACGTTTGATTATAAAAACTCACTTGGCATTACGGCATTTAGTGATAAAAAGTAACCCAAAAAAAATGGTTAATTGCAAATAATTCTAATTATGCAAACGTTAATGAGAAAATCTCGGAATTTATTAATTAAATTTAAATATTTGACTAATGCGGATTAAATATACTACGAGAGGTAATTAAGAATAATATTTGCCGAAGAGAAGAGCAAATGCGAAATCATCATCAAGTAACACCATTAAAGTATTACTATCTAACCGCTCTATGTATAAAAAAAATATAATATATAGACCTATAGTTACTAAAACATCGTAACAGATGGAGCCACCACAAAATTTTAAATGTTGCCTGGAAAGTTAAGCAACTCGTTGTTAAGCGACTGACTTATTCATTACTGTCACTCGAATATGTTCCGTTTAACCCATTGCCTTTTCTTGTAGATCTTCGTTTATTCAAATCAATCTACTCTTGTGTTTTAAATTGTTCTTCGCTCAATTTTCTGTTCTACACAATACATCGATTTTTCGACGTCATAAACAGTTTTTTTATGTACTAAATTCCATTTTCTTACAGAAACAACGTTCTCCGACCGGGATCTATTACATTAAATTTTATACAAAGGAAAGAAATAACAAAAGATATTTTACTTAACATTGCTAAACCAGATGTAATCTGAACAGGTAAAACTCGGTTTCAAAGCTATAATTTTCATTTAAAAATACCCCCATTTTTCGTTATTTTAATCACTATTTTTGAATTGAAGTTCCTATTCATTTACTAAGCTCAGTAAATTTTCCGGTTTCGTATTATACGGGATTAACTTTTCTTTCTATATCGACTGGATAATGTATAGGTCTTTGCCAGTTTTATAATTAAGAAAATCACAGTAAAATATCAATCTAGTCATTCTACATTGTGTTTTACATCGACGATCAAACGTGTTAACGAACACCTGCTGATAAATCACATAAACCGATTGTTTTTTTCATTAAACATTTCTTCATTTTGTCTCTTCCTTTAAATATGAACTTGAATTAGGAAAAAAAAAACCTATGTTGTAATTAACTGAAGATTCTTCTCCAATGCCAATAATAATAATAATAATAATAAATTTTGAGAATTTATTAAAAGAAGTTTGTCAAGTAAGAAGTTAAAATGATGAATTGAATAAATTTCTACATTATTTTTTATTACAAAAAGTTATTTTAGCGTTATTTAGTATCGTTTTTTAAAGCCATTGATGGCCTTTCTCTTTTGTTTTTTATACGAAACTTTTTAAGAAATATTTGTTTTTTTTATTAAGAAAATAACGAAGAAATAGAACGTTTATATTAATAGCCTATATGTCCTCTTCTTCTTTCGGTGACACATTAAATGAACAAAATGATCATATATCTGAATTGCGATTTATATAAATATAAATGGGATGTCTGCATCTATCACACATAATTGCACTGTGACACAGAAAAACAATTACGTTTATTCCGTTGTATCCGATGTTTTCCTTCCGCTTCGATTTGTACACGAGGGAATTTGGAAACTATCGAGTCAAGTATAACATGCAAAATATGAATTTTAATGCTCATAATTATAAACTACTAAACGTAGTCGGTCGTGGTTTTGCGCTTGACCACGTGGAGTTTTTCAGGTTTTCTCCACGTTAGTAACACGTAAATAGGGGCCAGTTTACCTTAAAAGACCTCCCGGGAGACATTTCCCCCCCTGGATGGGGATGTGGAATACGCCGTTTTTCCACCAGGCTAACCTAAGATTAGTCCTATTGAATGTAAATCATAAAATAATTGAAAATAAGCGTTTACAGTTCGAATATTGTATTAAAACGTCCGAAAATAGAAAAATATTTTAACAGTTGAAGATACGAAAATAAAAATTTAGTAACGAGTTGCGTAACTTTCCCGGCTAAACTTTAAAATTGTGTGTGGTGCCATCTGTTACGAGATTTTATTAAAAAATAACTTTTATATTAATTATTATAAGATGGCAAAAAAAACCCGTTAATTTTGAGGTAGAGACGAGTTTTGTTTAAAAAGTTGCTAATGCTAATAACGAGTAAAATCGTCATTAAGTCCAAATCTACTCGAGATACGACACACGATCCCCTTTCTCTCACCGCCCTTCGAACTTTAACCGCCGAAACCACCATCAACTCCCTAATACACGAACCTCCCTTCAAAATTTCAGAAATATTCGACAAAAAGCACGGGAGTTATTAAGCTCTCAAAGGGGACGAGCAAAATCCGTGCTGTCCACACACACTCGCATTAACACCCGTACATACAGGAGGGAAACCCCAATTATTTTTGTATTTCTCAACATTCCGAGGTCTCCGAATCCAAAGATATAAAAATCTTGAAGGAATCATTTTTTGACCGATGGCCATACATTCCCTCTGTTACATATAACAGAGACTTTTACTATTAAAACTGTATACGGAAATGTAGAGGCCTATAATGACAAATAAAAGATAAGAGGAAGAATTGATAATTTCGTGGAAAATGTTAAAATGTTATTGGATTGTCTGGAATATTCCTAATCGGAGTGCCATCTTTGAAAAATGTAGCAGTAAGCAGGAATATTTCATCACTCCTACGTGTTTTGTTCTCGATTCTCGTGTTTTTTTTTATTTCATTTAGATATTGTCAACACGGCGAATAATTTAAAAGTAAATGGACGGATATTGCTTATAAGGGAATTCTTTCAAAAAGGAGAACCCTGATCGGTTAGATAGAAATAATTCGTTTCAGAAAATTCTTCGCGTTACCGTAGAAACAATCGTTGAAAATATCGACGAAGTATGAAACAAAATTCAACTAATTGTGTTTTCATTCGTAAACATTTATACGTGACATAAATACAACTTCATAATGGACTTTAATACAACCAATAATGACCATACAATACAAGTGACAATACGACCAATCATTGATTGGTTGTACGGAAATCCACGACGACCAATCATTGATACATGACAACATTTATTCGTGACAACGATTAGTTGTCACGTGTAAAAAAATCCAGCAACGAGTTGCTTAACTTTTCCGACAATATTTAAAATTTTGGTGGCGCCATCTGTTACGATTAAAACATTTTTTTGTATTAGTATTTATTATATTATAAAAATTTTTTACTTTTTACCATTTTATAATAAATACTAATACAAAAAAATGTTTTAATCGTAACAGATGGCGCCACCAAAATTTTAAATATTGTCGGAAAAGTTAAGCAACTCGTTGCTGGATTTTTTTTTAATACACGACTACGAACTCTCTCTATTAGAAATAAGATAAGTGGAACACGCTATATCGGAAAATCATTGACCTCTATGTAGAAACAATTGATTAATACTGTTATTCTAATAAAGAATTTAAGAATTTTTTCTTTTCTTTTTCAAATTTCGAATATTCTTTCTGAATACTTTGCCTATTTTTCTTCTCCATCAAACGGATAAGAGCGTGACACGGTGATCGGAAAATGCATTATATCAGCGTTATTACTCCGTGCACTATGCATTGTAGACAGCTTGTTTGCTCAATTATTGATTAGAGACATTATCTTAAGTGACAATACATATATATATATTAGAAAATAATTTATTTACATTAAAATCATGTTACATTCAAATTAAAGAGTTAATTGTATCTAAATGAAGATCCATTAGTAACGATAGTATTGTTTCGTTTTAATTATAATTATTTAGACATTTTCTAGTATAAAACTGCCAGTCGTTTCAATATTTTATAATAATTAATATTAATTATCGAATTATATTGCGTGACCACGCGTAATTTTTCTAGAATGTGGTTCTTTTAATGTTGCACATTTATATTAGAAATATTTACTAAGACGTCCTTGACACGTCCTTGGATATTTCTATGCACGTCATTCAATTCTCAGAAGGCGACAATTAACTACAAACCATAGAGAAAATATCAAATTGGGAAACGTGTCGATGATTATTAATTACATATTTTTCAATAATACACGAAAGAAAGTAGTTGCACGTCTGTGTGTTTGTGTGTTGCGTGTATGAGCGTACGTATTCCTCATTAAGTGAATTACACGACAGCAGAAAGTGTCAGAGGTTTGTTAGAATGGGGATGAGAAATGCGCATTTTATATGTAAACCTAGTACCAAGAATTTCCTAAACGGATTTGTCGAATAATGGATGATTTATAAAAGGTGAAGTGTGATTAATAATGTCGCGTAAATTTTTAAATAATTAATTCTTTAGCAAAATATTCTTTTTTTTCCCTCCCCCCTCTCTTCTTTACATTTATTACTGTATAATTAAAGTGTAAAATAGTTAATACCGCAATCTCCGAAGAGAATTTTTTTATATTGTGTATACAGTAAACGATTATTTAACATCCTTGACAATCTCTCTGTTGCTATAGCGACAAGGTGTGCGAGAAATTTCCAGGAGATAGAGAGAGAATTTATTGCGTGGAGAAGATAGAAAGATCCCGCATTTATTTACGTCATTTATACATTCGTCACTAGATTTTAATTGTCGAATAATTGAAATTACATTATTACCATTATTAATTAGTTGATTTATATATTAAACAATACGACGAACAGTAGATAAGTATTTGGCATTTTTAATTGGAGATGAGGCGATAACTTTCCTTTCTCGTATTTTAAAAATCTCTCTCCATTTAATATTTATAATTTTAAAATTTACTTGATAAAATGGAAAATGTATGTGTATTTTATTTTGATTCGAATTACTTCATTTTAAAATACATTCGAGTAAAATAAATTATAAACTATTTCGAGTAATGTAGATTAACTCTGAAAGATGCATTTTTTATCAGACATTTAGAAATTATTGACATTTTTTCCTCACATTACCAGTATTTAACATCAAATATTTACGTAGAGAAATTTATTTGTAATTAATAAAAACTTTCTATAATATTTTTTGCATTAAATATATTCTGAAAATGCATTATTTTTCATCGTTATTTTTCTTTTTGCATTTAAAAAAATGTCGAAATAATTCACTAAGGGTGCACATTAACTCCAGAAATTATTCTCTATTTAAATTCCTCCGAGTAAGGCACTATTTTCGGAAGTAGTTTCCATAGAAACATCACTAAAATAGATTAAAAGGTCTAATTGCGTAGACATCCTCATTAAAATAACCAGAGTTTATACCTTCGACCGAGTGATCTTTTCACACGGTAAATTTAATTTATTAAAAAAATAAGACGTAATAATTTACTAATTACGCGTTAAAAAATAAAAATAATAATAATAATAAAATTAACAGGAATATTTTATCGTTAAATAATTTACAACGAAGGATATTCTGCAGAAAGTAATGTTTAATTAGTCTCTTACTTTCGATGATTAATTAATACGGCAGCGTAGTGTTTCTTTTGCTTTATCTATTTGTTTTGTTTTATTTTATTCCAGACGGAGACCGAGTCCAATTCGGTTACGTTTGTAAGTTGTTCGGTCAAGTGCGGCAACGTATCGAATGTTAGGTAATTCGAAGAAGTTTCTGCAGAAAAATTATTTATCTTCAGGTGTGTTGGAATCGGGTACGTTGAAAAACACCGAGTCCTTGGCCGTCAAGGACAAGTACAATAAGCTCTCCTATTACAAATACATATTGTACCAATAACTGTACTATGGAATATATTTATCGAACTTTTCTGCCATTGGATCTATCCACGTGTTTGTTTCCATTCTTCTAATTTCTCCAGGAAGACAAGTATCAAATTTAAGTGGGGAATCCGTCTGTAACCTCAATTCATTTAATCTGCAAGGCATTTCTCCTATTCTAATCTCGACGTTCGAGCACATTTATTAATTAGAAACTTTTTTCTTTACCCAAGGATATTCCGGTCATCGAATAATTAAACGTTTATTTTCATTTATTAAAATTCTATTTAATTAATTAAATAGAGAGAAAAAAATTGATACGATTAATACTTAGCAGTAAACGAGCATTTTTTAGCAGCTATTAAATTGGCAATTTTCTTTCTTTTTTTAAAAAAATTTAAATAATGCTAATCGCCTTTGGCGCAAACTGCCTCATTTATATTTCCACATTTTAAATGGCTTAAGTCGTATTTATATAAATATCAATTTGACCTAATTTGTAAATAAACGAGAATTCACACGCATTCGAGTTAATACAAGCATTAATATGCAAAGTCTGACGCCATTTTCGGACGGAGACCGAGCGAAAACAATTCGGAACCGACATTAAGTCGTACGCACTAAACGATTTACTTAACATTAGTGTTATATTTGCATTATAAATACCATTTGTGACTGGAGATAGGCGTTAAAATATAATAATTATATTTTAGTAACGACCCAACAGTGAAAACAACTTTAATTATCAAATAAATATTTACATTGCCAAGCTAGCATTTAATACATTCCAATGTTTTTTTCTTTTATAACGACATTAAAATACAAATGTACAAAATACGTTTCTGAAAGACTTTTTTTAAATAATTTCTTTAGAGAGTCGTTGTGAGACGAACTAAATGAAATCTTTCGAATGCGAGGCATTTCTACGGAAGACTGCAGCGAATACAAAGTGAAACCTTTAAGACACGGCGCAACTGTTTCGCTTGAGTAAAACTTTGTCTTTAACACTAGGTGACGTCGGATAATGAGGTAAAGAAGACCTCCTCTTTTTCACGGCCGGACTCAAATCGTAAGAGATTTTCGCTTGAACCAACAACTGTTTGAATATCTCCATGATGTTGTGATCCTCCTTTGCCGAGCATTCGACGAAACCGTTTTCCCAATCTATGCTTATGATAATTTCGGCGATTTCCTTCTTAACTACCCGTAATTCGTCGCCGACGTCGCACTTGTTACCCACGATTACCATGGGCACCGCCGATGCTCTGGTCTCCAAAACCAGTTCTCTCAGTCGTCTGACTTCTTCGAACGATTCGTTGCTATCGACCGAATACACCAGAACGAAGCCGTCGCCCGTGCTTATGGCCAGTCTTCTCATAGCCGGAAATTCGTAAGATCCACTGGTATCCAAAATGTCTAAGGTCAGGCAACATCCCCCGATCTCGTATTCTTCTCTGTGAAGCTCTTCCACCGTTGCTTTGTGGTCCAGAGGAAATCTATCGTACAGAAATTGTTGCACGATGGCAGTTTTTCCCACTTTTGCAGCTCCCATCACTACGATTCGATAATGGTCTTTCGTTTTCTCTCCATCGCTCATGGCTCCCAACGTCGGGACCGAAGAATCGTTTGTACTCGGCATCGAAAAAAGATTCTCGAGATGTTTAGTTCTGAAAAATCAAATTATCGTCAATATTCCAGTAATTAAATTTTGTTTACGGAACAATTTAAGAGCAAAATCAATTTTTTTGGTGGGACGCAAATCTTCACTCCTAGTCTTATTAATAAATGGAAAACTTTAAAATACATCTCGGTAGTAAAAATTGATAAAAAGCTTTCAAATATTGATCCGAATCCAAGAAGGAAAAACGATTAAATAAAATGACAATATAACATATCGCATTGGCGCGTGTATTTAATGTTTTTCACAACTGTATTTACAGACACGTTAATGGATTCCTCAGTTCCATCCTCAAATCCCCGTTAATGTATTTGCATGTAAAAAAATTAATATACTGCAAATATATCTGGATACTCCGAATTTTTTTATAACATAAACTTATATTTTTGACCATTTAAAACCTTTTTTGCATATTTATTTCTGCACGGTTTAAATTAATATTTCGAAATAAGTTAAATCGACACCATTCCCTCATACGTCAGACGTTTCTTAAGGATTTAAAATTTATGCAAAGAAAAGAAATGTGACGTAATACGAAAACGATTTTACCAACTTTTAAAATGTCAAACATTTTTGCAGAAAAAGGAAAAATCGTAAGAGAATTACCGCTCGATACCTTGACCTTCAATCGGTTACCAGGTCTCAAAGTAAACAACTTCATTGATCGTATTCTGTTTAAACAGCCATCATTATAAAATATGCAACAAACGGCAATTACTAAATCCTCCGTATTAACTTATAGTGCATTACGTAACATCCTACACAAAACCGAACGTAAAGAAGCATCTTCCTCTTTAGACCATGGGGAATTTCGAAAAAGGCTAACTTAGCCGAAAAAACAAAGCTAAAAAATAAATACGTATTAATTAATAATAAAAGGCGAAACTATTCTTACCATTAAACAATCTATTCCCGTCGACGGCCGACTTATTATCATTAAGTCATTCTGGCGACTGCACTTTTATAGCCCAACGGCGCCGACAGCGCCATCCCACCGAGCGTAACAGTGACATAGTATTCGGGCATTCTGATTGGTGGCGGATGCAAAACTTGTCTCGTTTCTGCAGAAACCGGAGAGAACCGCTGCACGAGCTCAGTTCCGGGGATGCAGAAGCCAACCGGATGTACACAGCAAAACTCCCCTCCGATTGGCTACTGGAGAAACTTAAAAAAATAATAATAATTCCTTTACGAAACTGTTAGGAATATAATAATTTTAATTACATTATCCTTCTCGTCTTTCTTCTTAATTAGACGAATGATTTGGCCAAAGCACGTTTTCGACACTAATAAAATTTAATTAAAATATTCATATATTTTTATAAATATGTAATAATATATATACACACACACACACACGTCTTTAATTATATGGAAGATAAATAAATTTAATTCTTAATTCAATTTAATAAATATTAATTCTAAAAAGCATTCGTATTAAAATTTAAAAGGAATAAATTAAAATTATGAATTATTTATTTAAAACACAATTTAAAACCACCTTCGACTAGTAAAAATAAAAATGGCGAATAATAAAGATCTTGTATATTTATAATTTTATACAGTTTAAAAATATATAATTTAAACAGTAGGAAACTAAATATTAGGGGCAGAAGGCCCCGATTAATTTTATAAAGTGGAAATTATTTCAATTGAAAAGTTATTATAGAGGATCGGCACGAATTGCTAACAGGAAAAGTATGATGTACAGGGGCAAGCCATTACTAATTTCAGGTGGAGAGCATATATTTTAAAGAAATTGCAGCCGTGTCGCAATAAATAATTGCTCGTTATCTTTATTATTTTAAACAGAAGACGTGTGACGACACTAATTATTACAATAGTAAAACCGAAAGATTAGAAAAGTATTTTTCTTTTCATTGTTAAAAATAAAATATTGCAGTTATTTCGCTCGACAAATAAATATTTCGAAGTATTATTATTATTCTGTATTTCTTGTACAATGGAAACACGGCGCGTATTTAAAGGTCGTTAGCTAAAATACGTAAAAGCCCACCCTATTCTTCGATCTATCGTACTTTTAAGTGTAGAAAGAAAACGTTGGCTTTTTGTTCGACGTTAAAAACGAAATTTTGTGTTTAAGCTGGAGAATAAATGGCAAAAGTTATAGAATTTAATAACGGGAACTAGAAATTTCGGATTAAGACGCAGTAATCTCCGTTAGAATTTCGCCGGTACTCGGAGTATTGTGTAAGCAGTGTTTGAGTTCGAGTTCGGAGCGGTGACGGTTAAAGTGCGCTCGGATCGACAATCGATCCGGATATAGGTGTCTCCACCGGAAAGTTTATACCGAAATTAAGCTCCGTTCCGAGCGGGGGAAGAAAATACGATACAAAAGAAAAAGGGGTGAACGGCCTCGCAAATCTTTCATAGATGGGATCACGGTTAGCATAACAAGATTCCGACAAATCTTATTATTATAATATTTTTTTTTTTAATACCCTTTCACAAAATATATCGCCATTTTTTTTCCTCGTGTTACACATCGATAATAGGAAGTTGATTTATTTATTTGCGCCCGATATTAATTCGATCTTACTGGGAGACATTTTATGTTGGCTGCAGAATGGGTACGCGCCGTTTCATTATAGAAAAGTTAAAGTACCTCGTACAGAAATTACTGTTACTATAGTAACAAAACTGGAGCAAGTTAAAGGGTGACGTACTGTACAATGCGCTAATCCCGTAAACATATTTACGTGGACCTAACAATTTAGTTGTTTCCGGATTTCGTTAGTCGATTTATTAAACGTATTTAACTAATTAAAGAAAATTAAAGATTTTTTTTAATGTGATAGGAACTTTTTATCTTTCTAAGAATAAGGAATTACGAGAAGCTTTTTAGTGCCGTCGAGCCATTAGAAAGGGTATTAACAAAATACAAGAACTATCTGTTGGAGCTTATTTTATCTTTTTAATTATTTTTAAAAATTAAAATATAAATAAAATTCCTCTTTGAACTTCCCGGATTCGTATTAAAATTTTCGGAATTTATTTATTTATTTTTTTCCTTTTATAAAAATGATAATCGACGGAGAGAAGCGGGTTGAATTAATAATGAATTTAATGCGATTAAATATTAACTTATTAATTTATATTTTAAGTAAAATTTACTTAAGAATGAAATAATCAGTTAATACGAAGCGACGTCGGAGAGAAAGGGACATTTAATGATCTTTTCCTTTGACGTCACTTTACAATAGGGAAAAGTTCCGGTGTTCAAGGACGAGATTTTTTCCGTTTCTATTCGATTGTTTTTACAGATTAACTAAACGCATTAACGATTTAAAAACCATAAAACGAATTACTAGAAAATCCAGCAAACAAGTTGCTTAACTTTCGCGGCAACGTTTACAATTTCGGTGGCGCCATCTGTTACCATATTTTATTTTTTTAAAAAAAACTTTTTATATTTTTAATTACAGTAGAGCGTCGATAAGTGGAACGTCGGTAAGTGGAATGGCCGGAAAATGGAACGATTTTCAGTCGGACTGTGTCGTGCCGAATCGAATGTTTTTGATACTAAATTTACTTCTAAAGTATAATTTTCATGTTTTTTTATATTCTTTAATATATTTATTTTGTTTGTACAAAATGCAGAAATAATTTTTAACGATACGATAGCCTCGATGATTATTATAAAAATTTTCGTTAGGCTTAAAATCGACGAAAATTCAACACGAAGCGACACGCAACGGAGAAAAATTCAACAGGAAGCGACACGCAACGGAGAAAAATTTTAACGTCGGACAGGTTAATGTATTTTTTCGTACAAAGTCGGAAACTGGAACAAATCATTAACTGGAAGGACCCCAGTCCCCAATTGGTTCCACTTATCGACACACTACTGTATTATAAAATGGCAAAAAGTCAATGCTTTTCTCTATCGAAGGAATTTTATCGCCGAATAAAAATGTTCGGAATACATCTTAAAATGAATATTTTAAATAAAAATACGCTTACGAAGCGGAATTCGTTATGTTTTTATTAATTGCTACCAGATGGCGCCGACAGCGCGAAAGGGTAAAGAATATAATCGGAACAAATTCGGGTTATTTACCGGGCGAAACTACGTCACAAAAAAAAATAAAATAAATAAATAAAGTTAACGTAAGTCGTTAATGTCGTTTAGAGAATTAATTCGAAAAATTCCCATTATTTTAAATTATATTTAGCGGAAGAATATGGCGGTAGAAGCAGGAAATTTTGATGGGCGTAGAGAATAGAATTTAAACGAGTTAAATGATTGGTGTGACGAATACCAAATATGTTTACTCCGAAGAAATCTTTACTTAAAGCAAACGTTTTATTTTTCATCGGTGGCGCGACCAGAATTGAAAAGTAGAAGAGAAAAATAAGAATAATAATTTAAATAAATATTTCTCTATGAATAATTTTCTTCTAAAATATAAAAGTAAGAAGGTCGTAACAATGGGACATAAAAGAAATCTCCAGCTACCGAATTAAACGATAAATAAAAAAGAAAGGAAAATGCGCCAATAAAATTTTTAAAATTTTATAAAATATTCTCCCATTCGTTAAATTATTTATGGATACATTTTATAAATAAATCAAAATTCCCGTATTTAGCTCCACTCTTTATTATTTTTCTTTTATTTTAAAGTAGAAATAATGGCTAATGCTTGGATGATATTCGAAAACTGTTATAAAATATTTTGATTGGATTAATGTAATAAAATATTGGAGAGGTCAGTTTCTTAGAAAACCTTCATTACTTTCAATTGTTTACTTGTATATTTTGACATTTGTTCCCTTTGTACAAAGAAACTTCAATGCCTTCCGGGAATTTAATACTTTTATTTAATCCTATATCTTAAATATCCCACAGACTTCCCCCGCTACTATACGTATTATTGTCTTTTATTTATTTATTTTTTTCCTTTCCCGTGTGTGTGTGTGGGCCTATATTACTAAAGACACTGGCTTCTTTTAAATTTACTTTTCCGTGTACAATACGATATATAATGTTTTAATGCTTCTTAAAATAATATCGAATTTTTTAATATTTATTTAACTTATGGAAACAGGCAAAACGGCGCTAAATTTTCACCTAGCGGCCTAATTTCGAAGGTTGGTTAAGGTTGTCTTTCTCTTCAAATTGGAATCAAAATGGAGATTGCCTAATTAGAGAAAACAAGGGTATTTACCTCATTGTTACGATTAAATTCAAATAAGGAGAAATTCTGTCGCGGGCGAGAAAAAATTGAGTTTGCACTAAACGTCATTAAAAGTGACAATAAATTAAATACCTCGGCGGGATTACCATTACGAAAATAATCACGATTAAAAGGATCGATAGCGTTTATAGGAGGTAATAGCGCCGTCGTTATTGCTTATTTTCTTTTTTATGCCTCGTAAAGAACGATAATAACGACCCTATCGAAAGAGATCGGCGCGAAAGTAAAACGGCATTCGTCCGCAGACGGATAATTTTAATAGAGATTAAATTATAATCACATTAAGTTCAACCTATCAATTTATTTTTATATATTTATATTGAAGGGAGAAAACGAGAATATCAATTAGATGAAATCCAATTACATAATTCGTACGAAATCCGATCGTTACCGTCTTAATTCCGGGAAATTTAGAACGTTCGTAAGTTGCGTATCTCGCTATTTCATTCTTACTTTCCCGGCTCTGTTATATATAACAGAGGGAAAGTATGGCCATCTGTCGAAAAATGACCCCTAAGACTTTTACATTTTTGGAATCGGAACACCTCGAAACGTCAAAAAATTCGGGATTTATTTCTTTATATGCGGATGTTAATGCGTGCGAAGGGACACTATTTTGTTCTCCCTCTTTGAAGCTTAATAACTCCTGTGCTTTTTGTCGAAAATTTCTGAAATTTTGCAGGGAGATTTGTTTATTAGTGGGATCGATGCTGTTAAATTTTGGTGGTTAGAGATAGACGGGATGGAGAGATATAGGGGATCGCGTGTCGTATCTAGGGGTGAGACTTAATGACGATTTTTACTCGTTATTTACATTTAGAATTTTTTACACCACCCATCCCTACCCTCAAAATTATGCATTTTGCCATTTTATATTAATTAAAAATATAAAAAGTTTTAAAAATAAAATATCGTAACAGATGGCGCCACCAAAATTTTAAATGTTGCCGGGAAAGTTAAGCAACTGGTTGCGAATTTTTTTTTTTTTTTTTATAATTTTATTTGACGTGAAAATGGCAAGTGGATATTTCGCCATCCGTTGAAAATTTGGAATAAATGAATAAATACGCTTTAATTTTTGAAAAAAAGAAAGAAAATTCGACCGTATTCGACGTTTTTAAGTTAACTTAAAATTTCGAATTTCGGAAGTTACGACTATTTTCGTAGAAATGTCGACTTTGATTCGCTCTTACTTTCGAATGACGTATCGGTCGTTCGATCTGAGTTACGGTCGTCATTCCAGAAGTCGTCTCCATCTTCTTCGAAAGAATGGAAAAGAAAGATTATTCGTCTGTCGTTCGGTTTATCCCTCTTTCTTCTTTCTTCACGCCCGAATTCTTTTATATCGTTTTGGTCAATAGTATCTTTTCAGATAAACTTGACCCGGTAACCGGCGGAATCGTAACAATTAAATCACGTTAAAGACGATTTTTTCACGCGAAAAATTACCGAAAACAAAATGCCGGCTAAATTTTCCGTGAAAATCATTATAAAAATCATTGGTCGGAGAAAAACTGGGTCATAAATATGTAGGATCGACTGCTTTTTTATATAAATAAATAAATAGACTGTCATTAAATCCTTTTCCCTCTAAAGCTAAGATCAATTCGATGATATTATAAATATATATATATATATATAATTAGGAAGGAGGAACGGTTAAAAATTTTTCCGTATATTATTAGGAATGAAGTAAGTTCATTAGCCTTCTGGTTAGTCGCTAAACGTGTTTACAGTCAATTAGCGAAGTTAGCGGTCCGAACCGAAACATTGGCTACTCTTTTTCCACTATTTAACTGTGGCATAAATCCTTCCGATTGATTCAAAATAATTGATAAAATAATTCCCAAGAGTCATCCGAAATACAGTAGCCCTAGCAACGTCACCGAAGAATAACCAATAATTCGGCACGCGCTTCATATTCGTGTTATCTAAGGCTCTATTCTAGAATGCTTTTTTCAAAGGCAAAAACGAGTTTTCTAGAGTTTATAGAGAAACAAACATTTGATGAAAGACGAGAATTTAGGACAACGGCCCGATATTTAATTATCTGGTTTTATTTTTATGAAAGGAAGCGGTTGTCTTGGTAGTGTCTAGAGAGAGAGAATGAAAGACGAAATGTTTCTTTTCTATATATTTATTTATTTTCTTTAATGGAAAAATGGATAAAGAAACTTTTGTATGGCGTTATTACGAGAGAGAAAGAGCTTTAAATCACCAGATAATTTTGTAATAAGTGTGTCTAGTGTTTTACTCCGTTTGCGCTTTTCTTTGTCTTTCCTTTCCTTATTCTTTTATACAAACGTCTAACGATAAACAAATAGATATAATTTCTTCGGATAATCGGCTTAAACTTGCAATGGACTTCTTCCTTTAATTACGAACTTTAACGGGGATAATCAATATAAGGATATAATCGTTAATGACGTGTCCGTTATTCTAAACAATTCTAACACAGAATTGAGTATATAGACAGATTTATCTACGTTACCTATGGCATAACGTGGTGTGGCATTTGTATAACATACGACACATTATAATGTATAATTAATTAAGGTATTTTATACAAGTGTGTAATTTTTAAATAGTATATACTGTACTGTATTTACCAAGTATCTAATAAGTGTAGACGACTGTACGTTTGTATAGTTATATATCCTTCTCGGGATTGATGTAGGCCTATATGACATTGAAAACTTTTATAGAATGTAAAATATTCATACATTAAATCGGTCTATAGCGTGTTCGTAATTAAAGTTCACATTTAAAAACACGTAATTCGAGAATCAATTGTCGGAACGACGTCATATTTTACGCGGAAACGTCTGTGCCGACGGAATTTTATTTGAAACAAAAAAATATTAGTTACAAAAATATCCGCTAGGTGGGAAAATGGCGCTGCAACGCCGTAGTGGCTAATTCGAAATGTCTCAAACCTTACGATATACTGCGTGGTTACGCAACGGAAAGCTCGATTTGCGTAAACGATTACATTTTTACGTTGCCGACAATGGGGACCAGCGTACCGAGTGTACTGTAGCGTAACCCACAGTGTAAAGCGTAGGTTTATATCATAGGTTTTGAGACATTTTGAGTTATCCACTACGGACATTTATGTGAGTAACATTCTTTTTTTAAATAAAACTCCATTACCACAGAGGTCTCGGCGTGAAATACGACGCCATTTTAACGATTATCCTTAGGGCTCGTTCACAGGTACAGCTTTTAGTCGCGCTATACGTATAACATCCGTCACTGTCGTAGCCACATCGATAGTCTCCAGAATGTAGCCCGTTGCGTCTTTTCTTTTGTCGCAGTGACAAAGCGACTAAACATCGCTGGTGCGAACTGCCCTTAGTTCTCGAGTTATATCCTTTTGGAATGTGAACTTTAATTACAAAACCTCTATGTAATTGTATATTATTTGTATACAGTTATATAAATACAATTCATTTAACTTATATTTTAAAGGCATTCCCACGACAAATTTACACAACAGTTGTATAAATTGATAGTTTATTTAAGAGAACAGAAATGAATAATCGTCAGAAGAATGATAAATTTTATAATTAGAATTCTTTAAACACCGAATCAAACAATTAAACACGATTAAAGTGTTATTAATATTTAATAAAATCAACTTGTTCTCTGACTTCGAGCGCCAACTGTTTATTAATTCTCACACATCAACTTTAATAATACGGCTTACGTAAAATCGATTTTGCTTCATCACTTTCCATGGATATTTTAAAAAATAAATAAATAAAATAAAAATAAAGAATCATTCTCTTCATTCCTCTCAATTGGCAATTTGATGAGCTTTGTATCTATGAAAACAGGTTAATGCATTCTTTAGCGATTTCGGTCAAACTTCGATACTCATTACACACCGATCTTAAAATTTTCCCAATTTAATAGACACCGTATGTGTGTCAGTAGGTCACAACGTCAAAAATTCCCAAACTAATTCAAAAATTAAAAGCCAATGGTAATTAAAACACTTTGTTCCAGAATATTTGGAATTTTCGTAGAAATATCGGTTAATGTTACCCTAGGTATACAAAATGGCGGCTTGTCTCTGATTCCAGCGAGGGATGCACGTTCTAATCTAACCTAACCTATTCTAATAAATTACCATAATTATTAGCAACCAAATTATTAGAATAGGTTAGGTTAGGTTAGGCTAGAACGTGTGTCCCACTGTTACCTTGCTGGAATCAGAGACGAGCCGCCATTTTGTATACCTAGGGTAACATTAACCGAAATATCGATAATTTTATGAGGGGAGACGTTAATATTATTTTAATTTTATACGTTGTACGGTTGAAAATAACTTATTTGAAGCTGTAAAGATGGCGAAGAAAAGAAATCATTTAAACCGCGGGGAAATACATATAAACTTCGAATTTATATTAAAAGGTTGTTGAACCGTTTGATGTAAAATATTCTTTTTCTAAGTTTTTAAACAAAGTACAAAGATATTGTGGAAAGTTTGTTGACTTTGTAATTAAAATTCGTCTTTTAAGTGTTTTCTTTCGTATTATTAACTCGGTAATTAATAAAACAAGCCTTTAAAATAATCGACTTTTAATTTTATTCGAAAAGCAAGCAAATAACTACTAAATACTTAAGCAATATCAGTTAAATATTCATTATTCTTTCGGGTGTTCAACAGGCGATGGCGCCATTCTCGGACAAAAGTGAAGAGTCTCATCGGAATAAAACTGTCAAAACAAATCCTTCCGTAAGGAAGAAACGTATTTTAAGAGGATAGACACCGAAACACTCAAAAATCCTGACATTTTACAATATAATCACCTTTCTTTTAATCGATTTTAAAAATCATCCGTAAAGAAAACGAATAAATATTGTGCAATTTTAATAATAATTCCGCTCGACGTAGTATACATAAACGTTAACGATTTGTTAAACAATTAAATAAAGAGATAAAACGATTTGTTAAAACTGCAATTGAGTGTAGGCCTATATAGTGTACAGTACTGTACATAATATATATACAGTATTACTTTATTAGTTTAATAAACGGAACGTTGACCCTAAAATAAATCTTCTACTACGAAACTCTTTTATCTCTCATTTTACCAATAAAAGCGACAAAGGCTTATTTTAATCTTCTTATAATTAGATTCCGATTTATCTAACGTGAAATTTTAAATATATTTTTAAATGATAAAAGTACAATTATTTATAAATATTTTAATTTAAAAAAGCCATTTCAATTTAAGCCAAAAAAGATTTGCTTTACGGGACGATATTTTCGATTAAAAAAGGGGCTTTTAGTGCTGCCATCTCTCGACGTTTATCAGAAATGAAATTTCGCCCAGTTTCGTAAAAAATCGTAAACTTAAAAAAATAATAATAATTAATATACATTACAGTAAATGTAAAATTATTTTTTAGATTTAAATTTACAAAATGCTCATATTTATTTTCAAATAATCAAATTTTAATGTAAGGAAATGTTTACGAATTAAAAATTAATTACTTAACGGTGATTTAATTATCGTTTCTACTTATTTAATGAAAATAATTTAATTTAATTTAAATCGAACATTTATAGGTATTTATTAACGTTGAAAATGGCCATTGCCATTTAATTAACGTTGCCAGGCGTATTTATTATTACCGAATTTTTTTTAAATATGGGGTAGTAATTTTTAAGACGCGGCGCCATCTGTTGACGAAAGAAATAAGTAAAGTTTCAAAATTCATCTAGTATTTATTCGTTAAATTCGTACGAAGCAGAAATACAAGCCTTTCTGGCCATTTTTATGTCTAAAATAAACAAATAAATACGTTTACGGAAAAGAAAAGCCGAATCATTGGTTAAATAATTTATAAATGTCGCCATATTGGAAATGTAGGGAAGATAAAGAAATATAAACACTGGTCAATTACAAAATTAATAGACGATTGGTAAACAGTATTATTAACTTATAAACTCAAACAAATTACAGTTAATTTAAAATATATCATTTCGGAAATGGATATTCGTTTCCGATATATAATTATTGTAATTTAATATATTGGTGTTTCAATATTTCTCGCGACGTTTTAAACGTATTTACTTTCCTTTCGGTCAAAGTTTACCAAACTTTTGATAAAGTTTAGCGAAAAAATTTTTTAGCGTTATTTGTGACCAACTCCGTTTGGAAATTATCCAAAATGGCGGATATCTCGAGGAGACTTTGCTAGCTAAAATTGGCCTTCTGAATTGAAAAACTTTACATAATTTCCGTAAACGTCAAATGTTTTAAAAATTATTTTATTCGCTTCTATTTCCACGAATGATATATAAATATGAAAAGATGGCCTACGTTTACCGCACTTAAACAGTTATTATTAAAGAGGTTGCGGCCGACGTTTTTAACGCGAAAACGTGTACGTCGGACGTTCGGCGCCGCCTTCCCGTAAGCCTAGAAGTTTGACAATGGCGTTTGGAATGTCAGTGAAATCATGCTCGACGTTCCAAACGCCATTGTCAAACTTCTAGGCTTACGGGAAGGCGGCGCCAAACGTCCGACGTACGCGTTTTCGCGTTTAAAACGTCGGCTACGATCTCTCTATTGTAAAATGATATTGCTACGAGAATTTGGCCATCGATTTTTGTTTACGAATAATGAATACCCGAGAGGAAGGTACGAAATAAACATTCCGGCAAGAACTTGTAAAACAATGTAAAACAAATTCTATGTATACAAACCTTAAGTTCTTAAAATTTTACAATTGTTACATTAAATAATTTAAACTAAAATAGTACGAAAGGAAATTTCGTACAGAAAAATCAATTATTTTCCGTGTTGGCAGACAATAATTTTGTGAGTAATTGCAGATAGCAATCAATTTTAGCAGTAAATTCGAAATTTCGTTTCTTTAATTATCGTTACAACTCGTAAAAATTCATATCTCTAATTTTAATTCTTTTTATTTATTTACATATACAATAGGAAGTGTCATTAAGACAATTTATTTTCTTCCCCAAATTAACAAATAATAATAAAAATGATCCTTAAAAGCAATAACAAAGGAAAATACACATATAACAAGCAATTACGCAGAAAATAAGCAATAAGATAAAACAAAATTATAAATTAAACTTTTCTATTGTACTCTAAGTTGAATATTAAAACTTGAGGGATGAATGTTACCGGGTGATTAGTTACTCGTCAATTACCGTTTCAAATACAACGAAACCTCAGACAACGCATACGGATCGACTCGTTGAACACCACAAAGTGAACGGATAAACCCGTGGTTCCTCTTCCATTAAAAGTAATTTTTCTTCCGGAACGGTAATAGAGATAGCCTACATTTAACAATAAGAATTTGTGTGTGACAGTAGCGCGTATGGGGCCCAAGCAAATTTGAATGAGGAGCGCCCACGTATAGTGTCGAATTCAGACGTTTTTCTTCGAGGGAATGTTTTTAGGGAAATAATTTCTTATAAAAGATTGGTTTGGGCCCCTGTAGCGGGTCTCAAATTAATCTTGTCAATAGGATAACGTGCATCTGCTGTGGGACATTTATGCGAAAATGCATGAATGTCCCACAGCATTCAAACGCCCGTCAGCTCCTTTCTCGAGGTTAACGAAACACCGACAGACAGCCGACGGTCGAACGACAGAGGAAATGCATAGGTTCGCAATTTGAAAATTGCAGCTGGATAAAAATATAATAAGCGCAACGATTTATCGCATCTAATACAAATTTCTAAAGAGGGGAATGAAAGTTTCCGCAGTTTTCTCAATAAGTCCTTTCACATTGTAACCTTTTCTACTCTCATTAATTCATCCAGAAGGTAATTTGGAGCAATAACCTTAATGCCAAATCATGTTAATTTTGTAAACATAAACATATTTAGAAGTAAAACTGTAAAGCAATTTATAATTTTGGAAAGTAAACAAACAAATTGAAATATAAAACTTACTCGGCAATTTTTCATTTTATTCTCTAGTCTAGAATCGCTTCAATCGATTGACACTCGTCGCCTGGATATTCCAGTAAGAACTGGCATTTACATTAAGTATATTATTAGAAATTCCCAATTCAATATCGAGAATTATTGTTATACCTTTTAAATGTAACCCAATTAAACGCCGTAAGACATTAAAATACGTTTTTAAATCAGTTTTTATAGCCGATAAATACTTCTAATTGCGGGAAGAAGAAATATATTTAAAAGTTTTCCATACAATTGATCGATTCAAAGTCTTCCTCCGAATATTTCGAGATTGGCCATTGGATACTTTTATGTTTTCTGTCTTTTCTCTAGAACTAAAGAAAGAAATTAGTCCTCATATCGAAAAGAAAAGTTAAATAGGACAAAAGAAACTATAAAATTTTGTTTATTTAATTTTTGTGTGTAGTTTAAAAGTAAGCCGAGTCATTTATCACAATACTTTCATCGTTGTCAACAAAGTTTTTCCCCTTCTCCACTAATTCTTTTCTCTTTTTCTCCTTCCAGACACGGCATTTACTTATACTTTTTAAATTACATTTATCATCCGGCAAAATATAAATTCCGACAAGTGTTTAAGATTGACATTTATAGACTAAGGACAATTAGTTGGAAATCTTTTCAAATTCTTTAAACAAAAAGATTCCAATTAAAAATAAATAAATGAAATTTTACTTTAAAAATAAAACAAGATCGCAGTTACAACGATTTTAGAGGAAAGTAAAATCGATTTTTAAATTGACTTTATTTTAAAATTCTTCAGACTTTTATATTGAATATAATAAAAAACTAAATATATTTTCTAGTCAAATACAAACAATTATATTACTGGAATTCTGCTCTTATTTATCCCATTCATCCGCCATCTTCCCGTCTCATCTCCGTCATTCGCGTGTTTGGTGTACGTTTCACCCCTCCATTATTCACTTATCGCACTTTTAATTAAACGTTTTGGTCCGAAATACTTTACGAGATTTCTCTATTATGTCACCCGTAATGCTCTATTGCACGTACTGTACACCGCGACTCGCGACTGTTTCGACAATCTTTGTATTGTATTTAATATATTGCATATATTTATAACGCTGCACTGGTTTTTTTAAATTCTATATTAATCTCGAATTAATGTTTATAATTTAATCGTGAATACTTAACCAGCGATGTTTTTTGTAACGGTTTTTATTACTCGAATCCGAATAATTTTCGTAAGATTTCCTGCAGTACTAATAAAACTGTTACGCAGTATTGCATACTCTAGCTTATGTTAATATTAGCCTGTAAATTTAACTATATTATCCGCTAAATTAAAATGTGCCAGGGCACTAACCGGCAGCCCGAGTTCGAATCGCCACTGTCTGAGGGGGCGCCCCCGTCTATGGAGTTTAGTACGGGCAACGCGACTTTGTGGCGCGATATCTGCGAAACGACTTAACGTTTCATTGCACGCGCCACCATCCGTGTTTTCTTTTGTCTAGCACAAACCTTTAACTACATAAACGTACGGAAATATTCATTAAATTCTAACCGCTTCTCTTTCTTAATTTCACTTCGTTCGCGTGTACAGTACACACCGCCATTCATTAAACGTCGATACGACATTTTTATTCTTTTAATATAATTATTATATTTTATAGTAATCGTGTCGTCGTATTATATATAACGACGTATTAAATCGCCACCATCGCTATCATTTCACTAATTCTAATTCTACGATTGAATTCGCATCGAACGGTTATTCTTGTTGGCGAATTATATTAAGCTGATTTATACGAGTTCAGTTAAAATTAATTTTCCATTTGTATTTATATCTTAAAATCTGTTTACGTACGCTCGCGTGAAGCCGTCTCAATATAGTTATATTGATACATTCGTCGTCTCGCTCCCTCGTTCCTCTCTCTTCGTCACTGTCACAATCAAAATCTGGTCGATTGTACTTCCCGGTTCTGTTATATATAACAGAGGAAAGTATGGCCAGCGGTCAAAAAAAGTGGGGGTTTCTTCTGTGTATATGGGGTTCATCCTGTTTAAAGCTTAATAACTACACTTTTTGTCGTAAAGATGCGTTATGTATGAATGAGTCATTCACCTATTCGTTTATTAAGTTATACGAGTATAATGGAATCGACACGTTAATTAGATACGATAAGTTAATTTAAAATGCTTGTATGTTAATATTTTGTTAAGGTATTACGCGTGAAATACGAGACTTTTCTGTAGACTAATTTCCGCCGGAGATATAGCAAATAACTTATCGGTAAGCTTATATAATTTACGAAATGTTCGTACCTACGTCTTATTTTATAGCCGAAAATATATCCGCCATCGTTAATTGTGTACCCCGGCGGTAGAGGGCGAAGTATGTCAATACAGCCTCCATCTTGAAAATTTCGAAACAAAATAGCGGCCTGTTAAATGAACTGCGCCATTCGAAATTAATTGCCCGGGTTTTTAGTTTAGACGCGAATAATGAATTATTTTAACAAAAACAAAAGGTTTATAATAATGTACAGCCGTTCAGTTGAAAACCGTGTTATTTGCGTATCGCTTCTATTGTAATCTGGTGTATATTTTAGAAAGGAGGAAGAGAAAATAAAAATATATCCTTCTTGTGTTTTTTCTACTCGAAAAACCGTCCACTCGACAGAATTTTTTTGAAATTCTCGAGGTAAATTCCATTTTGAGCAATCGAATAAAACGGGACAAAATGATTTTATGGAGTAAAAGCTATCGTCCGTCCATTCCATTTTAAATAGCAAAGGTAAATATTATTAGAGCGAAGGAAAGAGGAATAAAACTCAAACGAGCTTCCTTTATTCATTCAAAGCCAAGCTTAATTATTATTCTCCTTTCATTTTAATATATTATACATATATATATATACAAATTTTACTATTATCTGAACAAATTGTTAACGGCGCGACAAACGATTCAATTGTCATCGCTCTTCTCTCGATTGTTACGTATTATTTTTATTTACCGAAGATTCCGTATCGGTTGATTCGTACTTTCGACTCTTATTTACCAATTTATAATGCTTTAAAAAGAGGTAAAAACCTTTATTACATCCAAACTTCCACAATATAATAAAAGGGCAGATTGGCAGAGTACTATAATAAAATCCTCAATGGCGATTTTATAGAGAGATTACGTGGATTAAATTGCCAAATTTGGAATTCATTTATACGTCGTTCTCTCCTCCATTATCGTCTTCCCCGATGTCGATAGTGAAATTTGATTTCTTTTTTATTTTTAAATCGAATTTATTATTGTCGACCCCCGCCGGTAAACCCCATTTTTAAAAGACATTTTAAGGCATTATTTAGCTGTATATCTTTCGAATTTAATTGATTCCGATAGATTGTAAAGTATTAAGGCGATAGATTAAATTACAAGAAAACGGAAATTTAAATTTTAATTGTTTCCCGAAAGTGTTTATTTAATTAATAAGTCGGTGGCAAACAACGTCCTCGGCTTTATTGGACATCGGAGAAGGAAACTTTTTAAAATTTAAATATTATTAATCATCCTCATCATCCGGGAAGATCCGGATGAATTGCCTAACTTAGACAGATGATCGATACGTATTAATGCACGTAAATGAAGTTAAATCCTTCCGACAGGATTAATTCCACTTTTAATGAAATTATCTTTCCTTCCAATTCTTTGTTACTTATAAAGAGGGTCAAAGGTCAACGTTACTTACGTCACTTTTTTTTAAATAAACGATTTTATTATTTAACCATACGGTAAAGAAATATTAATTATAATGGGTTTAAAACACTTCGACCCACATAATGGGTTTATTTACTTTACGACGTTAGCATTTTAACCTTTAAAAAATGTCAAAAATCTCGTGCATCACACCCACAACGTTCTCTACTCGAATGGTTAAATCGGACGAAGAATTAATAAATATTAAAGAATTTCTTTTTATTTTTATTGATGATTCGATGCTTTTAAAAGTTGGAAATTCTTTTCTCGACTCTTAATGGGCGACAGTGTTTTAGTTTTATCCGAAAAGAATTTTGATGCGGAAGAAGCACTCAGAACGTCATCTTCAGTTTAGAAAATTGTCTTTACTCGAGCAACGAGCGAGTGTCGAGTGTGAATGACAAATTTGTAGACGAATTTCATAAAGTTATCGAATAAAGGCAAAGATAAACATCGCCCGTTCGAGTGTTTCCAACTTTCCAGAAAATCCACCCTTCTCCTCCTTTCAAAGCTTCCCGACAGAAAAAACGAATGTAATCTTTTCCATGGCTGAAAATATCCAAATTTAAATATAAAATCGGCCTTGACCTAAAGATGCGAAAGGAAAAAAACACGAAATAAAATAATGTTTTAACGAGGATGAAATCCAAACTCTCCCTTTTGACATTTTCGCCGAATTGACTTTCAAACTTTGATATCCTTGACACTGTGGCCATATATCTTATTTATAGCACACATATATATTTTTTAAACAAAACACAATTAGAGACGACGATTTTATCTGGGAAAATGTCGTAACGTTGGACACGAAGGTCGACTAGAAAAGGGATAAAATTGTTTCATTTCCGGACTTACCCCGCTTCGCTTGGATTGTAACTAAGTACTAATCGGTGGGATTTCCTTTTTCTTAATTGAGAAAATAATTAAAAGTTGAACGGCGAATAAACTATTCTAACGGAATTCTCCCGATTTTATTTTCGAATTAGGATAATTAAGACCTTTCTGGTGTATAAAGACGTAAGTGGTGACGTCTGCCCACACCGTCGCGGTCTCTTCCGTTTACGGAGACTACGACTCGTGTTTAAACCAATGATTTTCGTCTATTGTTTCTAATACGAAATGTTATTCGCGACGGGGGTGACGGAGATAAAATAATCGCGTGTTTATCGATAACCAGCCGATTAGGAGGGAGAAGCGATCGGTCGTTCGTATTTAGTGCCGGAGGAATTCCAACCACGCCGGGAGAATAAATAATAATCAATGAATGGCGACGATTTTGCACCTGGTGACATCGACGTCGATCGGAAACGCCGAACTATAAATAGTAGAGGGGATCGTCAAAGATGGCATTCGCTCTACTCCGTTGCCATGGTAATTACCGATAGAATGAATCGAATAAAATGAATGATTGTTTACTTCTCTCACACTACGTTAATAATGGACTAAGTGTCTGACATTAGATACGTAAAACCGTAAAATTTCTTACGATTTATCGCGGAGACACGTCGAATTACTCCGAGTTTTTTACTATTCGATTCCGGGAAAATCGGAATGGATTCGATGGTATTTCCGTTGCCGAAATCGAGAAAAGAGCGTTTCGCGCGGTGTGGCCGAACCCGTTAACTCGAAATTTGGATGTGGGAGTGAAAATCCGGTGATGTACTTGCGGATGTTGCTGTCCACGTGACTTGCGCCAGCGGCATCGCTTCCTATTAGAACGTCAGCGCCTTGTGATGAAGCAGGATGTTGCAGAAGACGTAGGTTACAACACACAAAAGAAGCATTTCTAACAGGTAAATGCTGACGTTTTTTGTACGTCACGTATTACTTTAATCGTTGATTATCTTACGACTCTCTTTATACGCTGACAACGGTTTAATTATCGGATATCTTTTTATTATACCGAAGATATATTCGTCGTTGGTCAGTGATATTTTATCGCTACGGTTCTTGTAATTGACGGAGAAGGGTACGAATTTTATAAATTATTATTATTAAAATAAGAGAACGGGCGATTTGTTTAAGGGGTTATTAATACAATATGTTAAGAGTAAATTATTTAAATATGGTGGAATTCTTTTCGAGTGTTTGTTGTTTATTTTATAAAATTTCGAGTCCTTATTCCGGTTTTAATTTAACTCGATTAAGCTACAGTATATTAACTGTCTATTGTTTAGTTACAGGGGATAAAAAAATGGAGGTATCCAATAACCAACGCTTGGTATTCGTGAATAAACAGAAGAAGGTGTTCGTCCCTCGTGATTCTCCGCCCGCCACTCCTCGGAGGCCTTGCCTGACCCGCGTGGGCACTTCTGCGGATACGGACGGAATCACACCTAAAGCCCACTACCGTTTGGTAATTTTGGGGGCGGAAAAGGTGGGGAAGACGGCCATCATTCATCAGTTCCTGTACGATCGCTTCGTGACGGATTACAGCGCTACCGTGGAAGAATTGCATCGCGGGGAATACGAGATCGGAGACTACAAACTGACCTTGGACATTTTGGACACCAGCGGATCGTACGAGTTTCCGGCCATGAGACGTCTGGCCATAGGCACCGGCGACGCTTTCGTTTTGGTGTATTCTATAGATAATCAGGAATCGTTCGAAGAAATACGTAACATCAGACAGGAACTGAACGAGCAGAGACCCACGGGAGCCCCTATGGTAGTCGTGGGCAACAAGTGCGACCTGGAACACCAGCGAGTGGTGCAGAAGGAGTTGGCGGAGACTATGGCATGCATAGATTGGGAAAACGGATTCGTCGAATGTTCCGCCAAAACCGGGCACAACGTCTTGACCATCTTTAACGAACTTCTGGTGCAGGCCAACGTCAAGTATCGTCTGAGTCCCGTGGTGCAGAGGCGAAGAATGTCACTACCCGTCAATCCCCGACTACCGGGTGTGAAGAGCAAGACGGGAAAAAGGAACAGTTGCGCCGTTTCCTAAAAGTTTTTCTTCTCTCACGCTTTCTACGCCTCAATTTCCGATGTCGTTTCCTCTTTTTCGTTCCATTTCCTCTTCTTTCACTAGAAAATTGTATTTATGATATGTTCGTAGCAATAATAATTGTATCTGATCCAACGTTTTGGCTTTATTCCGAAGAAACACTCGAAAAACCCTCCGTACAAAGCGACGTTTCCATCGTTTTTACCAAACGGAAAAACAAACTGCGAGTCAAGTCTTTCCATAATTTTAAAATTACTTCGTGGCCATTTTACCACGAATTTATCTTAAACGAATGGAAACCGAAAAATCACTTTTCAAAATTGGGGAGGGAGGCAATTTCCAAACACGAATCGTTTGTCGACGTTTGCCACTTGAAAATAAATATCGACAGAAGCGATCGTCCTTGATATTTAAACACATCATTCACTCCGAAGAAATAAAAAAAGGATTTCTACTTCATCACATTTCCATTCTCCTATTTGGCCCGTACGCTTCTTCTACGTAAACTCGATTAAAAAAAAGTAATCCCCGTGATTGTACCGAAAACATTTTTAGAAGGCGCAATTCCCCGTTTGTGTCGGTAATTATTCGAGCGAGGAATAATTAGAACCCATCGAAATTAACGTAAACCAATTAAATTAATTTTTAAAATGCATTTAAACAAATATTAATCCAAAACGGAAGAGAAGTAATGATGCGTTAAGAGAGGCAATCTTCAATTAGTCTCTTGTCTTTGGCAGATGTCCACTCCTCGGCGCGACACGCGAATCGTCTAAATACCCCGACGATGTTTACCGCAAAAAAAGTGTTTGCTCGGTTAATGGCTTTTTCTACTGTCTTCGTAACCATTCTAATTGACTTTAGAGCGAATTTCTCGGGGATAAACAACCGGAGCAATCGATACAATCTACAAAAGCACGTGACTAAAACAATACAAACTACCAATTTTAGAAGTAGTATCCACGTTATCAACCGCTCCGTCGAGTGCATCGTCTAGATTATTTTTTCCAGACGTAATTCCACAAGATAGACGAGAAATTATATCTAATCAATCCTGCAACGTCGATTTATATATAACACTAGAGTAATTAAACCCGAGAAGTTTACGGAAAACCCGCCCGTAAAACAATTACGCGATAATTCTTACGCTTCCGGATAAACAAAAAGAACAATTTAATAAATTCGTACGCTTCCAAAATGGGTTTAATATTCGGAAGTACGCAACTGTGTGCCATTCATCTTCCCCTTTATCCAACGGCGCGCGCGTAAAGACACACGTCATCGGCAACGGAATAATATACGGATCGTTTCCGTAATGTAAAACAGATAAGGAAATAAGTTAAATGTCGAATTAAACCATTCCATTTTCTATTTTCGGAATTCGGTTAGGAGTTAAACGGAAATCTGGCAATTTAATCACAGTAATAGGCCAGACAGGAAGACGTTTCCATTTTTTAACGGACGGAAAATAAATCACGGTAAGTAAAAGGTAAACGTACGGATAGATACGGGGAGGGGAAGACGGGGTCGAAGGTCGCCAACCCGCAGATTTCTTTCTCTCCGGCACGTTTAATTAATTCGTTTTTCACTTTTTTTTTTCCATTTATTTAGTTAACCGCACGTTCTAATCTGGCACGTTACATTATTTATGGAGTGAGCGCGTGAGACCGGGAGCGCCCGTATATCGGGGCACGTGCCCTTTTCTTAATCCCCGAGGGGGCTTCAAACGACAGAAAATTCGTGACTTCTAACCTATTCTGCAAATATAAAAGAAACTAATAAACGATATTTGTCCTTCGACCCGTGCCAAGTTGGCCCAGAATGTAACCGCCACCCGGTGGGGGCGCCGATCCGACGTCGAATTGTAGAGTTTGCGGCTCTTTGCATAATATACGATGCCCTTTTTTTATAGCTTGCGTCCCCCTTTTTCGTGCCACTGCGTGAGACGGACGACTCTTCCAAACGTTATAAACACGCATCTACGTTAAAGTTACGTTTCTCTCCTTTAGTTTGGCCACGGCTGCCGGTCCACTTTTACAATAGTTACGTCACTAAACATTTCGTTGTACAGTACATCGGCAATGACCGACGTACGTATTGTTTTCCGATGACGTAGGCTACGTTTGTTACGTGATAGAGACGGAACACTGGCACCACGTACGGTACATTCTTTAAAATATTGCGCGAATGGAGACGGGGCAATTGTCTAACAATAGTTTTCTTTGCATAAACACTTGGATTTTGTCGAGATACGGAAATAGTCAAACGAAACGAATGTAGTTACCCACACACCAGAAGTAATCTGAGACGTTACGTAACAAAGGTTACGTATTCCGAGTGACGACAGATTCTAACAATAACGTCGAGAGAAAAGCCGCAATGCCGACATCGGCTAGAAAAAGTAAACACGAGTGAAAAACACAATATAGAAATGCCATTTTATAAGTGTATAATTAGTAATATTAAGTGGATAAATACTATTTTCTAGCATTAAGTAGGTGGCGTGAGACACAATTAAGAGATTTTTACGCAACTTTCGAAATTTCCTGGCCCGCCGCTAGTCGACGACGGAGCGTAAACGAAAAATTCGAAAATTACAAATTGACCAAACCAACTTACAACGAGATCAGTGGGGCTACGGGCGAAAAATTAAGGCCATTTCTAATGTTAAATCCGACATTTTCTAATTTATAAGAATTCCCATTTAATTATAATACGAAGATTTTAATTAAGCGACCGCAGCAATTGTCCTAGATTACGGGATAAACTAATCGATGCGGGGGAGGCCGAGGCCCGTTTCTAAAACGACCCAGTTTAATCGAAGGCCCGAAATCGGGGAAATAACCCCAAATCTAGTAGGAATAATTCCCATCGATCGCGGATTCGATAAAGGAAATATAACGCTACGGGCGTTTTATTTTTCGCATCGATTGGGAAAAAAGATTCGCAACATGGCAGCTTCTTTGACAAATAAATGGCCACTTAAATACGCAAAATTCCCGGAATATTCGTCGATACTTTCCGCTCGAATTTCTTAGAATGGCGCATTCCGCCGCTCCTCGATCCGGCGGGGTGGGTATAAAATACGTAATTGTTAGTAAAACCGGCGCGTGCGCGGCGTTAAATCCGGGTAGGAACACCAAATTTTTGCGCGTAACCAGGGTGGGTCGGAGTATCGAACGGTCTTCGATCGTTAAACTCGCCACCCACGCGCGTTTGGCTACCGTAAAGGTCAGAATACTCTTCTGTTAGATTCGACTGGGACGTTAACAACGACCACAATCAACGTTTATCGCTATTTAATTGCGAAAAATTATCGAGGATCCGGTAAGAATTTTAGTAAATAAACTCGAGGCAAAAATGCCACCATTTTTTTAGTATTTCGGACTCGAAGTGGGGTGGTTAATCTCGGCAACTTCGGTACTTTAATAACGTCGCAACGGTTATTACGTCCGGTTTAATTAAAATTTTGGCCGAGTGGAAATGCTAGAAACCAGTCGTCCCGGCCATATTTAGAATTAATTAACGATTAAAAGTAGTTTCCTTCATTTTTACACAAAATATTAAGTTCTTTCGGCCGTTGATGAATTCATGAATCTAATTAATCGAAATTTCTACCTCAACCTCTTTAGTAAAGAATTCCGGCGTAAAATACTTTCCCGGATTAATTTTTACGTTTCCGAGTAATTAATATTCTATAGTACTGTATTATAGGCTCGCGCCTCCGAAGAATATAGAATAAAAAGCGTTTTCTACTCGTCTGAGTTTATAGAAAATTTTAATTCTCTATAATTTCTAAACGTCGATTACGGCGCGATTACGTCACACTATAAGCATTAATTCAAATTGCCTAGTTGGATAAGAGGCCGGCTAAAATATTGGATTATCTCTTATTGAATTAGAAAGCGGAAAATGGCGGAAGGGGAATTAACGCCGTTTTTAATCCGAAAATAAAAGATAATTTGCAATTAAGTTTCCCCCCTTTTCTTAAATTTATTAATAAAAAATATCCGAATTAAATTTCCGGATATTCTTTATTTAATATATATTTAAATTTTCTTTCGTTATTGAATAAATTCCGGAGTAATTGAAATCGTAATTTTTCCATTACGTTTTTCGTTATCCGAATTTTTGAAAATCGGGAAGAATTAAAGTGTCCGGAAGCTGTAAGCATTACCGACGTTTAGTTTCCATACGGGATAATGTGGCGCCGTAAGTACCCCCGGTGCCTATAACTCGAATTACGCCACAGTATACAGCTTATAATAAAATTATGGTTAATGTTATCTATGGTTCCAAAATGGCGGCTCGTCTCCGATTCCAGTAAATAGAAGAAAGGAAACAGTGGGGACGTACTGTACGTTCTAACCTAACCTATTCTAATAGTTTTGTTGGTAATAATAGTGGTAATTTATTAGAATAGGTTAGGTTAGGTTAGTACGTGCGTCTCCACTGTTTCCCTTCTTCTATTTACTGAAATCGGAAGCGAGCCGCCATTTTGGAACCATAGGTAACATTAACCAAAATTATAATTTTTCTAACATACTAAAAAAAGCCTGAGTCTACTCATCTACGAAGCTATAATTACGCGATTTTTCATAATTAAATGCAAACCTTAACGAAGAACGTGTAAATATTATTGTGTAGATATATATAGTTTAAGTACAGAAAAAAAAAAACTGCGACTTAAAAATTCATTTTCAAACATTTTATTCAACTGGTAATGTCTTAAATAATTAAAGTTAAAAGCGAATAGCGGCACAGTTTATATAATAACTTTATATACACACTGCCAAATTCTCGGTAACTCGTCGCTAAAATTTCGTCACGGTGCAACACATAAAGTATTATTATTATTATTCCCTGGCATTTAACAGTTCTTCCAGGTTTTTTCCTGACAAAAATTCGTGCACGATCGATAATATTTATATAAAAAAATGAACCGGTTTTGTATTCCAATAAGTTTGGATTTAAAAAAATCTATTACTTAAAGGCAACAGCCAAATTATTGGAATACGTCGGTGACGGTCGGATCCGAACGAATCAAAACAAATAATTTAAACGTGAGACCACACATTTTCGGATTAAAAAAAGGTCTATCTAAAATTTGCCATAATCGTTTTCGTTTCGAATTCGAAAGACGGTGTTCTCGTCTACGGTAAAAATATGGAACTAGGAACGGTCGGTTAATAAATACGATTATTCGTGGCAAGGTCCGACATGTTTTACGATATATCGCACGAAAAGGTGTCCTCGGAGAGTACGGTGACGTCGACCGGTCACGGAATCACAGCAAACTTTTGTACGGGTTGGAGGGCAATTATCACAATAATTATCACTTATAATCTTCGGAATTTTTCCACTCGTACGAACAAGGTGAGATCACGAATTATTTTTATGTTTAACTTCGAGTAATTGAGGATAGTTTTCCATGATATTTAACAAAATTCCGTCGATGTAAGCGCGTAATTTTGCGTTCACTTCCTGCTGTTCACGAAGAGCGGTCATTACCTAAAATATTCAAATTATTCAAATTACATCGTAGTCGTAAGTATTCGAGTTTCAAATTAAGAAATTTCCATAATTTAAAATATAATCATTTTAACGAGAATTGGCGGATACGGCCTATTAATTATCTTAAATTAGAATTTTTCTTCGTTTTTACGCCAAACGTATAACGTATTAAAGAAATACGCTTTCCGATATTAATTCCGGAATATTTATTAACGTAAAATTAGGTCATTTCCAGCAACGAATTTATTAAATTAATGTAAATCGGCTGGTTAAAGAAAAACTTACTTCGTCTTTGGAGAGATTTTCTAATTCTTCGGCCAAAGACGTGGCGGCTTCTTGTCGAAGTAAACTTTGACCCTGTTTTATACCGGAACTTAGAATTTGTGCCTGTAATTCTTCGTTGGCTTCCCGAAGAGCAGCGTTTTCCTGAAAGAATAAATGTATAAACTATAGGCTAATGTAACCCTTGGTGCCAAGATGGCGGCTCGTCTCTAATTTCGGCAAGGAAACAGTGGGATGCACGTTCTAACCTAACCTATTCTAATAAATTACCATTATTATTAGCAACCAAATTATTAGAACAGGTTAGGTTAGGTTAGAACGCGCATCCCACTGTTTCCTTGTTGGAATCGGAGACGAGCCGCCATCTTGGCATCCAAGGGTTACATTAACCAAACTGTATTTATTTACCTAGCAAATACAGTAAATAATTCTACAGTTTATCAGAGATAAGTAATATTTCATTTCTCAAATATCTTCTAAAAACGGACAAGTTCTATGCACTTTCAATACTTAAATCATTTAGACGTGGAATTTAATATATGATACAGTGGACACTCTTATGTGAATATTTTTACGCTCACTCGTTAATAAAAGTATACTTAACACCTTTTAAACCTTTACCACCTACTTTATATATAAGAAAATACTTTTTTTTAACGGATAGTTTAAATTAAGACTTCATTCCTCTAAGTAATGGACAAAATTAAGAACTTCCGCGCAATTTATTATGAGCCAGCGGCATGGCGCGTAACAAATACGTCTCTTGCTCTTTCATTACTTCGCAGATTCGTAATCCTCTTCATCTTCAATTATTGGCTAATTCTTTATCACCACATCATTTAAATTTGCATTTCTTTGTCTTTCTTATAAATGATGAAATCTTTTCGAGATTGCTACGAATTACTGCCACAATATTACGATTGCTATTCTCTCACTAGCAAGCAGGGTGCCCACGCGGGTGGTGCACCGTCGAAGGTACAGTACGTCGTCGAGGGGCGATACCCTTGTCCCGCTGTCTTTTATTGACTTGTCAGCCCCAACTATTTACATAATGAAACACTCGACGGTAGAATGTGACATTAAATTCTGTACTGAAATATATGAACTATACAACAGATATCAATTCTTATTAGCAGTTAATACTAAAGAAGTAAAAATTGCATTATCGAGGCAAATTTTTGTAAGGATTAGCCCAAATGCCCCCCAAAAAAGGTAATACTTTTGGTTTAAGAATATAGACTATATTTTCAAAAGTGTCTGAACACCACACCGTGCCAACAGAAGCTGCAACACTTTTTAATACGAGGTCATACCTCCTGTTGCCGCTATTAGTAATCATCCTTCCGAGTAGATTTTCTATACTATGTATTGGTACAATGCCGCTAGAATTTTCTTCCATTCCTCCTGAAGCACAGTGAACTGTTCACAAACAATAGTTGACTGGGTAGATCTGACACGCAACCGTCCCAAAGATGCGTAATCGAATCGAGGAGTGGGCTTTGGACTGGCAAGCTAAGTTCCTTCACCCGCATATCCTCAAACCGCGGCGCTAAGGACCTTGCTTTGTGAGCAGATGTGTCGTCCTGTGGATATTTAAAAGGGTCTTTCGTGTATGGGGGAGCATTTTATGTATAATTAATGTAAGATAACAGAATTAACATGTTTACCGAAGAAATTCACTTGTTTACTAGGCTGTAATAAATTTGAATGAAAAACTATTTTCAAATCTTTGTCAGTCTTTGTTCCAAACTGTCATCACATTATGGGAAGAACAGGGTTGCCCAAAATGACTCTATAGGTATCAGTATTTAAAGATCCAGTATTTCAATAGTATCTACATTTATATCATGTTGGAGACCGAGTTATGCAAATATTCAAGGTGGGCGGGCCTGGGAGTGTCTGGACATTTTTGGCGATATAGCGTACAGTTCTTATGTATCATTTTACTTTCCTAGCTAATTGATTTCTATGTATGGTGCATTGATGCTATTAAATTTTGGTAGTTAAATGTCAAGTGGTATCTCCAGTGTGTGGTCAGCCTTAAAAATAGATAATGATTAAAACTTTATTAGCATTTATAATTTCTTTAAAAACACACTCCAAACTCCAAAAATAAGCCACTGCCTTTTTATAATAATTGATACTATGAGATTTTTAAAAATATTTTATTAAGCTATACATCACTCATAATTTATACTTAAAGTAAGAATATGGGGGAACCAGTGCAAACTTTTTTAAGTCCTTGCCAAATGCCATAAAATAGGTAATGTTGAGCAGTTTATTTTCTAGCTTTTCTGTATATAAAATACTGTCATTTTAATGTTGCATCATAATGTTATCTCAAAGACATTGTATAAGTTGAGTGTTGAAACAAGTTTTACATTAAAAGTCATTTTGTGGCATTTTAGTAGGGTACCACTTGGGGATGAAAGAAGTGTATTCCTTAACAATGGAAGTGTTAACAATGGAAGTATTAAGAGATAGCGATGTGCAAGATTTACAGGCGCAGATGTGGTTCTTTGCATTTTTGCAGGAAATCGAACATATTTTTAAACCCATCTAAAAATTATCTAATTAATCTGGAAACAGGGGAACCTAATTCTTGCATTCTGTGAAAATGGGTAAGATTGGTTATAATGTAATAATCTTAATCTTCGCTATAATTACTTTTTGCCCGAGCAACGCCGGGCTTATCTGCTAGTGTATGTATAATTAATTTTCGTATTCTATAAAATCGTTGTCATCACGAATCGTAACAATTAATTTATTTATTATAGTTTCATTCCTTGTAATTTTCTAATGAATGAATCGAATAATATGATTACATTTATTGCATTTGTAATATGTCTTAAATATTTGTTTGCTAGTTACATACAATAACTAAAAATATAATATGATTTAACAAAAGCTTTCATTTCTGCATTAACAAACTTGAAAGCATTGATCTTACAATGACAAAGAAAGAGCGTTAAACTTGTAAATTCGTTATATCTAATTAATGAATTAAATTTGACTTCTGTACTTTTAGAAATATTTCAATTTATATTATTTAAAACTTCTATGTAATTGCAGACAATAAATAATCTTCCATTATCGAACCAATTTAAAATTGTTTATTACTTGAGGAATTAAGTTTTATAAATTTAAAAGTACATTACCAATTTATTTATTATTACACTACATCATTTGATAACTTTTACAACAGTTTTTCTATAATCATCCGTTCAAAGCATTCAAACTTTTCGTAATAATTAGTATTCACAATTACTTCATTTTTCCTATCATTTTGTTAATATACACAATACAGATAAAAATAATATCTTGATTTTTATAAAAAGACAAGTAGCCTAGCCTTTTGTTTTTTCCTTCTGAAGATGTCACATTCATCTTTCATGTATCCTTAAGAGTACTGTGTCACATGTGTCCACTGTGTCATTTCATTTCATTGCAATATTCTATTTTTGCTTGGAAGCAAGCTTCAGTAATATGCTTAGTACATCAAATTCTTATGCATTTGAAATCAATAAGTTATCTAGTTTAACTTTCCTATAATTCACATTTTCTTTTTAGCTGAAGATTTCTATCTTCAGTTGAAAAGTTGAGTTTCCCTGTTTTTAGTACTTTTCAAAATCTATATTCTTAATAAAAATGTCCTTCCATTATAAATGTGTTTCACTTTTAATAATTTATGATCATCCAGTTAGGATCCTTATAAACTACTTATATTGACACAAATAATGAAACAAAATAAAACTAACAAAGCTCCATAACTATAAGGCAATCTATATTTTTCTATTTCCTAGCTTTAATGTAATACAAATCTAAAACCATGACTTCAAACACATTGGTAAGTTGATCACAGCAAATTAAAATATGCATTAGAGCAGTGGTTCTCAAACTTTTTTGATTTGCGGCGCCCTTGCTAAATGCGGGTTTTCTCGAGGCGCCCTATGTCAAATTCTAACGAGTACAATTTGTGAAATAACCAATATTTTTTTAAATTAAAGAGTTAGGGCATTAAGTAAAAAATAAATACAACACATGTTTAAGATAACAAAAAAACGTAATTGAACAAATTCAATTAATTAGAATTAGTGGGAGGAATGAGCATGCTGAACACTGCACATTTTCTCAAATCTTGGAATCAAACTAGACACAGCCACCCTCATTTCCCTCTCCACATTGATTTTCATGCAACGCTTAGTTTTTATCGCAGTGACAAACTCAGCTTCTCAAATGGAATTAATATGCTCTGAGCTTTACCACTCAGAAGGGATATTTATCTTTTACTGATATCCAAAATTCAGTTAATTTCGTGCTACTAAATTTCATTTTCAACGTACTATCAAGAAGACAACTCAATAAGATTCTCTTCTTCTGCAGCAGTAAATTCAGTTAGAGCACTGGTATTAAGTGGATCTTGAATCCATGCAAATTTATCATTATCATCATTTTGAAAATATTTTTCAAACTAGGTGATAAGCTGTGATAAATGTTCTTCAAAAATAGATTTCGTACCTCGAGAGAAATCGACTCCATTGGACGTCAAAAACAATGTTGCAACAAGGGAAAACATTCTTTTCCTCTGTCTTCATTTATTTTTCTTTTCCATAGTTTGAAATTTTTTTTATAAAAGCTGAAATTTTCTCAATCAACTTTAAAAGGTGCAGACAGATCTCTATGAAGTTAAGTTTAAGCAGAAAGTTATCCACTTTGCTAAAAAACATGTTTTTAGATATATCAGTGCAATACTTCATAGTATCAGGCAACTTTTATGATTGTGAATACTGACACAAAATCTCACTGTTAAAATATTGACTGTGTGGCAATTATGAATGATTTCATTAGTCCAAAAATCTTCTATACTTGTTAATGGAGTCATAAATGAATATATTTGGAAATATAAACATTGTAAAGCACTGTAAATGTAACAATAAAAAATTTTTTGCAAACAGAAATGAACACATTTTTGATTCATTAATTAACTTCCTGTGGCTGCTAGCTTGATGATACAGAAAGTACATTACATTTGCAAGATAACTTTTTGAGTTTTGATTTCTCAAAAAAATAGGTCTGCTTTAGATTTAATGTTGCATTAGAGTTGAGGAAACATAATAGTAACACAAACTAATTAACAAAAAAAACAGGGAAAGCTGTGCTAGTATCACAAATGCTTGGCAGCAGAATATAATTGAATTACAAGGTGGCAGCTACAGTCAGAAAGTTTTCAGACTGTAGCTGGCATTACTGTACCATTCAATGTAAATGTATGTGCTTGTCATGGTCATTACTTCCAAATCTTCCAATTCACTATGCTGAGTGGCAACATACTGCAAACATGTGTTCAGTTATGTGCCGTTTTGTAAAGTAGTACAAAAACTGCTCTGAAGTTGATACAATGTCTGATAGATTTGAGCAGAGTGCAGTAATCAAGTTTTTGTGAAGTTCACAAAATCTGCTACCAAGACCCTCAAAATGCTTAATCAGACTTTGACAAACAATTGTTACTTCAAGCACAGGTTTTTGAGTAGTATGCATGTTTCAAGGCTGGTTGAGTGTTGATTTAAGATGACAAGCATTCCAGGCACCAACCACAAGCAAAACTGAAGAAAATGTCTAAAAAATTCACCAACTAATCCATCAAGACTGTCACAGAACAATCTATCAGCTTTCTGAAATAGTTGAAAACAGTAATGGAGCTCGCTAGATGATTCTCACAAACAATCTGAACATGCATTGCATTGCTGCAAAGTTTGTGCCCCGGCTCCTGAGAATTGGACAAAACCAGTGGCATCTTGACTTGTACATTGAGCTTCATGAAACGGACAACAACAATTCAACTTTCCTATCAAAGATCATTGCCAATGAAACACGAGTTTATGGCTACGATTCTGAAACAAAACAACAGTCATCAAAATGGAAGAGCTCGCAGTCACCATGACCAAAAAAGGCACAGTGGGTCACAAGTGCAACAATATGCATGCTCGTGGTTCTTTTTTCAATATTACGGGTATCATTCACTTAGAATTTAATCCTGCCATGTGACAGTCAATTCTGAATTTTGCTATAATACTTTGAGACATTTAAAAAAAAAAAATGTAAGAACAGGCACAACTGCAATTTACAGTTGCATCACAACAACATGTCCTCTCACACATCTCTGAAAACAACACAGTTTTCGGTAGAAAACAGGATGGTGGTTGTTCCACACCCTTCATACTCATCTGATTTAAGACCTTGTGACATTGCTTTGTTCCCGAAAATGAAATTGAAGTTGAAAGGGTACTGCTTCAAGACCATCGATGAAATCGAAGCAGTCGCAGGTGGTATTGGATACCTTGTGGAAAGATTTCTGCAATGTATTTGAATCATGAAAAAAAGCACTGGGATTGCTGTATAAGCTCCCAAGGGGACTATTTTGAAGGGGGTAACATTTAAATTCTAATAATATTAGCCTATAAATTATTATAGGCCTAGTCTGGAAACTTTCTGATATCACCTTGTACATTTAATAAAATTGACAAAAACCAAGAACATAAGAAAGTTTGAAATTGCATTGTACTACCAATGTTCAATTAATATATGATAAAACAAATTTGAAGGACTAAAATATTTGAAAATTTTGTTATACTGGTTATATCCATATACGGTTAGGGTACATATAATAAATATTAAATAAATTTGAAAATTTCAACATTGTACTTGATCTAAAAGACAATTTTTTGAAATATTTATCAGAAGTTTCTATAGAAATGACTTCTATAAAGTAAGAAGTTTGGATTTTATTAGTTTATGGTTTAGTTAGTTGAAGTCCATTATGATATCAAATAGCTATTAATTTACAGTTGAACCCACCTATCTCAAAAACTTCTTTATCTCAAAATTTATTTTTTCCCATGTACTTTTCAGCATAAATTCAATATATTTTCCATGTTTATCTCAAATAATTTCTCTCAAAACCTCTATATTTCAAATTATAGACTGAAGTGTCAGTTACAAATTCAGAGCTCAGTGACTTACATTTTCATACCAGGAATTGTAGCTGAGAAATATCTCTTGCAATACAATACATACTTTAGTTGAAATTAATGCTACTTTTTCTGAGTGGTTATGAGTTTGACTTGCATCTTATTAGATGAAGAAACTTAGACATCAGAAACTATTGACAAACTATTTCCATTAAGGCATGTCAAAAATGCTTTATATATACTTAATATAAGTATATTCTCTACTTTTTATTGTATTAATAAAATACCATACCTCCTATTTCTGTTTACTCTGCAGGAACCTCTATATCTCCATTTTTTTCCCTTGTTTCTGTGAGATTTGAGATAGACAAGCCCAACTGTATTTCACATTACTTTCATAATTGTCATAGGCAATACCTTTTTGAAGAATAGTTATTCATTATTAACACCATCACAAAATGAAATAAATACACCCAGTATTGGACAAAGAAATGTAATAGAAAAAATTGTTGTTGTTCTGATTAGTAAATGGTGTCTGCTGTACAATCCATATAAATAAGACTTAAACAATAGCTTGATGTATTTTTGAATGTAAAAATCAAAATGCCAATTACTTATATTAATTATTTAGTTAAAATTAATACTAATTCATTTCTTACAAGAGATATTGAATATATAAAGATACTTATACGAGTAATAATATTTTGTCTAAATAAAAATAAGTATTTCGAACATTTAAGTATAACCTACTGTTTGTTTTATTTTATTAATCTATCAATATGCGAAATAAAAATACAGAAAATCTAATGAAGTTTGTGTAAACCTCTTCACAAGCAGGCCTGCTGTAAGCGGGTGTGCAAGGCTTGCACCGCACGCGGGCGGCAAATTGGTATTGCTGGCAAGCTCGGCGTAGGTAGTCGTAGTTAAACAGGGGCGGCATAATCGGTATTGCACACGGGCACTCAAACAGCTAGAGGCACTGCTGTTCACGAGCTCCTGCGCAATTGCAAGGACAACATAAAAAATCTATACATTTAAATAAAATTAAAAAAATTCATTTTTTCAACTATTTAATGCATACAAAATTTGTCAAAGATTCATATTAAATTTTTTGATCTAAAAATATAAGCAAATTTTCCAGGAAGAGGAAGATTCGATGGATTAATTTTAAAATTGCTTATAGGCGACGAATGCAGATGACATCATTTATTTTTACATGCATAGAATATTTTAGCTTCAAACATCTAGAGGAAATTAACAAATATTTTAGAACTAAATTTGTAAATAAATTGATTAATCATTAATTTAATTAACCTTAAGTGTTTTGAATTGTTCCATTAGCAACATTTCTCTCAATCTTTTGAAAAATGTTTTAATGTTAAACTGTATTACAATACTGTACAAAAAAAAGGGTCAGTCATCAAGAAATTGTATTCCTGAACATGAAACTGAATGAATGACAATTCCTTTTCAGCAGACTCTCTCTTCAATTTTAATGTATTACAATGTGTTTAATATTACATTAATTCTACAGAATCTAAAGTTACAAAAATAATTTAAAAATTTTAGACTTTGGATTATTCTAAAAGATTATTGTAATTTTGACTCTGAATAAGACATTTCAGAGTTTATTTTTAGAGTGTTGTTATTACAAATTTTAATATTTATTTTAAAATCATTTTATTTTTTAATCTGAATAGTCAAATGTTCAATCAATAAAACAATCATTAATTTGTTTCACATTAAAAATTTACATTTTCTATTTATAAATTCAGCTATGTTTTAATTATGCTTATATAGAAACATCACATTTTGTATAAAGTATTTACAGTAAAATGTTTATTATATATTATATATTGATGGCAACAGATGTGCATTTTTTCATATCATATTTAGAATGCAATTTAAAATATTCTCTATTCTACTTTGTCTGACAAAAGATTAGAATATATCAGATTTAAAATTAGCCAAACTCGGAAAAAAACCGGACTTAAGACGTTTACCGAAACATCCAACGATCGCCTAAATGATCGAGCTACAATTCTGCTAATTTTAAATAATTATTCCAAAGTAATTTGCGGAATTGTAGCTCGATCATTTAGGCAATTGTTGGATGTTTCGGTATACTTATCAGGCTTTACGATGGTTGTTGTACTTAAGATGTTTATCCTCCATATGTTTTTATAGACATCAAGTTGATAAATAAATAAATATTTTTTAATCAAAGTTTATTTCTTTACTATCATATAAGACATCTATTTTTAGCAATTTATACATTTTAAGATCTTACAAAGTTAATGATAATTCCACTAGTAAGAATAATAAGTATATTAATAATACTGATAATAATATATAATATTAGGTATTTTGCCCCTGACTGTCTTCCACAGTCAGAGGCAAAAAAACTCAGATGTTTCGTGACATTTTACGACACATTTATATCTACACTGCAATTTATGATAATTTTTGAATATTATATATATATATATAATTATATATAACAAACAAATAATATATATATATATAAATTAAACAATTACAAATATTTTTAAAACTCTAATAAATAATAATATAATAAATATAAGACAAAATGAAAATGCTACTTAACAGAAAACTTTTTTTTATTATCTGATTGAACAGAAAGTTCTCGCACTTTTTAAAACTTTCTAGAATAACTTTTTTCTGGAACATTCTAGAATGTTCCATAAAAATGTTCCATGGTAGTATATAAACAGGTCGGAGTATGTGCTATAAGAAAATACCAAATCCAGTCCTTTCACTCTACTTTACCATGACCAACCAACATCCACTAACCAAAGAGCAAGTTCACCTGCTCCTCATTTATGACTATCGTTCCAACAAAAAAGCAGCCAATTCTATCACTGACATCAATGTGTTAGGCCCGGACACTGTCACCAGAAGAACTGCATACGATTGATAAGAATGCTTCAAAAGTGGAGATTCCTAACCCAAGAAGATCATGCTCACTGTCTTCTGGGATTCTAAAGGAATCATAATGTTTGAGTTGCTGCCGCAAAATACAACCATCGACACAACTTTCTACTGCAAACAACTCTACGTCTGCAGCAGAAACTGGAGGAGACCCGCCCGGAACACCAGAACACCATCCTGCTGCACGGCCACATACGGCTAGGCAGACCTGCCAGAAGCTACCGGACCTGAACTGAGAGGTCTTGCCCCACCCGCCGTATAGCCCTGACATTGCACCTTCCGATTACCACCAGCTCACCATGCTCGACCGTCACCTGGCTGGCAAGGAGTTAAACAATGAAGCCGACTCGGCAGCCAGCCTGACCAACTTCTTCGAGTCGCAGCCTCCAGAGTTTTATCGAGAAGTCATCTGTTCCTTGCATAAGCGTTGGTAGGAAGTGGTCAACAACAACAATAATTACATTGATGATTGAAGTCAATTCTGTACATAAAATTTTCTTGGCTAAATAAAATGCATCCAAAAGTGCAAGAACTTTCTGTTCAATCAGATAATTTGTCTACATTAGTTTAAGTATTACTTAAAATAAGTCATACTGTACTTCATTTAAGTTGTACATTAAGTACAACTCATTTTAAGTAGTATTCAAATCAATGCAGAGCAAATTCATAAAAGAAACTAAGAAAATAGGTTTAAGTTAATCACAATAGTCTATGACAGTGTTTCTCAACTGGAGGCCATGTAGCCCCATTGAGGCCACATATGACTCCTTGAAATGTTCTGTGGCCCCAGTGGGGCCACAGAACATTTCAAGGAGCCATATGTCAAAAAACAACTTTTAGGAGTCAGAGCAAACCCTAAAGGGGCCACAGTCAGAATAAAATATTAAATTTATAAGAAAATGATTAAACTTCAATAAGTTATTTTTTATTTTATTTAAAGACATATTTTAATAAAGTAAATTTGATCATGAAATTTTGAACCTAAAATGTTTTATTTGTTATCAGACAATATACATACATTTGTTTCTTGTAAACAAAAACATATTGAATCTTGCACTGTACTTAAAGCATGCCATTTATCATCATTTTTTTCAAAAAATGTTTACTATTAAATTATAGGCCCATTGCATGTACCCTAAAACTTTAATTTAACACCAGCTCAGCTCACCTCTGAAACTGGCATAAAATTGAGTGAGGAGCTAAACTTAAGTATATAAAAAAAATAATTATATATGGTAATACCACACGTACCCGTTAGGAATTTGAAGATTGAAAGTTATGTGATTTAACATTAACAATGTTGTCTGTAATGCAAAATCTACTAAAATGAGCTCTGATATGAGGGGCAACAGAAAAATGGGCCAAAAGTGGCAAAGGTTAAGAAAGGTTGAGAAACACTGATCTATAACACATCAAGGATCAAACTTTGATGCCTCATAAGACCTAAAATATTCTGAGATTTCAATTTTTCTGGTAATGTACTCAATCTTCTCTTTTGAATGCACTACTTCATTTTTCTCTAAGAAATCTTTTTCTACTCAAATATTTTATGTCAGTGAGTGTGTCAGCATGTGAGGCCAATGTAGCTTTATTATATACAGTACAAGCAAAGACTATAGCAATAGTCTTAGTCTTTATTTTTATATATATGTATGTTTTACAGTACCAATGCTTAAAGCTCTTAACATATAATTTTACATAACAAAAATTTGAACAATATAATTCTTCAATAATAAACATTACTTCAAACAAACAAATACTCAATTTTCAGTACAAAGGCAAGATTCCCATAATAATAAAAAGAGTATGGTTATAACAGTCATTACAAACAACTTTCCTAGTCAGTGACACATTATCCTAAGGGCAAAACAGGGAATTGCCTGGAGCACCAAACTAATCTTTTATAAGCGCATTACTGTAACAAGAATATTGAAATTTAAATTTGGGCCATATCTGAGGATCCTAGATTGCCAGCGTGGCTCAGGTGCAGGGTGCACTGATGTAGCGCAGAGGTCACATTAAAAAACGAGAATACAGGGGATTCCCCCCAAAATTCTCCAAAGAACATTTTTCTTTGGAGAATTTTGTCTGGTGACAGTGTCCAAAGATAAAAATCATTTTTTAAAAAATTGATATTATTTAAAACTCCGTTATCGAATTAATTTATTTGCTTTCTTTAAAATAAATATTAAATTGTATGTAACTAATTCTTCAAAAATTATAAGGATAAAATAGAAGGGTGATATAAGGGTAGAATAAGACTTGAAAATGAAATGATAAATATAATAATCCAAGAATTGGAATCATTTTTCAAACTGAAGAATGCTGTTTTACTGATTAATTTCAGACTAGAATTTAATTAGGCTAAATTATATACCAAAATTACATGCGAGCATTGTTACTATCTCTTAATCCTAATTTTAAAAACAATTACATTAATTAATTAAGATTCGTATATAATGTATAAAAATGTAATTTTAAAAAATGATATTTTATTGTTTATTAATGGAATTATTAATTCCTTTCTAAAATTTAAAATAAATATTATTACGAATTGCATAATTAATATTTACCTAATTAAGTTTTGACATGAATTATATAATGTAATTATTAATGCAGATTCTGTCATGTCTGTTACACAAGTAATTTATTGTATTATTTTTTAGATGTAATACTGAAGAGGATTTACTAAGACAGTGGGATTTAAAATGCATCTATATTAGAGAGAGAATAATAAAAAATGTGTCAAATGTTAGCGTACTTGGGTTGCTGTGGTTCTAGACAATTTAAATGTGGAATAGAATACCTGTACCAAAGTTACTTGGTTTACGAATTAAGAAAGAAGTGACAGAATACATTTATAATCCAAATCCCAGTAAAATAATTAACATATAGATTTAGTTATTGAAAATTAAAACACTTCTAAATTATAATTAAAAAAATTTATGATTGAAAATTGATTTAGTATTAGTAAAGACTGACTCTCTTTGACTTTTATCTTAGGTTTATTGCATTTATTTTATTATCTCTAAAAAAATTGATAATTAAAATTACATAAGCTAAAAATGAATTTATGTAACTACAATTTGATACCATTTCCAGCAATACTTATTTTTATAAATGAATAAAATTACCTCTTTTAATCTTCTCAATTCCCTTTCTATTTCATAATAACGAGAAGGTAGTTCTAATAAGACCGGAGAATGAGAATTTTCAATTTCCTGCCTATATCTTCTTAATTCTTCTATTTCTTGATTTAACTCTTGCAAAAGCTAAATAAATAAACATGTCTGTTATATTTTTTTTTATAATTAAAATTAAAATTTGTCAATATTAAAACAGAAACTAATTGAAAAAGTGTAGTAAAATATTTCAATTATTCAAAATTAAAATACAGTATTTATTTCAAATTTGATTATATTTATATAACTTTGCTTACATTTAATATATATTCATTTAAAGAATTTATACATAAATATTTTTTGTAAGATTACTAAAAATGTTATGTTGAAAATTACTAACATAACCTAAATGTTTAGTTGTATGCTAGAAAAAAAGAAAAAATTCATGCGAAAATTTATTAATATTATGATAGAAAATCTAATAAACAAATTAAAATTTACTCTTGCAGTTGTATTCTTTTCGTGCAGGTGTTCTTCCCTTTCTCGATAAGCTAATTCTTTAAATTTCTTATGTTCTTCCTGTAAATTTGCTAATTCTGTTGTACTTTCTGTTAGTTGTTCTTGTAAATAAAATTTTTCCTAACAATTCAAATCATTAATTATTTTTTTATTTCATTAATAAATAATTTTGCAAAAGTTAAGTATTTATCAAACCTGTTTTAATTTTTCAGCATGTGCTTTGATTTGTTTAGCTTCTTCTTTTAGTTTCAAATAATCTTCCTGAAGATTGTATAACCTGAAAAATTTTAGAATATTGTCCTAGGTAAATTATTTATTAATAAGCTTTTTATCTTAAGTGCAGTTTAAATAATATTCCTTACCTAGCTGCATATTGATCTACTTCTTGACTCTTTTCTCTCTCATGTCTAGCCTGCAATAATAGTAATTTCAATAAGTACCAAGTAATGCATATGAAAAATCTTAATTAAATACAAAATTATTAATTAAATTAAATAAGTATCATTGCACATAATTATTAATTAAAATCAAAACAAGTTTTAATTATCAAATTTTGGAAGAAATTCAACTTCGATTATTATTAACTAACTGATGAGCAAAATTGAATTGCTACCAAAAGTCACTAATTAATACTTATCACTATCTTATTGAATTGATTACATTGTTTAATGCAGTGGTTCCCAAAGTGGTTCCTACGGTCTCCCAGGGGTTCTTGGTACCAATTTGGGGTCTATGGCTAATTAAAATTAATTTGGAGGTGCGTGGACAACGTCAGGGAAACGTGAAAAGTTTAATATAAAGTAAAATAATTGTGACCCATTTTCATTATTAGGATAGTCAAAAATAAATAGCAATAAATAAATTGGTAGCCATTTTTACATTCTGAGTAAAATGTAAGTATACAGGTACATAAAATACAAAATACGAGTAATGACAAGCGTCGCACGGCGAGAGTCGAGCCGACCGCGGCCGCCTATCTATGCAGGTTTGAACACGAACGGAATCTCGCTGCTATGTGCGATAACTTGTCTAAAATACGACACTAGGCCAGTTGTGCGTCTAATCAACAATTTAATTCTGTTTTGTGCATGATGTGAAGTGCATACAACAAATTTTCAAAGTTTTGAACAGAAATTTGTATAATTTTTTTTTTATTCTTACGAAGGTAGAGTATGTAAGTATTTTTGAACACATTTGATATCTTCTTGTATATTAAATTCATAAGTAAAATTATACGGTGGTCATCAGCCATATTGTTATATGTATTTTAGTTATATTTTATATTTTCTTTATATTCTGTTCTTCCCTTTTTGTCATGACTTCCTTCTAGAGACTTTTTTATTAACTCTTATTGCCTTAAGGAGGGATTATCTCTTCTCAAAACTCTTGGTAGAACAAAAGGATAGGGGGATTATCATTTCTCTGAATTTGAAGCAAACAAAAGAAAGGAGGAAGCCTGAGGCAAAACTGCCAACGGAAGAGCCATTCTTGGTCGAGATCTCGGCGCGGACGGAAGGACGGGGCAGTGCTCCGGACTTGAAAAAGGGAAAAGGGGACTGTGGAGTCAAAGAAAGCCGTAGAGGTCGACGAAATAGAATAGATTACAACCACAATACTTTTGTTAAAGTTAATTTATTTAATAGTTTTAATATATAATATTTACCAATATTTTATTATATTATTTATTTATTATTACTGAAAATTTTACCCTTATAGCATAAATAATCAATTGATTCCGAGTGTTACTTTGTAGTATTATTGCATTTTCAAATTAAAATAAATTATTTCTTTGCAAAAAACAAAAAACAGAAGTTTTTATGAATAAATAGTGGTTTTTTGCAAAGAAATAATTTGTTTTATTTTCTTGTATCTTAAATTTGTGCCCTTTTTTACAGATAATATGAGTGAGCCGAAGAAAAAATGCAGACAATATAGTGTTGAATATTTAAAATATGGCTTTATTCCATTACCAACAAATAGTACTTTACATTTACCTATGTGCCTTCTATGCAATAAGACTGTAAAACGAATCAATGAAACCCTATAAGCTTAAGGAACATTTGACAAAAGTCTGTAGCGAGAAAAAAGATAAAGATTTGACATTTTTTAAAACAAAAGAAAAATATTTGAGCGACAACATCTGAGCGAGATGACGATGGACTGAGAGCTTCTTATAACATTTCTTTACTGACTGCAAAGTCCAGAAAGCCGCACACCATTAGTGAAGAACTCATTCTACCAGCTGTAAGTGAGATAATATGCACCGTGCTGCATAAACCAGCTTCCGATATTATAAGAAGAATTCCACTGAGTAATAATACGGTGCAAAGAAGGATTGACGAAATGGCTCAGTCCGTAGAAAATTCTTTATGTGAGTACTTAAAAACATCTGAATTCTCAATACAGCCTGACGAGGCAACTTTGCCAGGAAACAAAGCATTACTTTTAGCTTATGTAAGATTTGTCAAAGATGAGAATATTTCCCAAAAATTGTTATTTGCCAAATGTTTGGAAATCGATACAAGAGGTGGAACAATATTTAATGAATTAAAAACATTTTTCGATACAAAAGATATACCCTTGAGTAATATCCTCTCTGTTGCTACTGACAGTGCTCTGGCAATGGTAGGACGACACCGAGGCTTTCTGGCATACTTGAAACAAGCTAAACCAAATATATTATCTGTACATTGTGTCATTCACCGACACCATTTAGTCGCCAAAAACCTTATTGAACGCTTGCATGGCTCACTAGATTATGTCATTCGGGCAGTTAATAAAATCAAAAGGAATGCCTTAAATGAGAGATTATTTCCTCATCTTTGTTTAGAAAATTTTGACAATTATAATTGTTTACTACTTAACATGGAAGTTCGTTGGTCATCTAAAGGTGCATGTTTGGATCAATTTTATGCACTCTTTGATTCAGTGTTGGAATTCCTAAACAGCAAAGACAATGATTTGCGGCTCAATTTAATTAATTCAAAAAATGACATAGCATATATGACTGACTTATTTGCCAAATTTAATGAAACCAATTTGAAGTTACAAGGTGATCAATTAAATTTAATCAAAACTAAAAGTATAATATCTGCATTTGTTGCAAAACTTTTTTTATACAAACAAAACTTGGGGAGAGGAGAATGCTCTCAGTTTCCAAATCTTTCAAAATTGCAAAAACGAGATGATTTGTTTATTGTCAACACTTAAACAGCTCTTCATTCTGACCTCAGCCAAAGATGAAAAGATATTCTTCACTTGGGCACCCCCGATTTGATGCTGAACCCTTTTGCAAGTAGACCCACAAACTCAGATGAAGCCATACTAATACAGAAGAAACTTATTGAATTATCCACAAATGAAGAGCTGAAACCAATGTTTGAACAAGGATACCACAAATTCTGGTTACAAAAAAAGATACCAATTTTATATCCTGCATTATGGGCCACCGTACAGAAGCTGTTGATTGCTTTTCCATCTTCCTATTTAGTAGAACGTGGATTTAGTGCAGTTACAAACCTCATCACGAAAAAAGAAATTGACTGCAAATTAGTACTCGTGGAGACTTACGAATGTTACTCATAAACATCGAGCCGAACACAAATAATCTTATATCATCCCATCAGATTCCCTCATCTCATTAAAAAATAATGTGCTTTTGTATTTTAAAACAAAATTTATAATTTGAATAAATACTACTTTAAATATAAAAATGTTTTATTTATATTTTATTTTTACGTCACCATTCACCATCCAAAACATCAAAGTTAAATTTGAAATTTTGCTATAATACAGTTGTATAGAGTTATTTCACTTGGGGTTCATGGTCAGGTTTTTGCTATGAGAAGGGGTCTGTGGGCATGTATATTTGTAAATTATTTCTTTGCAAAAAACCACTATTTATTCATAAAAACTTCTGTTTTTTGTTTTTTGCAAAGAAATAATTTATTTTAATTTGAAAATGCAATAATACTACAAAGTAACACTCGGAATCAATTGATTATTTATGCTATAAGGGTAAAATTTTCAGTAATAATAAATAAATAATATAATAAAATATTGGTAAATATTATATATTAAAACTATTAAATAAATTAACTTTAACAAAAGTATTGTGGTTGTAATCTATTCTATTTCGTCGACCTCTACGGCTTTCTTTGACTCCACAGTCCCCTTTTCCCTTTTTCAAGTCCGGAGCACTGCCCCGTCCTTCCGTCCGCGCCGAGATCTCGACCAAGAATGGCTCTTCCGTTGGCAGTTTTGCCTCAGGCTTCCTCCTTTCTTTTGTTTGCTTCAAATTCAGAGAAATGATAATCCCCCTATCCTTTTGTTCTACCAAGAGTTTTGAGAAGAGATAATCCCTCCTTAAGGCAATAAGAGTTAATAAAAAAGTCTCTAGAAGGAAGTCATGACAAAAAGGGAAGAACAGAATATAAAGAAAATATAAAATATAACTAAAATACATATAACAATATGGCTGATGACCACCGTATAATTTTACTTATGAATTTAATATACAAGAAGATATCAAATGTGTTCAAAAATACTTACATACTCTACCTTCGTAAGAATAAAAAAAAAATTATACAAATTTCTGTTCAAAACTTTGAAAATTTGTTGTATGCACTTCACATCATGCACAAAACAGAATTAAATTGTTGATTAGACGCACAACTGGCCTAGTGTCGTATTTTAGACAAGTTATCGCACATAGCAGCGAGATTCCGTTCGTGTTCAAACCTGCATAGATAGGCGGCCGCGGTCGGCTCGACTCTCGCCGTGCGACGCTCGTCATTACTCGTATTTTGTATTTTATGTATAGTACAGTACCTGTATACTTACATTTTACTCAGAATGTAAAAATGGCTACCAATTTATTTATTGCTATTTATTTTTGACTATCCTAATAATGAAAATGGGTCACAATTATTTTACTTTATATTAAACTTTTCGCGTTTCCCCGACGTCGTCCATGCACCGCCAAATTAATTTTAATTAGCCGCAGACCCCAAAGTGGTACCAAGGACCCCTGGGAGACCGTAGGAACCACTCTGGGAACCACTGATCTAGATCATTATAATATTTTTCTTATTCTTGACTAAAATATGCACTGGAAATATATTATAATAATAAAAATATATATGTATATAAAACATTCAGTATATTTAATATAAGAATAATTTTTTTAAAAATTGATATTATTTAAAACTCCGTTATCGAATTAATTTATTTGCTTTCTTTGCAATAAATATTAAATTGTATGTAACTAATTCTTCAAAAATTTATTATGAAATATATTTCAAATTACCATCACAATTAAGAAAACAGAAAAATATAAGAAATTAAGATACCATTGCTTCTTTTAATTGCTTCTGTTCTTCTTTTAATCTTTCTTCCGATCTTATTTCCAATTCTCTGATTTGTTCTTCTAGCGAACGTATCCTGTTTCATAAAAAATTTTAAATAAACATAAAATTTATATATATTTTTTAAATATAATGTCGAAAACATGTTAGAAGCTTACGTTACAGCCGACAACATACATTACAACAATTAATATTTTAAGGAAATTATTAAACTAATAACAGAACATTATAATATGATTGTAAAAATTTAAATTCATAAAATTCAAATTTATTAAAACATATTTATAATTTATATTATATTAAATTGTATTACTATTTTCATAAAAATTAGAGCAAATCCACGATTCACCATTATCCTTAATTTACTAACAAGGCTCTTCTATGAAAATGAAGTTTATCTATATTTGCATCAGTGCACAATACACAAGTAACGTATTAAATATTATAATGCTGCTATAAGTATTATTAAAATATGGTATACTTATTCAAAAAAAATAAATAAATATATCTAGATAGGGTTTATATTGTAAAATTTTATAAATAAACTAGTAGTTTAAAAATCAAGTAATTATATAACCAGACATTTCTTATGATTGCAATTTGTTTACAGTTAAACTAAAATTTTCTTTTAATTTGCATAAACTGATCCTAAAGTAAACATTTACTTTGGCTTTAGCTTCAATGTTTTTAAGTTCCAAAAATATCTCTCTCTTTAATTTCGATTATTTCGTTAGGTAAAAAGCAGAAATTCTCTCTCGTGGGCTTTTAACGTCACATTTTTATAAACCAATCTATAATATAAAATGGATATTAATTAAAATATTTTTAGTTTGATATAAAGGAAATGTAAGATAATCCGATTACCGAAAAAACTATCATGCCAACAGCTAAACGAATAAATCTAGCTTTCCCGTGTAACACGGGGATAATAATTCTTAAAATATTTGTGCGGAACAATTCTAGTAGCAGGTAAATTCTGTCTTCCGAAAAAACTATTCCAAGTGTAAATTTTAAAAGACGGGCACCTCACCCTATAAAACTAATCGTAACTCGAAACTTATTACGTTTCCAATGACGACAGATTGGAAAACAGAACAGTCATCTGTTTGTGTAAACGAAAGTTTATTAACTTTTCGTTTACGCAAACCGGTGACTTTTCCGCGAAATATTCTGGTAAAACAAGAAAGGGAAAAATCACACGTTGGTAGACGTACCAGACAAAGAAGCTGCTAGATCCAACGGGAGCGAGATCAGACCGAGCGAAACAAATTCGACACCATTCATTGTCAAAAGAATCAACGGCGATGCCTTTCGTTATATACGCGTGACGGGAAGTACCTGTGTACTGTACTAGTAAAAAAATACAATACGACCGACAACGCACGCAATCGTCATTGGATGTCGGACTTTCCATAGGAAGTACTTATTGTTACAACTTCCTCCTAGAAGCGGTCGGAAAGACGAACGAAAACGTCTCAATATTCTTCAAACAATTAATTCAAACAGCTGGTAGATATAACGTGATCCAGAAATCGCATTGCCGATAATCACTACTATTTTTTTAAGAACTGCAACTAATATCATTACACTAGTTACAAAAATTAAAACAAATCAACGGGCAACATTCTTTCGAACGAAAACAAACTTATTTAACCGAAGAATAATCGCAATAACAACTATTTCGCATCATATTACTAAAATGGAGAGAAGCGTTTTCTCAAAACGGTGTCAAAAAGTCGGTAACAAGTAAACTTTACTTGTTTAGAGTAACTAAACTTATTTAGAGGTACTCCAACCGAAAATTATTTTAAAAAATCATATCTGCATTTAATTTACCCGTATTTTGCGAGTACGCATTCGTGTCGACGAACTTAGTGCATTCGTTCCTTCATTTCTACACTCCATCATTTTCGATGCCATTCGTAATTTTCGGAAATACTTTTCGAAAGTTTCTACTAATTTTCATACCAATGCAACCATTCGCATATCTTACCTCCCATTAGGCAAGCATTTCGTTGGTGCTCCCACATTTCTCGAAATCAATGAGCCGAAGCGCTTTACCACAGAAATTTTAAACCCTAAGGATTTCTACGCGTAATTAGTTGTAAAAATAAATAATTGATACTCGAAATTTCCTAATTTCTGTATTAGTATGCAAGAAAGTAATTTACCATTCAATTTAATACGTATCAATCATCGTATTTGTAGAGATTATAATAATTTCGAAATAACAATCTGGTACAATAGTATAGTTATATTTAAAAAATAAATTAACAACATATACAGGTATACCGCGAGTTACGTCGTTCTCGATTATACGTCGTTTGTCAAAAAAGTACGACCGCAAAGGTTTTGAAAGTAGCCCGCGAAGCTAAAGTTGAACAATTTGCTTTCATTTAAATTAATGTTTAAAAATCTTAATTCGGTAATTTATTCTTACAATAATAGACTGTCTGCGCAACGTACCCGTACTGTTTGTATTTGTCCCGATGAACAATGCAAACGAATGTTAACTTTTAAATCAATTGTAGTCGCAACGCGTGCGCATATAAATGGCAATCGCCAAATTTTGAAAAACTTGCTGCGCTTCTGTTAACAATGGATAACAAATATAAGTATTTTATTTATACAGCGATGGATTGAACCGAACCATCTGTAATTGTTGGTTGCAGTAGTGAGCACAAAAACACCCCCAAAACGTGCATTAAAACTGTACCGATTCTCCGAAGCATTCAAATAGAATGGCCATCAAAACTGTATTTATGCATTCGTACACGCATTTTCTATTAAGGATATTCAATTTTATTCCCTTCCAGTATATTATTTATTTCTGCTAAATTTTAGTTTTTATATTAGATTCAAAACTAAAGAGAGTTTTTAAATAAACTTTGAAACTAAAATTTTAAAAGATATGCGTAAGAAAAACTACTTAATTGTAAGATATGATACTAAAAAAGCTAATACATTATGATTAACTGAAAATCTAGTCCAATGAATATTCACTTTGATAGAATCTTTTGAAATATAAAATGTGTTTTTACATTTGCTGTTCATAATGACTTTTAATACAGATTTTAAATAGCTGCAAATTACTTAATAAAAATGATGAAATTAAAAAAAAAATTACTTATCATCACTTAAAAAAACCAATTTTCTCCATAATAAGTTAAGCTAAGAATAAAATTATGTAATTAAATTAAATATAAGGTTTAATTTATACACATAATTAATTTATTTGGTATCATACAAATATTAAAAAAAAGGAATCTTACATAATACATATGTAACCTACTTACAGGAAAGTTAAATAAAATAATTATCATCAATCTTATTTTTATTCTGCAGGTAATGATCTCAAATATGTTAAAAGTGTTACATAAAAATTATTTAACAGTTGTTTTTGACACACATTTTATGTTAAACGGCTAATGTTTTAATGCTTTAAACTTTAATATGAAATTTGTAACTTTTTCTTTAAGTTTATTCTAATATAATTTCCAATTTCACTTCATCATCCAATTCGAAGCATTGTCCTAACAAGAATTTTTTCATGGAACTTAACAGCTCCAGACTGAGGGTGAATACCGAAGTGTTACCAAGAAATAGTCTGAAATTTGCAGTGTCTCTGTTGAGAATTTGTCATAAAGGGAACATAAGTTATAGTGAAAACTATGTAACATTTCAAATTGGATGTAACTTAAGTAAAAATAAAGATACCACACCAATAATATCCGGCAAGTAAGATAATTTACTAAATAGAAACAAAAAACAAACATTTTCGGCAATTTTAAATTGTCGTCCGGTTGAAGAGCAGTCAAACATACATAAAATTTGAACTTTTAAACTTAAGATTTAATTATAGGTTTATTTCAAAGATAAACCTTTGTGCTTTAGAGAATGTCTTGGCATCTCTAATTTATTGTGATATTCAGAATAGTAGCTTTATAAATTTTGAGTTTCTTTGCAGATGGCATTTTTTAGATTATTATATTTATCATATATTAAATATGCTTATGGCTCTCGTATAAATTTCTGATAGAACTATATAGTTCTACAAAACACAATTTAAATCTAAAGCTATTGAAAACAAGTTATTTGTATCTTAATTTTTTATATGAAACATGTAATACACCTCCAAATTTTATATAATATCAATATTTTTCAGCAATATTACAATACATATGCATTATTTCAAATAAATCCTCTTTTTCCTTATGAGAAACAAATGATTAAGCATTTCAGTATTCAACTAACTGCAAATTCTTCAATATAAATCATTTTAATGATTTTTACGCTTAACTTAATTATTTAAAAAAATAACTAATTTATAGTAAACCTGTTTAAGAAGACCACCTCCAAAATTTATGAAAACTGGTCATATCAAGAGATGATCTTGTTAAAGGAGGTGACATATAATGGAATACAGAGTACTGTATGTACTATTTCATTACTACAGACTATTGTTTAGACAAAACGACAAACCTATTTAAAAACATCCAGTAACGAGTCGCGTAATTTTCTCGACTCTTGTAAGATTTTATTTAAAAAAAATAATAACTTTTATATTATTAAGCACAATAAATAAAACTGTGTGATAACATCTATTATAAGATTTTATTATGAAAAAGTTTTTATATATTATTAATTATAGTATGGCAATAAGTTTACTTTGTATGGTAGAGATGAGTTTTATAAAGAATTGTAAATACCAATAATGAGTAAAATATTTATTAAGTCTGGCATCACTCAAGATATGACATGTGAACCCCTTCTATCTCTCCACCCCACAGCCTTTAATCACCAAAATTTAATAGCATCAATGTGCCTTATACACACACTATCCTGCCAAATTTTGTTTCTTAATCATAATACCATCTCGAGATATTAAACAAAATAGACTCCAAAACACAAGAATCCACGATAAAAATGCATTAAAAAAATGGTGACATTGAAGTTTGGAAAAAAGAGATTGAGACAAACCTTTAGACCTAACATTGCAATATACCCAACATTGTATATTGTATAGGCTCATTGTTTTGATTTCATCATGCTGGATAGGATGATAAAACTGCTCACCTCAGAAGGTATTTTACACAAATGATATGAGTATAGATGGTCAATGGTCAGGTAAAAAGATGGCCAACTTAAGCAGGATTAAAAACAATAAGTCCTATGGAATAAAAATTGTTCTAAAAACTGCAGTCATATAAAGCAGTGTTTTGCAACCTTTTTCTACTCGAGGCACACCTATGACTCGACACGGCACACCAAAATGTTATTCCCGTCAAAAATGTATATGATACAATTGATAGAATTTCGTAATGCCATAAACCTATTATTATTATTATTATGTTGGGTTTTGTGAGTTATACTCTGTTAACACCGATGGCTGTGTACTATGCCAGACCAGAGTAACTTCAAAACAAGACAAAAATTAAATAAGTGTGTCAGTGTGTGTCTGTATTCAGAAATTTCCTAACAATATGACATGTATTCAATATAGTGGCCTTCTGTAGTGTGATGTATGTGTTTCTATTAAATTTTAATGTTTCCAGGCTTTTGTGTAGCGTGTGTGGTATGACACCTGCAGAGGAGAGAACGACAGGTACAATAAGCACCCTAGCCATCCTCCTTATGCCTTACCAGATGCCTTATTTCCGGGGCAAGTTCTGTGTACTTGCTGACTTTTTCAGTGCATGTGTTTTGTACATTGCGAGTGTTTGGAATGGATATGTCTATAATATATGTGATTTTATTCTGTTTGTCAATGAATGTGATGTCTGGTCTGTTGTGGTAAATTGTTTTATCTGTGATTATGGCTCTGTCGTAGTACATTTTGTGCATGTTGTTTTCCAATACTGTCTGTGGAATGTATTTGTAGTATGGTTCGTGGATGTCTACTAATTTGTGTTTTTTTGCAAGCTCTTGATGTATTATATTTGCTACTTGATTATGTCTGTGTCAATAATCTGTTTGTGCCAAGAGCTTGCAACCAGAAGTGATGTGTTGTATAGTTTCTGGCATGATGTGACATTTTCTACATGTCATTCGTGAGTACTGTATCTTTGAGTATGTGTTTTCTGTAGATTTTAGTATTTATGACCTGATCCTGTATGGCAATCGTGAATCCTTCTGTCTTCCCAAAGCTAACCAACTATTTGATGCAGTTTTGTCAACAAAATCCTGGGCCAGATCATAAGGATGCCTGCCATGGAGTGCCTTTCGAGCCCACGATTGCTTAATGGTGTCTATGCTTTTTATATGTTGTGTTGTGTCCATATGATGTGAGTGTAAATTTAATTGTGTATTATTTGAGTCTGCTAGAGTACCTGCTTTATGTAACTGTGATGTTTCTTGTTTTTTGTAGAAAAATTCTCGCAGTGTCTGTATTTGTTTGTAGTGGAGGTTAACTACCGTATTTACTCGCATATAATACAAAGTTTTTATTCATTTATCACAGGTTCAAATTCCTAGGTCATCCCATGTGTGCAAGCAAACGACTCTTTGCATTTTTGCAAATAATTTTTGTGAACCGTTATTTACATTTTTTACTGGATGCTTACCCTCTTGTATTTAAAAACATAAGTATTTTATCTGGGTCGTTTGAATTGTTCTTGTATATTGTCGGGAATAAAGATGAATAGCAATAGGAAAAGCAAAGCTTTTGAATTGAATTCCAGATTGAAATTTCAAAATTACACGGAAGCCCAATATAAGTTTAAACCATTCCCACGTGAAAACAGATGATTATTCGGAAATCAGAATTTGGAGAAACTCATAAGCGTAATTGATGGACAGTGGATTTGACTGTTAAGAATTGGCAAAAAAGGTTCCCAGTTGTCCCTCTTTACATGAATGAATTATGTTGTCGATTTTAAAAGATTTTTTCCCTTAAAGTTTAAAATGCCAGTAATTTTTGCGGGACAATGCATGCATTTATGTACATTTGATATTTTACTTGTGATTAACCAAAATAAAATTAGAGTTGTATTAATAAATCTAATTTTCTTTATTTTGATCTTTAGTTACACCTCGTCCTATATGCGAGATCAGCTTATATGCGAGTAAACACGGTATGTAGATCAGACCATGTCTACCATCCTTACATGGAAGGGTTAATCTTTCTGTGGCGTATTTAGGATGATGATGTTTATGCTTAGTAAGTGTTGTTCTTGTTTTCATTTGGAGTTTCTCAAGATCTATGTAAGTCCAACGTATAACTCCAAAAGAATAAGTGCGTACTGGGACGACATATGTGTTTCTTGCTTTAACATCATCTTATTTCATCAGTGCTGTGGCAGAGAATGAAATACAAGCATAAGAAACACAGTAGCTGTGATAAAAATATATAAATAAAACTTGAAATTAATAGAACATGTAAAAGTTCACGTCACATCGTTCACCTTGTGATGGCACACCGGTTGTGGAACACTGATCTAAAGGAGTGGTTGGCTTAAAGGGATAGTTATCTGGAGGTTTTACTGTACATTTTTATCATCTATTTACAAAAATGTTTGATAATATACATTGAAAAATAAATGCTATTCGAATAAAGATGTCTGTTTACTATAGGGATAAAATGTTTTCCAATCCTTCTTGACTCTTGAGACTTGAGTCTAGAAGGCTTGAAAAACATTTTATATCTACAGTAAACAGACATTGTTATTGGAATAGCATTTATTTTTCTATGTATGATACATGGGTCAGAACAAGCTGATGATACAATTATATATTTGACAACGATAGCAATATAAAAATAAAGCAATATAGGAAAAGAAGACAAATTTAATAATTCATTTTTATAAACTATAATAGACGAACAATTAAAATACTTGCTTTGTGGTAAGAATCGCATTCTCCTGTTTGACTTTAGAGTAACGATCTTCGTTATTAGTTTGACTATGTGACAGAGCAGTTACTTGTTGTTCTAAAAACTGGACCTAATTATAATAAAATATAAAGTTTGAGACATTTTAATATTCTAAACTTTTTAAAAGATACATTTATAATCTTTTAAAATTTTTGAATATTTAAATACTTTAAGGTATTAACATTTACTAAACAACTTATTTTTACTTTTTGACTGAGATCTTGAACATCATCTTCTAAGGATAATTGGTCTGTATACATATCATCTGAATCATAACTAATGGAACTCCTCCTACTATTGGAGGTTTGGGTATGGCCATTGAAAGCACCACTATGAAACAATTGACTATAATGAACAATTTCAAATAGTCTTTAATGACTTCACTTAATTTCATTTTTAAAATATACTTTAAAATATATTTACCTTGTTAAAGCATTAGCAGATATCCTCTTCCCAGAACTTTAAAAGTTTATAAATTGGATTCAATTAATCAAGATTATTTGATTATAAGAAAAGTAAATTATTTACAATCTATTTACATATATCTCATAATAAAAAATTTAAATATAAACTGCTTTTTATCTATAATCATATTTCAAAAATATAATTTAGTATAATTCAATAATTTAATTTTATAAATCTCATAAAGTCTTCAAAAAGCAACCAATTTATCAAGATTTTAAATCAAAATCTGATTGGAAACAGCCATATTTAAACTAACTCTTTTCTTGATCAGAAATATTAGCTTTTTTTTTTTTAACTACAACAATGCTTTTGTAGTTGTTTGTGTATAAAATATCCAATATTAATTCTGTAACTATATTCAAGTGCTAAGAAGCTCTTCATTAGCACTTGAATTAACATTTTCAAAACATTTCTAGTTTTATTCTCAGATCATTCAAATTTCAAATTGAAAAATGCTACTTTGAAATTCAAATTTTGAATTGAACAACAATTTAAAAAATTTAAATTATTCACAGGGACTTCATTTCTTGTTATCTAACATCACTTTATGCATTAACAGCATAAGTGAACAAAACTAAAAAAAAAATATATTTCGTTTCATCTCTACTTTTTTAGCCTCTATCAAAGAGATACGACTCATCTTGCAAAGTTGGAAAATTGTTTTCCAGATTTGTTCCTACAAGAGATTTGTTTTAAGAGCATCCTATAAACTTTTTTATGAATTCAATCAAATATGTGTGTGTTATTTTTAAAAATTGTGGTCTTAAGCAAAATGATTCATTAATTGCTGGTACTCTCTCTCTCCCTCTCTCCTTTATATTCTCTCCACTGAAATTTTAATAAAATAGTATCTCTTTCTTCGTTTTCAAGTCGAAGATCAAAAGATCTGAGGACAAAAATAAAATGTTTTAATAAAAATAACATTATTTTAGGTATTAATGAAGTTTTTTTAATGAATGTACAGAGTATATTTTGCATGTTTTATATGTCATGATAAAATAATGGAGGATTAATGTATAAAAATACAATTAGTAATATATCGTAAATTTCAAATTAATTTTCAACTTCCTAAATAGTTATAAAATAATTGGATTTTAATGTTTGAAGGTAAAGTAATAAAAATCCAGTACAAAAGGAAATTTTCCTGTCACTTCAAGGCAAATGAGTTTTTTGATTTCAAGCAATTATATTGCAACACTCCATTTGCCATGGACAATCGACATGTATATAAATATATATGCATGACAAATGCTAATATCTTAATCCTTTCAATTTTTAAACTATCAGATAAAATCCAAGATTCACTGAAAGTCCATATTATTACAGAAAAACCATGATCAGATACAAAATAAAATGCGCATCATATAGTTTTTAGCACTTTAGAGAAATTTTAGTTTTAAATTATTGATTTAATAAAGAGTATACTAAACTAAATACTAATATTTTATTTGAAATGTCTTATTTTATTGATGACATACTTTTATAAGAATTTTCTATACAAAGGCAAAGTATAAAATTATTGACACACTATACTAGTTTTGAGAACTTTTATGTATTCAGAAGATTTCTGATAGTCTATTATCATCAAAATTAAGACTTAATTATCAGATATTCTGCACTATTATATAATAAAATTAAATTCCTTTTCTCTGCAGGATCGAAGACAGGAGTACACACTATCTCTGAGTGCCTCATCACTGAGAGGGAAAGGATGGAGTTGGAGCTAAGCACAAGCAGGAATGGCAGTAACTGGCCCTGTAACTGCTGTGATTTGATTAAAAATGAAGACTCCTTCAAACTATTTCAACAACTTGCGAAGAACTATCATTTGGTCATACCCATCATCTAGGCTCTCTGCTGCATGTATCCAGGGGCGGATCTAGGTTTTTCGGGGCCTAGGGCTTATTGAAGTTCAATGAGGCCCCATTTTTTGTTAATACCAAATAATACTATAAATTATCATTATTATTATTATATTATTAATATTAACTATTTTTTACTATATGATAAGTGCTCATTGTTAATGTAAGAGCATTTAAAATTTATGATAATGATTCAATTTTTGTGGGCCCTTGACATTTGGGGCCCAGGGCTTAAGCCCTATTACTCCTTATGTACATCCGCCACTGCATGTATCCCACTTGTACATTACTATAACTCACTTCTGGCATACTGAGCGAGGTGCCAGGCCTTTGTCGTACTTTGCCTCTCACGGGCATCTCTCCAGGCAATTTGTGTATTATGTTAACTTTCGTTTATCATTATTGTTAGACGACCTGTTTCTTGTCAATATCTGGTATACTGTCTTTAGTGTTCCGCCTCCATGTTGTATTATGAGGAGTTATCATTTGGCAACATCCCTCACCTTGTCTCTTCCATCATGTATGCTACCCATGCACTGTTGGATCCACTTTCAGGCATTCTGAGCAAGGTGCTTAGTTATTGTTATGTTTTGTCTCTCACTGGCAACTTGCCAGGCAGCATGTATTATATGTTTTATTTATATTTTTATTAATGTTAGGCGACCTACATCATGTCGGCATTTGGTTCTCTGTGGTGCACGTCGAGCAAGTTATATCATCTTCTGTTCCCAGCATCTCATCAGACCTTCAGTCTGTTTTGTATATTTGCAATTTTACTTCAAGTATTTTTTTTCTTTAACTATTGCATTGTATATTACTGTATGTAACCAATATGTTCGTATATCCACAATCTCACTACATGTAATTTTCTTTCATCATTGTATTCTATAATATTATATGTAACCAATTTTTAGAACTCTGTATTCCAGACCTGATTATGCCCAGCAGTACCAGGTCATGTACAATGTACGTTTAAATAAAATCTGAATCTGTATAAATCACTAGCTACCTGATAATTCAGCATTTCTAGTAATTTTTTATCATAATTCTGTTGATATAAAAAATTGTTAATTCAACAAATGGAAACATTAGTACAGAATGCTAATAACTATTTTTCTGTTTCTACTAAAATGATATAAACTACTAAAGAAAAGTTTTGACTCATGGGCACATGAGTCAGGGAGAAAGGATGCAACTGCCCTCCCAAATTCAGGCAAAGCAAGAACAAAACAGAATTGGATCAGAAAGAAAGAGAGATTAACAAATTATCAGTGATTGCATATTAAAAATTGAACTTGTGGTTTTATTTGTGAAAAATTTCAGGCAAATCACTCACTTCTACTCCCTTAATCCAAGTGTTCCAAAGTGTCTATATTTTCACTTATCTGATTGATGAGTGAAAACATCAGTTAAAACATTGATAAATGATTGGGTTTGTCAATATGTTTATCACTTAAATGTTTACTAAGTTACAAGTACTTTGTCGTCAGAAGCATAAAATTCACATAAAATGGAAGTAAAATAATCAAAAGCTAGCTATCAGTAAAATTTGAAATTCATAAGTTCTAATTACAAATAAATTTTTAAAATTAATTTGCAATAAATAACTACAAACCTCATTGGCTTTTCTGTTATAATTACTTTTAAAATTAATGTTATAATACACAATTACTTTGAATCTATCTTTAAGTACTAAATGCAAAAAGAGTTTTAAGAAGATCGTTAAAGAATTTTGCAAAAAATAAACTTAACAATAACTTACTTTGTTTTGTGGATACTGCTATGATGCCACGAATTACGACGGAGATGAGAATGATGAGGTAGACGAACTCTCCTACTCCCTGTACTTCCTGCACTGCTTGTGCTTCTAAAGCTATCTGAACTATATAAATTCATAAAGACAATTTGAATATAATCAATATGATTTCATTTTAATTTCTTCTAATTTAATATTAATAATCAAAGGACACTCTTTTATTAAAAAATTTAAATAATAAACTGATATAAATAACTGCTAAATTTTAATAACCTTAAAATACATACTCAATGTTCACAATTCACTTTACTGATAATTTTTCTCGGATAGAACACAAGTTATTGCAGTTTTGAAATACATAAAAACTTCATGGACATTCTGCATATTTAGGCATTATATATTACCGTATATCTCGGCAGGTAAGACGAGGTATAAATTTTTGTTGAAGTTTTACAGTTTTAGCTTATATCTGTCCTATAAGACGACCCCCAAACTATTGACGGCCTATGAATTTACTTTAGATCGGCGATCGTCATCTGAATAATAATACTGTATAGTGTATACAAAATTATGTCCTATTTGTAACTTATCAAATGAACAAATTTATTTTCTTGTATCTGGCAGCACTGCCTTGCAATTGTTGCAAGTATTCGTACTGATTCGGCATTCGGGTAATGACCTTGACTATTCACAAAAATGTCATATGGGCTATTTTATTTTGTGGATATACCATACTCTCTACTGCTAAATAATTAAGGTTTGTCCATCCTTTTTATAATGGTTTTAATTTATATAAATTTCAATCTAATTTTTTGTATCTGTCCTATAAGACAATCCCGGATTTTGGGGGCCTTTTTTAATGATTCAATTATCTCTTATCTGCCCAGATATATGGTACATACTGTATTCCATACATATAACAGCATGTTCTTAAAGATGAGGCAAAAATCAACACTATATTCCACAAAGTGACTATTTCTTAAAAAAATATTTTTATCTGAGAACATATCCAAAAAATCCTCAATGCCACTGCTATTCTTCCAAATGACTAACAAGTCATCTATATATCTAGTAGGGTTTGTTGGTTTTTAAAACCCGGTTTTGAAAAACCGGTTTTTTGAAGAAATTTGTATAATTTGAAAACCGGATTTTCCCAAGTAAAAAAAAGCAGTTTTTGAGCCAACACTTAAAACAAAAATTAATTAATTATTTGATTAAAAACATCAACATTTTGACACAAAATCGTCTCCGACATAAAACGAGAATATTGATAAATACTAAATTTCACGAAACTAACTACAAAACAAAAAATCCCCCTACTTCCAAGTCAGCTCAATTCAAAATCTGAATGATACGATTGGGATCTTATCAGAGCTGTAGAGCATGTCCATAGGAGCAAAAAATGGCCAAGGAACCATACCTCTACAAGCGACCCTTTGCGAGTACAGCCCCCAAAATCGGATCGCTCGAGATCGATTACATAAATATCTCCAAAAACTTGAAAAAGTGATTTTGTGACCCTAAGACACTAAAAAAGGAGTTTTTAGTATTAGAGGGTACAAACAGAAGAACAAAAAATTTAGATTTATTATTTAATGCTTTAAAGACGATTAAACCCAGCTCAGTAGCAAGTGTGAGAGTTTTTTCTATCTCTGGCGATTTTCTGTGGAAAATAAGGACACAGTTGAGCAATAGATCTATAGATGTTCTTTGCTTTCTAAAATCATGTTTTCTTACGAAAAATAAGAAATAAAATAATATTTTGTAGGAATTCATTGTTATTCGTTTTCCTTTATGGTTTTCTATGGAGTAAATTTTATAGTTTAATGTGATATTCTAGCATTTCTTTTTTGTTTTGTTTTGTGTATATGTTAGTCGATTTTATTTCGTTATATTTTTAAAATGTTATAAATATTAAATAAATGAAAAAGTTTTAAAATAAGTTGTAAATGTCCCTTATTTCCATTTTTTGGGCAAAAATTCAAAAACCGGTTAAAACCGGTTTCGTAGAAAAGTTGGTTTTTGTATAAACCCTAATATCTAGCAATAAACCTTACTTTCTGTTCAACCTTCTCCAAAACTTCTATCCTCTTTACTATCAACTCCACTATAGACTCTGGTATCAATGATCTGATACACTTCACTCTGTTCATAATAAGTAGGAACTAGGAATAATTCCATAGATCAAATCTGTTATGCTTTTAAAATCCAACTCCTTAAATTCTATCCTTAGTAAAAAGAGGACTTTGCTGCATTATGTCTCATAGTTGGATTATACTATTTGAGATTTTGCAAAATGATAAAACATAATGAATTGGACAGAGCAGGTATTTATATGATTCCAATGACCGAGAAAGAAAAGAGAACAATACACTAAAAACCTTTTCTATATCCCAGTACGAATAGCTTTAGATAAAAACTAACGTTTTCGACTTGGTCTTCATCAGGCTATTGACCAGTATAAAATTCAGTATGGAATTCGAACAATGCGTTTAAAATTATTTTAAATTCCAAATTATTTAAAAATTGGAAACTAATTTTCACCATACATGCTACTGAAGTGATAAAAATATTGTCACACCCCCACAAACAATAATACAATGTATTTGCTGGTGTAGAAATGTTAGCAACATGCTAGTGTTGTTTATGCTTTTTCTCATAGCACCACCTTAATGCATACGAAATATTGGCGGCATCTTTCGCATTAATACAGTTGCTGGCCAGGCCGGCAACTGTATTAATGTATTAATGAATTTATGTATTTTGAATTTATTTACATTACGAAAAAAAGTTTGACACTAGATATTATAATTTATTTTACCTCAAAACATTTGCATCTGTATCATTTGATAAATAACTCTTCTAGATGTTTTTGTTTTATTTGATTTTTTTTACACTTTGCTTTAAAAATATTTGATTTTCTCAAAATAAAGCATTGACATCATTCAATTTCTTGTAAAATAACATTAAACAATATTTTTTATAAGTTGTTTAGAAAACTAATTTCAATTTAATAAAACTTGCACATTTCCATATCATTTGGCATTACCCAAATATCTCATTTTGGATTTTTGTTATATATTTAAATATATTTACAATTACCTCTATATTTAAAGTATTAAATTATTTAAATAAGTAACCAACCTTAAATGAGATTTTGAAATGTGACCATTACAATGATTTTCGTCAAATTCTATATCTTCGGCTTCTCCGTAACACTCGTAACGTTCTTCTCCTTCACTTGTGCTTGGACTGTAACTGAAGTAAATGAAATGTATAAATATGATTTACATTACTATATTTTTAACTATAGTTAAATAAAATTTATTGAATGTATATTGTAATTTACAAATGGTAATAAGTATGACATATATTAATATTTAATAATAAAAAAAATAATCTATGCTACTTAAAATAATTATTTATTTTCATGCACTGACTCTAATTGACAAATTAATTTTATAACAACTCAAGCAAAACTATTTTATTACTTGTAATACATAATAAAAATTTTATTGAATTGCAAATACACATAAGCACAAATATAATGCTAACACATATACAGTAGCTATTGATTTAAGGGGGAAAAAACAAAAGTAAATGTCCAGAAAACTTTCAATAAAAAGTATTAGAAATTTCTTTTTGCTATAATCAGGGATTCAATTTCTTTAGATGGCTACCATTTAAATAATATATATATAGTATTAGGTTGTGCGACATGAAGTTGCTGATTTCATCCACTTGAAACTTGAATGTGGGAATGTGGATAGAGTAAAGTTGTGTTATTTCAAATTTATAGTAGTATTGTGTTCTTTGACTGACTGATTTTTATTACTGTTTGTTTTTTCACAGATATAAGCATAAAATTTCTTTAAAAAAATTATAAATACATTTTATATGAATTTAAGCTGGAAACAGTATAGCTGCGGCAGGTAGAAAAATTAATTTGACTTTTGATGAAGACTCTTTTAAAGTACTATTTTGATAGTGGCCCAAAAGATTTCTTTTGTTAATTCCAAAAAATTTCATTCTAGATTTCTGAATCTAAAAATGAACCTTAATGTTGTGTGACTCAAATCCATTTTACCTGAAGATCAACTAAGAGCCATGGCAGAAGCTAACCCACAAGCATGAATTCATGGTATTGCAGCAGATTTAGGAGTTTCTGCTATAAGTTTCCTGATACCTAGCTGCATTATGACGAGTGAAAAAAACTGGACAAATGGCTAACGTACCAATTAACTGATAATAAAAAAACAAATGCTTGGAAATGTGTTTATCACTTAAGACACAAAATGGCAGAGGTCTGCGTTTTAATACTATCGTCACTTTTCATACAATATCCATTTTTCACCACAATCAAAAGAAATCTGGACAATAGTTGGATGTTGGTAAACTCCCAAACATGTTCTGAAACCATTGCTGTAATGAAAAGTGATTCCAATGACTGTACAGTAGAGTTTACAAAAAACAAAACTCAATATTTTTTTTAAAAATTGAAATTAAACAGAAGCTTCATCATATCAAAAATAGATCCTACAGCAGCTCACATTGGTTAACAGATATGGATCTATACTTTTGCATGATAATGCTTGACCATACATGTCACAAATAATCATAGCAAACTTAAGTAAATTAGGCTATCAAATTTGCTATATCTATCATGTTCATCAGATCTTTCTTCAAAATCTGTGAAAAATCAATATTATAGTTTAATTAAAAAAGACAGATTCAGTCATCTTCAATTTTAAGCTTAGTTATATTCTATTTTCCTTATTACAAAATGAAAGCATTCTGTTCACTCACTTATTTTTACTAGTTTTAAATATTCTGTAATGTATTAATTATAGTGATGAACCGAATATTCGGCATTATTTGGGATTCGGGTATATTCGGTCAAAGTAAGTATTTGGTACTTGGCCAAATACTTCCTCAAAGCCAAACTATTTGGCCAAATAATCTCATTTTGAAGCGGAGGATGTTCCAATTTGAAATGAAAATGTTTGTGTGTTAGTTTAGATGCCTGAAATAAAGCATTGGAAATACATAAATAATCTCATTTTTAACCTCTCCCCAAATGAGTATTATTAAATAATACTCATTTGGGGAGAGAAAAAGAGAGAGAAAAAGGAAGGAGGAAAAAAAATAAAACACAAAATATAATGAAAATAATATTTAAAATATCATTATTTATTCCTTTCCTAAACAAATACAACTTTAATAAATGATCTTGAGCAAATATTATTTATTAATAATCACAATAAATTCAATAAATAAATTGTAATGAAATATTAGAGCTTCTGTATTCGTGTAAACCGCAGTTTAATGAATGCAGAAGCATTCATAAGAAGTAAGTGACAATATACTAACTGAAGAGGGAAGTCAAGTTCTAAAATGTATTTTAGTTAATATTTGTAATAATTATAATTTTTAAATTATAGTTTTTATGATAACCAAAGTTTAATAAATGTTTTAAATATTTGGTTGTGGTATGATAAGCCTAATATATTGTTTACAATTGTTTTGTTTGTGTAAAAACAAATATGTTAAATAATACTGTATGTTCACTAAATACACTACTTTGTGGAGCTGCCTGGACCTCAATGGCAAGATTTGGTTTAAATTTTTAAAAATTATTATGTAATGATAAGTTTTTACTTCTCATTTTTTTAAATTTTTTAAAAATAAAACCATATATAATCTTTATTATTGAGAAGATGCTGTCATCCATCTTATTCTAAGACTTAGAGACTATCTTCTGTTTCAGGTAGCTCCAAATAAATCAGCTGATATTCAGCCAAATATTCATTATTCAGTCAAAAAAGCCCTATGTAACCTGTCCCTAGTTAATTACTAATCCATAATACAAAATTATGTATTTCTTATCTTGACATAAATTCATCTAACTTAATAATTCACAGTATAAGATCATGACATGAAGGTAATGTCATGATCTTAAGAGAAAAATAAATAAGAAAAAAATATTCGAAATGCTAATTTCAAGTCTTTTCTTCTTGTCTTTTTTCCTGTCTATTCTTGAAATTAGCATTTCAAGAACAGACTCATTCATTTATTCATCTACAGTTTTAATTTATTACAATTAATATTTTATTAATACAGAATAAATCAATATTGTTAAACTAAAATTTTGAGTTCTGTTTCTAGCCTGCTAGCAACTGTTGACTAGGATACCTCATTTCTGCTAATAATAAACTCCTCTAAAAATAGTTTATGCACTATGACATATACTAAATTTGAAAATTCATTGACTAGAACATCTTTAAATTCTTTTATCTTCGTCAATGCTTTTCTTAAAAACAGGAATACTAATTCAAGTAAATTTATGCTTTTTTAATATTATTAGCTGTGTAGGTCCAGCATTGCTTAAGCTTTTGAGGGACTGGGGATTTGTAAGGTTGGATTGGGAGAGGATGATAAAAATAATGGTCTTAGTAACTAAAATGTAAATTTATTGACCTGAGTATTTACAATAATGAAACTGCAAAACACAGAATTGCTCAGGCTTAAGAGAGGGTGGAATTTAGAGGTAGTTGGAGGTGGAGACCTCCACAATATTTTTTATAGGGTGTCAAAAAATATTCTTCCCAAGTTTGGTAGAGATACATTGAACGACATATACCTAATCTACATATATACATATTTTAACTTTATATGTATACAGTATATAGATTTGGTAGTATATTCCTTAGTGTGTACATTAGTGATCCTCTCTTATCTACAACTGGATGGACTAAACAAGCAGATTTAAGTCTTATTTTTCTTTATATATATATTTATATATATCCAGACAGCTCAGACATCATTTGTGTTTGTATTTCTACTTTGTTTTGTAACTGATTTGGAATCATTCTAAATAATTATCTATAAGAATAATTAATTGTTATTATTTAAATTTTATTATAAAAATTGTATATTTATCTAAACATATCATTTTTTAACATTAATATAGCCTCGTTAAGCTTAACATATCACACATTCTTATGTAAAACATTTTTATTGATCATTTATAATAAATATATCTTGTTATACAATAATGAGACATTCTATTTAGTAAAAATAGATGCATAAAAATCTCAAAAACCAAAAAAATTAATTAAATACCCTTTAAAATTTTATTTATAATATATACAATACGTTGCATTCCAGAAAAATCTAAAGAAACATTCCTAATCTTTCTCAACAAATTATGCATAATACAGAGTGAATCTTAAATAATAACCTATTGCATTATTTAATGTCCAAAAATATTTGTTTTCTTACTTTTACAAAAAGATTTAGTAAATAATCTGTAGTTCAAACTGATCAGATTCTCATTCTCTTAAGTTGTTTTGTTGACTTACAGTGGCAAGGTTGAGGCCAAGATTTTAAATGCAAAAACGTGAGTGTCAGACGTTCGGCGCTGCTTTCCCATAAGCCTAGAAGCTTGACAATGGCGTTTGGAATGTCAAGCATGATTCCACCGACTTTCCAGATGCCATTGTCAAACTTCTAGGCTTACAAGAAAGTGGCGCTTAACATCCGACGTACAGGTTTTCACGTTTTAAGCTTCGGCCTCAACATCGCTTGTAACTGACATCACTTTACATTAATGCATTGATAGGACAAAATCACAAAATCATTCTTAATGGTAAAAATCAAGTGCTGTCCCCAAATAATTGGAAAGATTTTTTTAATCTTTTCTCCAAATTGAAGTTAAAGAATATCCTCTCCAATATTTGAGGATAGCATTTTAACCATAAGAAATTTATGTTGGCATAAAATAATTTATATTTTACAACTCATTTTATTGCATGTGGAAATTACCTTTATATTTATTAAAATTATCTGTAATTACCTCTCTGCTTTTTCTTCAGGTGCAGGAGATCCTTGACTATTATCACTGAAAGTAACTACAGCACTATCACAATCTCCTAAAGAACTCAGAGCAATAGGTTTATATTCATCTTGAGACATTTCATGATTATCGCCAAAAACTTGTTCAAGAAATATATGAGAATTCTGAAATTACAAAAGCAAAAACTGATTAAAACTATATCAATTTTAGATAAATAATATATACAAATGTTAAATTAAAACTTATTTATAAATTAGTCACTCCATTATTTTATTGAACTGTTAATTCATTTCGGATAACAGAAAGACTTTGTAATTATTTATCCAGTTTATCTGGTTTCTTAATTTCTTGTTTAATATTTATTTTATACTATTTTTTAAAATCATTAGCTAAACCACAAATTGTAAAAAATCTGAATTTTTAACCTTTTGATTATAATTCGTTTTATTCCTTTTTCAAAACAACAATTAATTATTCTTTCAATCCATAAATCAATTGCAAAATAGAAGCACAAAAATAAATTAATATCTACGTATGGTAATGCAGTATATGTGTATGTATATACAGTAGACCCCCCTAAACACGGGTTCATATAAAACGGATTCGTATAACACGGCGGAAAAATTGCAAGCGTGTTCGTATAACACGGTAAAAGAACGAGACAGACTGTCATGGCCGACTCACGTCTCGACAGGATTGGTCGAATCTGGATCAATAGTGGACATTGCACAAACCGCTGAGTTTAAATGAGCAGCAGACCTACTAAAAAACATTTATTATTCAATGGCCATAAAAATTATACTTATATTAATAATGTCTCCAAAGTTTGGCAAATTTTTCGCAGAAAGAATAACTTATCGAAAAATGCGTCCGCCGTTCGACGAACTGCTCCGCGACAAAAACAAGCTTAAGCAATGGCGTCTTCGAATGGTACGCACTCAGTAAGTATTCCTGCAATTTTTTGTTTATAGCATAGTTTATATGGATTATTCCCAAAAAATTATACGTGTTTTGGAAACGTTTGAGTCAAATTAGTCTAGAATCGATTAATTTTATGGAAGAAAACCTTGCAAACGGCCGTACCCCCTAAACTGCACGAGTGCCGGGCTGTGAACGGCTCGTGTATTTGTAAAATCTGTGACTCACACAACACGGAACATATCTATCGTGTTATAGGGGTCTACTGTATACTATAAATATAACATGTAAAATTTTAATTCATTTTTATCTTCAGATTTTGTAAAATGAAATTAAATAACATTAAAAAATGTAAATCAACAAATTGTTTCATTCAATAAGATTTTTCATTTTGTAAAATTACACTATAAAAATGTATTATGTCAATAAAATCTTGGCTTAAACCCAAATTAAACCATATTAAAAGTTGGAAAAGTATACAAACAAGATATATTGCTAGTAATCTTGGAATCATTGTTTACATTTCAAAATTTGTTTTACAAATTTGTATGAAATACTTTTGTCTTAAGACTTAACATATCAATCAGAATCCGTATTAAGAATTTTAGAGAGAGTTAATACAGAAAGTTTTTTATTTCAAGTGAATTTATTAAAAATAAATTTTAAAAAAGATATATTATATAATTAAATACGTTACATAAAGAAACGTAACAAGTTATAGTATATCGTAATATACACAGTAAACCCCAATTCGGTATCAAAGAAATTTGGTCAATTTTAGTCAGATTCTTTAAAATTAAAAAGAACAAAGACTAGTAATTTGTATCTTATGATAGGTAAGAATCCACAAAAAATATGGCAAAATGCATTTTTACTATCAAAACAAAATGACTAAATTATAATCTAACAAATACTTTGGATAGGTAAGCCTTTAAATTAGTAAATCCCAGTCATTTGACAAATGAATTATAGTTAATTTTACTGCAATATATAAGATATTCATACTATTTTTGTTTTTTTAAGATATATATAAAAAATTCTCTTCATAATATTTACCCTTTATCTCCCATATCTATTATAAAAACCATTTTTAAAACTAAATGCACACATTATCAATTTTCACTATAAAATAGCTATTGCTATCTTTATTGTTGCTATAGTATTTTAAACAATTCATAGAATGATTAGCCAATTGAATTAAATGTTAGAGAAGAAACAATTCTACTTTATAATTAATTATACATATATAACAATGTTCAATTAGTGTTTACTTTCAAAAGATTATTGCTGACATATTAGAAGTAGCCACAAATAATGTCAAGAGGCTTGCTTAAGTTGTTATCAATAAAAACGGTGAATAAACTTTTAAGAAATTCTATCAGTCATACAACACTTTATATGTCAGAGGAACAATAATCATATGCAAGTATAATAAATGATCCATGAATTTATTCAGAAATTACTATCGTCCTTCAACAATTTTGTGGTGTGAATAAATACAGTTAAACAAGACACTGTTTCATTTTTTTGATATAAAGTTGGCATTAAAGAGTATCTCTACATAAACTCAAGGTTAAAGATTATATTTCTATGTTAAATATATCTTTTAACATATATCATATTGCTTATGCAGAAATTTTGCTAGCACAACAGCTATCAGAAAACATTAAAAATAAAAAAATGTTAAATTTCCCTTTGTACATATTCAAGTGAAATTAATACAAAGTGTTTAATTAAACTTCTCGGTGTGCACCGAGGATCGGCACTCTCGCAATTACCATTCGTACCGTGCACGGACACCATCACGGCCGACTCGCAGGCGGCACACTCTCGGACACTACCGTACGCCGACAACGTGATGCTTGCACATCGAGACAGTACAGCTCTTCGGGAGAAGTTGCAAGCATGGAGAAACCGACTTAACGAATATGGACTAAGCCTAAATTTAAAGAAAACGGAATATCTGGAGTGTGGCCCACAAACCGACAAAACGATCCAAGTGGCAAACCAGACAATAAACAAAGTGACTCGGTTCAAATATTTGGGCTCCGTGTTATCCGCAGACAGCGAAACAATGCCCGATGTCGTGGCACGAATAAATGCTACCCGGCTCAAATGACGACAAACCGCAGGCATCCCGCACGATAGAAAAATGCCCAAACGCATAAAGGCAAAAGTTTATAAAACAGTGGTCCGCCCAGCAGCTCTTTACGGAGCCGAATGCCAGCCCACGGCAAGGAGACACGAACACTCTCTACACGTAACGAAGATGTTACGGTGGATGCCGGGCGTAATCCGATTTGACCAAGTAACAAATGACAACATTTGACAACAATCGGGAATAAAAGGAATCAACAAGAAAATGCAACGGGCCCACTTAAGACGGTATGGATACGTCCCACGCGGCGAAGACACGTCGGTCGCAAAAACGGCCACGCAACCAAACCCCGGAGGGTGCAGCTCACGCGGAAGGCCCAAGAAACGACGGACAGATACCGTCGGGGAGGACACGCACGTCACCAACTTCGACCCGGAAGACGCCAAAGACCTTGCCGAGCAGAGACGACAGTTGCAACGAAGCAAACCTCTACTACGGGAAAAGGCGAAGAAAGAGAGAGTTTAATTAAATAATTAACAGAAAGGAAAAACACTCATAATTTTATTTACAAATGTTATATTTTTAATTTCAATTAATTTAAAATTTCTGGATATTTTTATAATTTACTTTTTATGAATAAAAACAGATGTAGACAGTAATCAAAAAATGATTTTTATGCATTAGCTAGAGCCTAAGTAAGAATTCAAACAATTAGGAAACAGTAATAAATTAGTCTAGCCTAAGTTAAATACATTACATGTGAATGTTAAAATCACAAAATACCAAAGAAAAATATAAACACGAAAAAACAAAATGATAATCTGGTGCATTTTATTTTGAAAATGTATCAAATGTACGTCATTTAACAGTTTTTAAATAAAATACACTCATTTATTTCTTTAGCCATTACTATTTTTAAATAAACTTGTGCAACCACTATTATATAAAATGGCAATACAAAAATTTGTTTCCAAGAATTTCTTTCAAATATATATATATATATTATGGAAAATCAATTGAAGAATTCAGGTTTATTTATTATTGTTTAATATGGAATTTGAATATTATACTGCATTGGTAAATTCTTATGATTTCTTATATTACAAGATTTTCATTGAACTCTATTTCTGTAATTTTAAAATTTCAAAATTTATCATTAATTTAGTAAAATGAAAAGTATAAAAATTTACAATGTATATTATTGATTAATCTTATAAGAATTATTTTCAAAACAAACAATTTGACTGCTTCGTATACATATTTGATACCGTTTTTCTTTCCTTATATTTGTAATCTAAAATTATGGAATAATGTTAATGATCAGGATGTTACATATACATGACAAAAAATGTTGTTATTGTTTTAAAATCACCATTCAGGAAGTATAAATAGCAAATACTTTTTTTATAAACATAAAAACAGTTAATGTATGTTATCAAAGATCATACAAAAAAAACATAAATGCAATTTTTTTATAACTTTAGCCATAATGGCAATTGGTACACATAACTAATATCGTCAGAGACTTATACACTAGAATTTCGGAATAAAATGTACGGAGAATTTAAATTTAGAATGTAGAAAAATAAAAGTTTTACTCTGTCGGAGGAACTCATTTTTATATTTATAAGAAAGACTTTAGAATAACAGATGACTTAAAATGGAAACTGTTCTATTTCAAAAATGAACACTCCTCAGATGACACATAAGATAGAACACAAACTAACCTATTTGATAATTCCTTAATCTTCCTTACTACAAAAATACTTTTACCTAACACATATATAGAAGTATTAAATAAATATAGATAATTTAATAAATAAATTCAGAAAATATTTAAACAGATGTTTGCGATAATTTTTAAATATTACCGGTTCCTTAAGCAATATTAATCAATTATGTGAAATTAATTTATAAATTTAACAAACTTTTCGAGATTAATCAACAACTGTCAAGACTGCAAACGAACGATGATATAATCTTGGCTTAAGAAAATAAGCTTAGTTATTAATATACAGTTGAAATTTAATATTTTTAAAATTCCACGCGGTCTGTGTCATTTAAACACAAACTACACGCGATTTATTGTTAATGAAATCGATTCCTTTCTTCCGATTGGCTTATCGGCTTCCTTCGATGGATAAATACGTCGATTACAAATAGTCGAAACTGCGGATCACGGGACACAACAATGCGCAAATCCTGGAGTGTTTACTTTCCACACCGTATTTCTTTACGCGTATTATATCGAATATACGTAACCATTCCGGTTTATTGGCGAAGAAGAAGAGAAAATACTGGCATTCGTCGATGTAAACTTCTCGGATAAAATAGAGGATTAACAAATAATGACTCACCTGTCGCAAAACGTAATCCTGAGTCGATCTGTCCGCACCTGAAAGAAAAGAAACAGGAACTGCTTACATCGACCACGTCATAATTTCCGATGGATGGCGCTGGTTGCATAGAAGAGAAAATAAGGCTAGTATGACCTTACCCACCTGCGCTTTGTACTAAACCCTACACCTACTCTTTCACGGCAGGTTTAACCGGAGAAGAAATTCCTTTTTGTCCTAATCGACGTGTCTATACAAATTTCTACATATCCTATTAACACTCCAGTCGTTTCGCCATATTTTTTGTGCACTAACTCGTCGTTACCGTTTTTAATTTCGCGCCTTTATTATAATATTATAATGTTCTTAAACCTATTTTCTATCATTTCGGTTCAAAAAATTTTGAAAATTACCATAGATCACAACATTACAGGTTAATTACCTCTTAGTGACCCTTTTCAAACTTCCCTTTAGTAGAATATAATAAGAATTTGTCACGAATTATCTAATTCTAGAATAAATTAGAAGTAATTAAGTGATTCTAAATCGTCTAATTAACAATTAAAAAAGAATTTCGTAATGTAATGACAGCGCGCGATACGCGAAACACTTACTTTTCGGATGAATCGGTTAATAGATATATTCATAAATCTATATTTAATACTTATGTTATTGTATTTATAGATAACGATGCATTACCTACTTTTTTTCAAATAAGTCGCGGCCCGATGAACAAACGAATTATTTTTGGTGCTGACTCACGTATTAATGAATTATTAATATTCGATAATTACAATCGGTATTTATAAATTCCTAATCGCTTTTATTAGTCAATAATTTATTTTAAAATGTATTCGTAAGAACTGATATTAGTGAAGTCCTCGAACAGTCCTTTGTGTCAATTAGTGTCTCGGAGGGAAAAAGGGAATTTACCCTAGAAGGTTGATTGGAGATAGATTACTTTTTAACTGAATAATGATTTTGTTTTGCCCCTAGCATGTAAAAGGGTCGCGAAAGGTGAGAAAATAAAAAATACAAACACTAAACTAGTCCGTCGAGAGCAATAAAATTTCCTAAAAAATGAATGGCCTTTATTCAACAGGCAATTATGGATTCTCGGATCAACGATTTTGATTTTGTATACGTTTAATATCGATGGATTCGATGATTTCAAACACTTATCTCGAACTTATTGCTTAAAGTAATACGTTATCGATTCACAGATCAATGTATAAAACAAATCATTAACTCTATGAAAGCATTACGGTATGGTATTACCATTTACTATATATATACCGGTATATATTAATAGGAAATGACTGCGAAAACTTCAATGCCGAACTGATAATTTTAATAATTATTTTTAAAGCAAACATTGCAAAATATACAATCATCATACATCGATATATGATTTATAACAAGGCCATCCAGAAGAGAGGAGCTGCGGATTTTTCGGCGGGTCTGGAGTCGGTGACGCGGTATAGATTCGTGGGGCCCCAGGAAAATTTGAATTAGTAGGGCTCCGTGTGCAATGTTGACTTCAAACATGTTTTTGGGGAATTTTGGGGAAATTCCCCGGTATCCTCATTCGTTTTTACGTCGCCTCTGCGCTGTGCCGATGCACCCTGCGCTGAGCCATACCAGCAATCTAGAATCCCTAGATATGTCCCAATTTTAAATTTCGATATTTTCAGTACAGTAATAAGTTTATATAAGATCGGTTTGTGGCCCCCTGTTGGTGGAGGCCCCAGGCAATTGTCCTGTTTGCCCATAGAATAACGCGCCACTGTCCGGAAAAAGACTCCATATCCCATGAACCCCTATATAAAATTAATGTTATTTTTACTAACAGAAAATAAAATCTGCGAGACTGCTTTTTATTAATAAACATTCTACGTATTTCATTTGTTCTAAAAAAAGAACAGAATAGCAAAAGATGCCCGCTCTACACCCACGCCCCACGCGAGTTCTAGACGGTCCTATTTATAACTGAAGACGGATTAAGCTACACACAGACATCATTAACGTTTCATTTAACGATAACGATTAGTAATTAAACCTTTCATTTGTATTCATTTGCCAAAGGATGTAAATCCGCGAGTGGCCTAAAATATTCCCACTTTTGCGGGATAAACTGGTGTCTATATTAGTCTTTATTACTATTATTATTTATTATTTCGATATGTAAAAGATAGAATTAGTCCATGTAAATGTTGAAATAGAATAAGTGATTGTCGTTGGTACTGTGTTGTCTATTGTTCTAACGACTTAAAAGCCTTACTAATAAGGAATGTCGTGACCCCGAATTACAAACCCGCTTGTTTGGCAATAGCTTTTCTTTCGACGTTGTTACCGGTACCCACACATAATGGGTGTTGATAACAACGGTTAAAAACTTCAAGAAAGTGATTTTCTAGGTCACAAATAAATATTCACCTACACTGATATTTGCTTGAATAAATAAATGTGAACGACATAACGAGATCGTTCACCTTTTAAAACATAAAGTATTTTTTATTATTATTCCAAATAAATGAATAAATCTCTACATTATAATATATTAAAAATGTCACCTGGATCTACGTAATAGAAAAAATCACTTATCCCATAAATTATTCGTTTGATAATACTGTATTTAAAAATAGAATTATCGTATTTTACAACGATAAACCCTTCAGAAAAGCAATTATAAAATTTTAAATAAAAATAATTAAACACAAGGATTTAAGGATACATTTTCGAGTAGTCTATATCATTTTTTTGGTGATTTTCTTTTTGTTCTTATATTACTATATACGAAGTAATGGGCACTAAGTATTGGCTCTATTCGCACTCTATGGCACTAAGTGCCCATTACTTCATATATCATTTTTATTATCGAGTAGCTCTTGCAAAATTTTCAAGTGCTATCAGAATGCTAACAGTAATTTTCGGCCTGAGCAGTCAAAGAGAACGTTACCTGTTCCTTATTGTGTATGAACTTCCTGGTATTGAAGAGAACAGGTCTGTCCGACTACTAACTGGAACCGATAACTTACAGACATCTTTCCCAAAATTAGTCATATTTATCCTTTTTTTTCTTTGTTTTTAATTAAATTGTTTCGTTTATTCAGCCGTAGAATTGTCAAATTTTATATAAAACTTACAACCCCTACATTAATATGCAATCAATAAAAAAGTATACCATCGATTAATATGTAAGGTGACACTCGGTTATGATTCACGATCCGGTTTAAACTAGACCAGAATTTTGTTTTTAATAAGATAAAATCATTTATTTGTCTATAAAATTGCGGTTGAATTTTGAAATATTAAATTAAATAGAATTTTAAAATTTAGTATATTTTTTACCCGTTATAATCCTACGAATAATACTACGAATGTAACGGGAATTTTTATAGGTTTAGGTAGATTAACTTTGGCTTTCCTCCAAATGATTATAGATGAAGTACATTCGGGCGATTTGGATGAATACACTTCTTAAACTATAGGCATTTATAAATTAAACATTGTCCTTGACATTCAAATCTAGGAATCTATTAGTTACAAAGGACGATAATTAATAGACGGCTTACCTGCGAATTGAGTGACAGTAGCTACACCTCTACAGAAATCGTTAAAAGTGATGACTCCTTGACCCTTTGGATCTAAACATTCTAACAGCTGTACCATTTCCTGTCGAGAGTAAATAAATATTTTCATTAAAACTGGAATTAAATTAATGGAAATTAAAGTAGAAACAAACAAAAAAAAATGGTGCTCTCGGAGTATTGGATTGCTGCCAAACAGCGTGGCTTTTGTTAAATCATTTATTGATGAAAGTAATCACGGATGGAATTAACTTACATGATATGGTAGAAGAGCATCACCTTGACCTTCTAAATTCAGAATTTCCTACTAATCAATTTTTCCTCTATTTTAAAGCCGATTAACAAAGTAGATTCATTATCTTCGCCAAGCCCATCACAACGATTTTGTAATAGGGCCCAACGTCGCGCTATTAATTAAATTTATATTCTGTGTAATTGCTTATTGACGTAAAGTCTCTCGTAATTTTTTACAGACACAATTAATTATCGAGATTTCGTGAGGAAATAGTTCTTAAACACTGCTGTATTTCGTAAGTAGGCTACATTATATTTGGATCTAACAGATGAACACGGTAACAATACGCGGATAACCCGAATTACGAATAATTTATGAAATATTTCCATTTTCTATGCAAAGTCACACGCCTCGTGTAAGAAAATCATCCAATAGAAAAAAGTAATTAATGAAATAAGCATCCAGACGTTACTTTCAATTAGTAGATCGACTTTATCCAAGCCTTATAAAACCCATTTTTAATGGCGAAAATAAAGAAATAACCTTATAAATTCATAAAATCGTCGTCGACGAGGAAAGAGAGAGAGAGAGTTTAATACAATAGAGCATCGATTATCCGACCTCCGATTAACCGACCGCATTCTAGTCGGCAAATTCAAATGTCTGCTAGTGATGTGGCGCTACAATATTTGGTTATGTCTTGGCTACTTTAATATTATTTTTCTTAAATTTTTGCATGTTTTAGCTGGCAGCACTGGCTCGATCATGAAAGGGGGGCTAGTATTTAAACCAGGCCTAATACACTATACTAATAATGTATTTTTTCATACTTTTCGGTTATCCGAATTTTCAGTTATCCGACCAGCCCCAGTCCCCAATTAAGTCGGATAATCGATGCTCTACTGCATTTGGGTTAATGTTACCTATGGTTCCAAGATGGCGGCTCGTCTCTGATTCCAGCAAATAGAAGAAAGGAAACAGTGGAGACGCACGTTCTAACTTAACCTAACCTATTCTAATAAATTACCATAATTATTACCAACAAAATTGTTAGAATAGGTTAGGTTAGAACGTGCATTCCCGATGTTTCGTTGCTGGAATCAGACGAGCCGCCATCTTGGAACCATAGGTAACATTAACCAATATTTGTTTATAAAGAAGAGACAATTCGCAGTAATATATTATAGAAATGACATTTTAATAGAAAAATTCAGTCGAATTTTAAAATATTTTCCGATATTTTGGATAGACACGCCATTTATAAATTACGGTGTCTTTTATTTATTTTATTAATGAATTCTAGAAAATTTCTAAACCGAAAATCCTAGAGTAATATCGAATATATTTAAATAATTTTAATAAAAGGGGAAAAAAATCGAATGATATTGTCAATTTTTTTCTAATTTTTAGTCGAAGTTTCCCTTTTTATTGGTAACAGATTATTGTTTTTAATCGGAATATTAAAATAATTTCTGAAAATAAGTCATAAAAGCTTACAGAAAGGTTAGCTAACATATGTTATAATTTCGAAATTAATTAATAGCGATAGTTTTATCTGTAACAAAACCAACAGATTAAGTTTTATAATCGAGTTAATAAACCGTAACGACTTTTAGGTCCCAATTTACATTGTTATGTAAATATATGGAAGGCTGAGCGCAACACTGGTCTAACCCTGTTATTTGTTTTTTACTTCTTACTTGAGGTATTGTTCTGTAAAAGAGCTCTACGCTAGTTTTTCATATTTTGCCGTTACATACAAATACGTCGAAACCTGTATAAACGGACACCTCCACTTAACAAACATTATTACAATCCCCAAAACCTTCAAATAGGACATTCATTATATTTACCTCTAAATAACGGACAAAGTTCTCTATCCCTATGGTGTCCGTTATACTACATATATAGTATCCTTTCATTCTATTTAGAGACAATACAAGAAAGTACGGCATTGTTAATTCGATTTCGACATAGAGGATTGGGCTCAGCCTTTCGTATATTTGTATAACGAGTGACTAACATTATTACTCACATACTGTACCTAAAATGGGAATCTTAATAAATAAATCCTACATCCGTTCAAAGAAAAAAATTTAAATTCCATATCTGGTTTGAACCCGAGTGGGATCACTGGCGGAATGAGGAAATACTACTCCTCCTCTCCGTTAGTGGAATTCAATGTTACACTAAGAATAATTAAACCGGCTTTGTTTTTTAAAGGAATCAAAAAAAAATATAGTTTACCAATAATGGATATTATGGTCAATAATTTAGAATTGGATGCATTAAATAGGCATTAAAACATTAACTCACTTGTCAGAGCTTACGAACGTGAGGAAGAAACAAACATTACAAGTTAATTGTGATTTTCTTTAGAAGAAACAAAATGAAAAATAAAATGACAGTTAAAAAGCTGACGTATTTAATGAGATAATTTCGTCACAATTCGTTTCAGATTTTTTTTTTATTAATTACTAAACGCCTAGAATTTTAATTTCTTTGAAATAAAAACGCACTGTTGGATCATTGTTCCTACTTATATAAAATCGTATTGTTTATTACAACTTACATAAAAGTTCTATAAAATACCCGCATTATCAGAAATAACGTAAATATTTTTTACGAACTACAAATTATAAATTTACAATTAAGAGATGATATAAACCACCGATTTACACACAAATGTATGGCGTAGTACAACTTTCATTGTCTTTCGGCTTTTTTATTTACATACTTTTAGGATAAATAAAACAGAACTAACTTAAAATATCGATGTAGGTAAAAATGGATCAATGACCTCTTCTATTAATGGGTAAATAATAACTTATCGGCTTACGTTGTACCGAGAATTTGTTTGTTATTATCCACAGTTAATAATCCATTTTCTGAAACTATTTTATTTATCTCTTTTTTTTATAAGTAAATGACTAACAAATTGCCAAAAAAGCGTAACAATTTACTTAAATGTACTAACGTTTCATATATTTCAAGTTAAATATTTTAATATTATACATTGTAAATTGTGTATTATTTGTTAAAATGGTACCTTAGGTGCCAAGATGGCGGCTCGTCTCTGATTCCAGCAAGGAAACAGTGAGACGCACGTTCTAACCTAACCTATTCTAATAATTTGGTTGTTAATAATTATAATAATTTATTAGAATAGGTTAGGTTAAAACGTGCGTCCCACTGTTTCCTTGCTGGAATCAGAGACGAGCCACCATCTTGGCACCTAAGGTAACATTAACCAAAATTTAATTTAATTAATACACATTGTAATAACCTATGGAATTATGCAAAATTGTATGTAAATTAAAAAGGAAAAAATTATATTAACCGATCAAACCTTCAATATAATTGATACAAGAAATACGATTATTATAGTGTAATTAATTCTCTTCAGAATTTTTGGATTAATAAGTTTATCCAAGAACGATTGCGTTACAAATACGATAATATTACTGTGTATAATTTATTTCTTCTCTTATGCACCTTCAAATTTGTCTTACATCACGAGGCCCAGGCAAATTTGAATTAGGGGGGCCCAGGTACAGTGTTGATTTCAGACAGTTTTCTTCGAGGGAAGTTTTAGAAATATTTTCTTATACGGTAATAGATTGGTCTGGGCCCCTTGTCGGTGTGGGTCCCAGACAATTGCCTTTTCCGTCCGCCTGTCTGTCTTTCCTTAATCTCGAAAACGGAGTTACGTAGATGAAAGACTAGGCCAGATGTAAAAGCCTTCGGGAACAGAAGGCCTCGATTAACTATACACAAACTTCCGACGAAAACCGGAAGTCGCGTTATTTCAATTCAAAAATAGATAAATGACCGGTACGAGTCTATTGCTAACAGGAAAAGTATGATGTACCAGGGCAAACCACTATTAATTTGGGGTGGAGAGCATATATTTTAAATGAAATAAATTAAAAATTGCAGCCGGCATTGTGACCGTGTCACAATACATAATTGCTCGTTTCCCATAGGCTTTTTTTTCTGTTTTATAATGAAGATAATCGGTAATAAAATTTATTTCTTCCGACCAATATTTAATTAATATATGTTCTCGCAGCTTATTAATTCGTGTTAATAATAAACAATGTATCTACGGTCTAGTCTTTTTTTAACGTAACCGATGCTAAGGAAATATTTCCGTTACTGACACGACACGAATTAACATTATTTTTTAAAAACATCGGCCTGTAGTATTTCATTTTTGTTAACTTGCCAGTTCAGTAGATCGTATTTGCTGCGCTATTTAAACAATCGATCGTGTAGCTGTTTATACAAAAGGTAGTCTTTGTATAATTAATAGAAAAACTCCCTTCGTTACTTTATCAAAGAAACTCTGTAAAATTCCTTTACTACAAATTGTAATCATAATATAATTCGTCCGAAAAATAATATTGATTTTTACAATGCGAAGTCATCAATTAGTTTCGAAGGAATTTGGATAATTCCACGTATATCTGACGTCACACTGAGTTGATGTTGGATGTTGTCGTAATATATTTAGATTCTTCTCGCGCTCGATTTAAATATTCCGATTTAAACACAATACGTCATAGTAAAGATTCAAATGATTTACAATAGAATATTAGATCAATTAACTGAATACGCAAGGACACACTGGAAAGTTCTCTATTTAATTATTACGATTGTTATTTATATAAACTGTTGATATTAGTTATAAACAAGCTTATTGTACTACGATTTAAAATAAACATAGAAACAATAGAAATGAATTGTTATGCCAAGATAACGTACGGTACATCGAATAATTGGCAGAGATTATTCACTTTACCGTTTGCGTTTTACGTATAGTAATTATTTGGGTTATCCTCGAAGAAGTTACTAAAGGATTAATAAATCCTTCAGTAACTTATGACGCAAACAGTACAGACAATGCAGAAATGATTCGTTTGAATTTCACATATCTCCCATACGTAATATACCGCATTTTAATTGTATTAAATATTTATGGAATTAAAATTGGTATATTGCTTACGGTGTTATACTTCGAACAATATTAATTAAATTAGTATTTTAGAAAAATTTTACAAATACAATTAATAAATCTGCGATAGTTTTTAATTAAAGAACTTTTATGTGAAAAAATCGAGTGAAATATGTATACAACGTACGCATACTTAGCCAATTACTCGTTATTTTAAATAAATTATTACCTCCTAAAATCTTAGCCACGGGCAATATTCGGTAGTAATATTCGGAGCGACTAAAATTTTCAAAGCGTAACGACCCGCATTAATGCATTTTAACGTTTGTAATACCGAACGGTTGTTACTTTCTGTTCTTTCTTGACAAGGCGTGTTTATAATTAACTTATTATCTATAACAGTACTAAGAATTCAGTATATATTTGTTAATTGGACAACAATGTAAAAAATTGTAGACCGATAAATTCTCACTGTCTGTCTTTCCTTAATCTCGAGAACGGAGTTATATAGATGAAATCTGGGACCAAATATGGAAAGATTTGGGGCAGGGGGCCCGATTAACTATATACGTGACTGCCATAAATCACGTTATTTCAATTTAGAAATTTTCCGGCGAAAGGTGTTAGATAGAAGACCGGCACGACTCTATTGCTAACAGGAAAAGTATTATGTACAGGCGTAAATTTGAGGTGGAGAGCATATATTAAAAAATTAATATTCATAATTCCAAAGAAGTAGAGTATAGAGCCAGGATAGACATATATTGGCCTTAATATATCGAGACTTTCGTAATAATTCATGTAATAATTTTGTCTATAATAAGATATATACACCTATAAACTTATTATTATTTTTTTTGTACCTTCTTCTTGCTTCATCATTCTTGATCTCGGTAAATGTAAATTAAAGTTTTGATGTAATAAAATTAGATAAAGTACGAAAGATGTACAATCAGATTTTATCTAATCTATGTAATTAGAGGTTAACATATAGACTTTACTCGATTAGCAAAAAGACGTACATAAATTTATTTATTAACATTAAAAAAAACCGGACAATAAGTTTCACGACCTCTGTAACATGACACTTTCGAGTAACGTTACAGAGATCACGTAACAAGTAAAATATGTTGGGCTTGGCTTAAGTTCGTAATCCATAAAACTATAAGAATGTATCTTATAAATAAATGATGTTTAAAAAAATTGTAAAATCCGGATTAAAATTACAATAACGAGAAGAATTCCTCAGTTAAGTTTACTCGGTAAAATAGTATTTTGCATCGGTAATTTATTCGCAAAACAATTTCCAGAGAAAATTGTTCGATAGACAATTAGGAACGATCAATTTTTCGGTGTCCAACTTTCCCTCCATAAAAAACTTTTCCACGATCAATTGGGAACGAATTATTCATCAGACACCACTTTTCCACGCTCTCCGTCTCCAACTGTCCCAAATACAATACCGTAATTTATTGCTCTTTGTTTTATTTTTATAAATTTCAAGCACCCGAAGGCCTTACATTTCGAAAAATTCAATTTGTAAAATATAATAAAATATTTATTAATATATATATATATATAACAATTTTCTATATTAGTAACTGAAACAATTTAAGATGGTTTCAATTACTAATATTCTCCATCCATCTTTTCGCATTACATTTAACAGGCGCCATTTTGAAAGATCTCTATATCTTTTAGTGATACACTATTGCTATTGTAACTGTAAAAAATGAGCTTTCTTTACTGGTTGCAAAGTACATTTCTGTCTTATTTCCATTTACATTTATTGCGTGTAAGGTTTTCTTTTTGTTGGCAGCGTAGTCTGGCTGACAGTTCATCAAATATTTACTACACGACGAAAATTTCTACATTTTTCATCCGGAGTAAACAAATTGCAAAAGAAAAGGTTAATGTTACCTTAGGTATACAAAATGGCGGCTCGTCTCTGACTCCAGCATACAGAAGCGAGGAAACAGTGGGGACGAACGTTTTCTAAACCTAACCCATTCTAATAATTTAGATGTTAATAATTATGATAATTTATTAGAATAGGTTAGGTTCTGTATGCTGGAGTCAGAGACGAGCCGCCATTTTGTATACCTTGAGTAACATTAACCACACGTTTAAGTTTAGTTAAGGACACAAAGGCATATTAAGTAATTACTTTCGGTTCCATTTTTCTGGTTCGGTTTCTGTGTGAATTTACTTGTAATAAACTCATAATTGTTTATTCTAGCAGTTATAAAACTTCTATAAAAACTAAATATTGTTTGATATTCATTCTTGATAACCGATACGCCACGAACATCGCATGTTATTTATCCTTTATGTAACACTATTACAATGGCGTATAGAACAAGGATGCGGAGTCCGTAAAATTTTAATGCAATTTATCATTGTTGTAGTTCTTTAAAGAGCTATTATAATACAATTATAAACGGCATGTTTGTGTTATTCATAAAGTATATAAAAATAAATTAACTATTACAATTCAACAATTGCTTAAACGCTTATTTTTTTCATTTTGCATATTATTTTTGATAAAAGATCACTTTTTACATCGATTTTAACAATGTAGATTGGTTATTGTGATATAATTGCATCATTAAGAATAATAATGATTATTGTAGATAAAAATCGCAGCGATTAAAAAGATGTAATCAGACAATATTTAAGCGAGAGTACTTTTAAATTTTATTTATTGTATTCGGATTAGAATAATTTTGAAATATCCATCGAACTTCGCGCAATTTCGACTATTCACTCGTATTGTTTTTTTTTTTCTACTACACACTTAAGCGGGTCATTCTATTAGAATCAAATCTAAAATGTCTTATTACTGCGTCACTGTATTTGATCGATGGCAGAACAAAGAACAATGATTTTAACATTATCGTTGTCAAAGGAAGGGTCCGTGAAGGCCGGACATTTCAAAATAACCAAATAATTTTTCAAATAGCGAACGTGTTTCGAATGTTCAATTCTCCCGCTCGACACGTAACATCACTCTTGCCATTAAAAAAAAAGATGGTCGGACCTCTTAAAAGATGAACCTATCGTAAATATAACTATAACACGGGCTTTAAGTTTCAATTAAAAAACACGTGTAATTAAATACCGAACATAAATCTTATGCAGTAATTATCAAAATATCTAAGTGTTCTTAACGTAAACACAAGGAAATCAACGAGAATTTACGGTATAAACGTGGACAAACCTTCAAATACTTCACGCGTGAAATCAAAAGATTAAATTATTTAAATAATAATGTGTTTTATCTTTCCTTACTGCAATAAAATTTATATTTAGTTATCGTATTCAGTTATCATGTAACGAAATCGTTTCGGATATCGAGTTCAACGACCTTATTGTTTTCGTGTTGCTTCTGAAAACCTTAATAAATTTTGCATATTATCAGCAAATGCTCGGAAGAAGAAGAAAAAAAAGACAATTATGTTGTATAATGGCATTAAAATTTCACAACCTTTTAACAGAATACTTCATTGTTATATTATTTTATGAAGACATAAAATGTTCAAGAATGCTTCGAGAATACAAAGAATGGTGCAATGTAATTGCTACTTATCCAATCTAAAGGTATTTTGATTTCATCGAGTTTATATTATTATTTATTTAAAAAAAAAAATGTCAAAGGTCAAACTAAATATTATCGTAATAATTGGAAACAAAATATTTAATATAACGCAACTAATAATGGAATTTCTTTGTTTAATCAACTGGTAGAATAATGAAATTATTTTAAAAAGAAATCTTTTGTTTTTAATGAACAATATCCAGTCTCATTACTCGTTAAGGTTCGATGCCCAACAGGAAATGTTATTAAACTTCATTCACGTTACACATATATAACCATTATTCCGTAAATTTCGTCCATTCGGACGTTTCTGCCACGGAAAATGTTTCCAGAATTTAATAAGTTTCGCAGAAAAAATTAGTCTGCGCCATGAAAAATTCATTTGTTTTCCGGCTAATCTTAAGGAAATATCAGAGAAATCGGAAATACGTCGTGCGAATCAAATTACTGGTTGTAAGATTAATCAAAATTCACAATGTTAGCCATTTTATAAAATCGCATTGTCTATTCATAGGCGATTTGCATTATAATTTCATATCTGAATAACCGAAATTGAAGTCATTTCAGACTTTTTTTAGAATCTAAACATCGATATGAAGACGAAAATTCTTGATATACGCTGAAATTCCTATTTACAATACTCAAAAATTATTCAGATTTGATCTGTGTCCGAAACGTCCAATTGCGGATTTCACAATGAAATCCGCAATTTCACGTGCCCCACACACTAACGTCTATACCGGTGGCGTAGCGAAGGGGGTGCAAGGGGGTGTATCGTGCACCGGGCGCCACTCGCAGAGGGGCGCCCAAATGATCTCCAAGACAAACTATATGTGTTTCTGGAGGGGGGAGAGGGGCGCCAGTTATGTTCGCTACGCCACTGGTCCATACATATTAAAAAAAAACCCCTAATTTTTTGAATTTCTCCACGTTTCAAGAAGTTCCGAGTCCAAAAGTGTAAAAATCTGTGAGGTCATTTTTGACCGATCGCCATTCTTTCTTTCTGTTATGTATAACAGCGGGAAAGTAAAAAGCCACACGAAATCAACTTTTTTTTACTTAAAAATACGTTACATAAAGTTGAAAATGCATCGCTTAATCTTATAAGTCACGATATTTCGTCGAGAAAAATAAATAATAACAGCATTTATACTATTACACTCTATAATAATCCTGCTAAATACGGGAAAAAAATCGATTCTTTATCACTAAAAATATATTCTACGCTAACTTGCTATGTGCTGCAAAATAAAATTTCGATTTTTTTTTTTTAAATTACTCTCTTGTACGAAATATAAAATCTTTCTTATATACAAAAACAAAATAGAAATAGTTTATACGTAATGCAGGCTACAGTAAATGTTTCCTTATTTAATTTTATTTTTGTCCGAGTTTTAAAGGAAAGAAAAATCACTTTTTCTTTTCTTTTTTCTAATTCAAGACATAATTATTTTAATTACTTATTATATTTTTCTACATTTTTCATAATATTGCATTATTTTGTAATTATTCTCGTCTTCTTTACCTATTCCTGATAATATTGTAGAAATTCTAATAATATTAAACTTAATTTGAATGTATTATTCTCTTACCAATGTCGATACTTTTATAAATTTATTCGGTTAATGTAACCCTTGGTGCCAATATGGCGGCTCGTCTCTGATTCCAGCAGGGAAATAGTGGGACGCATGTTCTAACCTAACCTATTCTAATAATTTGGTTGCTAATAATTATGGTACTTTATTGGAATAGGTTAGATTAGAACGTGCGTCCCATTGTTTCCTTGCTGGAATCAGAGACGAGCCGCCATCTTGGCACCAAGGGTTACATTAACCATTTATTCTACTGTATTCCCGGATATTTTTATATTTATCGAGAATTACGAGCGTAGTCGAGAAACGTTGGTACCATTGAGAAAATTCTACGGAATCAGAGACGAGCCGCCATCTTGGCACCAAGGGTTACATTAACCATTTATTCTACTGTATTCCCGGATATTTTTATATTTATCGAGAATTACGAGCGTAGTCGAGAAACGTTGGTACCATTGAGAAAATTCTACGGAATCAGAGACGAGCCGCCATCTTGGCACCAAGGGTTACATTAACCATTTATTCTACTGTATTCCCGGATATTTTTATATTTATCGAGAATTACGAGCGTAGTCGAGAAACGTTGGTACCATTGAGAAAATTCTACGGAATCAGAGACGAGCCGCCATCTTGGCACCAAGGGTTACATTAACCATTTATTCTACTGTATTCCCGGATATTGTTATATTTATCGAGAATTACTAGCATAGTCGAGAAACGTTGGTACCATTGAGAAAATTCTACATACGTCCATATTGATTTATATTGTAAGAATAGGTTGAAATACTGAGAACTGTTGTCTCGCTGTAGGTATAAACCATTAAGTCATCGCTACACTAAATGTATAAATTCTAGTCAAGTAATTTACGTCATTTGTACTGTACTTGTCTACGTCACTGGAGTGTTTCTCGGTAGGGGCGTTAACACTTTTATTTTAATTTCGAGTTATTCAGATTTAGAAATCGTTTACGACAGAAAATATAATTATTAATACATAACTTATTCTGTGCTAAGTTAATATTACGCTACGCTTACCAATAAAAGTAACGTGATCGTGACAAATTAAATATTAAAATAAGAGATGTGTACGATCCGAGAGCTACACTAGGAGCTTCTCTTAATTCACAAAGCGGAGAAACTAACAATAAAAAAGCAATAATGAGAAATAGTGTGAGTCTAAGAGTACTCTACGACATTAAATCGTCGATAACTCTCGAGAGACCGGCGCATAAAACTCTTAAATACGGGAATATTTACAGTTGTAATCTTTACACAAATATAAGAATAAAAAATATAAATAATTATAAAACTTTATCTAAAAATAAATATAACCGTTACGTAATACATTTGTGGATCGAGATATCGCAACCCATTTAATGACTCGATATATTTAGATAAGTTACAACTAACAGATAGAAAGTATAAATATTATAACTACATATACAGGATACTTATTTGAAAATCTAATTGTTGTATGCTCCGTGGTGTTACTCCTCTGTTTGTTACGTCCATCACAAGGTTAAAGACGTAAAGCAGAACCCTACGAAAGTCCTATTTTCGCTTTAAAGTTGTTTGTTTCCTCGAGGCAACTCCTCATTCTAGCAGACAATCGTCCATTACTCGAATGTACAGTACAGAACATTCTTGTTTCTCACGCTGTAGTAGTTAAAAAAATGACCCATAGCCAGGTATAATCAAAGGAAATATATATATTTCCTTTGATATATATATATATCTAATTATTTTCATTTATTCATCCTAATTTGTACACCTTAAAAGTATTCTTAATGTCTTTGTTAACGTTATTTGGGTATGATGTGTTCGAGGAAGTGACAGGTATTATTTTACGTTAAACATGTGAATAATGCCATCGAAATTTTCCTTTATTTTTTAAAAAATAAATACTCATCGTTGATAATACACGACTTTATTTAAACAACACAGCGTTTATTATACCAAAGTACACGATATTATTGAAAAAAATATTTCATTGTTGTAAACAATAAATAATGTTAAGAGTGGCAGTTACACGTCATTCTTTTGTTACCGCATACTATAACTTAAAAAAGCAATACACAATTTATTGTCATATTTTTCTGTTCTTATTCTTTCAATCATCGATTCGAAACAATTGAAATAGGTTGATTCGGAAGAGCGCAGAGGAAATGTTTAAACAAAATGAATTACCATTTTCTTTAGAATTACGAAAATAAGGGGCAAAAAAAGTGAGGAATTTTTACATCTACTCTACGAATAAACGAGTTCCGGTAGAATAAAAACGAAATTTTTATATCGTAATAATATTTTAAATGACTACACGCGTTTCTTTTTAAACAGTATACGATTAATCATACTCATAAAGAATGTATACAGACCAAAAGCGAGAGAAATGTAAGAAACGAAAAAGAAGTATTTATTCACACCAATTAGAGATGAAGAAAACGGAGAGAAGGTCAAAATAATCACGAACGTGGGCGTGGATGGGACTAATGCGTGCCCGATATTCAAATTTTCCGGTTATTTGAGCCAGGTATTTACCCGAGAATCGTCAACTGATAACAGCATTAAAATGTTCGTAGGCCAACCGAAACGATGCGGAATTGTTTATATTTCGAGAAATTTCAACAACTATTCAATTTTCCAATCCGAAATATTCCGTTTTTACGACTGGCGAAAAGAGAATCTCGACTTTAATGCCCATATTCGAGTCACCCTTTTCAATGCTCCGGATAACAGAGTAAAAGGAAACTCGTTGGTATATTTATTTTTTATTGTCGAAATTTCCTAAACTTAAAATATAATAAATAATACGCTTATATTTAAAAGAACGTCTTTTAAATTCCGTAACCAATTTCCAAAGAAGAAAACAGAAGGTATAACTGTAATAAATCGGTGCAATAAACTTAACAGTGTACGAAGTAGCCCGAAGTTCAATAGCCTTACGACCTTTCCGAGTAAAAGGCAATTTACATAACGTCAATCAATCATCTTTTACTATCTCAATTCACTTTGTGCCATGTTGGAAACTGCGTAGACTAATTCTTTAACCGTATAATAAGTAATAAAAGCATAAATCACAACCTAAGATAATCGATACCCGTTGCAAATGGGAGTGACTTAAGAAGCTCCACGTATGAATATTAAATTTTAGGTGTGTTTTTTCCTTTAATTTAATATTTAATAAACTTATTAAAATATATATATATCGAGTTATGAGAATCGTAAATTTCCTGTCAGTTTAACCTTGGACAATTTTAAACGTAATAAATTCGTTATCTCGGACGAAAGCGGCGACAGAAATAAAATTTAATTATTTAATATATTACTTTAAATTAAATAATATATTTTAACCGCATTTATAAACTATTCTATTCGATATTCTGGTGTGGAAGCGTAAATAAAACGTCCGAAAATATGTATTCGTTTTCGGAATAATAAAGGAAAGTAATGGAAATATCGACAGGGTTCTTTCCTTTTTCTGCGCTGTAAGAACAATCGATAACCTATATTTCCCGCCAAGATACAGAACTTATTTCCCAACCGACGGATATTTATTCCATTATCAATGGCAGATACATAATAGGAGTTTCGCAGGAAGTGCTCTAGGCAGAATTAATCGTGGGAAAAGGAAGTGGAATAAAAAAGCACCTGGTCGACAGAAAGAAATTTCCAACTTAGCGACAAACTGCAAAACGTCTACTCGCCGACAGAACATCTGTTCAAATTTACTTACCCTGTTTAACTAAGTCTACGGTAAATATTCCCTACCTGTACAATTGTATCGGTTTGCGCTTTTATATTCCGTCTTTCCGATTTTTAAAGTATTCCCCCGCTTGTATTTTTCATCAAATTTAATAAATAGATAGTCGTTTACGGCTACTTCGATTCGTACCAACGGCAAAAGTAAGAGGAGGAGCGAAAATTTTTTAGTGATTTGTAGCCATGTTTGTGGTCTACATAAAGAAACGGTTCTTATCCTCTTGTCCTAGGAGATTGGCCCATTTTAACGAAAACCGTGTTGAAGGGTGAAAGCGACCGGATTATACGAATATTTTAAATTAAAAACAGTATTTAGTGATATAATTTTGGTGTAATACACACAAGCGCCGTATGCGTACGTAAATGATTTATTAATAATAACTGTGCTAAAAATATAGACTATTGACAGTCCCTTTATTTTAGCTATATAATTTATGTAGCCTACTTCTCACGTAACACCAGTTACGATAATCGTAATCGATATCGTCGCCTATACGAGCTATATACTACGTCGACCTCCTACATTCGATACAGAACGATATATTCTCTTGCCTTTATTTAAAAAAAGACCCTGCAATCTCTCTAATAATTCGTTTCCCGACCGGAAGTGTCTCGTAACAAATCGTGTGAAAGTGTACTCCACTTAACCCATTTCGGGAAAAGTGACGCGTATGGACATCGGGAAACGAAAGTATATCGACGTTTTCGCTCAATTGCGTCGAGTGTGACGTCAAAATCGATTTTTATACTTTATCAACGTAGTACTTCGGTCACCTGACCGTGAATAGATTTGCGGGAAACACGGACGATCGGAACAGAGAAAACGGACACGGAAACCTGTTTGCGCGACCAACCAACCCACCCGTAGCTCCAATTATCTAGTAACCTGGAGAGTATAAAAGGATGTTACTGACATTCTGCTTGACCGATTACAATATAATACATTCCATATTTATCCTTGGCTATTCGCTACTTGGAATTTTATCGTAAAATATAAAAAAATATTCTAAAAAGTAATGACCTTCTTCTGTTTACATAACAATCTTTTTTGATAGTATCTTGCAAGAAAGTATCTAAAACCTCACTTAGATTGTATAATGTATAAGTTCTAGCTTAATATAAATATATATATATATATATATTTGATGGTTTTTAAATTAAAAAATTGCCATCTAATCTTTCCTTAAACTGGAATTTAGTTCAGTTTTTTTTACCTTTGGGAAAGCCGTAAAACTTGTGTTTATCGCATTAAATTGCTCACTGGCGTTACGTATGGCTTTTAATTCGAAATTTGTAAAATAAATAACTTAAATATTATTCTAAATAGCGCGTAAAATTGAAATATATTAAAATATTCGAGAAAGATATTTTAAAAGTGTTGAATGCTAACTCGAAAATAGGAAGAAACGGGTCAAGGGTATTCCAGTTTAAGTTCTCATCAGAACGAATCTTTATTTGTCTTTTGGCTATTAAAATGGCGATTTATCTTTCTTGGGAAATAATTACAATCGCCTAAAAGTTTATCCATGCAAGTCGGGTTAAATATTCATTCGAAGACCGATTCAACCCCATTGAAAATTAAAAATTTCCATAGTTATTTACCATATTTATAAGAAAAATTCCAAGACGTAATCAAAACAAAAGCTTATAGTTTCATTCTAAGAATATTATAATTACGTATAAACAATGGGAAAAACTGGAATGTTAAAGCGCGTTTGCGAAATATTACCCTATTAAATATTAAATAAATTCAATTGTTGTGCGCAGTTTTATGAAACACGCGCTTCTAGTATGACCTCACACTTAGAGTTATGACATTTTTTAAATTCTAAATTTAATGTTCTCATCCATACTTGTGACATTTAAAGTATTCAATAAATAGAATGTTTACACGGGACGAAAGGCAAAAAAGAAAGATATTGTCGGGTGCAAAAAGAACTAAAACAATATGACTATTAACTTGTTATTAATTGTGTTACTAGAATTACTTTACGGATTAAACTTTATTTTAATGATGTGTATTAAGAAGTTGCGCTATTATTACGACTTCCAAAAAAAAAGTAGAACAAAAGCCCATCCGAAAGATGGTTTGTAAGATACGCTACGTGTTGCATTTATATTCCATTGTTTCGAGTGTCCCTAACATTACAAAACTTATAACAATTAACGAAACGACAATACTTCCCGTCTTAATAAGTAATTCGAAGTAAGAAAAGTCGGCATACGAGGAATGTGGTCGGTGTGGCGACTAATAAAATGACTCAGCGCACGTGTTTCGCTGGGTGTCAAAAGTTGCCATCGATATGATATCGCGTGACGTTTTACGTTCGATATTCGAACCTATTGTAAATTTTTCAAGACGAAAATAAGATAGATTTTACCTCTTCTCTGCCGCCGAAATATTTTTTTCCTAATTCCTTCAATTGGTCAATTGATAAATAACCGCATTTCATTTCGTCGCATAAATCGAACACTTCTCTGAGTTGTTTCATCGCGCCTTGTTCGGAGGCCATTAGATCTCATCCTGATCCTTCGCTGTCCACTACGTACATGATAACAACCCGGGACGGAATGAGTGTCGAGCCCACGTTACCGCTTACGTCTCTGACATCACACGACAGACACCGCTCCGACTCCGTCGTTATGACAACTAACTGTTACCTGCCGTTCGACCGGATGCGCCAGGTGGCGCTGGTTTCTCCCCCCTGCGCGGAAGAATATCCCTTTAAAATGTAGTACTACGTTAACTATATTAAAACTAATTTCTTAAGTATAAAATGACACTTAAAAATCCCTCTCTCGTATTTAAAATTTCGTATCCCAAACGAGCGGTGTCGATTACGAACTTTGTTATTTGTCAAAGTTTTATATATATATATATTTTTTCGTAAGTAGCATAATCTTCGACGTCATTTCCGTTTTAATGAACGCTAGCTTTAAATAGAGTATTACGTAAACAGTGCCACGAATTATTTTGTTTGGAAGACGAAGTGTTAATGACATTTCTTTCTTATCTCGGTCACACACGTGATAACTTCGAGTAGAATGCCGCATTTCTTATTGATATTTTCTTTTGTTTTCACAGTCGATGTGGCAGTTTCTACGCTAAAAGCGTTGTTAATTTTAATAAATAAAAAGTTAGTGGAAAATACAAGACTTTCCACACGAAAGACGTGTATCGATCGGGTTGTTTATATCGTAATCAATAAAAAGCGTAGGATATCGATTAAGAAACAAGACAAAAATCCTTCGAGTTCAACGAATTGAAGAAAAGTATTCGTAGAAATATATTTAAAATCGTTCCCCACGTAAGGGTAACGAATAAAGTTAAATCGTGAAATGATAATGGATCTTCTGTAAACTCTGTACAAATATAAGGGGCGGTGCATTGATTACATTTAGGCTATAGTTTTTGCGCCACATTTTACCCCCTTCCTTCCTGTTGTTCACAATTATTACTTTTGTCAAACCCACTCCTCTATTTACAGTCCTCGTGACTTAAAAGTTCTGCTAAAACAAGTTCGCGTAGACAATGCCCCAATCGTGTACAAAGTCGTACAGTATACCTCCTACCTCTTTAAACTGTACACGTAATTAACGGAGGGTCCTAAAAGAATTTTTAAAAGAAAATATTTCAACGCATTTACTATCAAAAATACGTTAAATAATTTTTATTGTTTTTCCTAATATCAATAAATTAAAATACATATAAATTACAATTAAATAAAGTTGTATGAAATTTTTATGACTATAATAACTTATATGTTTAATTTAATAGTTGATTAGAGTTTAAATACATTTTATAGCATACAACACTAGAGAGCGAGGGGGGAAGAGTACGAACAGGAAAGAAGAGACGAAGCAAAGCTATTTTTACACTAGCTACAAATGTTCTACTTATAGTTATGTGTACCAGAAACAAGAAAAAATGGATCACAGAAGTATTTTATATAAAATATATAAACGAAATTTCTAAATTTTACAAAATAAAAACATCAAAACTAAGAGTGTAATCTACACGACTGATCTACTAACAATTGAATATAAAAAATTACCATTTGGATATAAGCCAATGAAATAATTTTTTAAACCCCCCCCTCATAATTTAAAAATAATCGTGTCGACAATATATTTATTTATTAGTTTTAATATAGGCAAAGGGCCCCATTGACTCCTTTACACTGGGGACCGGATCCCTCGCATCCGGTCCCCAGTAGCCTACCTTGCTTCCGAACACAAAGTTGCATACAATACTGCAATTTGTAAATAATTTATTTGTCCGTGTTAAATTTGTTATAAAAATACTGTTTGGAATTTTGATAAACGTGTAAATAATACGGAACACATTATTGTATTTCATTTATTATTCATATTATACACGTACTGTACAACTACTATTATAATTAGAAATGTATAAACTAATTTTTGAAGCTTTGTATGTAAACTGTACACTAAATTTTTAAACTATATCTGTACTTATTTTAAAGTTTTACTATGAGTAGGTTTAAATACAATTGAAAAACAGTGTTTTAAAACTATGGAATAAGATACGTTGCCAAATTTAGAAGGTTTATCTAATGCCCCCTCTTCCTAAGATATTATTAGTTAAAAGAAAGGGTGGTCGTCATAGACAGGTTTTACTGTATATATGTGTGGGATCGATGCTATTAAATTTTGATGGTTAAAGGTAGACGGGGTAGAGCGATATAGGGGGTCGTGTGTGGTATCTCCAGTAGGGTCAAAATTAATGGCGATTTTACTCGTTATTAACATTTATAAATATTTATAAAAACCCACCCCACCCTCAAAATTAAGCTTTTTGCCATTTTATAATAATTAAAAATATAAAACGTATTTTATTTAAAAAAAAACCCTAACAGATGGCGCCACACACGCAGTTTTAAACGTTGCCGGGAAAGTTAAGCAACTCGTCGCTGGATTTTTATCTATTAGAAACGGGTGGCCGGAAACACGCGAAATTTATTTTCTACTCTTAGCTCTTTTCGCCGCTCGGGCACTAAGAAGGCCTTTCTCCACGTTTGATCAGGCCCACAATGGAGGCGGTGGGCCTAACCAAAACATAGAAAAAGGCCGTCCGCGAAAAATTCCCGAGGTTGCTCACCAAGATTCGACTCCGGATCCTCCGGAGCGGTGTCATCAAAAATAGTTAATTAATCTTTTAATATGTCAAGTATTTCAAAAATGCCTCTCCGTTTTGGGCCATTGGATATACAGTATATTTTGTTACTGTTTATTTATTAAAAATATAGGCCTTACACTATTTTAAATCAGAAAAAAAGCAGAACGTGCACACAAATCAGTTATGCGTTATTGACTAAACGGAATAAATACCAAGAAACTTCATTTGTTTTATGTTAATATATAACAATAACTGTGTATTGTATCACTTTGTGACGTAAAGCAGTAAAAAATACGTCAAAGTAATGATGATATTTTGTTTTTTTTTCACGAGAAAATTAAAATTTCTAATTTTTCATTTAATTTTTAAGCAGAATAAGAAGATAGTTTACAATTACACGAAATTCGAACAATGTAATTATAGTAAATAAATCACTACACGCGGAGGACTCGTAGACATACTTTTATAGAGTAGTTATACTTTTCTAGAACTAAGGGCCTAACTATTTTCGATTTTCCTTATTTATTTATAATAATTTTCATTGAAATGTAAAATGTTTCACTTTTCCTGGAGTTATTGCGCTAAACGAAGGAAAGTGTCGGTGTGTTTTGACAACAATATAAGACGATTGCGTATTATATTACGTAAAACTAAAACAAAATTCGTAAACTCGTGACGTTTATTACTTCTAAAACTCGTTTTCCTAACACAAAATATTGCGATTTATTTATAATTTATAACGATTTTATATTGCTTTATTGGCTATTTTGCTAATCAAACAGTAAAAGCTTTTATTAATATAAATGAATTGGAATAAGGTTAAAATTTCGGGGAGGGAAAGAATGTTAAAGTGAAAGGAAACGGATACCTAAAAATTCATCGGAACGAAAAAATCGGAACAACGTATTTGTCTTTGTTTTTTGTAGATCGAGACATAAATATATGGAAATGTATTTTATATATATACATATATATTGCTTTGGTATTCTGTTCACCCTGTTTGAAGCTTAATAACTCCCGTGCCTTTTGCCGAAAATTTCTGAAATTTTGCACGGAGGTTTGTGTTTTAGAGGGTTCGATGCTATTAAATGTTGGTGATTAAAGGTCGAGGGGATGGAGAGATAAAGGGAGTCGTTTCTCGTATGTCTTAGCTAACGAAATTCTGATTTAGGTAATTTTCACGTAAATATAAAAAATTTTAATCTCGTCAAAATACGATACAATCGAATGAAATTCGTCATAGGACCATGGAAAAACTTGGGTGGGTCCTTACCGGGTTTCGACTCCGGTATCGCCATCTATCGATTAAAATTTAAATCTCGATAAAGTGATAGAAAAGACGAAACAAAGAAAAATGTTAAAATCGACGTATTAATTAATATTTAAAAATCTATTATTATTAATTGGTATAAATAAAATATTAACGGCAAAATTTGGGACAGACGTTCGTTGACCTTATCTAGATCTTTTGTTAAACGACAAATACGCTCTATATTTTGAGTGACGTCGATTTATTTTTACTGTTCCGGAATACAGCTTTTTACTTTCGACCTTTCATTTTAGGCTACTTGGCCGTTAAAATTAAAAAAAAAATTTTTATAATAGTTAAAAAATATATAAAATTTTAATAAAATATGATAACAGATGGCGCCACCAAAATTTTGAAAGTTGCCAAGAAGGTTGAGCGACATTTACTTCCCGTGTTATCTTTGCTTACAATGTAAGACGATTACGAGAAAACAAGCACAAGGTAAACTACTAAACTCTTAATTAAAACTAAGAATTTCATAAATCTTATCTCAAGTTATTTTCTTTTTATTCGGTATAATAATAAAGTGTATAAAAATATATTACAAAATACATCTAGTATTTCGCAATAGAAGGCATTTCGAAGCAAAGTCCAAAATTCCAGCGAAGGGATATCGCCTCCAGAGCCATTTCCAAATGTAAAAATCAAGTATACACCATTCAAAATATGATACACAGAAAGACACCACGCCTAGATGGAATCAAGAATAAACTTATTCCCCATTCCTGTAGTAGGAATGTAAAATACAATAAAACCCCGCTAATTCGTACTGATAGAGGTTGAAGGTCATCAGAGTTAGCGGGGTCGACATAGAAAACGACAAAGCGGATATTCGATACAATAATTTATTAAGACCACCTCTATTCAGACCGACTACAATAGTTTAATGCACTGTATAGCAAATCGAAAACCAGGTTTAGCACGTTTTCGACACGTAAGGCTCGAGGTAAAATTTATTTTTGAAGTCCCCTAGGGGGTAGAGGGTAGATTTATTTAGATCTACAATAACTTCTTACTAGGAGGACTGCAATATTTTTTATACGTATTTGTAACTCGACAATATCACGACAATGACATCAAAAGTCTCCAAGTGTTTCCAAACTGTCTGCTTTGTCACTTGATCGACCGGTCATTGTAATGTAGGTCAAAATTTTAATTACGTACGAGAAACGAGGGCCTATGACATTGTCATTTCTGGAAGTTCAATGGGTAGGGCAAAGTTTTTTTAAATACTAGATATATAATTTTCGGGGATGGGGAATCGGCGGAAAAATACACAACTGCCGACTCTCGACTCCTCGACTCCGATTCGTATACTAATATCTATCACATATTTTTTATATAAATAAGGCAAAAAAATCTCTATTAACAATAAACAGTACAATACCGTAAATCATAATAATAACTTTATGTAAAGCATGGTACTCGTGCGGAAACCATAAGCAAGGCTTGGCTTGTATCAGCTAGTTGGGCATGAGCTTCTCAGACTATATCGCCCTGTGGTAAAGTGTGACGTAATTAATAGTAATTGTATGTGTTTATGATGGTCATTACACGGAGAATAATGCCTTCCGCGAGGTCTTTTAAGGGAAACTGGCCCCTATTCAGGTGTTACAAACGTGGAAAATCCACGTGGCCAGCCCGTTCGAACGAGGCGCGAACCCACGACCGAGCTCCCAGTGTTCGGGGATGGCTATTGATGGGCCCGTACGAAAATTATCATACAATTGAAACGCGCGCCATCTGCCAGCCGTAAATATAAACAGCTATTGCCAGTATCTAAAAATGGCGCCGACGGGGATTGATTTGTTATAATAATTAAACTTTCGAAGTTTGCTTGCAGATACATAGCCAAACGATGGCCTTAAACTTTACTTACAGTTTTATCACAAATAAGAAAAAAGCCACAAAAGCGAAGAATTTGGGTAAGAAAAATATTTCCAAGTAAGGAATATCGAATACTTTACGCAGTAAGTAGATCTATTTGGCATTAATATTTAATTCGGATTATTCGGAAATATGTTAGCGAGGTTGAGGCCGAAGTTTTAAACGCGAAAACGTGTACGTCGGACGTTCAACGCTGCTTTCCTGTAAGCCTAGAAGTTTGACAATGGCGTTTGGAAAGCCAGTGGAATCGTGCTCGACATTCCAAACGCCATTGTCAAACTTCTAGGCTTACAGGAAAGCGGCGTTCAACGTCCGACGTACACGTTTTCGCGTTTAAAACTTCGGCCTCAACCTCGCTATTTTATTCAACTGGAGGTTTCTTCCGATGCCTATAGAGATATTCGTTAAGTTATTGCGATTAGTCGAGCCCGATGTCGAATGTACACGCTTTTTGGCCATTCTGACACTTCAAACGCTCTGGTCCCACATGATGTTTACCGTACTGTTTCTAAAAGGCCTTCCTATTGGTTTAATTTGTACCGTACCCGCTTTCCTCCACGGCAAAAGTGATGCCATTTTACCGTTCCGTCGTCCGTTGCCACACGTGAACGTGAGTTTTGGCAGAAATTGCAGACAATGAGGCGGAATGCGCAGACGGTAAAAATTATCTGCGCGTGTTAAACTTCACAAATTTCTTCGCTTATTTTCAAATGCATAAAAGTTATCTTTGTACTTTTATGCATAAGAATTAATGAATCTCAAATCTTAGAATTCTTCTCCATATTATGCTAGGATAATGGCGTCACAGTAATCGGGATTAACCCGTGCGTTCGTAAAATATGATTTAGTAAACATTTTATTTGTTTATTTATTTTTCAGTTTTTATAAGACAGACAGAATCGCTTCTTATTCCTCTCCCCGATAGGCCATGCCCAAAAATCACTTCAAAGACGTGCGAATTTCGTGCCTGTTGTTATATTTAGCGTACAGAATAATAAACAATTTAACGTAAATACATTCGATTTTATGACAACAGATGGCAGCACGAGTACGTTAATGGTTTCAATTTTAGAATTTTTTTTTTAATCGAGTAAACTATATAACGGTTATTGTATTCATTTAAAATGTCGATTATAAATTTTAATATTTTTAAAATTAAAAATTATTGTGAAAACATCAATATAAACAGAATTCCTAAACTGTCCACGAGATGCAGAAGTGTTACACTCGGAACGTTACACAAGAATAAGTAATAATGATAGCCCCATGCTGTTATATCCGGGTATAAAAGCGTGCTCTTATAGACGGGAAAAATCGGCACTATATTCCTCAAATTACCTAAAAAATAGTGAGTTTTTGGGTACTTTTCTCTCGGGAATACGGTAATAAAGTCGATTCTCGTTTACGTACGAAAGAGTTCATTCATTTAAAAGGTCGAGGGGTGGCGAGATAAAGGGGATGGCAGTGTGTCTCTAATAGGGTGGCAACTTAATCATCAAAATTTAATAGCATTAATCCCCCTAATACACACAAATATACCTGCGAAATCTCAGAAATTTTCGATGTAGTGGGGGAATTTATAGGTCTACAATTAAAATGTAAAACCCGAATAGACGAAACACAATACGTCTAAACCTCGATATAGCGTCAGAGAATACTGTTCAACAGACCTTCCCCTCAAATATTACATAGAGAATCGTCAATTACTAAATATACCCCGACAACACCGAATTACGTGACCTTCGAACACGTTGTTTGACGTACTGTACTTCGGTTTAGCGACACACTCGATTTAGCGCAAGTTTCGGAAGCGAACAAACGTTGGCGCTAAATCGAAGTTTGATTTTATATAAATAATTTAAACTTGTTTAAAATACTATAAATTCGTATGCAAATTAGTAAGGAGTAAATCAAAATTTACATAAATATTACGTTTTTCATTTTACAATGGTTAAATAAACCCCTCGAGTGTTTATTGCGGACAATGGTGATTAATATTTAAATTAATAAACGTTTAAATTAAAGAATAAACATTATTTTATTCGAGTCGACAAACAGACTAACGAAACAAAGTCTAATGTAACTCGAGGTCTTATCACGTTAGGAATTTGATATCGTTAAGTATTATTGCAAATATTATTTTAAAAAAAACGTTTAAATTATGATAACAAGCGGTAGATTTTATAAGGAAACTTTATTATTAATCTGGCTTAATAACAAATTAAATAAATTAACCAGTTGTTACGTATAATGCGTATAATACAGTGTAAGAGAAAGAGGGGGGGGGGAATGGCAGGAGAATAAAAACTTTAGCGAGTATTTATAAGGTGGAAATGGCAGAATTCTTTGGTTAGGATGCGACGGAGCCGCTACTTGACAGGAAAGTAAGTACGGTAGCACCTGTTGATCACCTTTCGTCCGCCAATGGGAGAGAAGCGGGGAGGGGAGAAGCCGAACCACCTGCCGTGCCCATGGCGCATGCTCGGGGAAGTTTGGAGAGAAACGTGGACGACGAAAGAGAGCAGACGGTGCCAGTCGGCAACATGGCGAAGATAGTGAGAAGAACGGCTCCGGCTATTCTAATAGCGTGTTACATGACTTTGTTTGTTGTGTGGCAAGGCCAAAAGGCATGGGTGGACGTCAACCAGACGGAGAAACGTTCGGCCCAACGTCTTCCCAGATCGGTGGCAGACGACAACGAATCGATGCCCAAAGAATCCGAAAACGTAACCGGAGGCACCTCGCTCGACGATATTTTCATAAGTGTCAAAACTACCAAAAATTTCCACCAGTCCAGGTTGGATGTCATCTTGAGAACGTGGTTCGTCCTGGCCAGAGATCAGGTTAGTTCCGAAGCATCTTTGTGTGGAGGAATGCTCGCTCCTCTCACCTCCACCCCTAACTTACAATTGTTTCAGATTAGTATTTAAGTAAATGTTTATTTCGGGGGGAAGGGGTCGGCAGGGTTTTCCTTTAAAACGTTTTAAAATAGTAAATCTAGGTTTATTGTGTTTTCGACCAACGAGGAAGTTCTAACAGAACGGGGTCGAGTAACTTAAAAAAAGAATAAACAATACAATTAATACGGATAATGGAAGATCGGACACGATTTTTTCTAAATAGTTCCAACGTTCGTACTCTTTCCTCCTTCCGTTTTCGCCCATTTTTTAACCACGCTTTAACACACCGAGCTTTAAAAAACAAAAAAAAAAAATTAATGGCGCGAGTGGCAAATTTTTTTTTACCTATACCCTATTTAAGTCACGTGACAAGACGATCCCGTTCTCAGGCCGTTACAGAAAACCACCTGGTAATATGGCAGTTTGGCCCTCGAACTTTCACCTCCGGGGTCACGCGTAATACGATCGGTCCTTCTCACGGTCTCATCTGCCGACCTAACTGTGTAAAGAGGAGAAGAAGAAGAAGAAAAAAAGAAATTCTTTTAGGAAATGTCCTCTCGTGTGATTTGTATAGACGAGTTCTGTCGAAAACGTTCTGTAGGAGGTCTATTTCCAATCTCTCGTAGGTTTTTTTTTTAATTGCATCGAACGTCAATCGGCGGATGTGGAGCCAAAAAGAAAGATTTCTTAAGAGCATAAATCAATTTGGTGGTTTTGCTCCCCGGTTCCTTTATTGAAACCAACGTTGGATGGTCTAATCGATCCCACGACCTTTACTGCTATTTCTCACATTACTTGCCGAGCTTGTCATTCTTAGTGCGACCTCCGTTTTATCTGAGAAGAACTGAGATAAGGGGAGTAATATTGACAGCAATTAAACCAACATTTTCTAATAATCTAACTTCCAACGTGTTGATAAATGGCAATATTTTCTAATATCCCCCCCCCTTATACGTGATGTTAAAGTCTAATTGATCGATTCGAAAGTTGGTTTCTCTTGTTCTATTCTTTTTAGCTTCTAAGTACTATATATAAATGCACTATAATACACGAGTTGTACAAAATACAATGGAAATTCTGAAATTGTTTTCGAACGTCACGAATTGTAAATCGTCTTTTACCATATCTCGTTATAGTTACGTTGCTTTAACTGGACAGATTAGCCACGTGTTACGCACATTTCAACGGAAAACGTTACCGAATATAATTGTTTTTTAAATACAATTTTACACTGTTTTGTAAACAGGAGGATACGCTGTTTAGAAGACATTTATCATCCTGTTTAGTTTAAAATGCGACTGAATTTCGCGTAAGTGGTAAGAAAATACGGAGTGGATGATACGTTACGTATTAAATTGTGGTGTTTTTAATCGTCATCGGGAGGGTTATATCAGTAACTTAGACGTAAGAGGTCAAACAAACCGGATTTTGTAATAAGTACGGCATAAAAATTAAAATGGAAAAAAGAAAGACGATGATATTCTGGTTATTTATAGCGAGAGTTACACAAGAGTTAAACCAAAATTCGAATAGAAAGGAGTAATCTAAATTAATGATTTTGGTTGGGACGAGGGTCAAGGATTCATCCTACACTAAATTAACATTGGGAAATTCGAGAATCGACTGTGGTAATCTTTTAAGAATAAAGATGATGTTGACTGATTCGGAGATCATCGTGTTTCCTCCTCCCGTAACATAAGTCTTAATTAACTTTGATATACGTTAACACACAATGCGAGCAATGCGTTTAATCATTCGGAATTAAATAACTCGAATTGATTTGTTACTTTTAAACGTAATTACTTGGCGAAAATGGCCACGATTTTAATTAAGATGGTGGAAGAATCGAACGGATTAGAGGTTATGGCGATAATAAATTGGAAAAGCGAGAAGATCGTAAATATTGAAATAAATCACTGTGTATATAAGGAATTAAAGGAGCCAAACTCGATTCATAAAACTTTATCTATTAGATAATCTGTAGCGTGAAAAAAGAGATTTCTTTGGTTCAGTGGCTGAAGACCTTCAGACGCCAGTTTGAGGTAATGGCATAGCGGTGGTAAAAGACTTTTAATAGCCCAGGGGGGTTAAAAAAATGCCCGGATCACAAAGACTCCGTAACTACCAGTGTACCGGATGTCAACGAAAACAAGTTATAATTACTTAAACAATGGAACAAAGTGTAATAAGTTGAGCGATGTAATTTGCAGTTTTTGTTCTGTTTCAATTAATAATCGACGGCCAACGAGGAGCGATCTACCAGGAAAAAAAAATTTGGGCATTGGGCATTGGCGTAAGAAATGTTTTTTGCGCATAAAAATATCTTTGTCTTCTGACATTTTCCTTGGAATTATCGAGGAATGAAAAATAGATGCTTGTTAACACTTTAAGTCAGTCAATCGTGACGTGGCTTAAAGAAAACGGCGCTTTAACAATGGGCCCCTTCCTTTTGACAGAAAAGTTGGTAGTGTAGGTTGGGGGATCCCGCTGTCGAAACTAGAAATGGGCCTTTCTCCGAGAATCGAGGGCGTAACAATAACTTAGAAATTTTGAAAAGAACCGGCCAATCTTCGAAATCTTACTGCTTTTTCTTTCGAACAAACCTCTGTTATTCCCTTACTTATTTATTGTTTTCTTCTTCTCTCTATTTATATTTTTAAACCGTAAATTAAAGTTTAAATTATTTGTTAAAAAGTAAACGTAAATAAATAAACAAATAGCGTGGTTTCGAATCATTGGATGACATCGAAGCCACGTGTCAGGTAAAACTGGTGATCGGAGTAACAACCATATGCTTGTGCTGTTGCTACTGTATGACAAGTGGTGGGAAGATGTAGAGGCACCTAGTTCCCATGGGGAAAATAGCGCTTTTCCCCCTTCGTCTGTGTATTGCGGGACCAGCTGCGAGTCGCACTCCAGGCAGCAAGCTGAGCCAAAGAATTTATAAATATTCCTCCTTCCTGTTAACTTTAATACGTCCATTAAGCTCTTAATACGCCGTTAAGTAGTTATTTAGTCAAAGTTTATTGTACACTACAATTAAAAATGTGTATTAGATATTGAGAATTACTTTTTAAGAATTAAATAAAAGAGAAAACAATTACGAAAATTCGTAACCTATATTATTGTATACATTTTTATTAAAAATTGAGAACGTCGGTGTGGTGAAGTACAGTACAGTACAGTACGCCCGGCGTTTTTAATAAAAAGTACTTTGGGCTTTCGAAAACGTTACTGTGGCCAAATTGATAAGAATTGAAACGATGCGACCACCAGACGTGGAATTGCCGAGATTGTTAGTAACACAGAAGAGCACGTGTTATCAGAATCCGACAATATGTTCCGCACACTCGGTCACGTGCATTCAGTCCACCCCTAGTTGGTGCACGGGGCATGCACGTGACACGAACTTCACCTGCCCGTAACATTCGCCATCAGACAATAGGGCACATCCGCATGCGCGTTTCCGATTGCCTCGACTCAACTTAGACTCCTTTCTTATAAATTTCCATTGTAACGGACGGGAAATGATTCATCTTAATGACTCATCGTGGCCAACGTGGTAAAATAGTTTTTAATTTGTATAAAATTCGGCTTCCGTCGCTCGTTCTCACCGCGTTGAAAAGTTTCGTACCCCGGGTGCGGCGGGGGTTCTGCACCACCCGCTTTGTTTGGCCGCATTGACACAAGACGGGGACAAACAGAACGTTATTACTTTTTCGAAATTGTCATCCCGACGTAGATTTGCGCATTATTAATGTAAACGTGCGTATTTCTTGGGAGCCGGTCGGAGGAAATTCGCGATATTAATAGCCAATCGCACAGACAAGGTCAAGTAATCGGCAGGAGAGGAATTTTTATGATCGAGACACCATCTGTTGCTCCGGTTCTGCTCGACTGGAACGGCAAAAATCTCCTCGGGGAAGAAAAGAGAGAGGGAGAAGAACGTTCGGGGGTCGAACCAACCATCGGATTGTTTCCTTCGTGGCGAATAAAAGCCACCTACTACGTTGTTTGTCGCACACCTGGTGATCCGGGCACTCGTTCTTCTACGGCGATAGGGGTTAATCTAGTCGAAGACGGGGGAATTTCGGGGTTTTTATGCAAATGGAGACGTTGCGAGTTCCCACGATTTCTACCCTTTTATCTAAATGAATCTCTCTAATTATTTTTCGATAGGGTTTGCTTTAGGATAATAGAGATAAGATACACTCGTGCATCTTAAAAATAACCGCCCGAGAGCATAGTATAATAAATAGACTAATCGGCCGACCGCATCTTCGAGAAAATTGCATTAGGCGAGAGAAAAAAATGGCATTTTGTGGTCGCTACACTTGTGATTACTTCCTGCAGATGTTTGGGAGTCAGCTAGTCGACTAGACCTGCAATAGGTCGTAGGTCAGTGGCGAACTATCTCGCCCGGGGCGACGTTCTGCCTAACACCTGCCAGGCTACCGTGTGCACGCAACTCCACCCCGTAACCGCCATGATTGAAGTCCTCGCGTCAGAACAATGAAAGGTTTCCTGGTTATCGACTCTTCGTTTCTTCCACATTCGCCACCTGTTGCTCTTACGTTTATACTCCCTAATTAATTTGCCTACGCATACTTGCCAAATTCCTTTCGCTCTCTCCAAAATCACACTGTTGCCACCTCCAAATAATTCCGAAAGTAAAGAACTTAAAGTCGACCCACTGGTGATTTTTTTCCATTAACACACAATATTCGGCGCGTAAACCTTTTAGAACTTTGGAGTAGAAGGCTGTTATTCTCTTCCCTTTATCCTTAATGGATTAATAACGCTTTTAATGGACTTCTAATGGATCCGGAATACAACCGAGTCCGAAATTCGATACGTAATGGTGTCAAAGATAAAGCCGGTGTCGAATACGATTCCGTCCATTTATTTACGAAAATAAACAATAACCGTCGTTACATTCTTGTACGTTCATTCTTCTCCAGTATGATACGGAACAAGTAAGTTGTATAGAATAAAGAATTATCTCCATTTCGGGAGGGGAGGGAGTCCGGGAAGATACCCCCGACGTAAACAGTTTTGTTTACGTGAAGAGTCCAACACAATTCGAGAAGAATGGGTTCCTCTGCAACCGCGCATAAACGATTATTGTTTCCGTATATGTATATTATATATATATAAAATTGACTAATCCCATACCTAAGGCTAGAAAAATACCCCCCCCTCACTTCTCCTTTCGTGAACGTAGTCGACTAATAAACAAGATGGCGATGTCCGATGTATAGTTGCCACTACACGTATTTTCGTAGATTATACATTCTTCACATTGTATTTTCATCCGGTAATTACCGCGAAGTCCGTTTATAACGTTAGTTTCTTCTTTAATAGAACACTCCTCCTCTGTTAGCCATTGTTTTTAGTAATTAAACTTTAATTAATGCGCCATTTCCATCAGATCCTGGTCTTTTTCTCCGTTTATATTTGATTTGAATAAGGTAGATAAATCCATTTGTTATATTTTTTTCTTGCTCTCGGAATTTCTGGTGTATAGAAAACATATTGACGTGTCGAGAAGATAAATAAAGTGTAAAATCTAAATCCGTTCCGCTCCCGACTGGTGTTAAAATCCAGTAATTCGCGCCACTTACTTGGATTTATGGTCAAAAACTCTGTCGTAAATCCAGCAAATGCCGGTATATTTTACTCGTTTTTTTTTCTTTTAAACGAAATAATTCTGTTTATTATATTCCGGTTTGTGTTATTCTACTTTAATTCGACCTTATAGTAACTAATAATGTAATTTATAACAATATTAACTGTACGAATCTCCTTTTCTAGAATTTTATTGACGTTAAAGTCTTTGGAATGCCCTCTTTGCACGAATATAAAAGAATTTCTACGTAGGCCCCTGGGCGTAGTTATAAGAGCACTACAAGTATTTTTGTCCGGAGGTATTTTTAATTCGAAACCGAGTTTTTGCGACTTGTCGTGGCAAATTAATTTTATTGATGGATTCGAAAGAGCGGAGAGGAGAGGGGGAGGCAGACAAGCAGGCAGTGAAATGACCAGACTGGCTCGAGCACGATCTCTGCGTTCTAGTTAACAATAGGTTCTACGTCTTTATCGAATAAAGACGATGACTCATCTCGAACTGCCGTTTCTTACTAAAAAGGAAGAAGCTATTGTCGATGCTGCGGGCGGCCAGAAAAAGGACCGGTCGATATTGTAAACCGCGAGTTTGGGCCGGTGTGGGAACGACTCTCCCCTACACCGGCTCACGTTACTACACAAAAACCCACACAACTAACACACCACCTACCGAATAAAGAAGAGCCCGGGGGATGGCTCCGAGAGGCGAGTCACGTGACCGGCATTCCGCCAAAAGCAACGTTGTTTTTAATGTATCCCTTAGAAGGGGGTCTTCATTCTTCTGACATCGTTAATTTGTGGACTGTAAAGAGGTTTTTTAGTCCGCGGGAGATAAGTTCCGTGCTGGGAACGATTAATGAATGCGCTTTGTCTACCTATTCGTCTGTTTTGACTTTCGAAACGGATGCCGGAGCCGATAAATTTCCGAAAAACCAATTTGTAAACCGATAGGCACACTCGGTATCGCCTATCGCGGCGGACAATAGCATCATTAAGGAAAACAGATACGGGATGGCCCCGACGACTTTAAGCATTCGGCCATCGAATTACGAAACTTACACCGTCCGAAATTTAAATGTCAAACGTTTTATGTTCAGTAATTTATATTATATTATTATTATTTCTTTATTTACAGACGTACTTCTTCACCGATGCCGACGACCCGTTCTACCAAATGAAAACGGGTGAGTTTCGTGTATTTCTATAAATACACTTCGTTATATAAAGATGCCGTGAGTGCCCATTGTCTGTAAAGATAACGGCCTTCGGATCTTTTCTATTGTTCTATCGATCATTGGCAGTTCTTCCATTAAATATTTTTCTCGATTGCAGGAGGACGTCTCATTAACACCAATTGTTCTTCCTCGCACAATAGGTAAGTCGATCTTTCCGAACCATCGAGTCGTTGACCCTCGGCAAGGGTGGGGTCACCTCTTCGATTCGATCGTAGGACGAAACGTTCCGTTTAATTTTTGACTTATAACATGCCTTTAAGCCGTTTAATTCGACTACAACCCACGCCCGGATAGGAAATTCCATATTTTTAATACAAATTAAAACACTCGAACAATTCCTCTCCCCCGTTTTCGAATACGGTTGTCCTAAATAAAAATTCTAAAAAGGAAACGTCTACCGAACTGTGTCTAGTTTATTATTATCCAATAATTGTTTATTTATTCCCGGAGTCGGGCCACCTATTCGAAACGGTCGACTAGATACCGTTTTACTTAATCAATTGTCTTGATGGAGCACCCGAGTTACCGACTAGGAGAACATAAATTGCACCCTTATCTTCGACCACATCTGTACAAAGACGAATGGTGTACTTTAAAAATCGCAGGTGGTCATCGGCCGACTCGACTTCTATATAAGATACAAATACCGGGGTGCGCGAGAAACTGCCACGTTAAATAGAATAAGTGGACCAATTTGTTTCCTTCGCTGGTCCTTGATCTAATTTATCCCATTCTCCGGTATTCTATCCATTAAAGCACAAATGAGGAAATGGCTAACAAGACGTCGTTTTCTCTTCATTAATTTGTCCGGTTGGTGACCACTTAACAATATTAAAACAGTTTTAGGTCATTTACTCTTCCTCCGTATATACATCCCGTGTAATTACCAAGACAATTCCGCATATCCACCCGTAATATTTATTCATTTATAACACCGTTTTTTATTATATTTTTCAAAGAAGTTGCAACCAGATCTTTTCATTTGCATTCCCATTTATTAATCCTCTTTTTTTAACTCGTAGGAAGGCTCTTTGTTGTAAGATGTCCGTGGAATTCGATACTTTCCTCGACGGCGATAAAAAGTAAGTTCTACTTTTTACCAACGGGTCAAGTAAATATCGAACGTATCTGGTCGAGTTTTTACAACACTTTTCTTACGTTATAAACAATAGAAACCGTATATAGGTCATTCGGGAGCGACGAATTTACCGAGAAATAGATCGCCGCCAATTGTTAAAACAATGAAAGGTGGGATTGCCGACCACTGTTTATCTCGTTAATCCGTCAACGATTACAAAACGTATAAATTCGCTTTATTATATCGAATCGACCACCAAATTTGAATGGCAGCCGAAATTTTATTACTTTTTCCTCCGCCGACCCAACCATCTGGCACAATTACAGAAGATCTGTTACACATAAGAACTTGTTTAGCCCGAGACATTTGATAAGTTACTCTGGCGATATTTTAAAAGATTAAAGACGTCTCCGTGGCTAATTTAACAACCCGAGTGTCTTCTAAAATCAACTAGAAGACCTTCTAAAGTAATCTCCTTCGCTATTTAGAACGACCATCAAATGGTTACTATAGGCTGACGCCCGAAGACATTTAACTGGTTTACCTTTGGGTGGAGTTGTCAAGACCAACTTCTGATCGGGCGGAGTCTCTCGAATGACCGATTGCTTTTTCCTTTTTTTTTTAAGTTGCTTTCTAACACTGACGGATGTTATGGCCGAGGTAATTATTGATCCGTTTTCCCCGAATCACGCTATCAGAACTGATATAAAAATTCGAAAAAAATTCGCGCACGCAAACTCCTCACCTCGGGCCATTACAAATCTTTCAACTTGGCTGATAAAATGATTAAAGAAACGTTAATTTAAGAAGTAGACAAACGTCGAAGAGGGGGGAAACGTTTTTTTTATCTACGCCTTACGATGTACTTTTTTTCCAGGTGGTTCTGTCATTTTGATGACGATAATTATGTCAACGTACCGCGTTTAGTGAAGCTATTAAAAAAATATAATCACCAAGAAGATTGGTATTTGGGGAAACCCAGCATAAGAGCCCCTCTAGAAATTCTCAGCAGAGAAAATTTCAAGGTGAGAAAATGTAGTGTTTTGATGTATAATATAATACATCCGGATGTTTATGCGTTAGTTGTCGTGCGCGTCACAATATACGGAATGTTATCGTGTTACGAAGGAGCAACAAAAGGTTACGGTATAACTTCTGGACGTGCAAAATGACTACGTCATTAAACACACGAGGTGAATTCTGTTTATTGCTACGAGATTCGAGACGACACAAACGATCTTTCGTGCTTAAAATATATATTATTACTTTGTAAATTGCGTTACTGGATGACTATATTTACTCGGTGAACCCACGGAGCCGGCTTAATGAATGCATTAGTCACCACGGCCGAGAATTACTTTCGTTTGTCACAATTTGTCTCCTCCAATGACTAGGGTCAAGCTACGTACCACCGACTTAATGGTTGTAGAATATAAGGAAGTGTACGCATCCGCTGGCTTATTAGTCGATGAATTGTTTAACTGCCTCGGGCGCCTTTTTAACTTTAAAAAAATAAGGTTTATTTAAAAAAAAAAAACGATATTATATATTATTAGAATTTTCCGTAAATTTATTTATTTATTTATTTATACTTTACAGAAGAAAGTGGCATTTTGGTTTGCCACGGGAGGTGCCGGATTTTGTTTAAGTAGAGCGTTGGCACTTAAAATGATGCCGTTAGCCAGGTGAGTGATTGGCAATTTAAATACATTTATAGTTTGGAAATGATCTATTCCGTCGATCGTACGTGCTTATAACACGTACTAAATTTTTGCAGTGTTATAATTATAATAAAAGTACATCCGGTCTTAGTTGCGGAGATGACTGACCGGAATCTCACCAAACCTGATAAACCAGTAAATGCTGATCGGTTGCTAAGTATTAATGATTCATTTGGCTGATTTCGCTCCCATCCACCGTGCGTAGGCACCACACACATAAAAATTTACATAAGACTCGGAGTGGGAGGACAATTTAATTCGTAACACCGCCGCCAAAGATCGAAATCTTTAGTAAAACCCAGACGAGCCGTTAATAAAGAATCTCGAACGTTAATCGATGCAGGTGGTTGCCATTCATTTACGCCCTGCCCCCTTCTAACTTACTATTCATCAAGCTCGTCCGAATGCCGATTCAATTAAAAGTCTGGTCGCCCTTCAGAATTGACCCGAACCATCGACTGTTTATGACGTCAGACACGGCCACCGACTGTCTTTGTATAGATAACATCGAGCGTACCGGATCTGGACGTTAGTCATTACCGCCGGCTCGTTAAGATTGTCATTTAGAAGAGTCGATTAAAATTATAAGAACGTTAAACTCGTTAAAGATAAACGTCTACTTATTTTGTATATTCTGCCACTAATTAGAAACCATTTCGGTATTCTGTGGGTGCCGTAACCTCGCGTCGAAACCCGCTTCGTGGCCTCTTTTGGCCTCGCGTGATATGTGAAGTAGCTACCAATTCCTTAACTTTAGCCACGATCATTTTCTACTCCTTCCACAGAACACTCGACAACAGCGCGCAAAATTCCCCTCTTCGTTACATTCCTCCATCTCGCCACACATCGGAGCAGAAAAGTGCAATTACTAAACAATAGTTAAGAATTACGTCATTAAGTCCGACCCAACTGGAGATACGCACGACCCCCTAATACACAAACCTCTCTGCGAAATTTCAGAAATTTTCGACAAAAGGCACGGGAGTAATTAAGTTTCAAATAGGACGAACAAAACACGCAAACACCCGTAAATAGAGAAAAAAAAAAACCCCGAATTTTTATGCATTTCTCGACGTTCGAAGGTCTCCCGAGTCAAAAAATGTAAAAATCTGGGGGGTCATTTTTCCACCCGTGGCCATACTTTCCTTCTATTATATATAACAGCCGGACTTTTGTTTAATTTTCCTAATTGTTCCGTTAGTATCATCTCGTTATACATTAATTAACATTATTCGGACGATCATTTTTCGCCATTATTTAGATTAAAGTAGATAAAATACGCCTCATTAAGTTGGAATGTTTTATGTTTCGCTCAATAAAACATAATGAGAAATATGAAGATAACCGATACACGAGACGATTATTTAATAAAATTTGTGTGTTCTTTTTTTCTCTACATTATCTCTACCTAAAGAATTCCTTATTTGTTAAAACTGCCGACCCCTTCCTCGCTTTAAATCGCGGGAATAAATTTAGATAACGACATTATAATAAAAACGGCAACGTGAAGAACTTTGAAGCTTTTATAGAAGCATGCATAAATCACAATGTAAGTAATAATAAAAAGGTTTATAGCCGAAACTAATTAACCAACACCTGCGGATCCGACTTTTTTCGTGCAACTTTAATGACTCCGGGCTTTAAAAACTAAGACGTAAGAAGGTAAAAAAAAAAGGCACATAGTAAATTAATGAGATGGCACAGAGCCGTAGGTAGTCGTTAGAGACAGGTGACTCTAATTAATAAATGGGAATGGCAATTAGAAAGTTGAATGCCATTGTAATGTATGCATTCGAGATACAGTTTGGCGATTACTCGTAACGCGTATCAAATGCCAACTCCACCCTGCTTTGATCCGATATTATCTCTTACCTTCTAGGTCCTAAGGCGACCGTACACACACACACTTCGATTTTGATGAATTACAATTGATGAGAGAAAATTATATCCCTTCTCATTTTAATTCTACTTGGAAAAATCATTGTTTCGGTATTTGAAAGTATTATTATTTTTCTCTCCTTACAGCGGCGGGAAATTCATAAGCATCGGAGAAAAAATACGTCTTCCAGACGACGTCACTATGGGATACATTATAGGTGAATATAGTCGTGTCACTATCTTAAGTTATATAACATCCCGAGGTGTATAAAGACGTAACGACTTTAATATCTTAGCGTTACTTTCCATCCAGTGTGTTGATAGTTTCCGTGTTTATTTTTCTAGAGCATCTGCTAAATAAGAAGCTGACTGTTGTGGAGCAGTTCCATTCCCATTTGGAACCCATGAAATTTCTAAAACCGGAAAACTATAACGATCAAGTAAGTGTCCTTTATTAAACTCGTCTCCTTTATTCTCGATGGAGAATCCAGTATAATAATAATATAATTTATTCTCAGATCACCTTCAGCTATTCTAGATACGGTAGAGACATGAACGTGCTTTCTATCGACGGTTTCGATCCCAGAATCGATCCGACTAGGTAAGTTACGCATTGTTTTAAGCGCGCGTAACCGAGTGGAAGCTACCGAAACGGCCTATCTAATAGAATGGGGGGGGACTTATCGGTTCAAATGGACAGAAATATCTCGTTTTTCTCCCCCCGTTCGCCTCACTTTAGGGGCGAACAGGATTGATTGCATGTTAATAGAAGGTAGAGGTGGTCAAGGTTACGAGTACCACGTGACCAAATCGGAGGGGGAGAAACTCCCTCGTTCGAGTCTACAGACTTATTTATTATCCCCCTTTTTCCCCCAGGTTCCTCTCCCTTCACTGTCATCTCTTTCCGAATTTCAATTTTTGTCCGAGGTGAATGTTTAATTACACCGTTAAAGGAGCCAAAATGTTAATAGTTGTGACGTCAAGACGACGTCGAAATTGAGAGAGCAAATCATTTTTCAAAATCAAAAGAGAGAATGTTGTGACGTGAAGAGCCAAGAAATTTTCAAAAGAACAAAACAAACAAAAAAACACAATCAAATTCTTTTTTTTTTCTTCTTCTTTATTTTCGGCGAGAGGACCGATTTTTTTTTATCGTTGCTCTTTGTAAATAATGTTTATTTTTGTAATATATTTTGTGAATATTGTGAATATTATTGTGTATATAGTAAATATATATATATTTGTTGTTAAATAAGTTCTATACATATTGTTGTTTTTTTAAGAAAATAAGTGAATTTTTCCCTAAAATAAAGTTTGTTGGGAATAATATATTTTTGCACGAGAATTCACTTTATATTCTGGAATAACTGTCACTAAACAAAAACGACACCTCGCGGATTATTTAGTGGACCGTTTAAAAAATACACCGCGTAATTAAGTACCAAAAGTTCGGTGTAATTCGTCGCTCCTCAACCGTATGCCCTAAACCGACTCCTTTCCGTGTTTCCGAAAGCCACTCCGGTGTTCGCGATCTACCGGTTGAATTTACCAACACCGATGCCATCTGGAGGTAAAAAAACAAACTTTTTAAAAAAAGTTTTGTGTAGTATGGAATTTATATCTTAGCAACGGGTTAAATAATCACACGGAAACTATTTTAAAATGTTAATTTATTTCTCGTACATAATTAATATCCGTATTCATTGCATATTAATTTAAAAATTGAACGATCGATAAGCGCGACGACAATAGAAACCGATAAATAATACACTATACACGATCGCAAATAAAAAAGGTATATACAATGTCTCGATATTTTTATTTAACGAATAACAATAGCTTATCGGACAATACGGAGATTTGTGCGAAATGCGTAAGACAAACAGGACACGTGGCAGATGGCGGCCATGTTTAAACGTTGGCGGAACGCGTGTGCGCCGAAAGGTAATAAGGCCAATAAAATACATTAAATAATAGAAAAGTGACAGGAAATAGAATTCTAGAAATTCGATCCAGAGATTGCGCTTTAGCTTCTTCGTTTTGCCACGTTTTGTTTTCCTGTTGTGACGTGGTACACTTGGTCTCGTCCACCAGTGGCGCCGTCGGTGCCTAAAGCCAAGAAGAGCGAAACGTATTATTATTATTATTATTTATTCGCATCAGTAGTCGGAATAATTGCCAGGTTATTATCTGCCATCTTTAATATTACAGGTAATAACCTCGTTCGATTCAATCGTGTTTTTTAATGCTTTATTCGTGTCGTAATTAAGCGCGTGATTAAAACCTACTTTTCTCTTACCTACGGTTAATTATGCAAAATTTCGTTAAATTGCCAACCGTGATTAGGAAATGCCCTTTTTTCTGCATTAATGCCCCTTAAAATAGCTCAGTTTACTAAATGAATTTCGTCTCGACAAGCAATACGGCGAAACCTGCTAATGTGGTCACGACTCTTCGCATTAACAGTACTTTGCTCCATAAAGAGAAACTTAGGTTAATGTTACTTTAGGTAGCCAAGATGGCGGCTCGTCTTAATTCCAGCAAGGAAACGGGTTAGGTTAGAACGTGCGTCCCACTGTTTCCTTGCCGGAATTAGAGACGAGCCGCCATCTTGGCTACCTAAGGTAACATTAACCGAAACGTATAAAGATTTTAAATAAAAACTGGTAGTAACTTACCACGTTATCGCACGATTTACTCAACCACATCCGGACTCTTCCGAGGATTTTCGAAGATGGAAAATGGTTTTCGGCCAGGTAGTAACAGAAACCGTATTCGACAATGGTGAAGAACACCATATTGACGCAGACGAAGAGCCAAACGTCTAAAGCGTTGACGTAAGCGACGGGTGGAAGATTACTTCTCGATTGTACTACTTGAGTAGATAAAGTTAACAGTGACGTAACGCCGAGAGTCACTCGAGCGGGAACGTCACCCACTCTCAACCAAAACGACAACCAAGAGAGACCAACCACTAGAGAACTCGGAATGTAGGTGTTGACTATGTGGGAAGTCAGGTGTCTCGAAAATGTAAAATTTGCGATCAGTGACGTGTAATTACCTGTGGAAGATTTCAGTATAAGAATAGTTCGGGGGGGGTAAATAATTGGTAAACGGATAATATAATACCTGTGCTCCAGATGGAGTTCGTCTTTCCCGTGCTAACGTTAATCAAGTCGAACTGAGGAAGCATGGTAGGAGATAACATTTCGATAGAGATCATACCATTTTTGGGGCATTCTTTTTCTTCCGACCAATGAAGTTCCACTAAATAATTCGGATGAGCAACTAATAAAAGTAACTAATTTTAATGAAAAATAAAAATAATCGAGACCGTAATCCAACCGAGAAATCTTACATAATCCAATCTTAAAAGAGCACACTTGAACGTCCATCGGGTAGTATCGAAGATTCATCGGGCAGCTCAGTCGAACTACGTACCTGTACGTATAGAAACTTGAGTGTACGAGGCTAGTATGTATTTGTAAATAATTCAATTGTACAAATACCTACCTAGCGGATCGGTAAAGGGTACCATCGCGATATATCTTTACGTTTATGTTGGGAACGGAAATGCGAAACAACTCTCCCCACTTGCTGTTCTCGAAATAGATGTCGGGGGTCCACAATCTGTTGGCCATCTCTTCCGGAAATATAACGGGTCTATTTTCTTTTAGACACTCCGAGTTAAGTCTGTAATCTTTCCACACGTCGTCAAAGTACATGTGTATGTTGTAATCCTAAATGTTCGAAGAATGTAAGGGAAGAATAACTCTCCTTTTCCAGTTAAGCTACAAACAGGGTGAACAAAATAGTGCCCCCCGCTGACATCCATACATATAGAAAAGACCTCCGAATTTTTTTCATTTCTCAACGTTTCGAAGACCCGAGTCCAAAAATGGGGGTCATTTTTCGACCGATGGGCATACTTTCCTTCTGTTATACATAACAGACGGGAAAGTAAAAACATTTTCGAAATTCGAATAAAGAAAATGTTTCTGTGTGTGTGTGTCAATAAGAGACGCGAACCCCCTTGGACCCGCCCTTGCAAACATCACCCGCAAAATGCTAGTAATTGAAGAATGTTTTATAGAACAGCACTTACCATAGTTTCTTCGTTTAAATCGTAAATATCGAAAATTTGAATACCGATGTATACGCGAACCGGAGATTCTGTATAATGTTAATACGTGCTTAATTAGAATATTATATAAATATATCACGTGTGGTAATTATAGGAAAGAAAATTACTTTTAGTGGCGGGTGCCTCCGATTTTCTATAATCCAAAGGAACGATTAGCTTGAATGGATCCGTTCCGTCGCATCTGAAACCAATCAATTCTATTTATTTCTTACGCTGCTTACCATTAATACAGTTAATAAAATATAAGTATAAAATATAAATCATCTTTTTACATTTGAAAAATAAACATTTAAAGTTATTATTTTAAATTTTTATTGATTACAGATACGTCCAGCACTTTAGAAAACACGAAACATTTATTTGTTTATCCATTCCGCAAAATTCTAGTATTAGGTAAATAGATAAATAAATAAATATATATTTAATAATTTAATTTAATTTTATAACATTTCGTTAAATAGGGTAGGAAAAATACTCACGGAATGGCAACGACGCTAACAAAGGGGTAGAAAAGTAAAACGACGATGACCAACATCTTTCTACGATTGAACACAAACAAAATACAATTAATGAAAGTTTAAGTAAGGTTTCTCGTGGTGACGTTACTGTTCCGTGGCTTTCTTCGATCGCAATTTTACTGATTCTATTACTTTCCCGTCTGTTATGTATAACAGAGGGATAGTATGACCATCGGTCAAAAAATCACCCCCCAAAATTTTTAATTTTTCGATTCGGAACACCTTGAAACGTCGAGAAAATGCAAACAACTTCGGGGGTTTTCCTGTCTTTCCGAATTTTTTCCACATACAGTCACGAACATCCATACGTATGGATGTTAGTGCCCGTGTGGGGGGGCACTATTTTGTTCACCCTGTTTGAAGCAAAAAGAAGACACGCGTACTGGAGCCGCCATTTTGAGTCGCATGTTTAAAACAAACTTGTTCGAGCAGTCAATTTTATACGACATTAATTAAACTAATTTATGCAATTTTAGTTTAATTAATGTCGTATAAAACTGTTTGCTCGAACAAGTTTGTTTTAAACATGCGACTCAAAATGGCGGCTCCAGTACGCGTGTCCTGACCTTCTTATATAGACCTTGGTTTGAAGCTTAATAACTCTCATGTTTTCTGTAATTTTGTAAGGGTGTTTTGGTATTAGGGGGTTCGATACTATTGAATTTCGGTGATTAAAGGTCGTGGGGTGGGAAGATAAAGAGGGTCGTGTGTATCTCCAGTAGGATCTGACATAATGACGATTTTACTTCGCATTTACAATTTTTTTTAAATATAACCCGTCCCTACCCTCAAAATTAAGCTTTTGGCCAAAATATTTTATTTTAAACTTTTTATATGGTAACAGATGGCGCCACCAAATGTCGCCTGGAAAGCTAAGCAACTCGTTGCTGGATTTTTTTCTGTTTCTTCAAAGGTTATATATTTTTTTCCCAAAAAAGCGAGTGTACACGAGAAATAATTAATTATTTCTCGTATAATTAATAATTAATGCGGATTTAGGATCATTCACTTACAACTCTATAAAGCCACGGAGCTATAAATGTAGGGCCTCCACGTATATAAAACGAGTTTACGTTTTCTATACAGAGCGAGGCATCTTTTAATGATAAGATAGGTTAATAAATGAGAGATGAAAGATAACTTATCTGATTTGAAGTAACAATTAGTGTTTCTAAATCACGAACGGACTGCGTTAGGAGCAATGTCCTTCGTTCTTTCACTTACTTGGCTTATCTTCGACGGCTTCTACTTTTCTTCAACTCCAATTGTTAATTTTCACACAATGAAGCACTCTAATTGACATGGCGGATCTTTCTTGTTTTTTTCTCTTTTGTTTTTCTAAGTGCACCCGTCCGTAACCACACTAACGATACGGCGCTAAATGGCTAAATTTAAATGCTTCACTCACCCGTCAAAGCCTCGACAAACATGCAAATACAGTAGACCCTCGATTTAACACACTTCGGATTTAACGCAATTCCGTTATAAATGTAAAAATATTTATTTTATTGGCAGAAAGAACACTACTTAAAGATGGCCAGCGAATATAAATCATTCAATGCACATTATAGTAATAACAATACATCCTGTAAGTTGCGAGTTCGTTATTAATTAATATACGTTTTTAAAACACATTCGATTTAACGGCATCGGTAGGCATCGCTTCCACAATTAGTTCGTTAAATCGAGGGCTTACCCCGTCTCGAATCATTCCGTTACGAGATGTGGTCGAAAAATGTTTGATTTTTAAAATACAGAATTGTAGTTGTGGTTACGCCGCAACCGAGACCCAATCGATTGACCATAATACCGGGGAATAAAACTGATCTTTCACACTATTGTTCGTATTGTTACTATTGTTTATTGTTAAAGTTTTGGCTAACGATTAGTTTTTGATCACGTGGTAGATCTTTTCTTCTTCACCTCCAAAATACTAAGACAATGACAAAGTTTGAGATTCTTCAACATTGAATTAGTTTAGTATAATGGAGAATTTCTGTATTTAATCATTAAAAAATTACACAGATAATAATACACCGAGAAACAAGTATTAATTGTGGGTTTAAAGTGAGAATTTGTCAGTTGGGAAATGTATTTAAATAATAATAATTACACGTTAATAATTGATGAATTTTCCCGGCAATTTATTTAACCACGTGCGTGCTTTTGTACTGTTTGCCAAACACGACAGAGAATAGAATTAAAAATTATTAATGCCATTTTAAAATTGAAATTTCTATTTTTTTTATAGAAATTTTTAAAAAAATAATAGATCACTTTTTGTGCGCTCCTTACTTCAGCATTAGAAACCGAGTGAGCAAACTAATGGCACACTCCGTTGGTATAAAGGTAAGAATGAGATTTTTGTTATTTTTTGGGTGGGCCGATACGTCGTTACGAATTTATGTAAATCTGGTGTTAGCGAATGGCAAAATTTCTACGGGAAACCCGGTTATCGAGATAGAAAACACCGATACAGCACTTATAGATTTGAAGTCTCGGATCCCGGTACGTGAAGAGGAGAAGAAAAATAGTTACACTATCTCAAACAATAGTAAATTATTCGAAGGCATAAAAAGGTATACTCTAAACTTATTCGAAACTGTTAAAATTGGAAGATAAAGAGAGAAGAAATAGTAGTGATTTCTGGTCTTCCAGATAATGGAAGTGATGAGGATGCTGTTGTTTTGGTGCAAAAAAGTCTTTAAAGTAAATATTAAGGCTTATAGAGTTGGTAAGTTTTCACACCTACAAAAAAAAAGACTCGCTATATGCGAGGTGATGAATTCGGAAGATAAAATAAAGGTTTATAAGAATACCAGGAATTTTAAAGGTAAGTTATTAATATCTTTATAAATGATGATCCTTCCGGGTTAATGTTACCTTAGGTAGCCAAGATGGCGGCTCGTCTCTAATTCCAGCAAGGAAACAGTGGGACGCACGTTCTAACCTAACCCAACCTATTCTAATAATTTGGTTGCTAATAATTATGGTAATTTATTAGAATAGGTTAGAACGTGCGTCCCACTGTTTCCTTGCTGGAATCAGAGACGAGCCGCCATCTTGGCACCAAGGGTAACATTAACCCCGTAGAAAATAGTGTAGTCTTTAGTGTAGAAGATTGTTCAAAACAATGTCCGTAGTGAACTTGAGGATAATTTTATAATATAGCTTGTTTAAAGAATAAATCTGACAATACAGAGTTGTGGAATTTAATTTATTCGGGAGAGATGTTTTGTTTGGTTGAAATATGGTATGATACTGATAATGTCGAATCTTTATTTGATAGAAAGTTCAATATATTAGTAATAAAAAAAGCTTGTAGACAGTATGGTGTTGGTAGATTAAGTGAAGGTATTATTATTATTAGTCTTAATAAAGATATATTTGTGTACTGAAATCTATATTATCAGTCTAGAGTTGTAATAATAATAGTAATAGATCTAATGGATATTAAAAATATCCTTTTGTTTGTTCTTACTGATGATAAGTATAATACTTTTTTCATAGACGTACTGGATATTTTGGATGAATGACTATAATGTTGTCGTTTTATGCGCAGATTTTTAATGCTAGAATGAGACAAGGAGCATCTTTCATACTATGTCTATTTATGTAAATGAGAATGTTTGTTCGTTAAACGCTTTTAGGCCGTGCGACTAATTGCTACGAAACTCTTCTAACGTAGTGTCTTATATCCCACCCAAAAGTATCTATTAAATTTCTGTAAATCAATTCATCTCTATTCACATTAAATTCGATTTACTCGTAGCGCCATCTCTTGGCAGAAAATTTAACAAAATAATAAATAATATAATTATAAAAAAGATATTTGTAAAAAATATATACAAGTAACCCCCGTATAACACGGTGTTTTCGTAGCACGGATTCACTCTAACACGGTTCGAGAATTGGGTAAAACTCTCGTACAACACGAAATGTAATGAAAACCATTAAAAGCGAACTTTATGTAATTTGAAATTAGGGAAATCCCCGTACAACAGTTCAATGAACGCGATAAAGCTTTTAAGCGCGAAAGATGGCTCATTTGACATTTTTCATTCGAGCGCGCCGTACTATCAGATTTTCATGAACTATTAGTACTTAAGTACAGTATGTAAATTTTCCGCCTTCTGTCGATGCGCGTGGTCCTTCTCGAAACTTGTTTCAGTGTTGCCAGATCTCGACGCTTCTCGTTTTTGTCGCCTTATTCCATACTTGCTTTATTCCGTCACCGGTTCTTAGGCATCGAACCGCGCCTCCGACCGTTGGGACGATCCACACCTCTACAAGTATACTTTAAGACTTTAATTGTGTCTCTTTTTTGGCTACGTGGATTAAAAATTTTCGGTTAATAGTGCTTAGTGATGACGACGAAAACATTGTTTAATTTATATTAATGTGTATCACTTCTTAAGAAAATTTTAATAAAGCTATTTATCTTAATTATGAAGATATAATAGCATGTTTTTTAATTTTTAGAACCTAACCCCCCTTTTCGTACTAGTTCTTCGTTTCGTATAACACGGATTCGCGTAACACGGTAATTTTTTGGAACGTAACTAGTGTTATACGGGGGTTACCCCGCGAAAAATCTAAGTATTTAATTTTCCACATCTAACCACTGGTGTTTTTTCATTTCTGAACGGTACTTTCTTAGTTCTAATAAGCGCCCTCTAAAACGCGCGTGCATAAAATCACAGAACACTGGTCGTTGCTTAGTTGTGGGTTAGGGCATAGCTACCTTCCCATAAGTCTACCCATGAAAAAATGGAGAGATTGCTTTTAATTTAGATAAAAGAAAGGAAAATGAAGAGAGATCTAACTAGTGTGACTATCATTCGAGAGAAAGCTAGAACATTCTTTGAAGAACTGAAGAAACAAACTCCACATTCGTCACACGAGGAGATAGAATTTGAGGCTACCACTGGATGGTTTGCAAAATTTAGGAGGAGATCTGGCATTAAACGTGTGGTAATTCACGGCGAGTCTGCTAGTGCAGGTAAAGAAGCTGAGAAGTTCTGTCTCAAATTTGAAGAATTCATTAAAATAAAAGGATATTGTTCACAACAAATTTTCAATTTTGATGAAAGTGGTTTATTTTGAAAGCGCATGCCGAACCGTACCTACATCACGAAAGAGGAGAAAAATATTCCTGGGCGTAAACCCACGAAAGACCGATTGACGTTTTGGGAGCTAATGCTATCGGTGATACGAAGCTTATCCCGCTTCTTGTCTATCACTCTGAGAACCCTTGAGCATTCGAAAAAAATTCCACAATTAAAGAAAGACTGCGAGTGATGCGGAGATCGAATAAAAGGGCGCGGGTCTCTTCAAAGAACGGCTGTTTGAAGTTTGTGCTCCAAGCATCGAGGATTACCTTCGGACCAACGAATTGCCATTAAAATAACTGTTGCTATTGGACAATGCACCGGGACACCCGAAAGACCTCGAAGGTTAATTTGCTGGAAGACTTTCCCTGGCCGACAGTTCGGTTTCTGCCTCCGAATACCACTTCGTTGATTCAACCAATGGATCGAGAGGTTATTGCAGGTTTCATAAAACTGTACATTCGAGCACTGCTTCGTCGGTGTTTCGAAGCGTGCCAGTTCTCCTCAACGATGACATTATCAAATTTTTCTTTCCAAAACGTTTTTATTCTTGAAGCTACGTCAGAAGTCATTCGACGACAGTTGTTCTGCTTGGGAAAGCTGTGTCCCTCCTGCATTCGAGGAGGGAGAGGGATGATTCCTCCGAAATTATGACAACTGCTAGAGATCTGGAATTGGAGGTGAATAAAGATGACATTGAAGAGCTCATAATGGAAACTGAAACTAATCTGACGACGGAAGAACTCCCACAACTCTCGAATGAAGAACTGACAAATATGGAAGGTGTACCTTTTTTTTCTCGTAATGGACTTCGTATTGGTTTCGAGTAATCTTTTTTGGAAGACATTGTTGAATTTCGAATTTTACCTACGATAAGGTCCAGTCATTTTCCTATTTTGACACATTTAAATAGTACCCTATAAAACCACTTCACGTTTCAGCACTTCAAGATGGTATCCTAATGTTGTTTACCAGTTTATCAGACTGGTTAATAGATCAAAGTCCTACGATCGAACTGTCTTCGGATACTTCGGTGAGTATCTTAATACAGAAGAAACAGCTTAGGAAGAAAAGAAGAAAATTATATGCAGTATTCGTCGACTTTAAAGCCGCATTTGACAGCATAAATCATTGAGTTGTGGGCTGCGCTTGGAAAAATGACGATCGGTAAACGTCAAGGGTAAAAAGTACGAATGGATATACAGGGTCGTTTGATATAAAGACTGATGTACTGCGAGGTGAAATTTTAAGTCTTGTGTTATTTTCTTTATATGTTAATGAACTTGTGGATGGTACCAATCTGTCTGGTCTTCCGGGTTTGTCTATTTCTGGTGATAAAGAGCTTCGTATATATTGATCTACGCTGACGACACAGTTATTATGGCGGATATTCGAAATTTGTTACAGAAAAAAAAATATATTTTAGCAGAATTCTGTGAAGATTGATTTAAAAATTAATTTGGCTAAAACAAAAGCCACGGTATTTTCTTAGCACGATGTTGCCGTTGAGAACATATCACACAGGGAACACTTTCGGAGGAAAAACGTCGGTTTATTAGTGTGAACGGATACGCATTTCGGGCTTAACGCCCCTCTTCGGTCCTATTATTACATATTTATCAGCAAATTGATTAGTTTTACAAAAATTACAATTAAGATGTTCTACCGCCCTCCCTCTGTCATACCCCACTGTGCAAGTCACACCAAATTTTCAGTGTATGATACAGGGAATACACACTTCTTTTTAACCTCTCGTACAGTACCTTGTCTATGTTCTCTGTACATCTCATCAGAATTATTTCACCCCCTACAGGCATTCCGTTATTTATTTTATAAAAATTCCGCCTCTTAATATTTACTTAATTTTAGATTTAAGTTTACCCCTTTTTTTATTTTAGCACATGTTATACGGTCCTAATGTGTATAAGTGTGGAGCCAAAAGAATCTTTGGCTCCATTTTTCCCTCCTTTTTTCAACTACGTGTATATCTTACGAGTCGTGTGGTTTAACTGTTACTATCTCGGGTAATTAAGTTTTATTGTATAAACCGTTGTACGCCTATCCTATTTTTTCGATGCCTTCTGTAAATTTCTAAACCTGTAATCAATTTGCTGATAAATACGTAATAATAGGACCGAAGAGGGGCGTTAAGCCCGAAATGCGTATCCGTTCGCGCCAATAAACCAACCTTTTTTCCTCCGAAAGTGTTGCCGTTGAGAACATATCACACAGGAAACATTGTGCTAAGAAAATACATATAATAGAGAACAACAAGCAACCATGATTTAAAAGCGACGGTGTTTAGAAAAGGCGGAAAGTTATCACGATAAATGGTATTATAAAGGTCACGTGTACTTTAATATAATTAAGGTATAATCAAAGTTCTGTAGTATTATTAGTAAGAAAATCTGTATTAATCCTATTGAAAAATGTCCCTATCAGACTTGGATTAAGCATAAACTGAAATTGTATGTTACGCCGCGTTTTAAGACCCCGAACCCAAAAAGTCAAAAATATTCCGCGGATACGTGTGCTGGTGTCTGTATTTTGTTTAATATCTCAGAATGGGGTGAAGATTAAGAAACGAAAATTGGCACGGTAGCTCGTGTATAAGGGGCATTGATGCTATTGGATTTTGAATTGTCCAGGGTGGTCACGTATCGTATCTCGCGTGGGGTTAGGCTTAATAAAGATTTTACTTGTTAGCAATTCGGATCTTTATAAAACTCATCTCTACCCACAAAATTAAAGTATTTTTATGTATAAAATAATAAGATAAACAAAAAGAAAATATATAATCTACATCAAAGTCACACCAGAATCCAATTTTGTATTTTCTCACGCCAGAGGCATTAAGAATCCTTAGACGTTACTTGCTAACAATTGACAATTGCGAAGATGATGTTTTCGAGGCGTTCGTGATGGTTGAAAAAGAAAGTCGAGACAGTTAAGTGCTCGAAACAAAACTCTAAACGAATTTTTCAGTTTTTCATCTACGGAGTAATTGTAAATGGAGGACACAATGTATTGTAAGCCTACACTACTGTTTAACGCTCTACTGTATTTTATTAATTGTAATTTTGTGGTTTTTTTCCAACTTCGCTTTAGTCGTCACATCGGATAACTCGACACATTTCCACTTCCCCTTGGGGTGTCGACTGTAGTATATGTCTTTAATTGATTGGTTGTTGTCTTTGTATAAATTATTACACATGGAATATAATTAAACTAATTACTGCTTCATTTTTAAATAACTTGGTTCGTAAAAAACCGTAGAATTTTACAATCAAGCTCTTTTTCCGTAATTATTCGAAGTCGGGGATATTCAATTCGACATATTTCAAAAACTGTACAGTGGGTGATCGGTTAACGAACATAATCCGTTTCAAGACTTTGTTCGCTATCCGAATTGTTCGTTAACCGATTATCGATTTACCATAGGTTTGTATGAGAATTTGATTAATTCGTTCCGGAGACCCCAAAAAATAAAAAATATATACTGTACTTTCTTACTACATTTATTTATATGTAATAATAAAAATACGTATATACACAGTCTTGCATTTTTATTAGTCATGTTTTTTTCCCTTTGTGGGGGTTAAAGAATCTGTCTAATGTCGATTGCTTTTCTCTCTTCCGAAAAATCCTGAAGAAGTGATTAATAGCATCGTCGTTGTAGAGATCCCCAAGCCTATTAACCTCAACCTGGTTTGTATGCCATTTTAAGACCGTTGATCTGACCTCCCCCTTCTTCAAAAGATCTTTAATTAATAGTAGATATCGGCATTAGTCCTCTTTTTCTGAAGAAAACATATCTCGCCGAGTTTCTTGGTGTTCTTCTGTCGTTCGGGTTCCATTATGAACTCTTTAATGTTCTTTATTTCTCAGATGTAATTTTTGTTACTCCTTTAGCTGGTTGAGTCGTCTCGATAATACAGTATCTTTCTTAGATGAGATTGAACTGCAACCCTACTGTAGATTTGTTCGAGCCATACTGCCCAGCAACATCAGACATCTTCTGCCCACTCTCTACCTTTGCTATTATACTCTCACCTTTCGAAAAAAAACGACGCAAAACTTAACGAGTGTCCACCCGACGGTCTCGCGAATAGTATAAAAGAATTGTTTCTGTCAGAAAAATAAAAGGCTGCAATTACAAGGGAGTATTTCAAAGTTCGAGGAATACTGTCTGATCAGTATATATCGGGTTGAGGGTCGACTGGGGCCCTGTGAAGCCGTAACGCGCTACCGAGCCGAATGTTTTTTTAACGAATGCGTTTCTCTGTGGCTACTAACTTTATATATAGAATAAGACACGTAAAAGCTTTCGTTATTCCGTTGTTAGCGGGCATCTTACATCATTTTGCTCTATTGATACGAGTAGCAAATTTTGTTACACCTGTGTACGTAACAAAAATGTAAGCAAACAGTGCCCCTCGGATGAGGCAAAGATGAATACGTCTTCGTAAAAAATTGTTTTCCACCCGTCCTAAAAATATTTTCGTATTTATCCGCTCGACCCGCATCTTCGTCTATTGTTCTCGGAAAATTTACTGCAAGAACAGCGATTTAACTTCCATTGAATATTTATTAGATGTATTCACACATTTGCTTGTTTTTTACAAGTATTTACAAACGAAACGTCTGCATAATGGCGTAAATTGTTTATTGTGTCCAGACAATGCAAATGGCTCGTTTAGTGACGTAGCTCGGTAATGTTCGAGAAAAATTACGGAACAATTTGGTAACCGATACACTAAATAAATCGATTTATTTTGATACAGAAATGTTTATTTACATAATGCTTGTGTATTTTTTCGGTATGTATAGAAATTCTAACAACATTCGGTTATTACCCGAATGATCAACATCCAGTTTGGAATCAAAAAGTAAGTTCTTAAAATATAAAATTTGAATTTTTGAAACAAACGATGTAATTACAATAATTCGATATTAACGACGATGGAATATTCAAGAATAATTGTTCTAGCGATCGTTCGAAATATTATTATTTACAACATCAAATTTCACAATTATATATATATTAAACAAGAGTATTAACGATATAAATCTTGGACAAAATTCGCCTTCATTATTCTATACAATTCGATGAATATATTAAAATTTACAAAAGATGAGGTCTATCCTAGAACCGTGTTGTCCCTGTTCGATTTTGTTCCTTCGAAGGATACAGCATCGGCGTCCAGATTCCTGGATGCGCATCCGCGAGCGCTAACGTACTGCCATCCACCCTTAAATAAACAATACGCGTAAGTTAGCAGGGAGGGGGGTCTTTGTGCCTAAATAGAAGTGACAAACGAACTGTACTTACTCCGATTCCTAACGTCCACCCCGTACCAATTTTGTTGGCTTCGGTAACGCCTTCTCTTTGGCAGATAACACCAGAAATACTTCCTTGTTCCGTTTCGATGGTCTCTAGAACCGCCCACACCTGACAAATATATAAACATTTTCCATTAAAATATACGGTGATTCAAAAGTATTCTGATGTTAAGAAAGTATTCACCCACTCGCGTGCATTTGGTTAAATGGTTTTGCAAAAACTTGCAAATAACCGTTTGGAGTATAAGTTCGTTTAAAATATTAGTAAGTACGTACCTGATCGTCGGGTCCAACGGAGACCATTCTGACATTCGAGCAGACGAGTTTCCAAGAGGTTCCTTCGGGAAACACGGGTACGATCTCTTGACGATACCAAAGATTCTTGCTCTCGTCCGTGGCGAAAACCGACGTCTTCCCTACGGAAATTTGGCATAACGGATGTTGCGGAGCCTCCACGTGGAACCACAGAGAACCTATATGTTGTTTTCAAACAGAAATCGTTAAAGCCAATGCACTGTAACTTAACGGTACAAAAAACTAACCTGTTGGATTCTTCGAAGACACGCTGTTTCTTAGGAATGCCGACCCGTCTTTACCGATGGCCCAGATTTTGTAACTCCCTCCGACGCTGATGGACTTAAAAGATTGATCCGTAGGAACGTGAATCCAATTTATTCCCTAAAATAAAATTCACTTAGAAGAGGTTCTCTTTAATTTGGAACCCACGTACTTGACAATGTCCTTACCTTAGGGCACGAAGAGGTAACACCAATTCTGCACAAGACATCGCCGTTAGTGGCCACGGCCCACGTAGCTATCGGCTCGTTAGGATCACCCGAATGATCCACTTGAAACGAGATGTCGATCAAAGGAGTGGTTCCTAGTTCTTGCCAAGGCCCCGTAGTATTTAATTTACACTTCCTAAAAAACTGTGTAAAATTAATCGCAATTAAATAATTGGTAAAATTAAGGATGGTAAACCAACCTGAACCACCTGCGCCTTCGAACGTAGTCCGTGAACGTTTTGTGAGAGTGATAACTATAAGGAAAGTCAGTAGCATATTGCCATCCTGCATTGTCGACGCCTCCTGGTGTGTGATAATCTATAGCCCAATCAGATATCTAATAATGCATTGTTTCTTACTTTTTCGATAATTAAAAAATGCTAAACAATAGTACAGAAATGTCAGTCGTACCCACTGCCAATGTTTAGAAGGTAGAGGAGTGTTTTCTTTGGTGCATTCGTAATGACCCGTTTTGTCACTCCACACGTAACGATCGGTGGGAAGTCTCCTCTGAGAAAATCCTGATAATGGATTCCACCTTTGATTTTCATAAACGTAGACGTGACGAACGTCCGTCATGGAATAGATTCCTAAATTGCATCCAGATATTCCTGTACAAAAATATTCGTTTCGGTAATTTTAACATTAAGAATGTTATCAAATTACCTCTCTTTCGACTAACCTTTGAATATTCCTCCTCCGTAACCACCCGTATAAACCCACACTGTGTTGTTATAACCAATCCCCCAAACTACTCCCGCCTTACAAGTTTCTACTATGTTCAAATGTCCTCCTCCTAGTAACTTCCATATTCTGAAGTAAATTTTACTTAAACTTAAGAAAATATTGTAATTGTTAATCGACTTAAAGTGATATTTTATACACTTACACATTGTATAAGGAAGAATGATTTAAATCTGTATTACAATTGCTGACATAAATATCTCCTTTGGTGGTAGTTGACCAAATTGCAGTATTTTCGGGTCTTCCTCTCAAATTCCACAGATCGCAACTAACATTACAGAGAGTGGAAAACTGTAAAATACAAAAATTTAATATTAAAACAATTCAATTAGAATGTGTTAGCCTCAAACGTGTAAACAAACTTATGGGGGTCAATCAAAAGTGAATAATACAAGCGTACCCAATCTTCCATTTCGTTATCGGATCGAAAGCTTAATTTCAAAGGATTTCTTTTTGCGGTTCTTTCGGCCGTGTGAATGGCGATTGCCTGTTTTTTTTGGTCGCTGACGTTTACGACGCACGTCACTTCCACCAAATTATTAACCAACTAAAAAAACAATAAAATAAAGAAGCTTTATTATAATTGATCTGTTAAATGCTTGTTAAATTTTCGGCAATTCTAGAGGCCATTTCTGACTTCGTTTTTAAAGGGGCGTCCATATAATGAATTCTTATGTAAGATATAATTTTATTAGAAATGTTTTCATCGTTCTGCCACTTAAACTGGTGCTCTTTTTTAATTTATTTTAGATATTTGCCAAAGACACCTAAAATGTAGCTATAGCAATGTCTGTTTTCCTCACATATGCTTCTGTTAAAGATTTACTTTCTGGTTTCAAATCTACATGATCCTTCAATGATTGGATGAAGAAATACAAGAGTACGATCCAAACAGTCTAATATTACTTAGTATGGGAAGTTGTGATCTACACGCCCTGCATGGAGTATTTCAAAATTGGATTTAAGAATGTGGATTGGGATTTAGAAAAATTTCTGAGATTGCTGTATAATTTGTTCAAGGACTTGCCTCTTGGCAAGTAGACTTTTATGGAAATACTGTACTTTGTGTCCTAAAAGTTTGTAGAACAAGACTTGTTCTGGGAATGTTTGATTTTCAGTAGCTCAACTTATTGTCAAACTTGAATAACAAAAGTCTCAAGGATAAATTTGATTTAATCAATTTATTATCAAACTGTTGTTTGGTCTTAACATGCATGATTGAAAAGCTTCAGAAGCCTAGCTCAGTAAAAAGTCATCATTAACTTAACAATCTTGTATTCACTAAAAACAAGCTCAAGCTTGCTTGAAACTGGCTTTGGAGGAACTTATAAAACATTCTTTCTAATTGTAGTGATGACAGATCATATTACAGTGGAGTTCAGTGAATTCATTGTTTCTCTTGATGTAAAATGTGCATTGAAACCTTTCAACTAGGCCTACAATAAACTTGACAAACTATACTCCAACTGGTTCAATGTACAGATTTTGCAGTTCATTCTTTTCAAGTGTATTTGTGTATGTCTTGTGTGTTATCCCGTGGGAGTTCATATGCCAAGTCCAGATTATTTTCTGCAAATAAAGAAATTCTTATCAAGAACAGAAATACTTGTCATAATGCTACTAATGATTCTATGATGCTATTTAGAGTCATGGTAGAACTGCAAATGTATTTTCACCAGTTCCATATTAACTTGCTATCAGAATGCATGTCACAAATGAAAACTAATCCTTGAAAAAAAAAAAAAAAACAAATTTCCAAGCTGCAGAAGAAAAGCAGAATTTAACCCATGACACAGCAGGGAAACTTGAAAAATTGAAAATCAAATTAAAGCTGTGTTAACACTAAGCAGTAAAGAGGAAATGAAAGTACATGTAGTAAGTTTAACTTACTGTTGGTAGATAATTTAATACACAGTATATGTCTGTGAATATTGTGGAAACAATCAGGGAATTTTAAAATTTCAAGTTGGTAGACACCTGAATGAAATCTGAATAATTTTTTAATTGTATAGTATGCTTTGAAATCAAGCTATATCTAATTTTCAAGATAACAGGGAACTCAATAAAAGGAAAGTGCAAGAATCACTATCATTTGTAGACAAAATGGTTTCATTTTTATACCTTTTATACTATGTGGATTATCTACACAGTGTATTTCTTTTTATAACATATGGATATTACTGTTCTTTTTAGTTTTCTAAAAATCAACTATTAGGGATATGTTTTGGAATCAAGCCTCTCAATTATGTAATATACAGGGTTAGCAAGAAATAAGTTTCTCACTTCAGAGAGCTTTGGAGTGCATTCTACTGCTTGAAATGAAACAAAATTTGGACTACAAATAATTCAAATGATGCACTTGACATTTCTTAAAAAAAAAAAAAAAAAAAAAAAAAGTACAAAAATCCATTGATAGGTAACACTGTAACACTAATGGTATTTCTTTGCATATGTCAAACACATGAAACACAATGCAACTTTTAGTTATAGGGTTTCCTGTAGGACAATGTCTAGCGTAGAAGACCTGCATCTATGCCAAATCTGAAGAACACATTTGGCACCATGTTCCGGATACAGTGGTACCTCGGTATACATCTGCTTTAGAATACGTCCTGTTTGGACAAAACAAATTTTGCTCGGTATACGACTTAATTCAATTATACACGCCATCTATGAACAAGTAGCACTGTCGGTGTACTAGACGTTCGCGGTGCCACGGTCTATAACTTTGTTAAATTTCTTTTGATTTTAATTTGTAAGTAAAATTTTATTATTTTCATTAATCATGAATTGCAAAAAGGCAAATGAAAAGTAACAGAAAACTAAAAAATGACTAGAATCACAACGGAACTGAAAAAAAGAGATTGTTGAGAAATATGAAGGTGGCATGCATGTTCGAGATTTAACTGTTGCATACCTATTTTCGAGAACAACAATATCGACAATCGTAAAAAATAAAGACATTATTAAATCTGCTAACATTGTGAAAGGGGTTAAATCAATTTCTAAACAGAGATTGGAGACATTAGATCATGTTGAAAAATTGCTTTTGCTTTGGATAACTGAAAAATAGTGTGCTGGTGACAGCATATCAGAAGCAATTATTTGTGAGAAAGTTAAAAAGATACATGCTGATCTCATGAAAAATCAAGCAGGAACTAGCCAGGAAAGCAAGGTTTTTAAAGCCAGCCATGGTTGGTTTGCAAATTTCAAAAAAAGGGCCGGTATTCACAATGTTGTACGACATGGGGAAGGAGTTAGTGCCGATAAAGTTGCTGCATGTGAATTTGTTAAACATTTCGAAGAGTTTGTGGAAAGTGAGCATTTTATTCCCCAACAAGTTTTCAATTGCGATAAAACTGGTCTGTTTTAGAAGAAAATGCCAAACAGGACCTATATCACACAAGAAGAGAAGTCATTGCCAGGGCACAAGCCAATGAAGGACAGACTAACTTTTTTAATTCGTGGCAATTCTAGTGGGGATTGCAAAACGAAGCCTTTACTGATCTTCCACTCTGAAAACCCAAGGGCATTTAAAAAACAAAGTCCAGAAGTGTCAACTGCCTGTTATGTGGAGATCAAATAACAAGGCTTGGGTAATGAGGCAATATTTCACTGAATGGTTTAATGTTGTGTTTAGACCAAATGTAAAAAGTTATTTAGAAGAGAACAATCTACCTTTGAAGGTTCTTCTACTAATGGATAATGCACCCGCTCATCCACCAAGCTTGAAGGATTATGTCTTGCCTGAGTTCGACTTCATTACTATAAAGTTCCTCCCACCTAATACAACTCTTCTCATTCAGCCTATGGATCAGCAGGTCATAAGTAATTTCAAGAAACTTTAGTATAAAGTCTTATTCCAGAAATGCTTTCAAGTAACCTCCAAGACAGAATTAACTCTGAGAGACTCCTGGAAAAATCACTTTAATATCGTACATTCTATATCGCTCATTGACAAAGCTTGGCAGGAAGTTTCCCACAGAACAATGAATTCCGCTTGGAGAAATTTGTGGCCACAAGCAGTAACCGAAAGGGACGTTGAATCTAGGGCCTCTATAGTGGAGGATATTGTTTCTCTAGCCAGATCCATGGAACTGGATGTATGTGATGATGTGGGAGAATTAGTGAATCAAGAACTGACCACCGAGGAGTTACAGGAACTGGAGAACAATGAGCATCAGATTAAAATGGATAGACTCTCTTCTGACTCGGAGGAAGATATAGAAGAAGCTTCTTCTTCGTTAATCAAAGAAATCTTTGCAAAATGGATAGACGTGAAAATTTTTGCAGAAAAATACCACCCTAACAAAGTTCAAACAAATCGCAATAGCATCGCTTGGAAAGATCAGACAATGTCACACTTTAGAGACATCCTGAGGAGAAGACAGACACAAAGTTCTTTGGACAGATTTTTAATAAAAGTTGCTGATCCTAGTGAAAAGCGACAGAAGGTGGAAAAGTAAAAAACCCAGAATGGGACTCTTCTTCCATAGAACAGAAAATTTTTTGTTTTTGTATTTTAGTATTAAGGAGAGTTTGATTTAATGATTTATATAATAATAATATAATACAATATATAGTAATAACTTAAATAAATTTTATTATAGATTTTTATTTATTAATGTGCTCAAACAGTGTTTAAATTATTTTACAACTCCATTAATATACCATAACAAGGAGTTTTTTTTTTTCTACATGAGAACAGATTAATCATTTTTACATTACTTCTTATGGGAAAGGTTGGTTTGGTATAAGTCCAAACATCAGGAACTGATTAAGGTCGTATACCGAGGTTCCACTGTATTCTGGCAGACTCACTGCATTCAGCTGTGAAAAATATGGTTTTGCGATTAGAGCACATTGTTCAAAACGAAGAAGGACATATTGTGAGCAGTTTTAGTGCTACATATTCAACATTTATATTCAATATTTCTGTATGCTCCAATGCCACCTATCAACAGACTTTTGTACTATTTTTTTTAAAAGAAATTTAAAGTGCATTATTTGAATTATCTGTAGTCCAAATTTTGTTTCATTTTGAGTAGTAGAATGCACTCCAGAGCTCTCTGAAGTGGGAAACTTATTTCTCACTAACCCTGTACTTTTAATTACATACTAAATATTTACATTTTAAAAAAAAATTATTCTTCTATTTCAGATAACTTACTATCTTTTGAACTCCTATAAAATAATGGCAATTCAAGGTGGCACTGTCAAGACTCCTCTCGACACCATGTCGTTCTAATTCCAACTGACAGTCAACCCAATGACGTGGTTGTGAGTCGGACATTAATCTGCAAGAACCCGTTTTCACCCAGGTACTCTAAAAGTAAAAAAATTGCATAATATTATCTTAATATTTTTCGACATTTAAAACTTTATTATACTTATAATTATCTAAATGTTAAAATTAATTTAAAAAAAAAAAATCCGAAGTTTTTTTTTTATAGAATGAAATTTCTATTAAACAATATTGCCTTTCTTCCATAAACTTTATTCTTATTGAAACATGAGAAATTCTGTTCTCCAATGGTATTAATGTTTTGCCTAATGTAAACAATAAAAAGACTGAAAGTGCCAACATAAGTAAAATTACATATGTCAAATCATATAGAATTGGGTGGAAGAAATATTTGTGGAACATATTCTTGGAACTAGATTTGTCAAAAGCTACTTTGACATCAACTATGAGAAAATAAAAGCAAGTTTAAATAATGTTATTAGTGCTGAGAAAACTATGTATAATTAGATAAACTTATCTAAGTTTAGCTGAATATTCTTTTTTGATATAACATTGTCGATAAAATAAAAAATCTTCAAAAAGTATTTAAAATTTTAAGATATGTTTTATAGAATTCACAGAAATTTGAATATCGGCATCTCTCTACTTAATATAAAATACGAACAACTCTGAGATGATGATTTTTTAATTAGAATAATTTCTTAATACCTTTATGTTAAATATAAATTCATAAACTTAATTTTAGATGATGATACGAAAAATCCAAGAGAGAAATGTCATTATTCAGAAAAATTAAGTTACCTTTTCAACTGCAAGTGGATATGATTTGAATTTTTTGATTTCATTTTCATATCTCTTCTGAAACTGAAAGACAATATTTAATCTCCAGGGTTCATCAAATCCATAATTACTTGAAAACGATCCTAAACAAACAATAAAAATCAATCATTATTTGTATGCTTTATGAAATTTCTCACTAAAATTTATATTACGATCATTTTTGACTTTAATAATAATCCAAGATTAAGAAGACCACACTAGTTTGCAAAGTAATCATTGTTATTAAAAAATTAGGAGCTTCTACACAACTAATACACTATCAGAAAAAGAGAGCTTCCTTCTTTTCTGATTATACTGTGAAATCTTATTGAATAATTCAAGATAAAACAATAATCCAAAATGCAAACCTTTTGAGTGTTCTTTTAGAAAATCCATCATAACCAATACTGTTAAAATTATTTTTATATCTGTTAATTTACAGATATAAAAATAGAAATTATTGAGAAAATAATCTACTTATAATTCATTTGATTTTTCACCTTTAGAAGTTAACTACTTACTATCATACTTTGCTATTATATAAAATAATTTATCAAAAAAAATTCACTAAAGTTGTTAAAATGGAAACAGATGTAACATTACGTAAAGAATTCTTTCGTACAATCCCATGATTAGTGATCTCTGAACAGAACTATTGAACAGAAGCCAAGACCTCTCATCAAATTCTTTTCTTATCTTAATTTTTGTTTTCAGTCTGAAATGCATTGCTAAATAATCACTCCCTCCTGAGGTTACAAATTAAAAAAATATAAAGAAAAATTAATACCTTTCACAAAGGCATAAAAACATACCTCAAGAGACACAATCAGACAATTGCTGTACCTTGCTATCCCATTTTGCATTTACAACACTTTTTATGGTTTATGATGATGTCATGCACACATCATCAATCTCCATTCCATTATTTAAATTAATACAATAATTCATTGTAAAAATAGTAACATGTTCTTTAAATCTTCTCAAATATAGAACCTTTTCTCTATATATAATTTTTACATTGCTTCTATCAATAATGCAATTACTTTTTTACAATATGGAACTTATGGAGATTAGTGATATTTTAGCTCTATGGCTCTTTCAATCTTGTTTCCAATCTTTTAGTCTCTATAAGTACAATTTAACCTGTGTAATACTACTGAAATATTTAAATTATTTATTTTTTTTCCAAATTATCACATTTTATATCAAAATAAATTTTATTTCTTAATTTTGCAGCTAACACAGTCAAATTTAGCAACATATATTTTTCAACAAGTAAAACAGTTTTGTCCCAAATATGGCTTTGCTATGTCTCGGAGACTCACTGCTAAGTGGGATCACTTCGACGCTCACGGCAGGTTTCATTCTCATTCTCCAATCATCTTTGGTATCGCTGGTTTTGAGTGCAATCATTCAAACTTTACCGGCCATGACCACGACAACGAGGTCATCCACGATGTATTTTCAGTGAAATTAATCTATCAAATGTTGAAATTTCTCTCTGTTGCATGAGAGGTTGAAATTTTGTCAATGTGAAAATTTCCCATTTTTGAAAAAAATAATGATGGCTGTTGTATCGTTTGCAATTATTTTTTTATTTTGCACAAACGAAACATAATTATTTTTTCTTTTTACATTTATTAGTATATATATTTCAGAAGTTAGTTTTAATATAAAATTATAACGACACAGCATCTAGTTTTGAAAAGTTCTGATGATGAAACGAGATATCTCTGGTCAATCGGTCAAGGTTAGCACAAGGTGACCAGAAATATGTGGGGAATAACACGGGACAGGTAAATGGGTTTTTTTCAAAGATTCGTTTTGTCAAAATTTGATTTAGCAACATTCGCTTTTCGAACTTCCCACGCATGTGTTTGTCAAAATTTGATTTCACAATATTCCTATTTCCAACTTACCAACGAGCAACGCATGTGCAAATCTCTCACTACTTCCTGTTTGTAGAGTGTGTTGCCATTTTGTATTTTATTTTGTCTCAGTTCTTGGTCCCTTGACTACCTACAAGTCTGGTTTTTTTTATGCGTGTATGATTTGGGCACCTAATACTCTGCGCCAAATTTCAACTCCTGACTTCATACCTCTAAGCTGGTAAGACACCAGGCAGTACTATTTTATAAACAAGACATAGTCTTGTCAAAAACCACATATATAAGGAAAGGATATGTATTTATTTTCATTGTACATTTTTATCTATTTATTTAGTAATCTGTTAGGGTACCTATTAAGCATAAATTTATTTTTAACTGACATTGTCCTTTTAACCTGTCTTTTAAAGTTTTGATAATGCTGTAATAAAATTCTTCTTTACAAATAATGGTAAGTAAGAATTATAATTTATCCAGCCTTAATATTGACATTTCTTTTTATTACATTTCTTTCTAACTTTATTTTCTAAAGTATCTAGCTATGGGGTTAAATGAAAAAATTCTTTGTACTTCTTGTTAACTGGAACAAATTATTATTATTGCATGCCAAAGGAGTTCAGCTAATAGTTACAACAAAGTTGACAATTATTATTGTCAATCATCCACATTACATTTTTAAAATCTCACTGACCAATAAATATGTAAAGTTTTATTTAAAGTTATATACATATATATGGGGTGTTTCTGAAATAGTGGGGCGAACATTTGGGAGCTGATTCTTCATAAGAAAATTAAGAAAAAAAGGCTTATAAACGTGTGTTCAGAAATAGACATGTTTTTGTGAAATTGAACATTTTATGACAGTGTCAGGTGCAAAACATATTTTATTACATAACTCTCAATCAACATGTGCATGTTGTACTAAATCATACCTATCTCACAGATGGATAGACAGCAGGTTCAGTGGCATGGTCCCCAAATTCTCAGAACTGAATTCTTTTGGATTTTTATCTGTGGAGACACCTGAAGACACTGGTGTATGCAATTTCCATTGACTATGCAGACACACTGCTGCAATGAATTGTCAACACCTACATCACCATTCATAAGTGGCCTGGATCTTTTTGAACAATTGTAACAGTCCATGCTCTGATATCTCCACGCATGCAGAGTATTTTGAACATTTCTTATGAGGAGAGCTATGTAATTGAGAGAGTTATGTGAAAGAGTTTTCCTGACATTGTTGTAAGAGGTTTGATTATTTGAAAACCACCATTTCCAGGCATATGTTCTTATGCCTTTTTCTTATTTTCCTGTGAGAAATCATCTTCAAAATTTGTCCCATTATAAGTATATCAAACATCACAAAGTCATATATATATATATATATATAACAACATATAGCCTGATTATTTAAGGCAATCATTTGGTTAACTCCACTAATTTAATAATTAATACTAAGTATTTGCTACTAGAGGTAGACGTTAATAATTTAGTTAAGTTATAGCCTGATTATTTAAGGTGATAGTTTGGTTATGTTTGTCCCATTATTTTGAAAACATCCTGTATATTATACAACTATATGTATCTCTATTATCTTTAACAGTTTTTAGGTTTACTAATAATAAATTTTACAATTCGTCAGTAAATTTTAATTTTGTTACCTTGTCGTCAAATTTTTATGTATTTAGTAAATTCAGACAGACTACTTTGGCTACATTGATCTCCATATATATAATAAATTATCATACAATATAGAAAGGTACCCAAAAATTTCAATTTGGTAGCCAAATTTTGCATTAGTCATGGGTAAGCATGCCACAAATATTTTATATACTCAATATAAATGATAGAAATAGGCATATATATATAAAGTTGTGTGTCAAATATGTTTGCAGGCCAGATTTGGTCCTCGGGCTGTAGTTTAGGTACAACTGCTATGTAGAATGAAATAATAATTTATAACAGATGTTGATTTTTTTCACTCCCAAATGAAGCTTTTTGTATGAACAAAATCCTGGCATTAATATTTATTGTTAAGTACGATTTTCTAATATAAACGAATTATCATCAAAAAGATATGCAAAACTTTAGGTATGGTAAAATTATCCAACCAATGTATGATAAAAAAATCATGTTTTGTATATTTGATATATCCATTTATTTTATTCAGTATAATAAGATTTTGAAATTTCAGTCAAGATGATTATACTTTGTAAAAAGAAAATGCATTAAAAACTTAAATTGGAAGAGAGAATTTAGTATGAAAAAATGCAACCAAATATTTTGACTGGACACAAAAATTTATTACTAAATAACAATAACCATAGACAAAATTTATTTTGTTTATCTACATAAAGATGCCCTTAGAAACAGAATGCTACATTCAAATATAACTAGGAGCTTTACTTACCAGATGTAAACCATTGTGGAAGGGCCTGAGGATCAACCATGCATCCACTACAGCTAATCCAGATCCAAGAAAAGCTGCCATACATTGTTTCGTATACGTGCATTGAGGAACAAGAATCGTCCATCATGGTGGATGGCCACACTTCTCTAGGAAATTCTGCTTCATACCTATATTTATCAGAATCATTATTTTCTAATAATAAAATACTGTGACTTTCTATAGCTGAAATATTTTCTTCTAGAGATGTTTCAGTCTGAACTGAATCTTCTTTACTAGACATGTTCACATCAGATTGGTCCACTGTTTCAGAAAAATCTGTAAGAGAAGTTGAATTATTCTGAACTGTTTTAGGACTGAAAGATTTTAATGAATTTTTGTCTTCTATGCATTCTGTTAAAGATATTCCAGAATCTATTTTTTGTGAGTACTCTTCCTCGGATGCTGAGACAGCAGTTAAAAGTTTTGTACTTTGATTGGTAGAAACATTTGTTGAAGGAAGAGAAGTAGACAATGAAAATTTTGTAGCAGTTTTGTGTTTTGATAATTTTGGGGTTAATTCTGGTGTTGAAAATGATGATTCCTCACATTCAGAATTTCTTTTGCTTAAAATACTCTTTTGTGAAGAAGTACTAGTAAAACTATTATTCTTGGACAAAGTATTGGATAATGGTAAAAGAATGGGTTTCCATGTTTTTCCACTTAATTCTGATTGCGTTATGCCAGTCCGAAAATATATTATTTTATCATCTCGTCCTAAACCCCAAACCTAAATAAATAAAAAGTCAAAATTTAGAAAATTTTGAAAGAAAAAAATCATAAATTATAGTTATAAAAAAATTGATTGATGGCAATAAAGATTTTGAAAAGCAACAAACTTCAGTTTAAATGTTGAAAGTTTTTTTAAACGAATGTTGAAATGCCAAACAAAGCATCAAGATTAGTTGTGTTTTGTGTGTTTGATGTCAGTTGGAAGACGTATAAGCAAGATGAGTATTTTTGACACATGATTTATTTTAAAAAAGGCAAAAAACAGTGTAAAAAGTTGTGATTAAATCCCTTGCTGTCTGTCACTAAATTCTTTGGCACTTTTGCAAAACTATCTCATCTAAAACACTATTAGAATCCATTTATTTTGCCAATATTCAATCTGTACTTGATTATTGTCTACCAATATCAGCCTCTTCCCATTTAGAAAAAATTTTAAAAGAATTAGTTAAAACATTTCTTATTTTAAATAAATTCTGTAACCTTCCTTTTACCTCTAATGCTAATGTTGCTAGGTCCAGATTTGAAATTCACAGTTTTTCTGATCATGTCAAATACTTGGATCAATCACTTTTATATAAATATTTCCAAGGTTGTACCTTTGAATATGAGTAATGCGTAATGGAACTCTAACTTGTTTTTTTACTCCATCGTAAAGGCTGGCTATTTCTTTGAGATCTTTTTTCTATTGGTCTATTCAGAATACTGGCTTTGAACAATCTTGACCATTTACAAAAGTGTTTAAAATGTAACTTTATAATTTGTTATATTTATATACAGGATGTCCCATCAAGATTGCATATTCTCTGCAGACTGAGAATCCTCACTCGGAGTACATAAAAAAATGATCCAAGAACCATACCTCTACGACCCAAAGTTTTTGAGAAATAGACAAAAGAAAAAGTATGACATCACATCCAATGCACAGAAAATAATAATTATTTCACATACTTTTCATTTTTGCACATTTTAGTGATAAATTTAAAAGGCATGAGCATATTTTGAAATGTTATGTTCTTAACAAAGAACAAATGTTTTTATTCACTCTCTAGAAGTTTACAACTGTTATTGGCTGAAGCTGATCTAAAGAGGGTCAAAAATTTTTCCAAATTAAGAAGACTAACAGAATTTGGCTTCCTAACAAGTAGTTAAAAGAAACATGTATCGATACTTTTAAAATTTTAAATACAGTAAGTCTCTTTCAGCCTTTCTAAATGATATTGGGGTAGTAATTTTAAGGCATTCTGATGACATTACCTATTGTACAATCAAAACCACAACTGTACACATTTACGTATCTCTCTGAAACAAAACTGTGTGTCGAATTTTAAAGTAATGAACAATTTTACCTGGGTGAGAAATGTTTTGTCAATGAACTTAAATGACTAAAGTAAAAAAATTTTAGATAACAAATAGAAAAGAAAAAAAAGGATAAAAATGTATTAAATTATTTATTATTTGTTAAATCAACTTTACCTGATCATTAGGACCAACAGAAATGCTACTCATCTCTCCTACCATCTTTACCCATCCACTACCAATTGCATAATCATCATCTACTCCAGCTTGTTGACCCTTTATACCTTTACGAAACCATATCTAAAATTGTTGGAATAATAGAAAAAAACAATAAGTCAACAACACAAAAATTTTTTTTTAAGTTGATAGAGAAATACCATATTTTACGGACTATAAGACGCACTTTTTTCTTCGAAAAATTGCCTCCAAAATTCAGGAGCGTCTTATAGTCCGTAGCCTCCTATAGGTATTTTTTTTTTAAATTGCTTAAAAATTAAGGTGCGTCTTATAGTCCGTAAAATACGGTAAATGACAAGATAATATCAAATTTTTTAGCAAGCAAGTTTTTGTCATACATCTTAAACTTTTTTAATTCTACAATAATTTAAGAAACTGGAAATAAGCAGATTATATACAAATATCACAAAACCTGATATATTAGTAATGTGCCAAACAATTGCCTGATTAAATCAGGCTACTTCTCTGCTGTTATTTTAAATTAATTTCTAAATAATTTGTCACTAGAGGCAGGCATTAGGCACCATATCTTATTAAATTAATCATTTGCAAATAATTTAGAATATTCTGGAAGAAAAGAATCAGCACAGAGCAGGACTTTAACTCACAACTCTTGTTTACTGTGTGGCCACTATCCAAGCCTCCAGATCAATCTTCTCTTCTAGACATATATGACTATGATATAACCATCCCTGGTAACTTATAGTACTGACTGGAGATGCCTTCAGCAGCCAAGTGCTATAAATAGGAGATTATTGGACAAGGATGTTGAGGGTTCAAGTCTTACTCCAAACCAATTCTTTTCTTTCAGAATATTCTAAATTATTTATAAATTATTAAATTTAATAAGAGATGGTACCTAACACCTGCATTTAATAATCACTAGTATGTTTCAAAGTTAGTATGGTGCCCTGGTTTTGGTAAATTTCAATTTACATGTATAGATGAATGTTTATATGAAGAATAGTAAAAACAAATTGAAAATGTGTTATAAAACTGCTGTAAAAATAAAATGTTTGAGACTAAGATAATGTGTAAGTTACAATATTCAAACAAAATGTTGTTTGAATGTTACATTAAAATATGTTAACAATAGTAGCAAAATGTCTGCTGCTTTGTGCTCACATAACTGAAGTCTTAGTTGATCTTGAAGACTAAGAAATACTCAAGATTGACTAAGTTATAGTTATGGCCAGCATAAAGTCTTGGCATAATGTGTGTAAATTTTCTACATCAAAACAGAAATTTAGAAATATTGATAGAATAAGATTTTGGTGTGGTTTTTTTGTTTTATAATAATAATTTTAACATAGATTTTTCTGTACATTCAATACATTATATTCAAAGTGTAAACATTATGTAACTTTATGAGATTAAAATAATCTGTAACAATTTATTTAAAAATACAAACTGATTTATTACCAGTTTCATTACATACACTTTGAGATATATTGTATCAATTTTTCAAATTAGAAATAAAAGTAACCCATTGCAACAGGGCAGTATTTGGCGAGTGTGTAATTTACAGATTTATTTAAAAATAGGTTTAAAATGTTAAAAATCACTTTTCAATTAAAAGAAATTAAAAAATTACACACCTCACCACTTCTTGAAACTGCCCAGACAGTATTAGTGCCAACAGATATCTGTAATAAAGGATGCTTTTCATTTGGACAATCTACTTTTTTCCAAACATTACCTAAAATGAAAATTTAAATGAGTATAATTTTTACAGTTTTAAAATGTAAAAATACATGGAAGATACAAAGTGCCTTCACAAATCCATCATTCACTGGAGGCATTTTTGCATAGGTATATGCAGAAATGCAAGTGGGTTGAAATGTCCTCTGATGACTGCTATAATTAACAAAAACAAATAATTTTTGTTTTTGTTAATTAGATGAGAACTGTTAGTAGTTGGTGATTGTGAATGATGGATTTGTGAAGACATTTTGTATCTTCATGTATTTATAAAAAGACAATTATTGTACAAACAAATTATATAAATTTTTTTGCCTCAAATCAATGGAAATTTAAATTCTTAATAAAAATTGAAACATCAACACTTTGGAAAGATGAGAAAGTATTAACTGATTAATTTATAGTTTTATTTTCTAATCTTAACTACACTAATGAGCTATTATTAGGGATTTTACATTACTGAGAATGCTTGTAACTCTAGTTAAAATATATGTTAAATGTTCAAAACGTTAATGAAATTTAGAGAGATCCATATCATCTCAATGTTTGTTTTGGAGCCAATATGAAGTACTATAGTTTTAAATTAAATTAAACAAATGCATGTGAGATCATTTTATTAAAAGTTTTACATCATTTATTGTCAAAAATCAAAGAAATTTGATAATTTGTCTAAAAATATTAAATGGCTTATTAATATCGTCCTGCTGGATAGTATGTACATAATATTCATTTTAATGTAAATTATTGATTTTGTGACAATGTTAAGATGATAATTTATCCATTGAAAAAAAAGATCTAGTTAGATTTTCATAAAATTTGGTATAAAGATTGCTAAATAAAAATGAAACGAGTGAATCTAGAAAATAAATGTGTCATAAATTCTAAATTTGTAATGAATTTGTTATAAAAGTAAAAAATTTAACTTTTTACTGTTATATTTTATCAAAATCTAAACCCAAATTCATTCTACTCTAAACTAACAATTGTTAGTTTGATCATTTAAATATGGTATCTGTCATCCATTAATGATTTAGGATTAAAATGGAATTCATTACTCATCAGAATCAAATTTCTGTAATGCTCATTTAGGATACATTTATAATTTTCATTTTTTCAAATTCAACTAAAATATTATCTAATTTGCCCAGACTGCACATTTAGAGTATAAAAATCTCTCAAATTTATTTTTTTAAATGCAGATATATGAGCTGCCTGAATAATTAAATAGAGAATGTGCAATTTTCAAAATATTAGAATTTTAAAACATTTTATACCTATTATATTTTCTCTGTTGACTCCTGTTCTAACCAATGCATTACCATCCCAAGTTACTGCCCACACTAATCCTGTGGGGCTGACAGAAATTTGATTAACTTCACAACCAGAAGGAGTTGGAATGTGAATCCATTTTGCACCTTCAGGACAAATGGTTGAAACTCCACACCTAAACATAATCTAAAAATATAAAGATTTCAACAAAATTGAATTTTTAAGTTAAATATTTTATAAACTGAATCACATTTAGCACATAGATTAAAAAATCTGAAAACATTATTTTCTAAGGTAAAATTTCACTTTTCCAAACTTTCTAGAACACACTTAGAAGATATCAAATTTATAGAATATAGTTAAGATCATATATATATAACTCAAATGTTACACCAACAAATAACATAGCTTCAATTAACAGAAAAATGTTTGAACGTGACTAAAATGTCTTCATATCTGTTTCTTCCGAGTATTTTTAATGACAAATAACATGCTTCTCCTTATTCTACTTAGATATGATCATTCAAAACTGTTTTTTTTTTTTTTTTTTATCTTCAGCTATTGAATAAGGTCAGAACACATTTCAATGTTTACCTTACAATCAAAAATGTTTTTAAGAAAGTCTAGGTTAGTTTTTGCTTTGACGACAATAATATTACTAATATAAAAGCCGACATCTGTGCATGCATGTGCATGTGCAAATTCCTTATAACTCCTGTAATTTTTGTCCAATTCCAAAGAAATTGGTTATATTCATTTTATGTTCTGATGGAAAGTATATGCTACACTTACTTTGTGAAAATATTAGCTATAGAATAAACATTTTATTGATTTGGGATCAGTGATCGCACTTACGTTGCAGTGATGTCAGTGACCATGTGATGTTTATGCTCAATGAGCAAATTTCCCTTAAGTTGCATTTTAAAATATTTTGGCAAATGGTGTATTTTAAGCATACTTTGCTAAAGTTTAAACTTTAAGAAAAAGATAGTCTCATTGTGTCACTTCTATAACAAATTTTTTAAAAATCTTTCCATACTGACCACGTGACATTCTATTATCTAATCGAAAGTAACAACCTAATGAGCCCATTATTTAGAAAGTGTTATCACTCATCTAACTAAAATACATACAATTTATGTTTTATCAATGTGGAATTATGAAATGGCTGTATCAAGGGCTGCGGAAACATGACGACATCATCAATCATCATAACGATATTAAGGTCTCTATTACTAAAGGAAGACAGCAAGGAAATCTTTTAAAAGACAACAGAGTCTAATTTATTGAATCTTTTTCATATATACAGGACTGAGAATAAAAAATACAAATCTAGCTGATGGAAATTTTTTGATCAAGTTACTTAGGGTACGTTCGTTGAGTTAAACGAGAATGACGTCATCGTTATTCTTGTTTCGTTAGACTTTTCGAACGATTCGTTATAACTAAATGGCTGTTTCTAAAATCAAAGATATGAATGTTGCTAGTGCAGCCTTATCCAAAATATTTTTCTTAGGTTGCTTCGGATGGACAGCTATTTCAATCATTTCACCTTTTAATTCACAATTTAAACACTTGAGTAGATCTAGAAACATCGATATCGTCGGGCGCCATTTTCTTAACGAAGTAAACTAACTCTTTCCATCGTGAGCTTCGTTAGAGTTTCGTTCGATACGTCATCACCGTGGAGCATGCGCACTGAGCGAGACTACTACTTATCGAACGATTTGTTACTAACACGTTTAACTCGTTTGACTTAACGAATGTACCCTTAATGTAATTACCATTTATTTTAACAATAACAACTAATTAGAATTTAAAAAATCTTAGTACAAGTGCACTGCCAGATTAACTATTTTTCTGGACAAACCTTGGTCATGTATAATAAAAATTCATCTAAAGTATACCATTGATTGCTAGAAACTTAAGTAAATATTAAATGTAAATTACGTTTGATTCCAAAAATTTTGATATTCTTAGTTTATTTTGCTTGAATTTAACCCTAGCTATGGCTCCTAAGAGAGATGAGTGTCAGTAATGGCAGGGATGGGCAACCTTTATCTATGTAAGGGCTGCATTTCAAAACTTTTAAACTGGCACAGGCTGCATACAAAAGAAAAGAGAGGGGAATGTTGGTAAATCACAATTATTTATTCATATATAGAATAGGCATACTTAATTTAACTTCTGGAACTGATTTAAATGTAATATATAGGAAATATTTGGTTAAATATTAGTCACTGCTAGTTTAAATTAGTTTGATGTATCTGTTAGCTGGTTTCTTGTTTTAATTTTTACTAAATTCTTTGCAGAAAACTATTCACATACATAAGTTGTAGAAAATAACATTTGAATTTTTGCTACATACTTCTTTAAGCTGGAAAATTGATATATATATTCATATTTTATGCGATGCGGGCCATAGAAAATATTACTGCTGGCCGCATGCAGTCCAAGGGCCACAGGTTGTCCATCCCTGAGTAATGGTATCACCATCAACAAGTGTAGTGTAAATAAGCACGCCATTGACAACTGTCCAGTAAACTAGTCTAGTGGCCACAGAATTTCAAGTTCCTTCTCATAATTTTCTCTGGATTAAAGGTGCCAGACCATCAGTTATCAGAAATCTGATGGTGTATCTGTATAATATATTGGTATTATTTTTATAAATAGTTATAAATGTTATTTTTCATTTATTGTCATCGGTGATTTTATGCTTTATAAACAGTGGAAAAATCTAATATCCATTATATTTGCAGTCAGTTATAAAAAGTTGATTGATTGATGCATAAATATCAAATCCATATCTACAGGAGAATGAGCAGTCATTTATAGACATAAGCAATATTATGCTAATATTCCTAACTTCCTATAAACTTCCGACTTTAATTCAATTGTCTTGAAATAAAAATATATTTTGTTATATATTTATGTCATGTAAAGAGTATAATGATAATTTAACAATTTTAAAATCAATTAATCCAAATTTTTTTCATATGAATTTAAACAGCATTACCTTCTTGAATATTAAAATAAGTTTACGATAGCTTAATGTATAAATATATAAAAATAAAAATTTTAATTTCTGAAAAATAATTGTTACTAAAAGTTCTTCAATATTTTTAAAAATTTCATATTTTATTTTAAATTCTATCTTTAAAACTAATAAATACTTTACAAGCTAATGAGGAAATAATAGTAATATCAATACTTTATATAAAATAATAGACATGACTTTTAGAAATTTTTATAAAAACATTTAAATTAGAATCTTACATAATTCAAATAATAACGCATTATACATTTTAACTACTAGTACTTGTAATTTCCATACACACAATTTAGTTTAGGATTGGAAAACTAAATTTACTCCATAGTTTTTTTGTTAAATGATATATTTTCAAATTTTGAAATTCATTATTAATTCAGTTTTATATAAATTTTTAATGTGTTTCTGAATTACTTAGAAACTATAATATACCATAAATATGTTGGGGTATCTCTATTAATTAAATTAATTTTAATTCTTCATCAGGTCAAGTACTGGAGAACTTTAACATCCATTTCATATATAGACTTGAAATTTTGAATGACAAAAGAAATGTTATTAAGTAGGCAACCTGTGTTAACATTTCTGTAAGATGTTGCAATTTATTGAGTCATTTCTGAATAGAGTACAAATTATACTGCTGTGAGATATTGCTTGTTTTAATATTCAGTATTAACTTATACCTAATTTAGGTTCGCCAATATGTTTTTATGGTTTATATTTCATTACTATTTTTTCAATTTTTTAGATAAGTACAAAAATAAAGTATAGTATTTTAACAGCAATGGATAAAATTAGTTTATCTTTGTTTTCTAGTTTCCTCACAAATAAAAATCTTCATCGTAAGTAAATAAAGTAACTTGCAAAAATGATTTATCACTAATATATCAACTTACTCTTCCCATGACTGTAACAGACCATACAGCAAAATTTGCTGTATTTCCACCAGGAATATCATTTCCTCCTACAGCAACATCAAGAAAAGGTTCGGTAACTGGATCAGAATAAATACTTGGTACCTGAACAAAAATATTTAAATATTTATGTAAAAATTGTCTTTGTAACTTAATGTGTCCAAAACTGAAAAAAATATTGTTAAAATAATTTTGTTAATTTATATCATGTAGTTGATTGAAATAAATAAATGAACAGATCTTAAAATATTAAGAACAATTTTTATTTTTACTCAATTAGTACAACATTTTTTATTGTTTTCCATTTTTGTTATGCTCTATATTAGTGGTGCACAAGCCATGGGTTGGTACCCATAGTACTAAGACAGACAGAAGAAGACTTACGGCTTACGATTTCCAATACAGATCCGAACATAAAAGTAATCACGAGTTCTTTGCAAGTGCATACTTCACATTGAAATTATGATGTAAGGATTTTTAAAAGTATTTTTCATTAAATAAATATTTATATCCATATGCATAAATAAAACAATTGTTTCATAAAATTATGTGTTTTATTCAAACCTCTAATAAGGCAGAAACATAAGCACAAATCCAAGCAAGAATTTCACTTTAACTATATTGACAATTAAAAAAACATCTACTGTCTATCCAGAGGTTGCAAAAAATTTTACACAAAATGGGAGGTTGGAAATGAAAATAGTTTGCACACAACTGCGCTATATTAACATAAATCTGTGTAGTAATGACTATTATTATTTCATACTGTTAGTTTAAATTTTGTTTCTCTCTCTTTCATTATCAAAGTGTGTTATTTAGATATCATAAAAATAGTACTTTAAACCTTACTCCTAAAATACTACAAAGAATTCAGCAAATCATTTTAAAAATTTGCTGGTTTATATAGCAGTGTTGTTTTAATAAAGACTTTTCTATTCTCACATTTACTGAAAGTTAAAATATTGAATGTTTTCTCCATGGAAACAATCTGTAATGGTTATAGTTATTCAACATATGTATTTATGTAAATTACTCTGGCAAATCAATATGTGTTGTATATTAGTCTTTATTTCAATTCTGTAAATAATAATGTTAAAAATAAATAAATGTTCATTTAAACATTTTTAAAAGGAAGGAACAAACAAAATTCACACTTTATAATGCTGAATTTGACTAGCAAAGTAAGCTTTTAAGTATGCATCATATATCTGATAATTGGCATCAATTATTTTAAAAACTTGAATGTTATAATCAAATAATATGGCAATTGATCCTAAAACTGTCATATAGATTATATAAAATCGTGAACTGCATATTATAAAGATATTTTTTAAAACTATATTCACTACAGAACAGTGTAAAAACTTCTGAATATATGTAAGTTGGCTCTAACTACTCTGCAGGGTTAGAAATTAAGAATTGCTAGTTGTCCAGAGGATAATCAGCTCTAGACTTTTCTGTACTGAAACCAGTTGTCTGAACTGCAAAGTGAACATTTTCTTACAATTTTTTGAAGTTCCGCTGGATGTTAAAATTCTTTTTAAAAAATTAAGACACAGTCGTTCCAGAAAAAATTCTTCTAGATGATCACCATTTTTTATTCTTGTTCTAGAACAAACTTCTTAGATGACCAGACCTTCCTTTTTAGGCTTACAAACTATTTCTATTTTCTTACAAACTACCATGCTTACATAAAATGGTAACCTAAAAGTTATTTGTTTATTTTATGTTATTGTTGGGAGCTACCATACACCTTGCATTAAAAATGAAGCCACTATGCAGGACTATATTTTTAACACAAAATGGGCAATGGTTCCCCAACAATTTCCTTGATCTCTTACAGACCCATGTTATCTGGTTTACAAAAACTGAACAATGCATAAGATCATATAAGATTTTTTACTATATACTCTCATCTTTGCTCCACAATTATTTGGATTTGACAAGGTCCACAAACCAGGTACACAATTAAGGACAGTATGTGCATTATTATTATGTGCAAACATGCATGTCACACATATGCATACATGGTGAGAAGTGTGTATATAATATAGCAGTAAAAATAAGTTATTTACATTGTTAAAAGTAAAAATTTTACTAGTGTAGTTAATTAATCAGTTTTACTGACAAAGAAATATTGTAAAAGTTTTTTCTATTTTTATTTTGGTAATTATTGCTTTAGTGATATTCATATTATTAAAGATATAAATATTACAGATTACAATTTCATTGTTAGAAGCAAAATTTATAATAAAAAAATTATAATTAAAAATAAACTATTTAACAAGTATTTTAATCTTACTAAAGTCCAGTTGTCCATTGCAATAAATTTTCGGTATCGGACCCATTTTCTTCGCCTGACCATAGAATTCCACTTCTTTGATGGACCATAATGTAAAGGAAAATCAACCGAATATGTCCATCCCTATAAATTATTTTTAATATTTATTAAAACTTTATAAATAAACATTACTTTATATTTACCAAATTAAGTTTTTTTTTTCAAAATTGCACAATAAATTGAATACTCTAAATGATTTTACTGTTTTCTATAACATTCTAGTTTTTACATCCTAGAACTGAAAAACATTTATTCTGATAAACAATGAAATGTGACAAAACAATTAAATAAAAACAAATAACTTTCACTAAATGTTATTTATAAACGAAACAAGAAACAATAAAAAGTTTATTTTGTATATGTGAAATTAAATTATTCTAGTAAAATAATAATTCTACTGGAATAATTCAATTTCACAATTTTTAAAAGTAACAGTAATATCTTAAGCTACATCAGGTTGTAAAGATAAAATTCAGACATTTTGAAAAAACTATAATCATTATTGAATAAATTGTCTATACATTTTTGCTTACTGGTAGGTAATCACCATCAATATCAATCACCACCTTCACTGCAAAAAACTTTCAATCTCATGAACACAGAATGACTTTGTGCTGACTGACTATATGTTTCATGTCCTGCAGAACCGTATTGAAGTTTTTTTTTGAAGAAAGTCTGGTTTATATGGAATTTTAATTGAACTGTATATTGGCAATATGGTTCTGCAGGGCGTGAAATAGATATAGTAAAACTTCTCTAATTTGAAGCTCCAAGGGCAGAAAAAACTTAAAGTTACAGACAATTCGAGTTAGAAAACAATAGAGTAAAAAATACTGATTCTGAATAGATTTGCAATTTACCTCTCTTGCATTATTAGATAAAGAATCTTAAAAACAAACAACAAAAATACTATCAAACAGCTTGTGTAATGCCTTTCGGCAAAATGTTCAATGTAACTAATGGAATCAAACAGTTTTGCAAGTACAAAACAAGAGGACCTCTCACTTTGGACTGGAATATTAAGGTTATATTTTTAAACAAATAAATAAAATTGCTTCTATCTGTTATACATGGAACCATCACTGCAGAGCATAATAAACAGTATCCCAAGAACAATTTCAAAACATGTTAGAGAAATGAAGGTCAATTGACAACTGACATATGAATACAAGGTCTTTGTTAGAATTAATCAGATACTTTTAAAAACCAAAAACTTTCAAGAATTAAACACATTTCCAAGAGTAGAGTTCTTAAGAGCAAGTAATTTGTTAAAACAATGAGAATAATGTAACACATGCTGCCAATTTGTCTTGTACAATTAGTTTGTATACTCATACTTGACTTCAGTACTTTATACTTTAGGTATAATTTATTAAGATTTAATGTGCAGGTTTTATTGATTTACTCTTCAAATTAAAAGAATTTTCGGTTAATGTTACCTATGGTAGCGAACATGGCGGCTCGTCTCTGAAACAGTGGGAATGCACGTTCTAAACTAACCTAACCCATTCTAATAAATTACCATAATTATTGCCAACCACATTATTAGAATAGGTTAGAACATGCGTCCCCACCGTTTCAGAGACGAGCCACCATGTTTGCTACCATAGATAACATTAACCGAATTTTCTTTAACATAAATTAACAATATTCACTATCACTATTATCTAATTAAAATTTAATAAAGTTTAAATCAAAAGCAATTTTTTAATATAAAGTTGTTTTTACTTCTATTCCAAGTGGTTGTCCATCTAAACTATCTTCAATATACCAGTCCTCTTCCCACTGCCAACTAGGTGACGGTAACTGAAAATTTTCTTTCGGCAGTTCGGTAAGACCATCTTCACTACTGAAGTGAGGTCTGTCAGTAGGAAGAAGCTTACTAGTAAATCCACTGTATGGATTCCACCTCTGAAAACAATAATAATATTAATTAATATCATAGTTATATTTTAATAATTGGCTATCATTCATTAAATACTGACTTAAAAATTATGTTTTCTTCATATAAATAAAAATTTTAGAAAACTATTTTTTTGTTTTTTAGAGTTAAAAATGTACATATTTATAATTTTAAAATTTACTTATTATTATTTAATCCATTTTTATTAGACTCTTACAAAAGGAATATCTGGCCTATATTATTATTATAACCATCATATAAATATAACAAATACAGGTATATCCTAAACAATAAAATTATAATGAAAGAAAGAAAATATTGTAATTGTAATATGTGAACTAAATTTTTAAACAAACCAAAAATGATAAAAGCAAATTGTTTTAAAAGTATCAACAACATATATTAAACTATTTAGAATAAAAATTTGATTAATGAAAAACAAAAACTAAATCTTGAAAATAAAAACATCTTTGCTTAAATAAATTACCTACAAACTATTCAAATACGGTTAAAATAATTTCTAAATTATAATTATAATGTAAAAAATTTTAAAATTTTTACATATTAAGGATTACAGCATCCGAACTGATATTCTACAATAAGCTGTTTAAAAGAATTTATTTTAATAATTTGTTTCGTATTTTTGATGTATCAACAATAGCGATACTTTCAGAATAAAATAAATTATTTTGAAATTTGTTTATTAAGATATATACATATATACAATTCAAAAATATAAATATATTTTTGTACTTATGCTTCTTTTTTGTAATCATTTTAAGAATTTCAGATAAATATTCAAGAATTTATGGAATACTTCATAAGGTATAGATTTATATTAAGTTGAATTACTATAATAGTAAAAATGTGGTAAATTTTTTAATTTATTAATCATTATACTAAATAAATATCATAAATTTTAAATGTTTAACAATATAAATATTTGATCATAAAATAACTTGCTATAAACACGAATAAAGTTTTAATGACAAATTGTCTGTAATATAAAAACCTGGTCAAAGTCACAATGAACTTGACTAAAAGATCCTCTTAGTGTCACAAGGTGGAAAAAATAAAGAGAAAACTATTCCACAATTTTACCCTATATACTAATAATTCAATAGAACTAGATAATGTTACTATTTCATATCAATTTTCATACAACAGCTGTTATTACTGTAGATTTGGAATAGATTAAAGTGCAACATCTGACTAAACAACGAAATAAAGTGCATTTTAAACCATGTTGGATACAATGCTTATGTCAATATTATACACTTTTGAATAGATCTGAAGCCAAGAAAAGTTTGCAAAATCAATCAAGAAAAATGAAAAACATGCCTTCCTCTATGTTTCCACTGCCTACAATTGGATAACAGTCCAATACCATACATTGATCTTGGTGTAACATTCTTCTGGTTGTGGAAATAAAAAAAGTCTACAAACTTAAAAACAAAAATTAAACTGTCACAAAACATTTTCAAAACCAATTTTCTCTTTTCAACATCAAACTGTTAGATCTGAAAAGAAAAGTCTATATCAGCTGGCCAATGCTCAGTCTCTAACTGAAAGTCAAGGCTTATGGAATGCGAAACAAAATAAGCTTGTGTAAAGCAGCTAGAATTCTTCATAATTCCAATATCATTCTATATTGCCTCGTTTCAACAAAAAGTGTGTCTAACAGTCGAGGAAGGTCTAAAATTAAGAAACGTTGCAAAAAGTTCACTGAGTTCAGCGTTATATCCACATTTGCTTGTCACAAGTACTTTCGACGAACCTTACTGTCGTCGTCATCAGGCAAGTGCATAAATTTGCCAAAAAAACTTTAAATGGAACTAATCCAATGTAGAATAGAATGCATAAAGCTTTGCCAAAGCCGTTAAGAATGCAAAAACAAAAACTCAAAACGTTCGAAAGCCGATCGAGCCTCTGGCTCCGTGACTAGTGAGGCTGCGCATGCGCAGACCCGAGCTCACGCTATATGTATGTTAGACAACGCTAAAACATGCTCAAACGCTTGTACAGCATGACCCAAACATTGGGCAGATCAAGAGTGAGAGGGTTGTATGTGTCCAGAGTGGTGGTAAGGAGGGATTCCCAGATGAAAACAATTTTTCTATCTTTGCAGCTCTTGAGCATACACGCTTGAGACCATAGCGAATTGTAACCCTGTTCGAGTACCTTTCTTGTAAGCTCTTTGGTGTGCCTACCCCTTGCCACATCATCTTGGTGCTCGGCAAGGCAGCTGGCAAGCATTCTGGTGGTGGCCCCGATATAACGTATGCTTACTCCCGTTGCGAGATTTTCCAGCGGAACAGCATAGACCCCCGACTTCTCGAGCATGGAGAACTTGTCTCTATCGTTGCAAAGAAGCTTGCGTAAGCTCGGAAGTGGAGCTAATGGTAGTACTAGGTTGCGCTTCCTAAATATTCTGCAGATACGTATTGAAAGGGGTCCAAGGTATGGCAACGATGTTTGAACTACCGAAAACGCCCTCTTGTTGCTTAGCATGGTGCTTGGAAACAACGAGCATACGTATAGCATGAGCTCGGGTCTGCGCATGTGCAGCCTCGCTAGTCGCAGAGCCAGAGGCTCGATCGGCTTTCGAACGTTTTGAATTTTTGTTTTTGCATTCTTAATGGCTTTGGCAAAGCTTTATGCGTTTTATTCTACATTGGATTAGTTCCATTTAAAGTTTTTTTGGCAAATTTATGCACTTGCCTGATGACGACGACAGTAAGGTTCGTCGAAACTACTTGCGACAAGCAAATGTGGATATAACGCTGAACTCAGTAAACTTTTTGCAACGTTTATACAGTATTTGGTGTGAAAATTATCGTAGCGAAATCTAAAATTAAGTTTGTTTCATTTGCTTATTGTTTAGATCAAAACAAATTAAATATTTTAAAAAATTCAAAATTCATTAATAATAATTTTTGTTTCAATGTGTTTTTTTAAATTAATGTTTTCATAATTTTTGCACAAACATTTTTCTCTAGTTTTATTGAATTAAGAAAGATTTAATTTAAGAGATTAAAAAAAAAAAAAAAAAAGCAAGAGACAAAAATTCAAAAGTGCCTATTTATAATTAATTATTTTTAATGTGTGTACATCTTTTACTCTGTCTTAAATTTGTTTTTTTCATAAATCTTACAATCATTTTTCATTAAGAATTTCTAGAGTAAACTAGTTCTTTTTTAATTTTATGACTATTTTTTTATGCAGTTAATAATAAATAATAAATTCTAGTTAATTTAAAAAATAAAATTCCTTTTTTATCCCTACAACATGGAGAGATCACAAATCATCCAGTTAATCCTAGCTTTATCCAATTCACAAGTTTTAACATACTGCATATATGGTAAAGTTGAGAAGTTCCAGAACATCTTGAAACATTCTACAAATTAATTTTGCATTGATACTAGAAGTACTCCTTGCTGGTGTTCAGATATTTATCTCACTAAGATACCACACATCTTATATTTTTCTTGTAGAATTTGCATGGCTGCTGTTGAACCACTGCATCACTGCCTCCTTAACCATGTCATCTGATGCAAATTCCTGTCCCTTCAATGTTTTTTTTAATTGGGTCAAACACACAATAATTACATAACAGGTTAGGACTATAAGCAGGATAGAACATTTTCCATTTATACTTCACCAATAGATCTTTCAAAGACCATGCCACATAGGTCATGCATTATAATGTAGGAACACCACTCCATCAGTGAGGAGGCTTGGATGTTTTGATTTTATGCTCTATGTAAGACTTGGAGGCTCTTGCAGTAATTTATCAAATTGATAGTAAATCCTTCTAAAAAAATTTAATTAAAAGTGGTCCCCAGTTGTCAGAAAAGAACATTAACATAATCTTTTCTTTTCTTGAAAGGCTTTTGGATCTTTTCTTTGGCCAATAATGGATTTTCAGCTTGGGTTTTGGTTCATAAAGGAAGCAACAAGATTCATTACCTCATCACCTATGTCAATATTGTACAAGAACTGCTCACCTGCATGATAACAGAGTATATTTAACAAAACATGCATTGTTTGCATGTTTCGTTAAATAAGAATACAAGATGTTCTGGAACTTTTTGACTACATAATATCTAAAATATATTTATAAACAAAGTAAAAATGGCTTGTTTTCTTATAATATAATAAGCATACATCAATCACTTAAATTAGATACTAATTGTTGTAGGTTACCTAAATTAATTGATACATACTGGCAAAATTCATTTGTTTGGTTAACAAAAGAATAACAAAACATATTGAAAGGAATTCAAAATTTGTTTTAGTTATTCAGGGTCTAGTAGGAAAACAAATGATCATAAATAAATAGTTATTAACTTTTGAATATTTATTAACAAAGTTTCATGTACAAGATTTCAAACAAGATAGTTTGCCATTTGTGTTTTAATGATGACATCACTCAAGTAATCTTTGCTGATGCACAGACACTTTTTGCATCTTTAAAGTATGTCATGCATAGAGCAATGCAACATATTCTCAGGTATGTTATTAATTGCATGAAAAATTTTTGCCGTAAGAGTTTCAATATTTTGTTAACAATCTGCACATACCACACACTTTGTTCACAAAATATTGAAATTCTTAAGGCAAAAATTCCTTGTGTAATTAATAACATACCCGAGAATATGTTGGGCCATTGTATGCATGAAATACTTCGAAGATTTGAAGAGTGTCTATGCATGAACAATGGTTGCTTGAGTGATGTCATCAAAACAAAGAGCAAACTAGATTGCTTGCACAAGAAAAATTTCTTAATAAATATTCAAAAATTAATAGCAATCTATCTATAATCACCTAATTTACAGCGAGATCATGCATTTTTAAACTACTATGCTACATTCTAAAAATGAAAGATTATTCTAAAATATATAAAGCAGTAAAAATATTTCATTATATATGAAAAGACAATGATATATATTGTAGGCATGTTATGATTTCACTGAAAAAAATTAAATTAAAAACAGTAAGAGAGACATTAAAGCATGAAAACTTTCTTAAAAATTTCATATATATATATATTGAAAATACACTAAACGTCTTTAAAAAATATTTATAAAATGTAATAACACTAACTTCATTTTCAAAGGTAACTTCTTTGAAGCGAATTGGAATATCTTGTAACGGAATATGTACATAAACCATGTGATCTCCTCCAATTGCCCAAGTACAGAATGACACTGCCGACACTCTCTTGAATTCTAGACCTCCATATCTTAGTTCTTTCCAAAACTGTTCTTTGGTAGAGAGAGTGAACACTCTGCCAAGACTGTTTACGGCCCATATCTCTGTTGTAGGCATATACAATACAATCACAAATTATCTGCAAAATGACAAATATTTACATTAGACTTTTACTATTTGTAAAATAAATAATTGATGATAAAGAATATTTCAATAAATATCATAAAATTTTTAATTTAAATCACATATATTTTAGTTTATAAGTACCAAAATTTTATCAAAAAATTATTTTTAATAAAAAAAAACTAACTCTTCCAACTTTATTTTAGATAATTAATGACATAAACAAAGTATTTAGCAGAAAGCATTCACCATCTTTTTAAAATATTTGCTGTTTAATTTTACTCAGCATATTTTAAAAAATTGTTTAATAAAATGACAAGTCTAAACTGTCATGCCAATATTTATATTAATAGCAAGGTTGTGGCCAATGTTTTTAACGCAAAAACGTGAATGTCGGACATTCAGTGCTGCAATCCTGTCAGCCTAGAAGTTTGGCAATGGCGTTTGGAACGTCAAGCATGATTCCACTGACTTTCCAAATGCCATTGTCAAACTTCTAGGCTTACAGGAAAGTGGTGCCGAACGTCCGACGTACACGTTTTTGCATTTAAAACTTCAGCCTCAACCTGGCTAATGTTATAATAAAGATTAAAAATAATATACAGGCATCTTATTGTAAAAATTTGAATGTGTCTCAAAAAATTAAATTTTATCTATTCTCAGTAAATTCTAATCCATACTTGAAGTCTATCTAAGATGTGAGAAATTCCTGTTTTATATATTCTTAATATTGAATGTCTAAGACTCCTCAAACTGTCAAAGAACAATTATATTCAGCCACTGAAGATGTATTTTCAGGTCTCATAGTTAAAGTTCTGCAGCCAAAAATACTTATTACTCAAGAAATAATTTTACTGGACTTATAAAATGAGTAGGCCTATTTAATTTCAAACAGCCCAGTTAAAGATTTCAACACCACTAGCTGTTATTAATAATATATTTTCAAATTCTGTTTATCAATTATAGAATATAATGCAATTAAATAATACTGTATAAGTACTGCATGATAATCTCTACAGATATCAAAAACTGATAAACATCATGCTGAAAATTTATGTTAGAATCAGAGCAGTTATATTAATGATTTGCGAATTTAAAGTATTTTATTATCTTTTATAATAGATTTGAATGCTGAAGTTAATTTACAAATCATTTTGAGGTCCACAGAGTTGGAAAGAATGAAGAATTTCAAATATCTTGGAAGCTGGATTACAGAAGATAATAGGCATAGACTAGAAATTAAAAGTTCAATATGCAACGCAAAATCAGCTTTCTTCCAGGTTACTCACACGTTAACAGAAGCCTATCAAACTAAAAATTCTTAAGATAAACTGTATGGAGCATGTAAGTCTTGGTCTGTCATAAAGAAAATGGAAAACAAAATAAACTCATTAGAAATGCGATGCCTAAGAAAGATGGGCAAGATTACCCGAACAAAGAAGAACCATAAATGAAGACGTACTTAAAAAATTTAATGTAGGAAAACAATTAATGACCACCATTAAATAAAGAAAATCTGCATTTGCTGGATATTTGGCCAGGATATCTTCAGGACAATTAATGAAGAATGATAGAGGAAATAGCACCAAGAGGAAGACCCAGGAAGTTATGGAGGGATAACATCAAGGACTGGATGGGAACTGATCTGAGAAAAGCTCAACAGGGAAAGATGGAGAGAAATGGTTCGTCAGCTGCAACTTCTAAGAGGATGCCACAAGAATAGAAGAGAATAGAATACAATAGATTTGAATTAAATTTTGATATGTTTGAAAAAAGAATTGCCTGAAATAGATTCAAACACACAAGTTTTATCTAAGAATATATCATTAATTAATGAAATCAATATACCATAATTTCAGCCTGACAATTGTTGACATATAGCTTGATAATTTTACATAATGCAGTAGTTTTTGTCCAACATTTTTAAACAACAAAAATTAAAATGAAAATTTCTAATATTTGTTTCTTTAATAACTCTTACTTCTTAATATGCTGCATATATTATGTCAAAAAAATTGAAAAATTCTAATACAAAATAATAAATCAAAAGCAAGTTATCTCAATTATAAAAATATTTATACAAAGGTTAAACAGAAAATAACTAATTTTAACTTGTTCAAATGTTTTGAAATATGAATCAAAACTTTTATGAATAAAAACATAATCCATATAAAAAAAACTGTTGTATGAAAATAGTTGAATGCAAAATAAATAAATAAATATTTGGTTTCAAATAAAAGTTAATATTTTTTAGTTATATATATACAATATTATTATTATTATTTGATTCCATGACAACGTATCAGACCTTGTTAAGCATGAATTGTTTTCTATTAATATTTTTACAGATATTTTTATTAATGAAAAAGAAAATTGTTCGACTTAAATTGGTACTGGGGTTGGTCGGATAACCGAAAAGTATGAAAAAATACATTATTAGTATAGTGTATTAGGCCTGGTTTAAATACGAGCCTCCCTTTCATGGTCGAGCCAGTGCTGCCAGCTAAAACATACAAAAATTTAACAAAAATAATATTAAAGTAGCCAAGACATAACCAAATATTGTAGCGCTACATCATTAGTGGACATTTGAATTTGCCGACTAGAACGTGGTCGGTTAAACGATAAGTCGGTTAATCGGGGTCGGATAATCGATGCTCTACTGTATTTTTATTAATGAAAAAGAAAATTGTTTCTTCTTAAATAACTTTTACTACTGATGGTGCACAAACAGTTTATTACTGGACTACGATGACTATTCACTTAAAATTTCGCAATTTTATATATTACGTTAATAAAATGATGTAAACGCATCTTTTAAGTCTTTTAAAAACATGCTTTCACTTTCATTTTTCTTTATTGTTTAAACACTTAATGCTAGGGGTGGACTGGCAATTGGAATCAGCTTGAAAATAACTGACAAACCCATTTCTTTCAAAATTATTAGAACCAAATTTTGTTGGTTTTTTCAAATTTTTCTTACTTATTCAGTCTAAAAATTAAAATAAATAAATAAATAAAAAAATGCATTTGAACGCCATTCTTTATTTTATAATAATTTTACTTCACTTTCACAAAAATACCGGTCCATGAGGGATTGGAATGAAAAAATAGGTCCATGACAAAGTTTAAGAAGCACTGTTCTAGGATACTCTCTCTCAATCTTTTCTCACCTTTGACCTCTTCTGAGCTTAAAATTTTTCTGCAGTTCCCCCATAATAATATCTCATTTTGATAGATTTTGTTTTGCAGATGAAATTAACAATTACATAACTTTCAACCTTCAAATTCAAAACATGTGTACTGTATATAATTGTTATTTTTTAAAATAGTTAAGTTTAGTTTCACATTCAATTTTATGCCAATTTCAGAGGTGAACAAATGGTGATGTTAAATTGAAGTTTCATAGTATATGCACTCTATACATCTACAAGCAATAGGTCTAAAGTTTAATAGTAAACATCCTTCAAGAAAAAATAATAATAATAATAAATGATATACTTTGAGTACACATGCAATATTCCTGTACGTGTATTGTCTAATAACATAAAACATTTTAGGTTCAAAATGTTTTCTGTTGAAATTTAATCGTCTTCATATAATTTTAATATTTTATTCTGACTCTGGTCCCTTTAGAATTTGATTTTTGACATGTGGTTCCCTTGAAATGTTCTGTGGCCCCAAGGAGGCCACATAGCCCCCAGTTGAGAAACAGTGTTTTAGACATATATATTAAACAACAAAACAAACATAAATCTGTCCAATTCATTTTCGAGATTAAACAAATTCAAATAATTTTAATGTATTGATATAATGATGTTTTGTTATTCAGCTCCTCTATATTTACAATCAACAATCAAGAGTCAAAGATAAAATTAACAAATTAGTATTTATTTCTCTTTAAATACACAAAGATACTTAAAGCAAAGTAAACACCAATTTATAAACATCCGCCATATTAGCTCGCTTTGGATTCTGACTTTCAATCTCGAACTGTAAATAGAATACAATAAATAGAAGAATCTGTACACAGAAACAAAAACATATCCCCTATAATGATATATAAAATAAAATAATAACTGTAAAATAAAAATTATGAATACCATACCATAGTTATCACGATTCACTTTTGGCATTAACTAAAAGTAACATTCACAAGCACAGAAAATAGAACCATTAATTTATATCGACAAACAACCAACTTAAATTCATATTAAATTTTAAAGCAAAAATGACGATTTTGGGAAAATAATTACAACTTGTTTATAAATGTAGGCAGTCTTGGATCCAATTTCTACCGAAAATATATTTTTCTCGCTTCTGTTAATTTCAACAGAAACGACAGCTCCACATTCGACAGGGAAAAAAATAGGACATTTAAACGACAGAAATCAACTTGCCGAGAACATTTTTGTACCTTTTACGTCCGTTCTTGCCCCGTCCGAATAAAAAACAGTTTCAAAGTCTCCGCAATCGTTTTCATATTATACAATCGAACAGACCTCGTAAGCAAGCACAATCTGACCGATCTCAAACAACTTCCAATTGCTATTTTTATCGGGTAGCATCCGAGACATCGTCGTTTCGTAGAAAAAAATTAACTTAGATTGTTTAATACAGTCAAAACATACATTAAGTAATAAAGCTTCGGTTCCAAATACACATTTTCCTATGAATTAAAAACCAAATTCTTTCATTTCATTTTTTGTTACAGAATACAAAAGCCACAATTTGGAGACGCGTTCCTTCGCCCGCAGTTTCCAAGCAACGGGAAGCGGTCTCTTACCAGTACGGCCGCAAAAAACGACAAAAGCGATTGCACTCGGTCGATCACTTAATTCCACATAAAATAATTCCCGCTTTCGAGAAAGCAGAAAAAACCCGTTCGAAGTTTCCTCTAGTTCCAAATGCAACATTTTAAACAATAGGCAACAGTAGTAGAAAGATAAGTAAATACACTATACAGAAATAATCACGCAGTATACGATAAGAAAACATGCCGATTATTCATAATGTCATCACTTGCCTTCCTCACATACAAATAATTACGTTAAAGTACGAATTAGTTTAAAACGAATATTTATATTTACAGTATTTACATCTCTCGATATGTTAAGTACTGTAATATTATACACGAATTGACATCTTCCGACCCTTTTTTAATGCGAAATTTTAGCACCATTACATCCGACGATACGATCTTTAATTAATTAACCTAGAAGACAGTACGGGTCGTGTTTATAGTGTTACGAGTTACATCTGTCTGTTGTAAAATGCATCTCGTAGATTAAAATATGTCGTAAGTTACGACGGAAAGAAAGTAAGGAAAGAAATTACCTTTGGACGTCAGAAAACAAAGCATGTAAATGCGACGATCTCTATCCGATTTAATTGTATTTAACTTCGCCGTTCGCATTTAATGCATTTTCGTTAACGACAATTAACATTCGCGTGACCGATAAACCGAAACTCGAATCCACCGACCGGTTGCTACGAGCTACGTTATCGTAAATCAGACGATTTTCCCATTGGAAAACAGCGACGTACTCGTAAGTGTTGCCAGCTGGTAAAAATTAATTCGGAAAATCGAATTTTAAAATATCGGTTTTGTTCTCCAATAATAGATGCGGCTACTATTTTAAAATGCGTATTACAATTGAAGAGCGATTATTATTTCCCCGTTTAGTGTTTGTTATATAGTACTTTTTTTTTTAGTTTTTCCGACCTGTGGGCACTAAGAGGGCCTCTTTTAGCGAGCCCGTTGGTTGACCAGGCTCATAATGGGGCGGCCGGACATATCAAGACTGACCACTCCCGAAAAATTTCTTGTGAATCTTCGACCCGTCCGGATTCGATCCCGGGTCACCAGAGCGGGAGGCTGTCACCTTGACCGCTCGGCCATCGGGCCAGTTATATAGTATATAGTATTGTGTTTAAATACGACGAATTATATTATTATTTATCCGGTTGTTATAACAAGGAAAGAATGGCGATCCAGCAAAAAAAATGACCTCCTCAGATTTTTCGACTTAGGACTCCTTGAAATGTCGATAAATGCTAAAAATTCTGAGGTAATTTCTGTATGTATTGATATTGTGTGGGGGGGCATCGTGTTTTCTTCATCCTCTTTGAAGCTTAATAATTCCTGTGCCTTTTCTCGAAAATTTCTGAAATTTTGCAGGGAGGTTTGTTTATTAGGGAGATTGATGCCTTTAAATTTTCATGGTTAAAGGTCGATAAAGGGTGTCGTGTGTCGTACCTTGAGAGGGTAGGACTTAATAACAAATAAAAAACATTCATTAATTAATATTTACACATCTTTTTATATAAAACTCATCCCTACACCTCTAAGTTTTGGGAAATGCTGAATCAATTGATTGTTATTCGAATAAACCAGTATATAAAATTATATTATCAAAATGTTGATTAATTAAATATCAACTTTCATTAAAATCACTACATTTGGTACTCTTCTAGTTCATCATCATCTTGCATCTGGTACTTATCTTTGTTCATACGTTGTAATAATTAGGTGCCAATTTTTAAATTGATGTCTTTCTCGCGAGCCTCTTTGTATGCAAAAATCTAGATAGTTCGGGTGCCTGGTCGATTTCTCAATTTCGTCATTGTTCTATTTAGGGCCGAACGTACCCATTTGACGCTAGCTGACAAATGGCAGAAGTTACATCGTAAAATATGAAAGTTTTGGAAATGTGTTTCTTCTTCCTTTTAAAATTTTGAACCGTGATCCAAAATTCGGTCAGTACTACGGCCTCTGTGCCCACTTTAGTGTTTCTTAATATCTTCCTTTCCACATCAAGCTCTCGAAATTTGGTTTCTTTGATCGGGTTTGGAAATTTTGACGAAAGACAAATAAGTGCAGTGGTGTAGCGAACACAACTGGCCCCCGGGGCATAACTGGTGCCTAACACTTTATTGGCACCCCTCTCCCCCTCCAGAAACACACACAGTTTGTCTTGGAGACCATTTGGGCGCCACTCGCAGAGGGGCGCCCAGTGCATGATACACCCCCTTGCACCCCCCTCGCTACGCCACTGACTAAGCGATGGAACCATTTTTATTTTAACAACTTTTGGATCAAGTACCGGTACCTCCATATCTCTTATAGCACTATTTCCAAACAAGAATCTTTTTATACATTTGTTGGGCACACACTGTTGAGAGATCTATGTGTTGAAGTTGTTGTGAAGTCTGACCTAGTAAAAATCTTTACTAGGTCAGATGTCCTCACTTCTAACAAAGTAGATTTTAAAAGGAGGACCTTACTTGTCTGAATAGTCAATAAAATCAATAAAACATTTGCACCTAAATATATTTCATCTAACAGTTTAAAATTTGGAGGGATTTCTATATTCCGTGACTTTAAGAAGTGCCATTTTGTGATATTCATCCTTCGAGCTGTAGTCTAACGAGGCGATAAGCCACGTTACGTGACGTGGCTCTGTGGTATTTCTGATCGCATCTTTAGGTTTAGTGTATTCAAAATAAGCAAAATAAAATCATTTGCAAGTTGAAGTGTAATTTAATTTCTGTAGAATTGCATTGCTCAAAAGTAGTCTGTTATTAACTCATTAGTGTAAAGCAATTTCGGAGCATTGTACCGTTCTAGGATCTTGTTACTACCAAATGTAACGAAAGCCGACACATTTGCCTCGCATGGAGCAATTTGTGGGGTTTCACATTTATGAAACCAAAATTCTTTAAAGCCTGCACTTCATTTAGCGCTACACTGAAAGTAGCTTTATACATCAATTATCTCAAAATAAGTTTCTATCAAGAACTCTTGTAACTAACATCGTTTCAGAAATGATTATCCACAGGAAAGAAAAAAAAAATAAACAAGAATGTAAAAATGGTAAATTCCATTACATTATTATATTCTATTCTATTAACAATAACTATAAATCGGCACAAAGTGAAATTAAAATATTCAAAAAAGCCTATTAAAGAATATTTTTAACTTAAAATTTTATTGTCATAATATACAATAAGTACAATATTATAAAACAGTTTTAAGTTTAAAAATGAAAATAGCAAAACAATAAAAATCACATTAATTAAAATTACCCTTAAATTATTAAAATCAATTCTTTGGCTCTCTTTTAATGTTATAAAGTTCTTTGTTCTTAAATATTGAAATGTTTTATAACATTACAGTCAATTCAGATCAAATTTTATTCCAAAAATGTTTGTTTTTTAAACATTAAGAGTCTTGAATTTTAAGACTAAGATCTAAAGAATTTATTATGACTACAGTCATATTACACACTATTATTTTATACTTGATATATAAATGTTATATATATATAGTACGACATCTACTACTTTTTAATATAATTAATTTTTAAAACTAATTTGAGATTACATCTTATATAAAATAAACTGAAAATTTTTACTGTATTTACTACTGTATTTTTCAAAAATTTTTAAATTCTCTCTTAACAATCTTTACTGCCAATTGGTAGCAGAGTTTGTTATGGCATTGTCTTTGAGAGCATAGATCCAAGTCCCATTTAGGAAGTAAATGTTTACAATGATCAGTTTTTAATGAAAAATCTGTTGTGGTGAGAAGGGCTTTTGGTGACTAATATACAAGTTTATGCCCTTTAATAATCCAATTAGTAAATTCACAAATTATTGAAAGAAAATGATTCAATACAAATGTATTTTAAAATAATCTCACAGAGATAAAAACAAAATAATTCAGATGATAACAAATATCACAGTAAAAGTTTCAAAATAAAATGACAATACATTATAAATATATCACAATAAGCAAACCATAACAAACAATTATTCATCTTGAACTAATAATAACCATAACTAAACTAAACATTTATAGATACCATCTTTTATTACTATTGTTTTGTAGCTTATTTTTGTTTGTTTTTGCAAATCGTCGTCCTGTTTACATTTCTACCTCACTCCACATCTCTTCGGCTAGCATATAATACTTATTTGCCAATCTTCCTTTCATTGCGGCCATGGCACTTTCGGCAGCTGCTTGAAACATTTCACCTGTAAGATATAATCTTTAATATTAATTTCACTGAAAGAAGTTTAATACAAAATATTAATTACATAACTAAAAACTGTACTTATCTATTATTTTTAATAGAAAATGAATAATAAGGAACAATATAACTCTAAAAACAGATTATTTTCAGGCCATAAGAAAGAATAAACTGCTAAATTTGGTCTAAAGGTAGGCAGTTAAACAGGGCTTTGGTTTTATTTTATTTATGAATGATAAAGCTTTGCTGTATGAAATATCAATGAAATATCTTAAAATGGTAATAATAGAAGATATCATAATTCAGATAAATTCTACAAATTATATTATCTCATTAAATGCAATTAACTATAAAAAAACTTTTATATAATTACACAGGAAAATATTATTTATCAAAAAATAACCAATATACACACTACTGGCTGTTAAAATTACAACACTTGGGAAAATGCATCATATTGGACCAAAACTTGCGGAATGGATAATTTGTGATCAATGTGGAGTCTGGGGTTCCTCCTTAATGCACAAAAAAAATGAAAAAACAGACATTGCCAAATAATCCAATGGATTTTCCATCATGCTATTTTAAGATTAGTAAATAAATTAAATACAAATAAATTTGGCTAGAGCAGGGTTTCCCAAACTTTTTCGATCCACTGCCCCCTTGTTCCATAAAGTTATACCCAACACTCCCTAACCATCAGTGACCCCAACTTTTGCCTTTGATTACCGCTCAGTACCCTGCCTCCAGTGCCCCCCTAGATTTACTCACCGCCCACAGGGGGGGCAGTAACGCCCACTTTGAGAACCCCTGGGCTAGAGGTAGGTGGTTATATCTTTATTTCATGATAAATTTAATAATTAGAAATAAATTGATTTTAATAGAATATTAGAATATTCTGGAAGAAAAGAATTGGCCCAGAGAAGAACTTGAACCCACAATTCCTGCTTACCATGCAAATGCATTCTCAATTACACTAACCAGACCTCCATCCAATCTTCCAGAATTTAATTAATTAATTAATTTAGATATGACTATAGTGGTCATTCAAGGAGTAACTGGCAACAGAAGTTTCAGGTTTGAGTTCCACGTAGATTCTTTTCTTCCAAAATATTTAAACAAAAAATTAATTTATTTCTAATTATTAAATTTATCATGAGATTTACAAGTGGTGTAACTATCTACCTCTAGCAAATTGATCTGTATTTAATTTATTTACTAGCCCAATGGATAACCTGGCAGATCGTTTGGTAATACAAATAAATTGAATGGTTGTTTAAACATATCTCTTGTGTATTTCAAAGTGATGGACTAAATAGCCACATCACAGTCTTAACCCAGTAGTGAAAGGTCTGTCAAACATCTACGTGTGTCTACATCACTGTTCAACAATTTATAGTAGTTGGGCTTCTTTACTTTCCATCCATTGCTTCAGCTAGTATTGACCCGTAACCGCAGTATTTGCAACTATAATGTGCAACAAATACCACCAATGACAGGATGACTAGTATCATATTGTGTTTCAGATGAGTCCTAATTCAATTTACCTCAACATGATGGTCAGTTCCATGTATGGAGGCACTGTAGTGTAAAACTCTTGGAGCCAAACATTTGGCAATTCCATATAAGCCCAGTATCAGGTGTTATGGTATGGTGTCCCATTGAGGTCCATTCCTATTGTGAAGATTGAATGTTGATACAATGCTGATGAAAGCAATATACAAAATGTAATACCAACACATGATTGGAGAACAGATACAATTAATACAACTTTATTTACACAGAACAAGTGCCACAGGATCTTTTGTCAGGATCCCAACTAAGGTTGGATACCAGTGAATTTTCCCTGCATCAGGATTACACACGGTTACAGACCAAACAAAAGAAAAACGTTTTGCACGTAACAGAAGTAACCCGAAATTAATATTACCTTAAAACTCCCTTACAACCTAAATAAGAAAAAATTAGGATACAGAAATTAGAAGGATAGAGATTTAAAGATCAATAGTGAAAATACCCAGGATTTTGTCTAGGGATACTGTTCCTCGCTTGTGAGATGGGGTCCACAATGAATTCTTCTGGTTTTATGATTTTCCGTCTTTCGTCACAAATACAGTTCTGTTGCTTATCCAACTCTGATCATCAAAAGTCTCTTGTTTGGAAAGGAACACTAATAAAATTTATATCCTGTCGAGCCAAACAGTACTCGCCAAAGCTTAACCTTTTTTGCTCTTCTGTTCTTACCTCCTCAGACTATGGGACCTCCGTGTGTCCTCTCCGAAATCAAGCTTAAGAATGACCAGTTTCTATTTCCCTTTGGGCCCATTACTGTTCTCTCTATTGTTCTCGATGTTTCTCAGAACAGACCCTCATGTTGACAAAAGAAGTTTTAAAAAGGGATAGAAAGGTCTAGAAAGGAAAGACAAGAGCAAAGGAAAGACATTGAGAATTAAAATAATCAACACACAAATTTTAAATAATTAATAAGGCAAGCAGCTACACTATTCCCATTCCTCACACATTATTAGTACCTTGACCAGTCAACAGTACATCACAGAATTTGCTGGATGCTGAAGTGATGCCCTATGTACAGAGGTTCCACATATGCATGAAATGTTCTATATTTCCTAGATGACCACCATATGCCACTTTTCCCCTGGACTGCATGTTCACTGGATTTGTCTCTCATTAAGTATGTCTGAGATATGGTCACATGACAACTGGCTCATCAGAACCCACCAACAGTTACAACAGATAAATTTTGGGCATTATAGATGACACAGCATGACATTCCACATACATTCAGAGTCTCTTCTTGTCTATGCAAAATAATTGTTTTCATCTGTGGTGGATATAGCAAGTACTAATTATTATGTATTCCACAGGCATAACTGAATTAATCATATGTCGTGTTTCATAAGTAATTTGCAATAAAAATATTATTTCAGTATCTCGTCATTCTTGGTGTTGCAATTTTAATGGTCAGTAGTATATATTAACATTAAGATCAGTAATTCAGATATTTAACAAAATATCTAGTTACTTTATAAAAGAAATGCTGAAAATTTATAACACTAACTATTCAATATTTTAAAATAACTTTTAATTAGATTAGTAAATTAGCCTTAGTTAATGCATAAAATATTATGATGATTTTATAATTTAAGTAATAAATTTCTTGATGCTAAATTTTTATTAATTTCACAAACACTTTTCAAAATATAGGAAGTAATCAAATATCTTGAAATTTTTTATATTAAGACTGTGGCTAAATGCCATTATTGTACTGTATAGTTGTATTTTATTTTATATTAGAATATATATTTTCCTTTCTTCTTCCTATTCCTATTATCTTCCCTTCCTGGAATTTTCTCTCAACCGGTGCTTAACGGCGCAACAGTAGGCGGTCTCTTGAGGACAATGGGACGGTATGCGGCCCTCAGAGTAGAACGAGGACAAAGTGGTCATTCTTTGGCGAGGACCGGACAAGGAAAGACGCTCAAAAGGTAGCTCTCCACTACGTTTTTGGGACCACATGGAGATGACAAAGAGAAATTTACGTTTTAGTGAAGATATTGACATTTTTCGTGATTAAGAAGAGATCTGTCCAACGTTATATGTATCGCACTGTAATAGCGGCAAAATATTTGGGTACCCCCTTTCTTTTTTCTTTCTATTCCTTACTTTATTGTTCTAAACTTATCTATCATCCTACATTAGTTATAATCAGTTGTAAGTTTAGCAGTAAGATGTACTGTACATATATTTTAATTACTCATAGTAGACTAGTTATTTTTGTAAAGAAAGAATCGTCACGAGGTTTAAACTTATGTTGGTATTCTCTTTATATTGTCGGGCACTATACTAATATATATGTGTTGGGGATAGAAATTGTATAGCTGGCATCCCACAAAACTTCCTGTATCCAGACGTGAATTAAAGATTCTGATTTTAAAAATTCCAGTTTCTTTGTGTACTGTATTCGCATGCTTTACAACAGTGTTTCTCAAACTTTTTGGACCGCGACCCCCCTGCTGCACTTAAAAATTTCAAAGGACCCCCGAAGAATAAGTGTGTCAAAAAACATCCCGGAGGGAGAGGGTTAGGCTCGTATTTAAATATTTATATTATTTTTATTATTTATATGTGCAATTTATTTAAGTAAAAATTATTTTATATATTTTTTATTTCTATTATTTCTAAACATGAATCCATAGTAAATTTATAAAATATTTGAAAAAATTGATCTGGCATCAATTTTTCAGCGACCCCCCAAATATTTTTCACGACCCCCTTGGGGTCGCAACCCCCACTTTGAGAATCACTGCTTTACAAGATAACTATAAACCAAAAACATGTATGTAGAAAAAGGCAATACTAAATGTCATACTATGTTTTAACAACGTTTAAATATTTTTATTTTATGTTAAAACAGTTCTAACACATTTTATTTCAACCGATCATCATCTTATAGTCATTTGGTCATCTCATTCACTAATATTTGGCCAAATTTATTATTTCATTTCTATATACAGTCGACTCCACATAAGTCGACACCCGGATAACTTGACACTTGTCGGTTACGTAGTCAGTTTTTTGTGGTCCCGGCCGACTTACATAGGCATTAATGTTATTAACCTTAAAAAACTTGGAATTGTGATAAGTCGACTCCCCCCTGAAAAATGAGTTCATACCACACAGCTTATTGTATGGTGTGAACTCATTTTTTCAGGAGGGGAGTTGACTTATCAGACGTCTAAAAAGTGTGAAACAGAAAAAGTATGTTGATTTATCCAGTGGTGATGAGTTAAACGATGTTGAGTATACCGAGTTTTTTAATATTAATAACATTATTGCCTCTATAAGTTGGCCGGGACCACAGAAAACTGACTAATTAACCTACGGTGTCGAGTTATCCGGGTGTCGACTTATGCAGAGTCGACTGTAATTTGTTTTACTTTAATTCTCTACTCCTTTCCATTAGGTATCTATTTCAATATGTACTTCAAGCATATAACATTATATTACATTCAATATAATTTAATTACTTTGAATTATTATATATTATACTATTATATTGTATTTAAACTTATGGGCTTATCATACATGAGACTCTATTATGCTATTTAGACCATTTTTATTAACATATCCCAAAATTTCAGCTATCTTTACTTAGCCCTCTTCAGTTGGATATAGGTCTAAAATACAGGAAATTGTTTTAAGACAATACGGAAATATAACATCAATATGCATACCAACACATTTGAAAAATCAACAAAACCAGTTAAAGTATGGCATTTACAACTATTAAACTAATATTCCAATTGTTTTGCTTTCTACTAAGAACAATTCCTGATTCTTTTTTAATAGAAAACAAAGTAGATGTAGAATTAAGCATGACAAAGTTCCTAAAGAAAAATCTATACAAAGCTTTGTGCGCCACATAAGAATGAATAGCAGAAAAATGTCAGCTAAAATGAAAAGTAAAAGTTATAAAAATGTATACATTGTATAACAAATTTTTAACAATATGTAATAAAGTACAAATATAAATAAATAACTCAAATAATTATTAATATATTTTTTCTGATATATTAATTTGTTTAGGATCAGACTATAAGGCAAGTGCAGGGCACTTCTCATACTCAAATCTTTCACATTTCAAATAAAGATAAATTAAAATGAAGGATAAGAGAATTTCCTATGAATAAGAGAATGAAATATGACTTTGAATTTACCAGCTTTATACAGATTTTTTTCTAATCCATAATTTCCTTCTCTATACATTTCACCTTGACGAGCGAGTAATAAATATGTAGGATCCTCCATGCAGCCATCAAATTCTCCACTTTCATCTGCAGTTTCAGTAGAAATAGCTTTGTTGTACCAATAAACAGCTTCTGACCATGATTGCTTTCTAAAAAATAATTTATTTATTCATTACTTAAAAAAATAAATATCATGCTATAGTAAATACTAAATCATTAAAAATTATATTAATACAATCCATTAAACCTTTCAAGAAATTTAATTATTTTCATTAATAATTCATATGTAAGCTAAAATAAAAGCACCCCTTGTAACTACAGTAGTATGTTTTAGTAGAGTAAAAACATTTTCAACCTTAGACAGTTTTTATAATTTTTTATTTTCAATTACGATTAATTAATTATTTATATATAAAAATAAATATATCAAATCTAAAATTCCTAATCTCCTATATTTTGTGAAATAAACTCAATCTTAATATATGCACAATAATTTTATTCAACCAGTAATAACTAATTTAACAACCATAACTTAATTTAAATATTCTGTTTTCATATTGAGAGAATGAAATCAAATGAAGCACGCAATGCCTCCTTTCATTGAAATGCCACGTTTCATTGAAGAAATGAATTCTAAATGCAATATTTTGTACTACAAAAAAGAATTGTGGTGATAGTAGTGCTGTAAATGGCTGTATTTTGAATTTTATAGACAAGCCGTAAGGCATTGCACACTTCATATATAAATTCGTAGTTTTGATAAGAAACATAACTAATTATTTTCACATTAGAAGAAACGATATAAAAAATTATAAAATATGTCTAGCTTTTTCCCTTTTCCTTTTAAAGTTCCTTTTTACAGATGCATTTGTTCAAGACAATTTTAAAATACTGAACCACTGTAACAGAGCTAAAGACTATTTATCCAATGTTCTCAAAAAAGTAACTGTTAAAAATAATGTTTCTTTAATTGAATTATAAATCTAAAAGAATTTACATATTCATAAAGAGAATGCCCACAAATGTAGTTTAGTTAAAGGGGGTTTGTGGTGTGTGTGTGTATGTATTTGTATATATATTTATATGTCAGTGGCTATCAGGAAGCAATACAATGAAGGAAAGGCATATGGATCTGATCATGTAGCCTAGCTTCTTAAAGAAATTATTTTGAGCTACAATATAATCTATTCATTATTGAAAATATGTTATAGATGCAACATCATGCTTAGGGAGGTTCACAATATCATGGAAACTATTAGTCAGAATAATGTTAAGCAGAAAGGAACAATAAATCAGCAATATCAAATCAAGAACTAATATTGCAACAGCAGCACCAGTTTTATAATTGATCTATGTGTCTTTGTTTTATGTTTGTTCAGGAGGAGTTGCAAAAAAGGCTTTTACAATGCTCCCACCTGGTGTTTAAATTTAAAAATTAAAATAAATAAAAGTATTTGGAAGTTTGGCTTCCTTAGACTATGTGGTTTTAGGGGTAGGGGACATTTGTCTGACCATAAAGAAACATCAGGATAGGAAGCAATCAAAGTTTACAAAATTTGATTACATGATTTGTGGACATTCCAAAAAATAATAAAAAAATAAACAAATAGTAATTGTAATGATTTTTAATTTAGTTACATACAATCTATTTCCAAGATCCTTTCCAGTATCATATGCTTTTGCAACATGAATCATAGCAGATCTATTTCCAGCTCGTGCAGCTTGTAACATGTAATTCATTCCTATTTCTTTATTTTCCTCTGTATCCTAGAATGAAATAAATCTTCTGTTTAAAGTGAATAAAAAATAACACAGCAGAATTCACCTATTGTAATCATAGATATTGTCTTAGTTGCTTAATCTTATCTGAATAAACAAGTTCAAAAACAAAAGTTAAAACATGATTGTAAAACTTTACTTTTTGTAGTCAGAATTTAATTACAATTATTGATATCTTTAGATAAAAGGCATTTTTAAACCATGTTTTTGCACTATAAGCCTCAATATGCAGCCGATAACATACAATTATTATCAGTAATAATCAGCACTTTAACTTAAACACTAATCATTTTAATCATTGTTTGCTCACAGTACAGAAGTTTAAATTGCTGTCATTTCTTACTTCAATTAAACACTAAATGAATTATTCTTAATAAATAATAATAATAAATCTTCAAGTTACACATTTTATGATAATTTCAATGTGGTTTTTAAGAAAAGAGTTAATAATACCAGTTTCCATAATTATAGTCTTATTTATTTTCCTGCTTAATATTAAAGTTATTCAGTTATTATTATTTGTAAGTGATTGGGATAAGCAGATTCTACTGTATAAATGAGTACAGTAGTTTATTGTAACATTATATTCTGTACTGTACACTCACTAATCATTTAATAAATTATAGATAGCAAATAAACCAATAGCAAAATTAAATAAAAACTAGAATGGAGGAGGAAAAAAAATACTTCTCGCTTGAACATCCAGCCATCACCCTGTTATACTAGGTGTTGAAAGTAGCGACACTTCCATATAAACAGTTTCTTATTGTACACTAGACACTTGCACATAAATTGTTTTTAGTTGGTCGGCAATGTACCATATCTCTCACATAATATATTATTTCGGTGAGAATTTGATATTCGATTTACACCATTTTGTTCATGATGTTCTGTATCGTATAATATAATCGTGATGGGTTGATGACGATGATAATGATGAAGCACTGTAGAACAACATTACATCTCAGGACTCATAACACTTCCATACAAACAAACCAAATATTCATTAGGTGAGGAATTTTCAAGGAGATTCCTTGAGTCTTCTCAGGTTCTGTTTAGCCCTGAACCCATTATCCAACATGTTAAAGAGCACACAATATGGTTACAATATCAAACATGAAAAATCAATGCAGTTTACACTGTCACATCTCATGTACATGGATGACATAAAACTTTATGCATCCATGCAAAAACAACTTCATCAACTCCTACAAATCACACATTCATACACCAAGGACATACAAATGGAGTTTTGCCTAGACAAATGCAAAACACTTCACATAGAAAAAGGAGTCATGAAAAAAGAAGATTTTTGTTCGGAAATGGAGATGTTATTGAATCCATGGAAGAGGATGACTTCTACAAGTATTTAGGATTCCAACAGGCCAGACTAACAGAACATACACAAATAAAGCAAAGATTAATTAAAGAATACCAAAGTAGGTTAAATGCTATTTTCAGAACAGAGTTAAATGCAAAACACACAGTTAAAGCCATAAACACATATGTTATCCCAGACACTCTTATTCTTTTGGAGTTATACATTGGACTCACACAGTTCTTGAGCAACTCCAAAGGAAAACAAGAACAACTTACTAAGCATAAACAACATCATCCTAAATCCGCCACAGAAAGATTAACCCTTCCACGTAAAGATGGTGGACGTGGCCTGATTGACATAGTTAACCTTCACTACAAACAAATACAGGACACTGCGAGAGTTTTTCTACAAAAAGCAAGAAACATCACAGTTACATAAAGCAGTAACTCTAGCAGACTCAAATAACACACCATTAAATTTACACTCACAACATATGGACACAACACAACATATAAAAAGCATAGACACCGTTAAGCAATTGTGGGCTCAAAAGGCACTCCATGGCAGGCATCCTTAAGATCTGGCCCAGGATTTTGTTGACAAAACTGCGTCAAACAGCTGGTTAGCTCGGGGATGCCTCTTTGAGGAGACGGAAGGATTCATGATTGCCATACAGGATCAGGTCATAAATACTAAAAACTACAGAAAACACATACTCAAAGATACAGTACTCACGAATGAACATGTAGAAAATGTCACATCATGCCAGAAACTATACAACACATCACTTCTGGTTGCAAGCTCTTGGCACAGACAGATTATTTACATAGACACAATCAAGTAGCAAATATAATATATCAACAGCTTGCAAACAAACACAAATTATTAGACATCCACGAACCATACTACAAATACATTCCATAGACAGTATTGGAAAACAATACGCACAAAATGTACTATGAGAGAGCCATAATCACAGATAAAACAATTTACCACAACAGACCAGACATCACACTCATTGACAAACACAATAAAATCACATACATTATAGACATATCCATTCCAAACACTCACAATGTACAAAATACATGCACTGAAAAAATTAGCAAGTACACAGAACTCGCTCAGGAAATAAGGCATCTATGGAGGATGGATAGGGTGCTTATTGTACCTGTTGTTCTCTCCTCTACAGGTGTCATACCACACACACTACACACAAGCCTGGGCACACTACAATCGAATAGAAATACATACATCACACTACAGAAAGCCACTATATTGAATATGTCATATTGTTAGGAAATTCCTGAATACATTCAGTGTGTGTGTCTGGAATAGGAATTCCAGACATACACACTGAAACACTAATTTAATTTTAGTTTTGTTTTGGTTGCTATGCCTTGACTCTGGTCCGGCATAGTACACAGTCACCAGTGTCAATCAAGTATTACCCACTAAACACAATAATAATAATAAGTTACATTCCTACCTAATTCCCAAATTTTTCTAACTTTTTAACTAAAAGATTTTTTCTTTGCATAATTTCTTTAAAAATGACAATAATATTGATAAATCATAAATATATTTCTAGTTCAATTCATATAAATGCCATTAAAGAATGACATGATAAAGTAGGAATTTTATATTATAAAATATTATAGAATATCATATTTTTATATTGCTGTAGAAAATTTTAGGAATAATGTAAAACTTAAAGAATACAGGAGATAAGTGATAAATGATGCTTCTATCTTATGAATCCTATTATAACATTCATTTAAATACTGAATAAAAAATTATTTTAATGAAAATTGCTAATTTATATACCAAAATACTAATAATACTTACTAATTAAGTTATAAATCAAAATTCAAATAATTCTGATATATTTACACGAATTAATACAATACTTTTGATAAATATATATTAATTTTCATTTATTGCAAATAATAGTCCAAATTTCAAATTCTTACATTTTTCTTTGTACTGAAATACTTCTAAATTACACAATTACATATGCCAATGCCAGATATAAATCTGTAATTTTCAGATTTATATCTGGCATTGGCAACCTATGACAAGTGTATCAAGCATAACAAGCAGAGTAATTTTTAATAGTATGCAGCAGGTTTCAGGACCACAGTCAATAAAAAAAGTTAAACATTACATTCATAATTAACTTGCCAACAGTTTAAAACAAACTTCCATCCATTTTTTTTTTCATCATATAACCCCTAAATAACATTATTTTGAAATTCCACTTATTATGTTTAAATTCTCTAGAAATTTCTTCAACATATCATCCACAGATAAAGCTTCAAGCTTATAAAATTCATATGTTCCATCATATAACATGGGCTTGAAGAACACAATAGAAGAATTGTTTATAAGGGTATTTTCCAAGATCAATCCACTAGTCTTTACACTTGTTTACTATCTGTAACAATTATTGACTAAAGAATATATCAGAGAGAACAGAAATATAAATATTTTCACAATAAGTTTGTTTATGATTAAATGATAAAAATATGTAATGCATATTCTTTTCTTAAAAGTTATGTACTTGAAGAAAAGTTTATTTTAACAATAATAGTAACTCACAAAATAAAATTCATCTATTTATTTTTGTAGTTTTGAAAATAGTTAGGTTAGTTTAGATTATTTTACATCTGAACATGTTTTCTTAAATCTTAGAAAAATCAGGCATAATTATTTTAGAAAGAAAACTACTAATCTCAGCCATAGAATCATTTGCTTTTGCATGATAATCACAAAAGGATGTTGATTCCTAAACTAATATTTTGCCACTTTTCTTACGTACACAAAAATTCATTTTAGATTTGTTTTAATAACAAATACAAATACTTACTTTTACAGAAACGTCATGAAGAATATCATGTTGTAACTGCAAATAAATTCGAGCCATTGTTAATATTGCTTCTAAATTACCACAGTTTGCAGCATGTTCCAAATGAAATAAAGCAGATTCGTGATCGTAATCATCTTTCCCATCAGGAGTAAATCGTCCAAGTTCATGATATTTTGCCATTTCAATATGAATCTACCAATTAATTTTAAAATAATTTATTAATTAGTCAGCAAAACCAAAAAAATATAATAATAAATAATAATAATAATAATTTATATACTGTATATCTCGGCAGATAAGACGATAGTTGAATCATAAAAAAAGGCCCCAAAAATCCGGGGCCGTCTTATAGGACAGATACAAAAAAAATTAAATTGAAATTTATATAAATTAAAACCATTATAGTAAAACGAACAAACAGTAATTATTTACTAGTAGAGAGTAGAGTATGTCCACAAAATAGAATAGCCCATGCGATGTTTTTATGAATAGTCAAGGTTATTACCCGAATGCCCGAATCAGTGTGAATGTTTGCAAAAATTGCAAGGCAGTGCTGCCAGATGCATGAAAATAAAATTTTATGTTTTCAAAAAATTACGAATATAACATAATTCCGTATACGCTATACAGTATTATTACCCAGAAGACGATCACCGATCTAAACTAAATTCATAGGCCGTTGATAGTTTGGAGGTCGTCTTATAGGACAGATATATGCTAAAACTATAAAACTTCAACGAAAACTTATACCTCGTCTTATCTGCCGAGATATACGGTAACTAAAATATTCCAAAATAAATAAATTTTCTTTTGTCTCAAATTTGCAAGAACATTTATTTCACAATATTTATTATATTATTCACTGTTTGAAGATGTAAAAATGCAATATGATGTTTAGACTACCGACTTTTAAAGAAACCAACTCAAGATGATGTCAAGTGACTATGAACCGACTAAATTTAAAACTTACAAATTATTTTTGATATATTTTATTCATTGCAATATTGAAAAAGTTTAATTTCTAAGTATACTTTAAAAATATCCATTTCTAATTTTTTTAATTAATAAAAAAATTAGTATTAAATTATTAAATTCTCCGTTAGTATGACGAAAATAAGTACTAAAATATAGTATTAAAAAATCACTTTAATTACCTCACCCAATACTGAAGCACCTGACTGATTATTTCCATTTGCCTCTTGTAACTTTCTTATTTCAATTTCGTGAAGTACACAAGACGGTCGCGATTTTCTTGCAACTAGTTCTTGAAAAGCCTTGCATTCGTGTTCCTATATCACATATATTTACTATTACTATATGCTATTTATGTAATATAATTATAAAAATTATATTACAAAAATTTGGTAAAAGTTTACCAAAACAAAATGAATTTTCTTTCTGTTGGATTTTGTCATTTTTCTCTTAAATCTATTTAATTAATTTACTCCCAAGAAACATCTATATGTAATTGTGAATTTACTTCATAAATTGATTTAATTACCAAAAATTTTTATTATTCATTAAATATTTATTTGAAGATGAAAGGTATTTAGATAATGATTCTACAAATTTTGAATTCATCAAGATTCATAGAATTAAATTTCATGCCATTTTCTTCAATATTGAACTATTGTGGGATTCAGCAGTCTTGTATTATAAAAATAGTAGCACAATGACTCAATCAGAAATCACTGAACTTAATAGTCTTTTTGCTTGTAAAAATATATTGTCTTAAATGAATAGTGGCATTCTCATTTTCTCGGAAAATAAAATCCCGATAAAGGAATTAGGATGATTTAAAAATATAATGTGCCAAATATATAAGATAGAATTTGGTATCATTAAGGATGTAAAATAATTTCAAATATTTTAAACTTTTGTGAAAAAAAGAAACTGTTAAATAGAATGTAAATAGCATGATTTATATTTAAAAATATCTTGTCAGAAATTTATAATTATTATTCTTTTCAGTTTATTACAAAATGCAGATGATTCTCTCCCTCTTTCCATTAACTGCATCACACATCCTGCAATAAATGTTAATAACTAATCATAAATGCAAACCTGTGTACTCTTCTCTTCATATGACATATCCGGCTCATATGAGACATTTGCTCATCAAAACTCCAAGAACTTTGAACTATTTAGAGTTGAATATCTAAAATCTCTTATTACTCATGTCTGTGGAATGATATAAGTTAATTATAAATATCTTCTTAAAGTGAAATTTTATAAATATCCTCATATATACATATATATATATATATATATGAATTTCATTACTCAATACTCAAAAATATTCTTTTTCAAGAAAAAAAATAATTGTATACGTTAATTTTTATTCATAAATGTACAAAGATATTTAGGAAGAAACTACTTAATATCTGAAGTTTAATTAATATTTTATTTCTACGTTTACTATACAAACATGTATTTTAGGTATCTCTGTTCTTTTTATCGCTTAATTTTATTTTACAACAATTTAAACAATATTTCATTACTATTTCTGATGTAGTGTTGTAAGGACCTTAAATTACATATTTTGTTAGACCTCTGTAAGAAAAAGATTCCATGAGAAAATAACCAAAAATGTAAATGAAAACGCACACAAATGTAAATGAGTGGAAGATGCGGTACAGTGTGACGTCACTCTAGGAAGGATAAAAGTCACGGGGAAGTGGGCCTTGAGGCGGTGCAGCTAACAAGGAATGATGGTGCCCCGTGAGTTACAAATGTACTGGACGACCGACCTTCCTGGCAATGACAAGTAAAAACAAATTGGAGCATAGGACCTTCTTGTTAAATCTAGCAATTAGTCAGTTTGGCTACACGAGTGGTGGAGATAGTTGGGACATCACTGTTCGTGCCTTAAAAGCTGCTTTTGTACAGCTCATTTATTTTCAGTACTACCAAGAGTAAGTAGTTGAGGAGTGAAATAAACTTAATTTGTTGTGTCTCAATGATCAGTCCCATCAATTCCGAGTTCTCGGCATTTAACAATTCACCCGTTGTTCTGCAACAAACGTAGTTGTTTTGCATCGGTTCCCGTATCTAGTTCAGGGGCAAACTATCGACCGACCCTCTACTTTTGTTTGTGTAGTATCTGTACCATTAGGACATTCTGGGTCTAGAAAGAAAGGATGTTACAGTGTTGTTGTAGTATTTTACTAGAGTTTAAACTTAAACTTTAAAAATGGAAAAGTGAAAAATAAAAAACATTGATAAATCCTTTTACCAAATATAATAAATAACAACAATAGTTGTATCTATCTCATATCAAATTACCATGGAATAGAGATAAAATAAGTAAGTCAAAATGGACAACAAACAGAATTAATTATAAAATAATATGATAAATATTCACAATATTAATGAAGCTGACATATTAAAATATGCACAATTCAATTAAAAAGAAAAACAATGTTTATATTTGCCTTTATGAAAATAACAAAGACTAAATTGCACATAATTTTTTTAAATATATAAGAAATTTTGTTACAATTCAAATAATAAACAATTAAAGAATTATAATATGAACATGTACATTAAAAAAAAACAGACTGAAGCAGTATGGTTTTCCAAGCAGAAACAAAAATTTAAATTAAAACAGTTTTCAATATCAAATAATACAGCGGTACCTCATACTTCAAATTTAATTTATTCCAGGAGGCCATTTGAACTCTGAATTATTCAAAGTCCAAATCAGTTTTTTCCACTAGAATTAATGGAATGTCAATTAATCCATTCCTTAACCCTAAAAAACACTCATTTCAATAAACTTAAACAACAAATACATATAAATTAAGTAAAAATAACATAATTAAATGCCCTGATAATAAATTAAAACATGAAAACAATAAATAAAATATGTAAATACTGTAAAATAATATGAAAATTATATTTACTGGTCTCACACCATCGACTTCAACGTCTTAAACATGGCCATCAGATCCACCACACGTATATTGCTTTCAGGTTTCACAATAAGTTCTTTTTTCATCTCAATTACTGATATTACAACATTCTTCTTACACTTTGTTACTTCCATATGCTTCTTGGTTAATTAATAAGTAAAGGTTATATTGAATTGAACAGAAAGTTCTTGATATTTTTAACAGCTGTGGTTACTTAATATAGATGTGTGATTTAATTATAATAGTTGTGAACACATTATTACTAATGTGAAATTGTACTCTTTGTTTAGAAGTTTATTTTAAACTTCTTATTTGATATTTTGTTCAAATAAAAGAAAGTTGAAATGTCTTCAGATAAAAAGTATATTGGTCATATTATGCTTTATGAATTTCAGAAAAGATATAATGCCAAACAAACATTTAAAAAAAAATCCAAAATGTGTATGGGGAAGATGCTCTTAAACTTCGAACAGTTTAAGTGATTTACACTTGTATGTTTTCAGTGCTTTTTTTCACTTTATTTTAGTGTTTCATTACATATATTGTATGTTATTCATTGATTATTAACAGTTTCTTCCTGCAATATTTCTTTTGGGCACCCCATACATTCTGTATATTTTAGTTCAACATTTCTGGAATGGAGCTTTTTAAACCAACTTGGGTGCATAACAAATTGGGTGCATTTAAGCTTTTGGTGCATTTTTTCACTGCACACTGCGTGCGCAGTGAAATTTTTGTCAAATTTAGCTTTCAAACTCTGAAGAATTAAAAGTACAAGGTACCGCTATATTAGAAATTTATCTAAATTTGTATTAAATAATTGTATTTGTCATAAGAAAAATTTGAACAGATCACATTCTCTTGCACCGTGGACAAAATGTTCATTGCGTGAATGACAAAAATTATTTTTTATAAATAATTTTATTTCACTAAATGTTTTAACAGTTTTTGAAAAAATGAAGATATAGATTGAACTTTAACTACAATAAGATAGTTGCTTAGTTTTTATCATTTTTATCCAAAGACATCTAGAAGAATCAACCAGATTTGACTATTTAAAATCAGTATTAATACTTTTACAGAATGAATTACAATTGATATGTTAATGGATTGCTGATAATTCAAAATAGTTTATATATAAAAATTAATAATGTGTCAGAGTCATCATTACTTCTAAGATATCAGTCAAAGATAATTTTAAATAATCATAAATAACTGTCTTATACAACCCCAACAAAGAAAAATCACCTTGGACAGTATGTTATTTTAATCAATCTCTAGCTTATCCTTCAATAATATTAAACAGAAAAATTTTGTACACTTATAATTATTTTATATTAGTATAATCTTTTATTTTAACTGAGGATTTTACATAAAAATTTTTGTTAATAATACATAAAAAAAAGTTACAAGCAGTTGAAAAAAGCATGTGTGACAAAAAAAATAGCTTGGACAGATCCATTTCTGACAAATAATACCTCAAACAATACATTAAATGACCTGTTCCTAAATGTGTAAGTGAGCTGACCTGTGATATTTGCATATTTTTCTTATTAACATTATTGAGGTGTATTTGTTTAAAAAAATGGCATCTGGTAGGGCTGTAAGTGTTGATGTGTGAAGTAATTATCATCCTTCATAGACAGGACAAATCCTTAATTAAGAAAAATTGCAAAGGAATTAAAAATTGGTATAATTCCATAGTATGGGGTATTGTTTCAAAATATCAAGAAACTGGTAAAACCATCCAGAAAAATCAACTGGAAGGCCAGCAACCATAACAAAGACTGATCACGCCTTCATAAAATAATTTTAAAAAATCGAGGGCATCACTCAGTGAATTAGTGAACAGATGAAATAAAGTTACTGTAAAGAAAGTTACAAAAAAAACTTGTATCCATCTGCACAAACTTGGCTACAATTTCTATCAGGTAAGAAAATATTATTAATCTTTATTTAACAATTGTGATAGGTGACATTTCTTAGATAAAGGCAAAACCACTTCTCACAAAAACACAAAAAAACCAATTGAAGTGGGCCAAAGAGCACCAATGTTGGACACAACAACAGTAGAAACAGGTTGTTTTTAGTGATGAGGCAAAGTTTAAAGTCCGCATTGGAGGCAATAGAAAAAGAATTCATTAGAAAGCAAGAATTCCATCATACTGTCTACAGCACACTGTAAAATTCCCAGCAAGTGTTATGGTGTAGGGTTGCATGTCAGTCCCAGGTATGAGAAATTTGCATTTTATCAAGGGATCAGTAAATGCAGCAAAATATCAACAAATTCTTGAGGAAAATCTATTACCATCATTAAAAAAATTACAATATCATGGACATTTCATCTTCCAGCAGGATGGTGAAAGTTGCTATACTGATAAAACCAGGAAGACTTGGCTGGCCCAACATAATATTAACACGTTAAAATGACAATCGAGTAGTCCTGACCTTTCCCCTATAGAAAATATGTGGGGTAAAAGTAAAAAAGCACTGAAAAAATGTCCTCAGGAAAGTGTGGATGGTTTAAAGCAAAAAAATCAAGCAAATTTGGGATGAAATTATTCCAAATGAATACCTGGCTCTTGTTGACATGATAAATGATCATATAAACACTGTTATACAAGCCAAAGGTTAAATATTATTGTACTGTCCAAGGTATTATTTTGACTGCATTTTTCAATTGCTCATAACATTTTTTATATATTATTAACATAAAAATTTTTTATGTAAAATCTTCAGTTATAATAAAAGTTTACTAATATAAATAATTATAATCATACAAAATTTTGTAACTATGTTCTTCACAAATTACTGGGGTAATTAATTAAATATAAATGAAAACTTTTATCCAGTAACAGCACTTCAACGAAAACTTCAATGTTTTCAAACTTCACCAAGGCCTGCCTCAGGACTTTTAATGAAACAGAATCTCCAAAGTCAAATATTCTTGTTACTGGATAAAAGGTTTCGTTTGTATTTAACACAAAATTTTTCTGTTTGATATTATTAAAGGATAAGCTAGAAATTGATTAAACTAACATGCTGTCTGAGGTTTTTCTTGTCGGGTTGTAATTCTACACTTTTTTTTTTGAACTAACCATAATGAAAAAATGCAATAAATTAAGAAATCAGAAATCAAAAACAATAATTTTGACAATCATTAAGATGAAAAGAAAATCTAAATTGACAAACATAATTCATTTCAAATTATAAAAATGGAATACTGACACAAAATGAAATCAAACATTGTATAAGTTGAAAGTTTAGAATTTTACTTTAAATTTATCCATATTCATAAGTTTATGATATTAAATATTAAATCTTATAATAAATTTGTTAATTTATTCTAAAAGGTTAACTTAACAATTAATGTAATAAAATTTAGTTCTTGAAAACAGAAAAAATATGTTTATACTGCATAAATTTAAAATAAATCATAAATTGAAAAACTGCATGCATGGCATTTCTTACTTTTTATTACGTTATATTAAATGATTTATATATTTTGACTTCTATTCAGTTTGCCTTATCATACCTTAAATCATGTTCAGTAAATGGCATTTATTATATCTTATATATATATATATATATATATATGCTATGCCAATTGAGAATGTTGCTCAGTTCATGAAATAAGCAAAAATTTGTATAATAAATTTGTGAAATAGGCAGGTGATGTGCCAAATTCATGAAATTGCTAATCATGTCAAGTATATTAACATTGTTGAAAATTTATTTATTTAATTGCTGAACTTGTGTACTTTGGAAAGCTTTCATTTTGTTTCATTTTCATTTACTGGTTTTTTCAGGGTTTCTAATTTTGAAGGTTTTGTTGTGATTTCTTCTTTTCTATTATATATACTTAAGTCCTAATCTCGTGTGAGAACCCAGACTAAATAACGAAAAAATACTAAAAAAGGGAAACAACACTTGTAGCTAATGTATGACCCGAGAGAGTTTTCCTTTCACTTTCCCAGCATTGGAAGTGACACCTTTCCTGTGATCTTTTAACCTCCCCGAGGTATTTTGCTGTTTTAATATATATCAACAAATGGCTGAGTCCGGCAGTCATCGCTAATTCCTCCAATGGTCTACTTGTGTGTGTACATCACCTACTTACTAATGAATACATAACCTCCTTCATCAATGTATTCATCAACTACTTCATCTTCAGATTCATCACCTGCTATGATGCAGTCCAAGCAAGAACTATGGAAAACTTCCTTTAACGATCCAGTCAACATCAGATCCTTAGAACCTCCACAACAAGGTATTTATCAACTTGCAAACCATTGTAAACTCTCTCTCTCACGCTCAAGGCTCAATCTTAATAAACTCACTATAATTGTCAGTGTAAAGTCTATGTGCTAATAAACTGGTATTTGTTTTGTTTAACTTGTATCCAAGTGCTTTTCTTCTGCCACACTGTCTCTTAGACTTCTTCCATCCCAAATCTAACCAACAATAACCAAATTAAACAGCCACCACGGCTTCTATGTCAATTACAAAGGACAAAGCGGTGTCATCCTGACGTGGCATCAATGAGGTGGTGCCGACCCTGCAATCACACTAGTATTTAAGGTAACAAGTGTGTAATAAGCATCATTAAAAAGTATAAAATATTAAATAATCTTTATGTAAGAAGACAATACTAAAATAAATCTTCACTTATTTTCTAAGCCAAAACTGAATGAGTGAAACAAAAGTCAATATCTTATTGGAAAGTGGCAATTTCATGAAATATACTGTACAATTCAAAATCAACCTATTTTGTGAAATAAGTAGTTAATGTGTTAATTTAAAAAATTACATAAATTTTTATACGAAATGTACAACATTTCTGGGTTCAGCATAACAGACCTGTATACATACATATACACACAATATAAAATAATAATAATAAATGTTGAACATATAAATATATTGAACATTTATTATTATTCATATTATGATTAATTTATCATCTGAAGATGAAAAATATTAATGCTGATAAAGATTTTATAAAATTAAGTGATGGTTAAGATTTTATAATTTTAAATCATTACAGTTGTTTAACAAATATTCTTTAGAACTTTATGTAAATAATGCATATATATGACAATCTGACAGAGTAGAATAGATGCCAACATACAATCATTTAAAAAGTAATAAATACAGAGTAAATACCATTAAATTATAAATCAACTTTAAACAAAAATTCCAAATGGCATTTTCATTACATAAATAAATAAACAGTAAACTGCCCTTATAACATCTCCAATAGTTTTCTCTTATACATTTTTAAATAGTATCTAAGTTTCATCATTAGCATATGCAACAAGAAATCTATAAACAATGTCCAAGAAGCCTTTTATGATGAAATCAAGAAATTATTAGAGATTTCAGAACTAATGATTTTTATTGTTTAATATTAATTATAATTTATAAACATTATTAAACAATAATCTTTTATAATAAATATATTTTTTCTTTTGGCTAAAAATTTTATAAATTTATAATATTAAATTACAATTTCAATGGACTATGTTTTAAATAAATTATATGTTAAAATTTTGAACTTAAATCAAATCGTCTATATCTGTCGAATCATCACCAATGTAAATTATTAAAATAAAATTTTAGTTTTACTTACATCATATACTAGATTACTACTTTCAGAATCGTATCGTTGTCTTCTAGATTGTTTAAAAGATCCAACTCCAGAGTCTGGAGAAAATTGAAACTGTAGAAAATCATGATCTTCGTCACTATCGTTATCATCCCCATAATTGTTTCCTGTGTCATCACTACTCTCATGATTTTCTTTAAATTTGAAATGAAAAACTGGTGAAAGATCATCTACAGGACTCATTGTTGGTGAGCTACCAAATGACTGACTACGAGAACAAAGGAATTCTCTTAGATGATGTTTTTCGTATTCTGTTGGGGTTAAACAAAGTTCTTCTGTACCTCGAACCTGAGTTTTACTTGATTTCTATAAAAATAAATTTAATTTTAATGTTAATATCAGATATTTAAAACATTTTCAGCAATCGTAATACTTGTAGTCAACTGTATATATTATTCTAATTGTTTATGTGTGTATGTATATATTTGTGTATCTATGTATCGTGTTACTTTTATTCTGTTTTTTGTTGTTGTGTCGGGTTTTTCTTCTTATTGTTACATGTGGCTCTCCCTTGTTCTGTATCACCTTCTCTTGGGTGAGTGGGGGGAGCTACGGGATCGGTGGATGGTGAGTCGCATGTAGAAGACAAACATCCAGCCCCAGAAATTATAAATAGAATAGATAGGAACAGATAAATAAATAGAATAGATAGGACTGCTTGTAAAAGAGCACCTTTTTTCTCGTTTGCTTCGCCGTTGAGACCTTAGGAGGACATGTGTGGACAAACGTGAAGTGAAATCATCCAGGATGGAGGTTAAGGTGTGGCCATCAGCCATATTGTCATACATATTTTTTACTTATATTTTAAGTTTACTGTATGTTCTAAGTTTTTTTAAGAACTTCCATCTTAATCCTTCTTGCCCTTGGGGAGAGATTATCTCATCCCTGAATTTTAAGGAGAACAAAAGAAAGAGGAGAGGGCGTCTGAGGGAAAATGGTCCAGAGGAGAGGCACTTTTGGTTCAAGACTCGAAAGGAACGAAAGTACGAAGCAGCACTTGATACTTAGAGGAAGGCTGCGAAGTCGGAGAAACCATAGAGGTCTAGAGAACTAAAGCAAGAGAGTCGTGAGAACATCGACTAGAGAAAGGAGTATATCAGATTTTCCTCAGAAAAAGACAAGGGATCCCTAACAAAGACAGAATGGACATAAAATGTATGCCCTGCATGAGAAGCATTTTTATACAAGTACAACCTGGTATTTCCAGTCTACATCTATTCATCCTTCTTACTTTCTTACATCCTTTTCCTTCTTTAGTTTAAGCTAGATATAGTATTAGTTATAAGTCAATCAGTCAAACATTGGTTGTTACACGTGCTGGTTATTCCAAACTGTATGAGGACAAAGAGATCTCCTCCATTTGTAAATACAATAGAATTGAAATTTGTATAGTTGGAGTCCATACTGTAAGAACCTGGTTGGAGAGAAATAAAGGATATTTTGTATTATATCTGATCACTCATTCCTTTGTTTGTAACATTTGTTTGCAGCCCTTACACTCTCTGAATAGCAAACATCATGAAGGAATAGGTGAATTCAATCCATTTCCATCGAGGAGTGACCTCCTGATTGTTTGATGAGGAAGAAAATAAAAAGGAGAAAAATAAACTGGAGGATCATCCAGAGACTTTATTTCTTCATGTGCAACGATTATTGGGTGAATATCCTTGTTCGAGTCACGGAGAGGCACTGTGAGTAACGGGTTCATATTTACCCCTTAATGTTGTAGTTTAATTTTGTTACATGAGAGCATAGGTAAAAGAGAGTGAAGGCAAAAGTTCTTTGTATGCAAGAGACACTTTGCATGAGGGTTATTGTCTTATGCATCCCTTGCTTGTTAAGTACTGTGTTATCATTAAAGAAATTCATTTAGTTGTAAATCGACTTGTCATTTTTTTCTTGAACCCGTAGGCTCAGGTCTAATGAGGATCTTAACATACTTATTTAGTTAGTGTTATGGACAATAATACATGGCAATTTTTAAAAACAGAACAAATAATATAAACTTTCAACCAAAAAAATTTCAATTAAAATTTTTTAATTAACAATAAAATTCATTTTATTATATACTTACTGAATTATAAATTATTTTAATTCCTAACACACACTATTAAAAGCAATTTATTAGACACAAAAAATACCAACAATTGGAATACCGCTATTATATAGCCAATTCACAAGAAAGATGATAAACCTATTGCATTGGGCTACCAAAATTATAGATGAATATCTTTGTTGAAAGTCACACATAAAATATTATCTAAAATACTAGCAAACAAACTATCTATAAATGCTATTGGTGACAATCAAAAGGATACAGACGCAGGTAGAGGAACATACCATGGATCATACATTTGTATTAAGAAATATCCTAGAGAAATGTGAATATAATGTGATCTTACATCTATTATTTATTGACTTCAAACAGGCTTATGACAGTATTAAAAGGAACAAACATTACAGTTCTATTTGTAGGCTAAAATGATATCACTGACACTGATCACTGATAGATGACACTTAATTGTATTAAAGCCCAAGTTAAAGTGAGGAGTGAGCTATAAAAATGCTTTGACATTAATTAATAATAGTTTACATGAAGAAGATACACTATCCAAACAAATATTAAATAATTGAGTGAAAAGAGTAAAATGCTAATATTAATCTTGAAGAGACCATCTTTGATGGGTTCCTACAGTTGATGGCATATGTAGATGTCTTGATAGCATGTAATGCACCTAGACTATGGGTGGGATTCCAGAGATAAAGCAGTATATGAAATAGGTTTAGAAATGAAAGAAAAAAAAAAAATATATATATATATGATCAACACTAGAAATGATACTAATCTAACAAATATCAATAAATTTATTGTCAATCAGTATTGTTTTAAGCAAGTATTATGTGATTATGGAGTGAGCGGTAAACTATTTAAAGGTATGAGAACAATATATGAAAATAGTAAAAAATGTGTAAACATGGATGGCAAATGTCTAGATGGTTTACAAATTTATACTAAAGTTATACTAAAAAACTTTATGTCTGTCTTCACTTTTTTAAGGTTATTAATAGAATATGTTCTAAAGTTAGTAAAATATTTTAACATTCTGTGAAAAATTCTCCATTTAATGTCAAAGACAAGAAACAATTATATCAACCAAACATCACTGGCAAATGCATTGATTGAATGCATCTGCCAGAAAAAAATTATTTGTTTAAATCCTATTTTAAATTCCCTCATTTAATAAAACATAAGTTTACTTTTATATTAAAATAAATAGTACTGGTTTAAATAATTTAATTATTCTTTCTTGTGAAGACACAATGCAGTGACAGTAGATTTAAAACACTGGGCAAATTTTCATCCTTTATTCGGTTGGAACGCTTTTTACATCACGTGTTTCGAGCCGATGCCCCTCTTCAGCCAACTAAACAACAAAAGGTGTTTTTTACATAAGAAAAGAGTACAAACAGATATTTAAAGTAACAACACAACAGCATATACAACACTCCATAAAACGTACCTTATAATTGTCTGTACGTGTTACAAATACATGTGTACAAACAGCACAGCAGTTATTGGGGGTTGCTACCAGGGCCGGCCTTCTCGATAAAGGGGCCCGGGTGCAAGAAACTATTTGGGCCCAAATGTTTTTCTAAAATAAAAAAATTTACAAACACGAACATATATTAATGCATGTTTATTTAAAGCGTGATTTTGTTCTTGCTAATACATTAATTACTTCAGAAAAATTACTAAAAATACTGCATTCTTGATAATGTTGGGGCCCCCTCAATCGCGGGGCCCCGGTGCGTAGCATCCGCCGCACCCCCCGATGGCCGGCCCTGGTTGCTACCTCCTAAATGTTGGTGTTAAGAGCTTGCATACTGGAATTAATGTTAAATATACATTTATATAATCAACTAAAAAGGTGGGTTTTTTCATTAAAAGTTTAAAATAACATTACCCATTAAAGAGTGGACCGCACCTCGTTCGAAAGCATAGACAGAGTACGAGTAGTCCAACAGCATAAATCTTTATAAAATTCCATAAAAGTTTTTAATATCAATCTGTGGAAATGTATCAAATTATTCTCTACAGATCGTATTTACAAAAAATATACCTGAAATTCGTCTACCGGCATGTTATCTGGGAGTTCCCTTGCATAGTGACTAGAGTTGTTTCCGTATACAGATCTCACACGCCGCCGCTTCAACTGCGTAATTTGGTTTTTTAATTTGCATACATTTGGTTAAGTACCGATAGGGCAGGTATTACTTCTAAGGAATTTTCCTTTCCAACAAAATTATTCCAGCGACATTTTTCGGCCAGTTTCGGACCTATGACAGACCCCATGCTAATACCATCTGTGTGTAATATTCTTCATCTATCTCAAAATAATTGCTCATAAAAATGGGAACTAATTGAAAACAAACTTAAAAAAATAGAAGTAGAATCATATATCATAGAATTAATAGAATTTACATATATGAGCAATTATTTTGAGATAGATGAAAAATATTACACACAGATGGTATTAGCATGGGGTCTGTCATAGGTCCGAAACTGGCCAAAATAACAATGATAGATATCGATGAAGAGATCAATAACATAACAGGCATAAAATATTATAAAAGATATGTAGATGACGTTCTAATTATATATATTGATGCAGAAGTAAAACTTAGCACAATCAAAAACATAATAAATAATATAGATAAGAATATTCAATTTAAAATAGAAGAAGAAAATGTAGCCGATAATAGTATAAGATATCTAGATGTTAGGATAACAAGAAATGAAAACCAATTAGACTTCAAACCTTTTAAAAAACCATGTTCAATTAACACTACAATAAAGTATACTTCAAGTATACCATTATATATAAAACAAAATATTTTTAACATGGAATACCAGAAAATACAGAGTAGAACTAGTAAAGAAATTAATAAACTTATACATATTAACGAATTAAAGAAAAAGTTTGCTCTAGACGGGTACCCAACCAGATTGATTAATAAATGGAAAAATAAAATTAATAATAAGATTAAAACAAAGGATAAAAAACCTGAACTGAGAATAAAATATGCCAGCTTCCCATACATTAGGAATCTGTATGAGGAAATCGATATAGAGATGAGGAAAAATAATATAAAGCTTGCCCCTAAATACGAAAATTTGTTCTCCTAAAGCTAAGCAAAGAAAAAAGAAACAGAAGATAAAAAAAGATGATATGAAAAACATAGTTTATAAGATACCATGTACTTGTGAAAACACTAACTTCTATATAGGAGAAACGAAACACAAACTTAAAAAAAGAGTAAAAGAACATATAGCCGACTTAAAGTACGATAGACTAAATTCAGTATTCCATGATCATTGTGTGTTAAATAATTGTAAAACCGATGATAATAAAATAAGTATTCTACATAGAGAAAAGAAGACATATAACAGAAAATTCAAAGAAAGTGTAGAAATAATTAAAAATAAAAACAAAAACAAGAATTGTATAAATACTAATCTAAGTGTAAAAATCAGCGAAAATTGGATTAAAATGTTATAAAAATATTATAAAATATACGAAACTGTTTCAAGATTTGATATTATGTCATTTGCATAGTAATAGATATTAAAATCCAAAAGTGAAATAAAAAATTGGCAATGGGCACCTGTTGTATAGTAATAAGCTCTAAAAAATGTCGTTAAGCTCCGGAATAATTTTGTTGGAAAGGAAAATTCCTTAGAAGTAATACCTGCCCTATCGGTACTTAACCAAATGTATGCAAATTAAAAAACCAAATTACGCAGTTGAAGCGGCGGCGTGCGAGATCTGTATACGGAAACAGCTCTAGTCACTATGCAAGGGAACTCCCAGATAACATGCCGGTAGATGAATTTCAGGTATATTTTTTGTAAATACGATCTGTAGAGAATAATTTGATACATTTCCACAGATTGATATTAAAAACTTTTATGGAATTTTATAAAGATTCATGCTGTTGGACTACTCGTACTCTGTCTATGCTTTCGAACGAGGTGCGGTCCACTCTTTAATGGGTAATGTTATTTTAAACTTTTAATGAAAAAACCCACCTTTTTAGTTGATTATATAAATGTATATTTAACATTAATTCCAGTATGCAAGCTCTTAACACCAACATTTAGGAGGTAGCAACCCCCAATAACTGCTGTGCTGTTTGTACACATGTATTTGTAACACGTACAGACAATTATAAGGTATGTTTTATGGAGTGTTGTGTATGCTGTTGTATTGTTTACTTTAAATATCTGTTTGTACTCTTTTCTTATGTAAAAAACACCTTTTGTTGTTTAGTTGGCTGAAGAGGGGCATCGGCCCGAAACACGTGATGTAAAAAGTGTTCCAACCGAATAAAGGATGAAAATTTGCCCAGTGTTTTAAATCTACTGTCACTGCATTGTGTCTTCGGAAGAAAGAAAACATAAAACATGGTTTCCTCAAGATAAAACAAAATTTAATTATTATTTGTTTATATTTAAGCGGTTTATTACAGCACAGTTTTAATTTAAAAGTTTGATTAAAATGTTTAAAATCATTAAAACAAGCAAAATAATTGCTATAAGATATATAAATATAGCAAGTATCAAATCCTGTATATTGTAACAGATATAAGACATCTTGATCTAGCACTTTGAAATTTGATTCTGATCTTCAGATTTTGTTAAACTGTTACTTATGTAAATAGAAAGGAAGGGAATTTACATTGCTTATTTCAGGAAATAGGCAATGTACTTATAGCAAATACTTATATTGACTTAATGTTACTCAAGTAAAACAGTTTACTTTGATTCTATAGTTTAAAAAAAAGCTTGACTGTTTCAAGCACAAATCACTTATTATAGCTTATATAAATTTACATATTTAATAGTTCTATGTCTACTGAAAAATTTTGTTTCCATAAAAAATCAGTCAAAATAAATAAACTTTCGCATTTATGTAACAATTATGTAACATAAAATATAAAAAGGACTTACTGTATGAAAAAGATGATTTTTTATTTTAAATAATTTTATTTTCACTTATTAATCATTTTGTAGTGCTGCGCTACTTTATTGTTTTGTTTGTACAGTTATATATTATATTGTGTATATAAAACAACGTTCGTTATGTGTTGGGGTCTACTTTTTGTATGATTGTTTGCGGAATAGTATACCGTATCACCGTTCCTGTATACACCAGTCGGAGTGGGCTAATTGGCCAAAGACGAGTCACATGAGGAAGAGAGCATTCATGCATGACGGGTAATATAAAAGGGACCGTCGCATGTGCTGAAGAACTTTTTTTTTGTTTTTCTTCGTGGAGGACTAATCTGTTTCCATCCATAAGGACAGGACATCCTTGACCTCATGGTGTGCATCTATGGACAGTATATAGTTTACGGAACGAAGTAAGATTATTATTGTAAACGTGGTATATTCGTTTACAATAATTTATTTGTTTGTAGTGTTACTGTTCGTCAGTTATTGTATTTGTTATAATTGTTTATTATTGTAAACGTGGTGTACCCGTCAACCATACTGTTGTTGGCCCCGATCCTTGATTTTATTAAGTTGTCGTCGTCTTGTTTCAATTAGTATTGTACAGTCCTTTATTTCATTTACACCCAGACTCAATATATTCCGATATATTAGAGATCAAAACAATTTGAAAGAATACAATATTTATTAATATTAGTAATAAAACTTTATCAATAAAAATAATGCTAATAAACATTTAAAACAATATGAATTTTTAAAATGATTTACCAAAAAGAATTTATAACTGCATTAGAACAGAATTCAAAATTTAATCTATTTCTTAAGAGTTAAATATTGTTAAAATATTATGTATTACCTGCAATATTGCAAATTTCTGACTTGATACTTTCTCAGTAGGTGCAATATCAAACTCAGAAAGTCCAAGACTCTTGCAAATTCTATTGCATACATGAGAATGAAAAAATAAAGCCATTCCTTTTGAACCAAGATTTCCATCTCCGTAGCCTTTACCACTTGCTGTGTGAATTTGAGGATCTGTATAGAGATCTCCAACTCCTTGAATGTCAACTACAATCAATTCGTGTCCTGAACGCTCGAAAGTAAAATGACTGAATGCCTAAATTAAAGCGCACATATTGTATAAAGTTATTGTAGCTATAATAAATGCTAAAGGTCATATTTTAAAATTTATATTTTCACATAATTAAAATCTTTTTATAACAACATTACCTGCGGTGTGAGACGCAAATTTTCACAACTTATAAAACCTGAATTGGAATTATATTTTATGTAATGTCCTTCAATATAATGTTCAAGGTGAAATAAAGGCTTGTCTGGTCTATTAATAAATTCAATCACTGACATCTGAAATATATCAACCTAACGAAAAATTAAAATTTGTAATGTTAAGGTACTTTGTATTTATGCAAGTTTTATAATTAATTCATTAAAAAAATTTATTTTTAAATATGTGTTATAAATATATAAATAAACTAGATGTGTATCTAATTAGATTTATTGTCTTAATTGTATATAATATTTATTTATTTTATAAAATTATAAAAAATAATTTTAAATCATAATTTAAATTATCAAGAATTTATTGATTTTGATGAAATTTTTATTAATGAATGAATTTATATTTAACTAAATTATTTCTGAACAAAACAAAACATAAATTTACTTTTTTAGGAGGATTATGTCTGTTGTATTCCTCTCCCCAAAGTTTTGCATCCATTTGAAGTTTTACATCTTCAAAATATACTTCTCTCTCAACATCCTCCATATATCTTTTAGCAACATAATTACAGGCAGTTTTCCAACTGTGGGTATGTGCAAAACTTGAATGCTTTTTCCTAGTTTAATAAATTACATTTTATAAGAATGAAATCAAAGAAATATCTAAAATCATTGCATGTTTATAGATTTTATACTAGCAATTTTTATGGCTTAATATACGGTCATATGCTACATAACTTCTGATTGTACCTACATCTGTGGTCTTATAAGATGATAATAGAGAATAAGGTTATAATATTAGAGAACAAGAAATTTTGATTTCTATAAAAATCTTGTGGAATGTTGGCCTAATCTGGTGGGAAAATGTAGTTAATATAAGGAAAGCTTATTAACAACTTGGCAAAACTGATCATATGTCTCTTGTGTACAAAACAATTACACTGCCAGGCATAAAGTTTACCATATAACCAGTGCCGGATTAAGCCTCTAGCGGGCCCTAAACAAAATTTAAATTGGGGCCCCATTTAAATAAGTTGCTTCTAAACAAATCTTATATAATGTGACATTAGCGTAGCTAGCATGGGTGACACCCGGTGCGGATATCGTGGTGTCACCCCAAGTCACCCTTTTTAACTCTTTTATAAAACACTATTGAATTGTAATATCTTCGCACTCGAGCAACTTGAACGCTACATCGAATATGCGATGTCACAACGTAGAAGTTTAAATTTAGAAAATAAATCATAACCATACGTCAGTACTACCACGAGATGCGGCCCTAGGAATATTTCTAGATGGTGCGAGAGATCTCGTGGCGTACGGTTAGCTGTTGACCTTTTTTCTTTTTCTTTTTAGATAATGGCTAGTCGAGCGGAGCTTAGTAGAAACTGTTAAATACAGCCTTTTCTGTCCTATCGAATTTCTTAAATAATTTTTAACTCGTTTTGAAACAGAGCAATCTTCTACACTGAAGCCGGGCCCCTCCGAGTTATGGGCCCTAGACATTTATCTACTTTGCCTATTTGATAATCCGGCCCTGCATATAACCAGCATTTCCACATCCTAAAATTTAAAGTTTTCTGAAAACCTTGCAAAAAGTATTCAGATTTCTCCAGATTTAAAATAATTAGTATTTAACAAATATAAAATTATGACACAGAAATAATTACATTATTATAATGGAAGGCTTTATGCAGTCTTGATGTAAAAACCAAATAATCCTCTTTCACAAATCCAGTCATTTTTGTCAAACTTACTCTAAAAGAGCAAGTTTGACAAAAATGTTGAACAAATGGCACATATTCATGATACACTAATCCACAACAATTGAAAAACACAATATGCATAACTTTCACATTTGAATAACTCATGAATGCCTGTTTTTGAATGATGGTTCATTCAATTTTCTCCATTTTCAGGATTACCATTTAGTTTTGATTCCATATCTGTATACCCAGCCCATCACCTTATTAATGTATTTGGAATTAAAATTAGAAAGCTGCATTTTGCAAAGGTTGATAGAAGTCGAGACGGAAACATTATTAATGTATTTTAGAAAGTTGTTGTCTTTTTCAGGACATTCAAGTAAATCCTGAGCAACTTCCAAGTGTTGATGTTTCTGTTCTTGATTTAAGATTTGAGGAACAAATTTTGTGACAACTTTCTTATATCTCAAAGTGTCAAGAATATCTTGACAAGAACTATAAGAAATATTAATATTTTCTGCAATTTCTCACATTGTTAATCTCAGATTCTACCTTAACAAGGTGGTAATTTCTTTTTTGTCATCAGAAGTGAATGTCAATGGTCTTCCTGATCTTGGATCACCTTCACTTAACAAGAACCACTTTTAAATCTGTTATAACTATTTACAATTCTTTGGATTTGTCAATGTATTCGCTTTTAAAGCTTCTTTTCATTTCATTCATTCATTCATTCCAACAGCTTCTGTGCCAATTTTTCTACAAATTAAAGTAAAATTTAATGCCAATAACTGTTCCTTGAAATTGACCATTTCTGTAATTGCAGAACACTAATTACAACTCTTGATTGATAATGTTATTGTAGACCAACACCTAACAGATGAAAATTTAAATTTGACTCAGCGTTAAGAAAAAGTTCATTTACTCTTCCTTTCAATTTTTTAAATCTGTTGCTCAAATACACATTTGTCCATAAAATAAGTCCCTGCACTTTTTTTAATCATACCTTGTATTTCAGGAATTTTTTATGTGATTCATTTTAAAATATTCAGTTATACAATGACAAAAAACACAGTAAAAATAGATATCCAGAATAAACAAAATTTACAACAGTATTGTAGTATTGAAATTTATAAAAATAGCTTAATTGTCAAGAACTGTGAACAGCAATGGACTATTGCCAAGATATATACTTTCATTAGATCAATCACAAAGGATAACATTATTACAGCATAATTTTAGCATAATAGAATGTATAAAAATTATTGATGTAACTAAAAAGTTTGTAGCAGCAACTAAATAAACAAAATATTGTTGTAATAATAATTGTAGTACTTATATAGAACAAAACTAGAAAAATATTTTGTCTTTGGAAAAGAAAACTAAATACTTTTTACATAAGAACAATTCAAGGTCAACTGCATATCTAAACCAAACAATTAAACAGAGTTATTGAACTAACTTTAAGGCAATGTAAGTCATAAGCTTTGATTTATTTCTTTTCTATAATGCAACTATTTATAATAGAAAGAAAAAAAATTGACTCAAATCAAAGAATGAAAAATAAAATAATTTCAAGTACCGTATATCTCGGTGGATAAGACGACCTTCAGATAAGACGAAGTATAAATTTTCGTCAAAGTTTTATAGTTTTAGCATATATCTGTCCTATAAGACGACCCCCAAACTATCAATGTAAGGAACTGAGTCCGAGCGTTATTTTTATTTTATTATTATTTTTCCGTTTTATTATATTTTGTTTGGGGCTTATGTTTATTTAGGACGAAGGTTCCCCACCACTCTCTTGTTAGTAACGAAAAAAAGAAGATAAAACAACTCACAGAGAAATAAGCACCGTAGGAAAAATCTTGCGCACTTGCGCTGCCCAGCGGAAGTAAATGGTCCGCAGAAAAAAATGGAGGGGGGAGTCCCCACACTCACTAGTAAAGAAATACTTGATAAACCATCTTAACATCCCAGAAAATTATAAATACTTTGTAAACGGTTTATAAGCTTTGTCGGAAACTTAAAGCTGCCAGAAAAGAAAATTAATGTTAGCAACTAAGTACAGTCAAACCTGTTTTTATGCGCTCTTTTTATGTGCGATTTTTATTTGTGTGATTTTTTTAATGCGAATTTTTAATTTGTGCGGTATAGTTGGCGACTAGTCTCGTGCGATTCGTCATGTCTCACGTTGACTTATTATAGCTAAATAAACTTATTATAGCATAAATGCACTTATTATAGTAATATTATTGCATGAATATGCGAAAAATGAAATAATTTACTTTTTAAGTCAACAAAACACCACCTGGACAAAAATATGTAAAACAGACGATAGACCAGACGATGCAGTCAAGTGCTGACATCTGTTGTCAATAAATTCTATTTCGTACGGTTTTGAGTTATTTTTTATGTGAGACTTTTTTTTATGCGGTCCCTGTTGACCGCATAAAAAAAATATTTTTTAATTGTGTCGCGAAAACTATTATTTACAGCCATTCGTGAAGTTTCGTGAGATTTTTTTTTATGCGTTTTTTTTAATGCGGTCCCTATCCCCGCATAAAAACAGGTTTGACTGTATGTAAATAAGGGGTGTAACTCAGCTGAAGTGTGACATCACCTCACAGTATAAAACCCGTACGTTAACTGAAGAAGAGGGAGGTGATTTCCAAATCGAGGCGACTTTGAGAGCGAGGTGAATTCGAAAGCGAAGTATTTTCTGATAGAAGTCCAGATTGATAATTGGACGATCCAAGGTGTTAAAGAGGAATTCGATTGACGATATCGAAAGGATTGAGGAAATAGGTTCTTCGTATAGTGAGGTGACGGATAGACGTTTAATTAGTAAGAGATTTTGTTCATAGTTTGTAAGTATTTGATTTGTCAAATTTTCAAAGGGGAATTAATATTAAGTTAAGCTAAGTAGCTGAAAGACATCTTCACCCGTGATTACCGGTACAAATAAATTCCAATACAGTCTCTTCAACCTTAAAATTCCCGGTACATAAGACGACAGTTAACACATAAACTAACGTTTTCGATCCTCCACCGAGGTCTTCGTCAGGTTCGTTGATCATGGAATGCGAAAAGAATCGAACGCTTTCGAAATTCAAAAAAATCGAATATCCCCGCGTGCAGTAATGACGAATGCTACATCGTAAATTTAATAGACAGGAATAAAACATGATTACCACTGCGGATGTATCTCAGAGGCATATCGCCACGCGTACGATAATACGTTACTTTCCTTGAAATTAATACATTTCCCCGATTTGGTAGCCTTGTAAATCTCAAGAGTCTCCAAAGCCCTGATGTGGTCCGTCTTAAACGACTTCTTAATGAGTCTGGTGTTATCGAAGTCTGCCCTTATATCAACGAACCTGACGAAGACCTCGGTGGAGGATCGAAAACGTTAGTTTATGTGTTAACTGTCGTCTTATGTACCGGGAATTTTAAAGGTTGAAGAGACTGTATTGGAACTAAGTAGCTGAGTTTATTGTCGGGTTGACTTGTTGATTTTCGTTAATAAATTTTGTTTGGATTATTGACATCTGTACGTAGTACATTCTAGTTACTAATTAAATATATTTGAACTTTTTGATTTGACTTGATATTTATCGTTATTATTACTAATTTTTCGGTGCACGCTTAAAAGCCCAGGCCTGGCAAACTAATCTCAAATCTGCGTAAAGTACCCGTTAGGTTAACGGAAGTTTTACCAACCGCAGTTAGTGTCGGTTTCCTAAGATACTAAAAAAAGTACTTTACATCAATGGCCTATGAATTTAGTTTAGATTGGCGATCATCATCTGCATAATACTGTATAGCGTATACGGAATTATGTCCTATTTATAATTTTTCAAAATGAACAAATTTATTTTCTTGCATCTGGCAGCACTGCCTTATGATTATTGCAAGCATTCGCACTGATTCGGCATTTGGGTAATAACTTTGACTATCCATAAAAACGTTGTATGGGCTATTCTATTTTGTGAACATACCCTACTCTCTACTAGTAAATAATTACGGTTTGTCCGTCTTTTTTATATTGGTTTTAATTTACAAAAAATTAGATTTAAATTTATATATCTGTTCTATAAGATGACCCCGGATTTTGGGGGCCTTTTTTTATGATTCAACTATCGTCTTATCCGCCAAGATATATGGTAATTAAGAAAATTTGTCTACTTTTTACAAACTAGTAGTATAATAATTATAATGACCAGACATTATAACGTTGAAGCAGAAGAAAATTTAAGAAACATAACTATTATGAATATGAGCTGCTTATTTGCCAAACTGATTAACTCCACAAAATAAAAAGTAGAAAAATTGATAATATACATTACTTTTTAAAATTCCTTTTAAACTTTAAATTTAAATAGACATTGCAGAATGTATTTTTATACATTCTGCATTAAAGCATAGCTTTAATGTAATGATATAATAATCATATAAATAAATATAATAAATGTAACAAATAAATATGTTGTTACATTAAAAACATATTTAATGATTTATTATATAATATAAATGACATATAAAATCGGTTATGCAAAAAATGTAAAAATAATAACAATTATTCCAAGGATATATGAATGAAATTAATTGATCTGGCCTATAACTAGCTCATATGTTACATATAATATCAATATGTATGTTCAGGTACTAATAAAACTAAATTCTATTAGAGACGTCTTCTCAATAACAGAAGTACAGATAATTCGGATGATAATTTAGTTAGTTAAAGGTTATTGACAATTCAACAAATTTTTCAGTGTAAACAGACATGTCACCAGAAAATTTGCTGACTGACACCTGTTGAGTGATTTAATAGTATCTAACCTATAATATGTGTAAAAATTTATCTAGATCATAATAAACTATATGATATGTATAGGCAAATGAGTGTTGTAACTCTCCATCCCAAATCCATACAATATTCACCTTTCAGTAAGGTGCATGACCAAGAAAATATCTATAGGGCAAAATCTATATGCAATTCATTACTTTTCAACTAATATTCAGAAACTAAATATAATTACCAATTTCTTATATGACTTAGCCGGCATAGCTTAGAAATAAAACAACTTCTCTCCAAATCACTGGGAAGGGTGAACAACCCACGAGAACCTTATTATATCCCAGTAATGACAAATTTTAATTAAAACTAATGTTTTCGACCATAATCATGATCTTACTCAGGCTTTTGACCAGTACAATTCAAATATGGAATGTGTCGAACAATATGTTTAAATTATTTTAAAATTCTGAACATTTAAAAGATAGCAGATAATTTTTAGTCGTATGTGCTACAGTAAAGATAAAAACATCCTTACACCACAAAAAATAAATAATAAGATGTACTTAATGGTGTAGAATAGGTATCTAATGTTGCTCTCGTTTTTTCTCATAGCACCACCTCCACGCATAAGAAACATTAGCGGCATCCTTTGTGTTAATACAGTTGCTGGCCAGTCCGGCTTTGTAAATTTCTAAAGCTTCCAGGTTGCGAAGGTGCTCAACCTGATGTGACATCTTCACTAATTTGGCCTTATGGAGGTTGATTTGTATTTCAGGGTCTGTGGTGTAGACGGCTAGGATGGTGGTATGCCTTTTGCTGGTGATATCATACCCGTGCTCCTGTATTCTTTGCTTAGTGAGTGCCAAAGGCATACCTCCATAAGGCCAAATTAGTGAAGATATCACATCAGGTTGAGCACCTTCGCAACCTGGTAGCTTTAGAAATTTACAAAACCGGACTGGCCAGCAACTGTATTAACACAAAGGATGCCGCTAATGTTTCTTATGCGTGGAGGTGGTGCTATGAAAAAAACGAGAGCCACATTAGATACCTATTCTACACCATTAAGTACATCTTATTATTTATTTGTTGTGGTGTAAGGATGTTTTTATCACTATTATAGCACATACGGCTAAAAATTATCTTCTAGCTTTTAAATGTTCAGAATTTTAAAATAATTTAAACATATTGTTCAACGCATTCCATATATAGGCTAAATTGGTATTAACAACTCTATTGTAATGATTAGAAGTAAGCTTATATGAGAAGAAACATGTAGAATCATGGTTCTCATCAAAGTAATTTTTAAAACAAAGCTGATTACTCAAACTAGTCATTTGTAAGTATTATCTTCTAAGCGATCAGCCTTGTGTTAAAAATCAGTTTGATGAGAACCATGATCCCATGTATTTCTTCTCACATAAGATTACTTTTAATCATTACAATAGAGTTAAAATATAACAATTTATCTTTCATTCCATTAAATTATTATATTAAGTAATTTAATTATCGTTATCATAGTTTTATAACAAGTAATCTTTTAATAAAAGAAAAGCTTACAGTCGATAACAGGAACGCATAGCTCCATGGCTGAATGGCTAGAATAATAAATTTAAAAATATATTTATATATAATTTATTTAATTTACAAAATAAAAAGTTTATTAATTAGTTACATGAATTAATTTATGGTATAGATATCAATACCTCTTTAGCAATTTTTACTAATATATCATCAGTTATCCAATCTTGTTTGAGAGCACTAAAACGATATCTTCTAACAACTTCAGTTTCCAATTTTTCTAAATGAAATTCTTCCCACGGATCTTCTAAATGAAGAACTTTTCTTGCTGCTTCCTTCCATTGCAATCTTACCAATGTTGCTAAATTTAATACAGTAAGAAAATTAAAACTTTGTCTTAAGAGTTTTAAGAAATTATCTGTAATATAAAGTTATTGGATTTCATTCTTTCAATCAGTTTTTATCTAAACTAACTGAAGTTTGTTTGAACACAAATCGAATGATGAAATTTTATATACTAAAATCAAAAAGTAAAGAAACTAGAAAAAAAAACTATATATACTCTAGAACAATGGTATTCAAACATCTTAACAGTGAGACCCCAAGGTAATTTTCTGCGACCCATTTGGGGTTGTGACCGATAGATTGAATACCACTGCTCTAGAAGAACAAATATGAAAACAATTGTTAGCCTGAGAAAAAATTCACTAACAGAAAAATATAGCTACTAAAATACTTTATCAGACACACAACATTGAAAGTAATGTAATCTATTCAGTGGAACTATTTCCATTCAATTTCAGGTGTATACTGAAGAAAGCTTGATAACTCATATTCAATGTATGCATATATGCAATATATTCAATGTATGCATTGTATTTTATTTCTGTCTAACCAGTATGTGCTACAATAGTTAATAGATAATACTAATAAACTAATAAAAACAAATAGATAATTTGTTTTTATTAGTTTATTAGTTTTTTGTAGATCTAAATGTAACTTATAAATTTTATACATACAATCTTAACATTTATAAAAGCATATATTTTATTTTATTTATAATAAAACTAAAATACTAAAGTGAATGTTCTCACTATGTTATAATAAAATGTGACTTCTATTGACAAATACATCTTACAGTATATCTTAATTCTTAAAGTTTATTCATTTTAAAATTGAGGTACCATGCTTTTAAATGATTAGAAATCATTTATTTCACTTGTATTTATCATTCATAAAGTGGTAAAGATTTTAAGGGGGGGGTCAAGTTTTGTTGGACGTCCAAAAAGGAGAGGTGTTACAGAAACTTGGGCAAACTGGAATAAGAGGGGGAAGGAGAGTAAAAATTTCAAGAAAATTGCAGACATAATTTATGGACAGCCCCCTTATTAAATTTATTTACAGTTTTTTAATTATTATTTTTTACAGACAGTTCTTATGTTACAGACAGATCTTATGTTATCAAATAAGATATCTGAGATGTTAACATTACAAATTTAAAAACCAATCTGATTTTATAAAATATTCTAAAAGTAATTAAAAGAAACAAAAAATAAATTCACATTTATTATTTTGACTTCATCAGGTAAAAGTTTCAGAACGTAAATTCAAATTAAATTCAAACTTTATAACCACATGGAACACTATTAATTAATTTTTTTATTTAAGAATTTCATAACTAATCAAACTTAAATTTTAAAATATTTTTTTTATTACTTAAAAGGAAGACTTAAAAACTGTAAAATATGGTTTATTTCATAGACTGGCAAGTTGACTTGATTTGAAAAAGCAATGTATCATTTCTGCAAACAACAATAATTGCCTTGGTTTAATTTAATTTGTGTAAAAATTTTCAGAAAATTTTAATAGAGCATGAAATTTTAAAAAAAGTTTAATTTTCTAAAACTAGTTGGGTTAATTTTGCAGGCATTTTTGCATTTTATATTTCTCTTTTGTTTATGAATACAAACACAAAGCTCTGTAGGTTGTGCGGACATATTTGACAAAAACAATATCATTTTGTATCCAAATCTTTAAAAACTCCACTGCCAAGGCAGTGAAGTTTTTAAAGTAATTAATAAGTTCTTTTTAATTTTATTACAAAAGGTTTACCTTTATTTAATCAACATTTTAAAGTATTTACATTTATTTTTTTTACACAAATATACACATCTTTTGATTTTTAAAAAAATTTTTGAAATTTTATCATAGTTCTACGTTAATTTTACTTTATGAATTTCTTTTTTTAAATCAACTTTTATAAAAATTTACTTTCATGTTTATACAGCTTAGGCCGCGACTCCACTAGCCGTAAAAGGGCCGTAAAACCCCTCGCCGTAATAGCTTTTAATCACGTGACCATGATATTTTACGCCTGAGCAGGTCGTAAAACCAACGTAAAAGCGAGTTGAGCAGTGTTCAACTTTCAAAGTGAATACGACCGTAAACCGGTACCATCCACCAATCAGAAGTCAGTGAAATCTAGGTCATTGTGACACGGTGCGAAAATGGTGGAAAATGAGCTTTTGTGTACATTCTCTCGTGGCTACTCTAGAAGATCTGGAAAGATTTATTGAAAACATCCGAAAATATTCATGTATCTACAACAAGAGGTATCCCGATTATAATAATGGATGCCCAAAACACGCGATATGAACGGCCAAAGGAAAATCCTTCAATTTAGAGGAGTATATAATAAAAAAGCTAAGCTTATAAGTGCTGTATATTATCTTAATAATATAATAATAAAAGTCAATATATGAAAGTAAAGATATTACTTTTACTACATTTGTAATTATAGTACAGAAAAAACTCGTAAAATGTAATTATTGTCTTTATATCGATATATCACATATACACCGTAATAGTACCATCGCTGTAAAAAGCTTCGCTAGCCGGACCTCCACCGCAATCCGAGCGCAAACGCAAATAGGTCACGTGATTAAAAGCTTTTACAGCGAGGGTTTTACGGCTGTTTTACGGCTAGTGGAGTCGCGGCCTTATGAACACAAAGCTGATTCAAGTGTTCACTAACATAATTTTAAGAAATAGTCAAAGTTCTGTAATAAAGGACTGAGAAGGAGCAGAAGGCCCAAAATGCATTTCCTGGTATAATAAAGTTGAAACAGTCCTAGTTTTTAAAGAGCTGAAAGATGTAGTGGTTCATCCCTTGGAGGATTGGTTATTCAAAGTATGTTGGAAAAACAAAGTTTATCTTTGTCAACATTAAAATTAAAGTGTATGTTAAATTTTACAGTTACTTGTGTCATTGTTTGATTTTTTTCAAAATGAGAAGATATATTTACTGGATGATTTCAATGGTAGAACTGGAATCCTGAATGAAATGGATTGGGGAAATGGTCTTTTCCCTTTGTTGGATTATAGTGTCTACCAGAGCTCAGAAGATAAATGTATTAATAAGATTGGAATTGTGATGCTCTGGACAGGTCCGAACCTCACAGAAATTTGTGTTAAAACCATTTATAAATAGAAAAAAATTATCTTCTTTTTTAGAGGAAAAAAATAGAAGTTAAAAATAGTTTTTCCTAATGAAAATGACGCAAACTTTTAAACAATAGAACAATGGAGAAACACAGATTGTCTATCTCCAAATGGGAATGAAATTAAACTTCAATTTTGACCTCTCCCGCACCTCCGAAAGGTTTCAAATTGTAACCAGGTGACGAGGAGAGACCAATCAGAAAGTGGAATCAGAGGAAAACAGATAAAACCTGAGAATTCAAGGACGCGACGGCTTCTTCTCCCAAAAGTTCCAAGTGACGGATCTATTGTTGTGTGTGTGTCTCGTGCCCATCTTCGTCTCAGTCTCCCGATCTCGGATTGACATCTTTCCATCAACGGAAACCGATTGCATCATCCTGGAGTCGTCGAGGGAACTGGCCATTCGCAACCCAGAGACACTCCTTCAAAATGGGACTATATTGGAAAGAAGAGGAAGACCCAGAGGCTGCTGCCGACCTAGAACTTCCAAGATGGCGGAAATCTTGTAAGCTCCTTTCGTGTCAAATAAACGGTTTCTTGTAACTGTAGAATCTGTCTCCGTGCCAATCGCCCACATACGACCCTTTGCGACTGCTTGACCCTCTTGATATAGTCTGCACCCTGTCAGCAACCCTACAGAATGAAGTTAGTGGGATTGTGTCTATCTAAAGGCTTGATGAAGTAAATGGCTGAGTTAAGAAGGACACACAGGGAAAATATACTTTCTTTTCACATTTGGGCAAAAGTGTAATTGATTATTTATGTATAAATGGTTTGGCAGCTGAGAATTTAAAGTATTTTAGTATAGACGATTGCACTGAATCGGATCATATGATGCTGCATCTAGAAATTTCTGCTAAAGGTTTGAAAAAGGATTATTGTAGGCAATTAGTTCAGTCAAGCACAAAATGGAAGAAGGAATGGAAGGAGCTGTTTGTAAGCAAAATGCAAGGTATTTGTTGGGACAATCAATTTGGCAATAAGATAAGTGACTTAAAATGCTCTGACTGATGTGGTATTAGGTATTTTGAAAAAACTTAGATCCAGAGAAAAAAGAATTAAATGCCTTTCTAGGCATAATCCAGAATGGTTTGATGATGAGTGTCAAGAGCAAAAGGTTAAGCTGAAAAATAAGCTTATGAGATAGAGGAGACTTGGAGAGGATTGGAGATTAAAAGAGTATCTGTTATTGAAGCAAAATTTCAGAGCACTTTGGAAAAGTAAAAAGCAGGAATATCTGACTGGTTTTAATCAACTGCTCTCAAATTGTAAGTCTAGTCAAATGATCAGGGAGTGTATTCATAAATTGGAAGGTAGAAATAGATATCGTATCCCAGAAAAGATTGAAACAGAATTGGTTATGCATTTTAAGAGTTTATTGTTTACTGGTAATTTAGATACAGAAATTGTTTGCCTGGAGGTGACATCTGTAAGCTATTTAGATATGGATATCTCTCTTGAAGAATTAGAATCTGTTCTGAGTGAGGCAAGGTCAGGTAAAGCAGCTGGCCCAGATGGCATTCTGATGGAATGTTGGAAGATGGCAGATGAGCAACTGCAGTAGAAATTGTTGAACTTTTCCAATAAAGTTTTGGTATTTGGATTTTATCTGGATAGTTAGAAAATAGATAATATTCCCCATTTTTAAATCAAGAGATGTATATAATAAAAGTAATTATAGAGGAATTACATTGTTGAACACTGTCAGTAATATCTTCTCTATGATCCTCTGCAAAAGGTTGGTATTTTGGACAGAGAGTGAACAAATTTTGTCAGAAATACAGCATGTATTCTACAGTGGATCATATATTTGTTCTGTGGAACTTGATAAGAGAGAGGTTGGTTAAAAAACGAAGTAAAGTATATATTTGTTTTGTAGATTATAGAGCTGCATTTGATTCAGTGAATCATTTGAAACTATGGAGGAGGCTTTCTGAGTTGAGGTTAAGTTACAAAGTGGTTAATCTATTAAGATTGATGTATACAAATATGTTGGCTTTTATGTCTGTTAACGAAACTTCTTCGGAATCTTTTTACTGTAATAAAGGAGTTTGGTAGGGATGCCCATTGAGTCCATTACTGTTTTCCTTGTATGTTGATGGTTTGGTAACAAGGCTGAATGAAATTCAAAATTATAATGGTTTATGGATAGGAAACAATACATATATTAAGGTTTTGCTATATGCTGATGATGTGGTGATAGTGGCTGATACACCGGTAGAACTACAATTGGCAATTCATGGTTTGCTAAGTTTTTCAATTAATATGGACTTACAAATTAATATTAATAAAACTAAGATAGTGGTTTTTCAAAATGAAAATAGAAGATCAAGTAAATTTAAATAAAGAAGAAATTGAAACTGTGAAAAAATATAAGTATTTGGGTATTTTGTTTAAATATAATCTTAATGTAAATGACCACTTTGAGATTACTGCAAGGAAAGCCAAAGGTGCTTTGGTGAAGTTAAATTGGTGAAAGCCAAAGGTGCTTTGGTGTAAAATATTTAATATCTCAGGGTTATCTTCATGTTTCCCACACCTCAGATTATTTGATTCAATGGTTAAATCTGTTTTGTCTTATGGAGCTCTGGTTTGGGGTCTGGGGAATGTCAATACCTTTGAGCTAATTCATAGAGATTTTTTGAAGAAAATGTTAGGTTTGAGATTTCATGCATCAAATGTTGCTGTTTTATGGGAAACCAAATGGGTACTGCTAGAATCTTTTTTATAAAAGCTGTTTTAAAGAATTACATAAGAATACTGGAATTATCTGAGGGTAGGCTACCTAAAATTAGTATGATTAGAATGTGGACAAAAGTGGAAAGCAGCTCTTGGTAGTTTGACTTTAAAAATTGGTTGGAATGGCTGGGATTCAGTGAGATGGTTAGAGAGAAACAAGCTGACAGATGGAAGGAACGAATTCTGACCATAGTAATGAGATGTATAGAATTGGAGTTACAGGAGATGAGGAGAGTGTTGGGCAATTCTGGATTGTTAAGATATTATAGTATTGTAAAGCCTGATTTTGGCATGGCAGCTTACTTAACAGATGGTAGATACTCTATGGTGATAAAGAAACAGATAGCAAGGCTTAGGCCAAATTGTGTTATATCAAGGAGAGACGCTCCTGTGTAATCAGCCACATAGGTATAGTGAATGGTGTTTTCATACGTTTTGTAACTGTGAAAATAATATGTATGGTGAGTACATAAGAACGTTACACGGTAACTCAAACTCAAACTTTTGTGATTTGTTTAAATTTAATAACAGGTTAATGAAACTAAATGGTTTGAGTTAGAGGATTTTTTGTTTTGTTCACCTCTTTGATGTATTTAATTATTGTCAAATAAAGTATTCATTCATTCATTCAATATATTTTAAGTCAGAAATTGCAAAGTAGAGAAATATTTTATTCCTAGCAGGTAGGCCCGGCGTTGCTTGGGCAAAAGTAACGATAACGAACATTAAGATTATTACATTATAGTTAACCTTACCCATTTTCACAGAATGCAAGAATTGGGTCCCTTGTTTCCAGACTAATTAGAGAATTTTTAGATGGATCTAAAAATATGTTCGATTTCCCGCAAAAATGAAAAAAAACTGCATCTGCGTCTTGCACGTCGCTTTCTCTTAACACTGCCATTGTTGATGGAAGTGTATGTACAAAATCAGTTGTACAGTGTTAATTTATGCCATCTTGTACTTTTGTGACAACTATATTTGCTCTAAAATCAATTCAAAATTAGTTTCACTTGTACATTTTCTCAATTCCCTCGAAAAACATATAAACAGGGTTCAACTGTAAAATAAAACAAATAATGATTTTTCAAATGAATAACATCTATGAAGAATTAGTGGTATTCAGCTGTATATTATTGGAAGAGTATGCTGTAAATTATATAATGCCTGCCATGGTAACAGAAATGGGCACAAATAACAGTGCTTCCCTCTCTAAAAAAGAAAAAAATTTCTGTTAATTAATGTGTGCACCATTAGTTAACTGAATTTCCTCATGCAACATGTTCTCTTTCTCTGTCTGACCACCTAGTGTGCACATGTCCATAACTTATAATGCAGATGGATTTTATTCTCTGTCCATCCATCTAAGTGTATGCTTACCTTTATCATTCATTTTCTTTTTATACTAATAGTTCTTTTTAGCATCAACAGAATCTAAAATATCTTTCAATTCCTCTTCTTTAGTAATGTTCAACACTTCTTGTGGCAAAAATAAAATGTTCAAACCAATCTTTATTTTTCATCTGAACAACACTTAATATGGAGCTCTTGATACCTACATAATAGGCCAGTGGTTTCCAACCTTTTTGTACCTGCGCCCCCTTTAAAAAAAAATTGTTGTGCCCCCTTAATTTTTCTAACAATCTAATTTCATAAATACTCAAAGCGCGCTCGGCTCCAAACGCGAAAGCGAGATGTTCTCGTTCCAGCAAGAGTATGGATAAATGTTTTAGCATTTGTACCCGAAAAATTCGCGGCGAGGATTGTGGATTACGTATACCTATTTTGCTAATTCATTTTTTTGACACCTATTCGACTTTTTTGGTTTGTATTTGAAAATGGTATTTTGGAAACAGCTGCATGCCCCCCTTGCAACAGTCTCGCGCCTCCCTAGGGGGGCGCGCCCCACGGGTTGGAAACCACTGTAATAGGCTCTGTTCTTTAGTAACTGGATGAATCTTATACTTTAACTCCGAAGAAGATTACTTTATCCAACATCCACATTATGATCATATTTTCTATATCTTGGTTTTATACCTACCCTTGAGATTGATTATATCAGGGTTTGCCATGCACAATTTCACATTTTATAGAATTCTAAATCATTAATTATTGAAAGTAATGATTCAAAACTCTATATATATATACAAAAAATATTAATTTATTTCAATAACAGTTTTATAATAATAGGCTTATTGTTCCTTTATCTTTACCTGAATCAAGATAAATTTATTAAATTCTTACAAAAATAATGATAGTTATTACAATTAACTTTAATCTTAGACAAATTATGACATTGAAAAAGTTGAAAGTTAATATATAATTTTCAGACAATAAGATTTGTTGAAAAATCAATTTTCTGAATACATGCTGACTAGATACTAACAAACTGATTATAGGAAGATAAATTGCAAATTTTAATTTAAAATTAATTAGAAAAATATTTATTAAATTATATTTTATAATAAGATTCTTAAAAGTTTTAATTATATAATAAGATTCTACAATAGACAATCTTAAGAGTCATATTAACTTTTACTTACATCGACTTATATTCTTTCCATTTATTACACCTTTTTTTCGTTTAAGCCCCATAGCTGGTGATAATGGTGGCATTGTATTTTCTGCTTTCTGTATTTGGCTAATATTTTCACCAATATCAGAAAAACTTAAAGGTTGAAGTACAAGGTCAAAGCCTTCTTCTTCCATAACTCAAATCACTTTTTGGTATTTAATAATAGCCTTTACTGAGTGCTGAACTGTAAGCCAAAGCAAACAGAGGTTTTGCAGGTATCGTTAAACCCTATGAAAAAGATTTATATACTGTATGTTATTATCTGTACATTATCAATATTAAATATATATATCATTACTACTTTCTTAATTGTATAATAAACAAAATAAATTCCATTTAGAAACCAAGTACATTTTCTATATATATTAATAACTTTAAGAGAGACCTTAGAATGAAGTAAAAATTGACTCTGAAAACATTTATGTAGTACTGTTTTCCAATGAAACCTGATTATTTCAATAACTTGTATATTATTCTTATTTTTAATTAACTTTTAAAAGATTTTTTGTATGATTTTAAATTCTCCAATATAAGAAAAAAAAAAAATTTTCAAAATATTACATATCTGTTACTTATAAATAAAAAGCTTTTTATAATTTATTATTTACCTCAGATTTATTAATAATATTAATTTGTATGTATTATTTGCAACCTCATTAGGTTATTTGTTTTAATGATTAGTTCCTGGATTATAGGAATTGCTATAATAACTTCTTTTATAAGTCCATATAAATTTTAAATAATCACTCAACATTTTTAGTATGAATATATGCTAGAAATGATCACTATTAATCATCAATTATCATGCTGAAACACTTCATTAACTTGTTTGTTCAACTGCACAAATTGACTGAATATATCCAAGTCAGTTTTGATAAAATATAATATAAAATTTAGGTTAATGTTACCCTTGGTGCCAAGATGGTGGCTCGTCTCTGATTCCAGCAAGGAAACAGTGGGACGTATGTTCTAACCTAACCTATTCTAATAAATTACCATAATTATTAGCAACCAAATTATTAGAATAGGTTAGATTAGGTTAGAATGTGCGTCCCACTGTTTCCTTGCTGGAATCAGACAAGCCGCCATCTTGGCACCAAGGGTAACATTAACCAAAATGTAAAATTAAAACACTAAATAAAAACAACTGATGAAACAACCAAATTTGTGATAAAAAAAAATTATGGATTTTATAATTTTCTTCTTCACAAATTGAGCCACATATTTATATAAACAAATCACACACCTCTGTTTGTTACTAAGAAGTAACAGCCCATTTTAGAGGTAAAAAATTATAAATATAAATAAACTGGTTTTTTTTACTAATGGTTACAAATAACAAAAATTCAACAAACTGAATATAATCGTAAAACTATAAATAAATTATAAAAAAAATTTTACATTTATACATTTATCCATTCCTTATCCATCTAATAATATGATAGATTTTAAATATTAATCTTCCAACAATCAAAATTCATTTGGTATTGAGAAATAAATTAAAATTAAAAATATGCAAATTATCTTATACTATACAAAACAATATGTAAATTATAAAGATAATTTTTTTTATATTGAAGGCCATTCAGTAAGGATAAAATCTGTTCAAGTAAAATCTAAACAAGACCATCCCGACAGAAGTAAATTAAGTGGAAATCTATTTTATATCTAGTTAGAAGAAATATTTTATTTATATTAAAATAGTATATATAGTTAATATAAGAAATATAACAATTCTTACATTAAAATATATATTTTTTTATTTTTAATTAAACTTGAAAATAAAAGTGATTAGAACAGAAGTCTTGAGCTCCTTACAGAAATTTCAAAAAGTTTCTGTAATTGTAATGCAAGTAATAAATATTTGGAAATAAAAGCATCTATCACTGTGCCAATAACATAGAAGGGTTGTTCTAATCTGAAATAAATTTAGGCAATTTTTAACCTTATCAGTTCATTTAACAATGCTGTAAATTTTAGATGTTAATATCTAATAATTTATGACCAAATGCTACACCTACAGAAAAAAATTTTCTTACGAAATTAGATTTACATCTGTGATCATTATTGCGAGAAATGAATAAGAATTTAAAACTTTTGAATGTTTCCTTTTAAATTTTTGAATTTATTTGAAAAATAAACACATTAATCCGTAAATATTTCAATAAATATATAATAAATTTGTCATTCCATAATCCTGATTTAAAAAAAAAAATTTAATTTGTAACAATCTGCTTTGTATTTCAACATAACACTTAGATTCTCTTTCCTTAATTTTACTATCTGATTAAAATATTAATTTTTTCAAAAACTTATACTTTCTTTGTAATTAAGGTAATAATAATAAAAATATAGAATAATAAAACTGATTACCGTATTTTACGGACTATAAGGCGCACTTTTTTCTTCGAAAAATTGCTTCCAAAATTCAGGTGCGTCTTATAGTCCGTAAAATACGGTATATTAATTAATCTATGTATATTTATGTTTTTATAGTTAAAATTTTTAATCTTATGCATTTTATATTTCTTTTAAATTTTCATTTTTCTGCATTCTATTTTATGTCACTATATTTTATAAATGAACCCGATAATCTCTTCCTACAAAGCCAAAAACATTTGTTCGTAATAATAAAAATGATAGATTTGATATTTGCTTTTCAGTTCTCGAGTCTTAAATAATATACAGTAATTCGGTGTTGTTACACATGAAATTATATGCGTAATATGTATATTTGAATAATGTAACTAATTAAAAGCATTCTTTTATTTTGAATACTTATTTTAGCAATTCTGTTTGCTCCAATTTTGAAATATCACATTAAATTTGTATTTTTCCCAATATAAATGCCATTTTTCAGAACGGATGAAACAAAATTAAGAAAAAACCACAACTATTTTTACCCGAATAGCTTGACTGACACATGGTTTTGTTTCTAATTACTTAACAATAGTATCTAATATATCTGGTTACTATTTTAAAGTTTATTTTGTTGTTTACTGGCACAGAGGTTAGGTTTTTAAAGTTTTTAAATAATTATTTTGGAAACCCATAAGTACCTTTAAATATTCAATTTCTGCACTTTAATATCATTTCACCCTATTCAGATATATTTCACATAATACAATGAAAAATTATTATTTTAAAACTATCTCAAAACATTAGTTTCTTTGTAATAAACTAAAATTTTTAAATATTAAAAGTAACACTATTAAAATATATATATATATATATATATATGTACTAAACATGCAACATGAAGCGATTATTAAAAAAAAAATAAAGAATTTAAAAATCCTGAAAAAAAGTAATGAAAATGAAGAGATTCTTAATTTGATTTGAGGCAAAATCTTAATTTGACTGAAATAATTGTTAAGATATGTTAATACTGTAAAAGTACATTCAAAATATAATATTATTTACCATTTTAAATTGAAATCGAGGAGTAATCGCACGAATAAACATTCCCACTAGCAGTCAACGAATTGAACAGAATGTTGCAATTGGCAACCGTATTAAATTTGTATTGTATCATTGGCCTATTTAAAACAATTCCTTAACCTTTCATAACCGACCTTCGCATAAACGATGGGTTAAGGTCGAAAAATAAGCAAATAAAACCATTATACACATTACCTATTCTAAGTACAGGTAATTTTTTTATAGTAAAAAAACGCCTACATAACGTAGATAGCATAATTTTTAGAACTTTCAAAATACGTTAGATAAATAACACTAAAACGAACCACAATTTTAATTATTGAACTGTTTATTCTCTATAAAGGACAGCATTTAACTCAATATTGGCATATATCCAGTTCCAGTCACGCGACGGTACTTTAGTACATTTAACACAAGCGCATACGGCATGCCAAAGGCACGTTTCCAACTTCAGATAAAAATATCAAATTCCCAAAGAAAACCAACTTCAAAACAAGGCAAAACTATCTCGAAAAATTGTAGTTATATAAATTACATACATCTATACCCATTTGATCTAAAAAAAACTAAACATTTCCCCATTCAAAAGCCGATAAACGAATACTAGTCGGAAACAACTTCTCAAGAGGTAGGTCGCGATCTCCGTATCCAGGGGTAAACGTCCCGTTATTTTGGTACTCAAAAAAGAGATGGCTAAAAAAAAAAAGTGCTCTAAAAATGGAAAAGTTGATTTATCCAGCTAAATATTTTAAAATAACCCAGATATATTCGACAATATTTTAATTAAATATGAATAAAAATTAATTAGAATAGCGTAAAACTCGAATATATTTTTAAAGAAATTTGATACTCGAGCATAAATCACCAAACCAATTTACGTTAGAATCGCATTATTTCCTGTTTATAACATTTTGATAACATTTAAACCATTAAAACAAATTTTTCAGAAAAAAACATTAATTAAATTGCACTTTTACGGTCGAATAACTTCAAAATTTGTACCGAAAATCGAGGAAAAAATCCAATTACAGTTTTCTAACCTATATTATGTTTAAATCGTTATTTACAATGCTAAATGTGTATATTATTATAATAAATTTTATCAGCAAAATAAATTATATGGAATAAAACGTAACGTGATTCCATGCTAAAATTTCATTCTATTTTCTTTTTATTATTATCTCACAACATATCCTTTTTATGGAGGTTTGCACCAGGCATTCTTTACCTGTATACCCGTGCGCTTAAACGAATACATTTGATTTATAGAACGTATTGAAGTGCACTTTATTGTTAAAGCAAAAATTCCATCTAACGATAAACTTGTTGTTATAAATTATGCATTTTAAATAAACTGGTTTTTACGCGTATTTTAGTTCCCCGTGTACATGTATAATGCTCAAGTCCATCGTAAACCGCTGAGGCTCAGTAAGATGATCAATAATACAGTACATTTACATACGTTATATATAACTACAGCATCAATATTTTATAATCTACATTTTAAAAATATATATTTTATTTTTCTTGGTAGAAAATTTATTCAAAATATATTAATTACACGATGATAATTATTAAGGCTAAGCGCTAAAAATCAGAATTAAAATTTTTATAACTGTATGATTTTTAGTGCTTAAATGTCCCGATTACACTTAGTTAATTAAATTACACTTTAAAAAACACACTTCATACAACCGAATAATTTTATTTTTTCATACTATTACTTGTATACAACTTACTGAACAGCCACTTCTCCGAGAGAAGTCTTTGAATTGTATAGTCCTGTAAGGGAATCACCTGAAATATTAAAAATAATACAGTTTTAATACGAAAATTTTGTATTTGTTTCAAATATTTATTAATATAAAAAAATATATTATTACATATTTACAAGAAGGAAAACTATGTAAATAGACTTATAGGTCAAAATCACAACATTGACAATTCCAGAGAATTTTTTTGTGAAATAAACGGGTCATTAAAAACTAGTTATCTCCACTTTCACGATCATCCTACTTGTTTTCGTTTTGTTTTTCTTTACCTTTCTCGTAACAAAACAATAATGAATGGAACAAGTTCCGAAAATAATTATAATATTCCTAAAATTGAAGATTATTGTGGAGAAAATCTGCATTAAAATAAACAGATTACCTCAGTGCATTTTTATAAATGAGTTAATTATCGTTCAGTGTATTATTAGCATTGTTTAATGCATTGTTTTGCATTATTACTAGCCTTTTAATTCATTGTTTTGCATTATTACTAGTCTCTTAATTCATTGTTTCGCACTATTACTAGTGTTTAATGTATTGTTTCGCACTATTACTAGTGTTTAATGTATTGTTTCGCACTATTACTAGTGTTTAATCTATTGTTTCGCATTATTACTAGTGTTTAATCTATTGTTTTGCATTATTACTAGTCTTTTAATTCATTGTTTTGCATTATTATTAGTGTTTAATATATTTTAATAAATAAAATAACGGGTTTATAACGTTACTAAATAATAAAAAAACCACACACACACACACACACACATTTACGATAGTCGATCTTTAAATATTTAAAATAAATCAATTACAGAAACGTGACTGCAAGTAATGAAATCGATTATTTTTTTATTTGTAAATATGGCACGAACAATGTGTACGAGGTCGGCCATATTGTCAACGTGAATGCAAGTGTTTGTCAACAAATGATCAAATGCATGGTCCTACCTTGTCCGAGTGAAGAGAATGATTGAAGTTTAGAATGATTTTAAGAATCTGAGACATCGGTGTCACGATAATTATTCCCTTTCTATCCCTAACACCAGCCTCGAATGCAAGGCTGATCCGATCGACACTTTAATAAACGAAACCACGAAACGTCCAGGAAGTTTTAACCTTCCCGATTCTCTGTTTTCTAAAATGCGACTGCGACTAACGAAAATACGTTGGACGACGAACAATTTTGCTCCGATACGAAACCCACGATCAAACGTCAATGACAGACGACTCGTGATGACTGCAGACGCGCTGAACCGCTATTCTCCACCAATGGCCTTTCGCCCTCCCGTTCACGTGACCGTCTTCCTTCCTTCGTTTTCTTTTTCTAGAACGACCTTGACATTGTTTATTATTATTATGAAAAGGTTTATTTATTTTTATCCGTCTATTTTCAAAATAAACTATTCGTCTGTATAAATAAAATAATCAAATTCGATAGGAATTTTTATGTTACGTAACGGTGCGTCGCGGCGCGTGCCAACGATTGTATTAATGTTCGATTGGATTTTAGTTTCAAAATTTTATCGATTTGTAAACCATCGTTTTATTGGTGTAAAAAAAAGCACGTGTCAAAGCGAAGTTTTATTGGCTGGCAGGTGTATTTTAAATTATTCTTCCGCGCAGAATTTTAAAAATGGATTCTTTCGTGGGGGAAAATAAATATATAAAAACAATTAAAAATTGTAGTTAAAATTCATACAATAAATAGAAAAAAATATGTAATATATCAATATTTAAACTAATTTCTTTTCAGTTTAGATTGGGAAGTATTAGATGAGAAGAGGCCTTAAGAAGACTTTAAATGTGTACGAACAATATATAAAATTAAAAATGGAATATTCAATAAATTTCACATTCGTTTATTCTTAAATTATTAAAACTTTATAATGAAAATATTCTTCAAACATTTACAGTATTCGTGGAAAGATTAAAGAATATGACAAATGAAAAAGAAACGAGCAATTATTTATTGTGATATCGTCACAATGCCGGGCTGCAATTTTTTTATCATATTTTTTTATCATATTTTTAAATCATTTAATTTAAAATTCATGCTTTCCACCTCAAATTAATAGTTGCTTGCCCCTGTACATCATACTTTTCCTTCAACAATAGAGTCGTGACAATCGTCTATTATCTGCTTTCGAGGGGAAAGGTTTGAATTGAAAAAATGTGACTTCCGGTTTGCATCGGAAGTTTATGGGGCTTCCTGTCCCTAAGGTTTCCATCTCGGATTTCATATAACGCCGTTCTCGAGATTAAAACAACAGTGGGAATTTATAAATCTACAAATTTTTCAAATTGCAGCAACGTGAGATCACGGGTCGACACGAACTAACGTATTAGAATGTTTAGAACGTCAATCGGAAAAATCCAGCTTTGATTCTGACTCTCGTAGACGTGACAAAATTTGGAAATAAATGTAGCATTCCTCCGAAAGCAAAATTGTCGCGTTCTAAGTAATGCAGACATAAAGAAAATGTCATGGCGTGAGATACGAGCGAAAGTTTCAAATTTAAATCAACACTCGCGGACCAAGACGAACGGAGGTGTGAAATTGATTAACCCATCAAATTAAGAATTTAGGGGAGAGATCCTTTAAAATGCCAGAAATTCAATGGTGGCTTTTCCATGGCTCAATCTGTTTATCTCGTTTTCGTTCGGCCGTATTATAAAGGTTTTTCGGTATTTTTAATATTAACTTTATCCAGTTTGATCTTGCATTAATACGCGAAACCCGCGACCGAGGAATCTTTCCGAAAAGCGAAATCCTAAGAATTTGATTTATTTCGTGCCGTGGCCGAAAACGGACGAAAAAGATGTTTATTCAAACGAATTTCGGAGACGCGGAATTGAAAAAGATCTCCACGTTGGACATTCTGCACCGCGTAAATGCAGAAGATAATTTATTTATCAAACTCCGAACGCGAGAAAATGATTGAAAAGATTGACTTTTTATAATTCTAACGTTTACGTAATTGGAACATCGTTGACGCGTCTTTTAACGTTTGTTCGAAATTCGTCACGCCTGACGATTCGCAGTTCGATAGTGTTTCTGGTTGTGGTCGGACGCGCTTTTCTTGCGCTCTTCGATTGCGTTGATTTTTTTGCTGTTTGCGCACTTTTGCAGAAAAGATTGAAGATTTTTCAGGTAAGTCTTAGTCGGTATTGACCCTAGACGTAAGAATTTATTTAATATTACTTGGAGAATCGGTCCCAGAAGACATCGTTCGATGGTCGGATTCGAATCTTTTAGATTTAAAAAGGCAGCTGCGGTGAGCATGTTGCTTTTCTCACAAGAATTTAAGCTTTTGTTTTCACCAGTGGCGTGCCGTGACATTTGATGATAGGGAAGCTATGTTTGTGTAAGAAGCCGACTTTCGAGGGCAATCAGTTAATTGCGCGTCAGTGATGGCCTAGGGTCCATTCGTACGTGCGTAGTGGCGGAAGAGACGTATCTGACAAAAACCGACAAAAAAGAAACATAAAATAAACATACACTATGTACGAAATAGTTTCCTTTAGGACAATCAGCCGTTCGGACATCCTGGGCGTCGATGTGGTTCTTCGATGGTCGATCGAAGGTGGCCCCTGGACCAGAGGCGTAGCTAGGGGAGGGCGGTGGGGGCGGCCCGCCCCGGGTGTCACCAGAAGCTCGCACCAGCTGAAAATCTTATTATGATTTATTCTCTAAATCTAAACTCATACGTCGCGACATCGCATATTCAATACAGCGTTCAAGTTGCTCGAGTGCAAAGATATTACAATTCAACAGTGTTTTATAAAAGAGTTAAAAAGGGTGTCACCACGATATTCCCACCGGGTGTCACCCATGCTAGCTACGCCACTGCCCTGGACAGTGGCGTTGACAAGTCTGTAGGGCACGGGGAGACTTTCTCTGTTCACGGCCTATGTCCGAAGTGGCACGGGTTACAGGTTGGCACAATACACGAAAAATTGTTTTTTTTTTTTTTTTTTTTTTTTTTACGAGTTGACACACGGCGTTTTGGTTATTCGGAACGTTAAAGCAATGCACAGGAAGCTAAAGGTTATAGAAAAGAAATGTTTGCTTGACATAATGTATTAAAAAAATTACTGCGCGAAGTGATAAATGGGAAGAAAGGGACTGAATCTTCATTCAGTCCTTTTCTTCATTGAAAAATAAACCATCAACGAGTTGGTCTTCTTCTTCTTCTTCAGTGGAATCATGCTCGACTTTCCAAACGCCATTGTCAAACTTCTAGGCTTACAGGAAAGCGGCGCTGAACGTCCCACGTACACGTTTTCGCGTTTAAAACTTCGGCCTCAACTTCGCTATTACAAATTCCTCTTTGGATTTTTGGATTTTCAAAAATACAGACATTACTTTAGAATAAATGAATGATTCGACATTTCTATAATTTTATTTACAAAATTAGAAAAAAAGCATTATTTTAACTTAATTAAAAAACTGAAAGTGATCCTGTTTCTAATGGATATTAAATAATTTAATAAAATGATCTTTTCTAAAATATTTCAAACCGATTAACGTTTTACGTAACACGTGACGTAAAAATATGACGGGATCGTAACACGTCACGCGTTCTAAACAATACATTCTAACAATACGTAACGAATTGTTGGAATGCATTGTTGGCTTTTGTAGGCAATTGTTATTAAGCGTAAATTTGTTCGAAAGTTCCGCGTTTCTTTGAGATTTCGCGAAAAAATTGCGATTAAGTAAACTTCGGTAATGTACAGTACGGGACGCAGAAAGGACTCTTTGTGTCGCCTTTCTCTTAGGCCCGCTCGAGAAAAGGGATGGAATCTCCCGTCGGCCTTTTTACTCGAGTTACTTTTTATTCAAACTAACATTTTGTGTCCCCATATTTAAGGCCCGCTCGGACGAAGACAGGAGATTTGACCGGAGGCGAAGAACGTTCCTTGTGTCCCCCATCTTCAAGGCCCGCTCGGACGAAGACAGGAGATTTGACCGGAGGCGAAGAACGTTCCTTGTGTCCCCCATCTTTAAGGCTTGCTCGACCTTAAAGATGCGGGACACAAGCCACCTTTCCGCCTCCCGTCAAATCTCCTGTCTTCGTCCGAGCGGGCCTTGAAGATGCGGGACACAGGGAGCCTTCTTTGCCTCCGGTCAAATCCCCTGTCTTCCTTCGAGCGGGCCTTAAAGATGCGGGACACAGGGCTTTAAGGCCCGCTCGGGCGAAGACAGGAGAGGCGGAGAAAGTTTCCTATGTCCCATCTTCAAGGCTCGCTGGAGTGAAGACAAAAGACGGTGAGGCTTAGAGGACTCTGTGTTTTGTATTTTTAAGGTTCGCTCGAGTAAAGAGGCCAATCAGAAATGGAGAGGGCTTTCTGTGTCCCGATTTATTAAATCCCGCGCAGGGCGAGTATTTTTTTTCTTTTGTTTTTTATTAATGAAGTTCGGTATGAGATTGAACTAAATTTTTTGGCCCTAACGTGCATTTTATTACGACCAGGTGTATTTATAGATTTCCGTCTTTCTTTATTACTATTTGTTGTAATATTGTATCCCTTAGTTTAGTTAGTTACAGCGAGTTTTGAATAGAGGTAATTATGAATATTTTCATCGTGCGAGTTAGGAAGAACTCGACTCGACAAGCGATGTTGGTCACTTGTGCAGTAGGATTCTTTCCAACTCTTGGTGGAACTCTGAAGCAGCCACCTCCACGTGGTGAGTTCTGGGTTGTCGTTCGTCTGGTAATGACGAACGGCAGGCGAAGAGCTGCTTGTTCCATTCTTATCCATTCGGCCGCTGCTGCATCTCTTATGCCGTTTGACGTTGAAAACCCAAAGTGTATTGGTGTTTCGAGTACAAAATCAAATTTAAATTTATCATAAACTGCTAATAAGCAATTTACGATTGTCCCTCCTGTGATTTATTAATTCTAAAACTGGAATATTTTGTTAAATACATTCTATTATAATAACTCCGGCTTTCTTGACGGGGTTGACTCTTCAGGGGTCGATGAAAGTTTGCGGGGATAGCTAAGACTTTGCAAATATTTAAAATTTTACACATTTTTCTTCTTGCTCTTAAATAAATGTCTTTTAATAATTATATAAGAGGTTATATTATATATAATATAATATTGTATATAGCAGGGGTGGCCAACAAGTCGATCGCGAATCCAATCTTGGTCGATCGCTCGCGATCTCTTGACTTAATGTGTTACACTTGTAATCGAACGTAACGCGCAAACGTAACAGTACGCATGCAGTTGTGACTGGACTCAGAAAAACAGCCGTTTAGCTTGGATATTTGCTACTGTCATACGGTAGCTTCTTTTCTTAAAAAAATAAATTGTGGAATTTATATCTTTTCCTTTTAACAGAAATTTGTGTGAAACATATTAGCCAAAAAATTTCAGACATATTTCACATGGAGCAAAAGGCATTAGAAAATGAAATTATAATTTTATAAACTGATTTAATCTTACAAGCCAGAAAATTTGAAGGAGATTTTTGGAAATACGTCAACCGAGAAAAATAGCCCACTATCACAGAATGTAGCGAATATATTTATTCTTGTTTCGGATCTACATACCTGTGTGAATTGGCATTTTCATACTTAAAGTTAACGGAGACTAAACAACGTTCTGTCCCGACTGATTCCCATATTGAAGACTCATTATTATTATCTTCGTCAGGATATACACCTAATTATGACTCCTTGGTTAGAGACATGAAAACGCAGTCCTCCCATTAATGTTAAGATAATAAAATAAATTCTAAATCTGTCTTTATCTGTAGCTATTTTGAATTAATATTGTTAATAATTACTCATGATGTTTTAATTTCCCTGGACGTGAGTTTTTTGGCCCGTTAAAAAATATCGCGAAAGTGAAATCAAATTATCAGCCATACTATGCATTTTTATAACAACTTTTTCATATTTATGAACAAATAGTACTACAACTTTTACATTGCAATTAATAAAAAAAATTATATTTTAAGTTACTAAAAATATATCTTGAAAAAGAGTTGAAAAAGAGTCGAAAAATCGAATGTTTTAGGTACCGCCTGTACGGAATAAACTCGTAGATGCAAATATCAAAAGTTGGGTCTGGAAATTTATTTTCTTTATGAGCCTATACCTCGAAAGCTTAATAAGTGATTTAAAAAATAAAAAAATAGCTTTGAACATATATTTTGCTTATCTACCCATAGTTGCACCTCGTACTGAAACACAGTGTATAAACATAGTCTAAATGGGGAGGGGGAGGTGTGAAATACATACTATGTCTATGACAACAAGTCGATCGCGACATATTTTGAAGATAAAAAGTATATCTCACGTACACAAAAGTTGGCCACCCCTGGTATATAGTACATAACATTGAATGGGTCGACAGAAAAAATACTTTTTTTAAAAGGGGACAATACACGAAAAAGATTAGGAACCCTTGCATTAATTGGTCTAACTTTTCATTTTATTGGTTTTTAGGCAACTTGAACCAATCTTCCAACTTACTTTACCGTGTTATATACAAAAGAAGCCGACAAAGTATTTGAATCGTATCAACTTTGTCCTTCCGAGATTTTTCTAATTTCGACGATTTCAACCCAGAAAACCGAAAGAAATTCCTACAATGAGTTGCGTGTATTTTAAAAAGTAACATTCGTGTCTCCTACCATCTTTTATGAGATTGTGTTGTGTAAAGAATGTTTTTATATTATTAATTATTATAAGATGACAAAAGCCTTAATTTTGAGGGTAGTGATTGGTTTCATAAAAATAATCGTAAATGCTAATAACGAGTAATCTTCGTTAAGTCAGATCTCTCTCGAGATCGCCACTATTTCCCCACCTCCTCGATCTTGACTATAGGGACATTGTTGATGATAAAGTTACCGTGCCAAATTTCGTGTTATCGTCTTTAATTTATCCTGAGATATTAAATGAAATAAACGCCAACATCCGCACTCGCATGCCACATGCATCCACAGATATCTTTCCCGTTAATAGCATTTTCAATTTGTTTCTTTTATAAAACTCATCCCTACTTTCACAATTAAGGTTGTTGCAATTATAAAAAACTAGAAACAAAGGATTACTGCATAGCGATGTTTTTCAACCCCTATTTGGTCATGTGACACTTATAAAATATGGAAGCATTCAAAACATACTTTGTTGGAAAAATTAAAGGCTTACCTATATTATGAAATAATATACGTTTGCTATAATACAATTTTAATGACTACGTGAACGTTTATTTGAGAACAATCTTCCATTTATACTTATACAATACTTATACTATTTATACAACACGATTTTAAAATTGCACGAAACGAAACTCTAAGCGATACTGTGGTTGAAAAACAGTGCTGTACAGGTTAGTGCAATTTGATCTCCAAACTGTTTTGATGACGTACCCCTAAGACGAAAATAATTATAAGTTTTACCCCGTATAATATATTATAAATCATTTTGATTAAGTAACACAAAATAAAAACATTGTGTTTTGACCGGCGCCACATCTGTTATTACATGTTTAAAAATCGATTGTTTTTGGATACTCGACTACATATTAGGTCAAGGAATTGGAAGGAATGTCGAATCTAAATGATTCTCACTCGTCTCGCAATAAAACTTTTCAAATAAATTAGAAAAATGTACTGTACATATAATATCTATGTTTATGGAATAAATTACTGAGATGGTGTCAATTTCTTACCGAAATAATATATTGTGTAAGAGATATGAGTACTGTACCCATATCTCTTACACAATATATTATTTCGGTAAGAAATTGAAACCATTTTGTTCACGACGCGTTTCAGAATCTAAATAGCCAATTATTTCTAACACGACCGGATTTCAACAAATCTAACCAAACTTGGGCCAAAGGTTATAGATATAACACATAGGAAAGATGGATGGGAGGCCGACAAAGTCTCGCTTGGAACGACTCAGGGCCGGTTTTGGTAGGTACGCAGTGCGTGCATGCACGCTGGCGGCCGATAGTGCACTAAAAAATATAATTTTTCGTACTGTAAATATAATAATCAACTGGCTCCTGCCGGTCGTTATCTAACGCCTTTCGGGGGAGAACTTTTTGAATGATGTATAGTTAATCGGGACGTGCCGCCCCTAAACTTTCTATATTTGGTCTCGAGTTTCATGTATCGAACTCCGTTCTCGAGATTAAGGAAGGACAGTCATACGGACGGACGAGCGTGGGAATTTATAGGTCTACAATTTTTTCAAATTACAGCCCAATTTAATGTCATGTCATACATTAATAGTATTTAATTTCCTTTTTTAAATTGATTATTGCTATTAAAATTATGCATTTTTCCATTCCATAACAGTTAAAAATATAGAAACTTTTTACAACAAAATGTCATAATAGATACGATATAATAAAATTATGTGGTGCTAATTGAGAAGTAGTTATAAGTCTTCCTACTAACAGCCTCTTGGCACTATCTTCAATTAATTAATTAACCGAGTGCCAGTGTCCTCGATTTGTCGGAGATTATATCAATCTCCGTTCTATCTTCCGTTCATTTTGATTGGTCGTTCTCCCTCAATCAGGCTTTCCGAGTAGTTGGTCCCTCGTTACTAAACGCAACGAGATTCTTACCTGGAGCGCAAGAAAAGTTCAAATCGAAGACGAATTCGATCTTCCACCGATCGTAGGACGACTTCCTTCCGCGATTTACGGTTTCTGTCTGGCAGTTTGATATAAACAACGGGTGTCCGACTACAAACGACTTTTACCTGTGTTTTTTTAAACTAATAAATTTTTCCCTAAATTAACCGTTTTTTCGCGTCTTTCGTGACGGGTCAGACCTGTCCGGAACCTCACATTTCTATAAAAATTTTAAACAAATACTGGAAATGACAAAAATAAACAATTTATGTATTTTAGTTCTAAAATACAAATAAAACATACATAATACAAATTGATACGATACAAACAATGATAGAAAAACTTGTTTTTTAAATTTTTTATAAACTAACTCTATTCGGCAATTTTAAAGTCGTTAATTACTTTATCATAAAAGTCGCCTGTCGTCGACTCCATCGACGTATTTAAAAGCTCCTTTTCTATCGAAAGCAACGCTAGCGACGACAATTTTTCCTCCGACCGAGTGTTCTTGGACAATGTATGAATTTGCTTCGTGGTCAAAAAACTGCGCTCGGCAGACCCACCGGTAGATGGTACCGTAAAAATTAATGATATTAAATCGTATAATTGTTTTAGTACGTCTTTGTTCGGATCGACATTAATTATAATATGTTTTATGTTTAAGAGTTACTCGTCAATATAGTCCGGACACGAATATAAATATTGCGATTCGCTACGTAATTTAGATAAATCAAAAAATTTCCCATAAAATTTACTTAATTTAAAGAATTAAAACACGCTTGGAAAAATTGTTTTTCATAATATTAAAATTATTAACAACTAAAACTGATAAAAATTCTAAAGATTTTATGTCTGAAAATCTGTCAATATAATTACAGTATAAATAAAAGAAAATTATAATTAAATATAACTTTGCAAAAAAACGTACATAAAAAAACATTGAATACTCTTTACTTTTTAAATCTTAAACAATTCACTTAGTCAGATAGCTCCCTACCCAGTGGCTAAGGGTCGTTGGAAACGTTACACGTGCGTAGCTTCCACCAGCTAAACCGGCTCGAGTTGGTGCTCCGTAAAGCGCATGTGCCAATGCCCTCTAACTGCTTTACACCATTCAGTTATTCTCGCCGTGGAAGCTGACCCGGTTTCGACATTCCTTTCGCCACTGATATTCGAATATACAATAGCAATCTTATCTTTTATTTTTTTCACATGTAGTATAGAAATTTGTAATAAGATACATAATGCAGTTATAATAAAATATTAATTTAATTTTAATTAATTCAAAGTACGTTAAAATATGAAAATTTATATTTTAGAAAATACGAGGGAAGGTCATTGGAAGGTGGAAGCGGCGCTTCCATCGCTTCCAATGACGGCACGCCACTGGTTTTAACTGGACTATTTGCGAATTTTCTTTTTTACAGAATGAAGACGTTGGTGCGGCTTTGGAGGCGGTTCTGGCGGAGGCAAGCGGTGGCGCCGGAGGGAGGGGGTTCCTCGGACGTGGAGGAGCGGGTGAAGAAGACCTTCCCCGAGTGCACGTGGCGTGGCATCCTTCCAGAGTCGGGATCATGCGACGCTACACCCTGGGTCCAGTGCACTTGGCCAAGGTCTTCGGGAGTCATCCGGCCACGGGCCTTGCTGTGGAGGATGTCGAAAGTGACGGCTCGTCCGAGGTGACACTTTCTGTTTGGTCGCGTTTTTCCCGTTCGTCCGCCGCGGCCACGCCACTGCCTTGCGGAAGTCGGAACGAGGAGGAATCGGAGAAGAGAGCCGCCGAAGTTGAGGGACCGTGGTTTTGTTGCTGCGGACTGCTGCGGTTCCCTTGGCCTAGGCGGTGATCCTCTTCTTCACCCGGATGCGACATTCTCACCGGATTCGACACTTTTCACCCGGACTCGACACCTTTTCCCGGACGTGACCTCTCTTACCCGGTCGTGATCCACGGACTTTTCTCCCTAACGTGACACTTGGTCGACGACAACGGATTTGACTCTCGATTGTGACCACCCGGACGTGACACGTTTCTTCACCGGACGCGACATTCGGCCGACCTTTCTTCCCAAACAGCTGTTATGAGGATTGAGCTTCCGGTTAGGGTAGGTTAGGTCAGGTCCTTCGCTCTTCTCATAACACTATTCGGGAAGAAAGACTGTCTGATAAACGTAATAATCTCCACCTTAGGTAATAAATGAATCAACTTCTCCTTTTCTCACTGTCTTTGTGTTTTGTAGGAACATTTGAGAGGGAGATTCTTCTCCCTCCCCAACTTTACCACGAAGAGGACCAAGTGGACAAGTGAATGTTTTCCGAAATCTCCGATGGTAAGAACTCTTTCGTTTCATTTTTTTAACACATCTTATTCTCGTATCGTAATTTACTGTTTTTCTGTTTATAGAGATGCCGAAGACGTTTTTCGATTACACACATACACACGCACGCACGGACATAACATCACTGTACACGAAGATATACATCGTTTAAACCTTTACTCGAATTCTCGCACTCGCGCGCTTATACGTCACTGCGTAATTCGACACAATGAAAGAACCCGAACACTCGCTTCCCACAAATCCAACCCCCGGGTCCTCGTCCCGGGAAGTAGAAACGCCAAATTTAAAGATTAAAAGACTTTAAATTGGCGGCCGAAGGGGCTCTGGTAATCACACATCTTGCTTCGATTAAATGGAATTTCAGACGATAGCATCAATAATCGAATTTTTCTGTTAAATTTAGTCTGGTAAGAAATTATCTGCGCACAAATCTCGCTCGTATTTCAGTATTGCTAAAGATCGTTAAAGATCTTCGTGCTTCTCGTATATTTCATCATACTTGCAACACGGCAGCTGGTTTTGTTCATCGAGAACTGTTTTAATCTTACCCATTTTTTGTTTCTTAAGATCCACAATGAGGGCTGCCGGACTGCATGGAACGGAACTCGACACATCAAGTACAGACCGCCCTGGGTTCTTCAACAGTCCTGATTCGATGTCAGAGCGGTAGACTGAAGTCTTAATCGCTCAAACATCCGGCCGTCATCTTCTTATGCTAGGTCTTATACTACAAAGTAGCGACACTTCCATATTAACAGTTTCTTATTGTACTGTACACTAGACACTTACACATAAATTGTTTTTAGTTGGTCGGCAATGTCTAATAGTGAGACTAGTAATATTTATTTTTCTTAACTTTACACAATTAACAGAGACCAAGATTAAAATAGTTCTCTTTATTTCTCCTATTTAACAATGCATTTCGAAGAGGGATCGGAAAATTACGAATCCCTCTTCGGGCTCACGGCTTCGGTGTCTAAAGTTATTGTCTACAACATAACGAAAAAAGATTAGTTCATCTTATATAGAGAGAATATATATATATATAAAGTAGGCTACTACTATTTTTATATACACTATATATACACACATACATACATGGAATATACAAAATACTGTGTCTCATCTACGTATAATTTACGCTGAATTCGGCCCAACTATCGAAAAGTTTGGGCTTTATTGAAATAAACAAAAAATCACGTTATGGTATGAACTTGGTATCTATAGCCTCTATGTATTTAGTGTCAATTCTCTATCAATAAGAGCGCGCGGAATAATGCTCACAGCCCTAATTGACAAATCAAGGCCAAAAATCACCAGCACAAGTGTATATTTTGCGCTTCCACACTAGTAGTAAGCACAAAAAAAAGTGGGTGAATTCGTTCGGGTATTCACGCGGTTCTTTAAAGATCGCGGGAATTTTTAACTGTAATTCAGTCTGTAAGTTCGCCGACTTGGGAATCGTTAATCCCGTGACAGGATGGTCTTTTTCTTTTATTTTTTATTTTTTTTTAACTCTTTCCGCCCTGTAGGCACTAAGAGGGTCTCTTTTAGAAGGCCCATTATGGGTTCGGCCAGGCCCACAATGGGGCGACCGGGTGGTGAGGGACGGGGCCCGACATATCCGAACGGACCACCCCCCGAAAAATTCCTGGGGATTATTCGACCCGCTCGGATTCGATCCCGGGTCCCCCAGAGCGGTATGCTGCCACCTTGACCGCTCGACCATCCGGATGTCTTGACAGGATGGTCTAGGGCAGGGATGGCGAACCTTTTTAAGTCCGCGTGCCATATTGTAAGCATACTTAGTTTTAAAGATGTTAATGCGTGCCAATGTATTAGACTTCGAATAATGATATTTAAAGAAATTAAACGAATACGCTTTAATTCGAATAAATGTAAAAAAGATGATCAGGTGTTAAACACAAAACAGCTCATACTATGCACAGTTCTTTACACACTCAAACGTTCGAACGTTTTTAGTGTCGATGGTGTTTCCTATCGTTGCTCGAAAGTAGGCCCCGGGGGAGCGGCAGGTGAAGCGACTCGTCGGTTGGCGTCGGCGGACTTCACGATGGATACCTTGGCGTACACCTTTTGTCTTTCTTGAAGCCTCTCGAAAAGTCCCTTGTCGTGGCCTTCAAAATCGGCCTCCTAAATCTCCGTTTTCTCCCTTTTTTCTATCTGATTGGTTCTACGTCCCTCTTTCCCGCTCCCCGATTGGCCCCTCGTCTGTTCCTAAGCGAGAAACGACCCATTCGAGTCACGAGAAAGATCCGCTTCGAAGAATCTACTTGACACCATCCGTTAACTCTGGGTGGAAAGTGTTGATGGAACTTCGGAACTCGCGCTCATATTTTTCCCATTGTTGTCTAGTCTGTGACGTTTTATAAATTTTAACGACCCGACGCGATGTTCCTTTTTGTCATCAACCTTTCCCCCTTTCAACATTTCTGTTCTAATTATTTGTATATGAGCGCCTTGTCTAAGGTCCATCTCTACTAGAGGACGCTCGTTTACAATTATTAATCATATACAATTATTGCGTTCTGTTTTAATCAATAGCATTTTTTTTCTGGTGGCGATTTCATATGACTAGCACAACTAATCCGATCTTCGGTCGGTTTTTAACAATGGAGGTTTATGTTTTTTTTTCTCTAGTTTCGTTTTAACAATTTTCTAATATAAATGTTTAATTTCAACCCGTTTTTGGCACCTCACAAGTCCTATGATTAAAATTTAGGCCTAAATTATAATTGCCGAAAAAATTAACTCGGTTAGTTAACAATTTATTAATTAAGAAAATATAAGCAATTTCCATTATAATAGAGAATTAGGACTTAACGTTTTATCAAACATTAATGTTTTTTTATTACTTTCAAAACTATTTCAAATTAAAGCAAAAAAAAAAAAAAAAAAAAAGTCGACAGGAATTATCTAAAATCAACACCAGATAAAACGAAAGTGTTATATTTGATGTCATTAGACTATATACGGTGAGTTCTTCCTTATCTTTATTAACCACCGACCGACTACTTCTTAAGATATGATTGGGTTTATTCATTCACGTGAACGACTAGGTAAACAAATTGAGATTCTGTACGAGAACAGAGAGGAGTGTAAAGGTCAGAATGTATTTCTAGATAGTGACAAAATTCAGGCAAGTTGCGCCATCGCTTAGCATTTTATCTAAAAGGGTATTCAAATATCAAAATGTAAGTAACTCGGAGTTTTATGATCCCGACTTAAATTTTTTCCCTTCAAAATTCACTTACATTTCAGAAGTCGATACAAAATTATGGAAGATTGTCCTTCGATTCGATATACCCCATCGATGGAAGAAGAATCGTTAGGGTCTTCGGAAGGGGACTTCATTGGTACGGACGAAGAGGAGTTCAGCTGCGAAGAACAAGAGAGCATTTCCACGTCACACAAGCTTCTGGCTTTCGCTTACAAGATTTCGAAAGATATTTTTGTGCATTTCCACAGTAAAACGGATAACGAAGATCATTGTGACGTCTACGAAAATAAATTCTCCAACACAATATCCGGGAGAGATTTATATTACGCGGATCTATTGGCAGTGGCTCGACACGGAGAAAATGCAGAAACTTCGATAAAATGCAAAAAAATTGAAAAAAATCACAGTCGTTGCGATTGGCCTTGTTCGGGTATAAGGAATTCGGATCTGGGTTTGGGACCACTTTCCGAATTATTCGAACATTTGGATGGAAATCCCAACTCTAGAATCATTTCGCCTTCACCTCGGGATCAAAATTACTTGGAAATTCCTCAACTGCAACAATACGAAAAGTCGCAGTTAGTGTTGCAAGACAGTATAGATGCTAACAATTTATATTCGGAATTAAATAAAATTGAAAACGATCTGTCAGACATTTTAGATAATTGGACGTCTGAAAATTTAAGCGATTCGTTCTCCTCACATTTTTTAAATTTTATAGCTGGACAGTAATTTGTAAGTGTTAAAATATGATTTTAAATTTAACCAACAGTAATTTACTATTATATACAGAATCAGAAACACTTCAATGCATATTTTTTTTTTTACATTAAATTATTATTAAGCTGTTGTACGTTTACTTAAAAAATATAATTATACACATTGTATGTACTGTACATATTCAATTAATTCATAAAAAAGTTATTCAAATCGAAATAATTAGTAATTAAAATTTTATCTAGTTGACTAATATATTATCAGCAGCAAGTTTTCAGATTAATGTTATCTTAGGTGCCAAGATGGCGGCTCGTCTCCGATTCCAGCAAGGAAACTGGGGACGTACATTCTAACCTATTCTAATAATTATGGTAATTTATTAGAATAGGTTAGGTTAGGTTAGAACGTGCGTCCCACTGTTTCCTTGCTGGAATCAGAGACGAGCCGCCATCTTGGCACCTAAGGTAACATTAACCGGTTTTCATTACCTGCTACCACATTCACAATTGATCATAATGCTTCCAACTCAATTGTTTAATCTTATATCTAATTTGCATAACTTAATTTTAAATATGCCAACTCACCTTTATTGCTACTGCTATTTATTTGGTATCTTCATTAAAAATATTCATAATATTCCAGAAAAATAAATCAACACATTGAAGTAATTAACTAGACTTCTATTTCTTTCATATTTCAAACAAAATCTCTTCATAAATAATGTCCAAAACAACTGTGTCAACAGAAATGCTTATTATTAGTATATATCTTGTTCATTTTATATTGTTTATCTTTTATATTATTTTAAAACAGAATTAAAATATCAGGTGTGATTTTTTTAATTCTGCCATCTCAGTTATTTTTTTTTATTATTTTGTTTCTGCTCTATCATAAAAGGGCTTGTCTAACAATTTGATTTTTCTAAGTGCTTAAAATATTTTATATATTGTAATACACAACATTTTAATGAAGAAAAAATGATTTTGCTTGTTAAGAGTTTGATCTAATAAAGGGATAAACAACATTTTTAATGTTCTAAACATAGAAGAAAATAAAGAATGTACTGTACATATAAATACAAGCTCTCTTAATTATTTTTCATATAAAATTGATAAATAAAATGAAAACTCGGCGAGAGAGAACGACAATTTGTTTTTAAGACATTGTGTTGTCATATTTATGCCGTATTTAGAAATGACAAATGCATTAAAATTAATTTTAAAACAATTTGCCGGAAAGCTTAAACGGTTTTGAATTTAGAAGTTATCCGTTCCAGATTTGTTATTGGACATTCGGATGGAATGTCAGAACAATAATATAAATTTTAACAAATAATAAATAATTAAATTTTTAATTTGGAATCGATCCGACTATTTTCGTTGGATAAAATAAAATAGTTACTATCGTCGATGACACTCAAATTATCGTCTCTTTAGTATTAATATAATGCACCAGGCATTATATTAATACTAAAGACAATGGGTCTGGAGTTGAACAGCATGAGTGAAAGAAGAGGGAATGCCTTGAACTATATTATCCACATTAAAGTATTGAGATTAGACCAATTTCTCCTAATCTAGATCCTCCCTAGCAGCAGACTAACACCTCACCATGCATCCATCTCACTGACATTTTTTGGCATTAGTATCTTACACAATTTTCCTTAAATTATTATATTATGCAAATTTTCTGGATATCTTCACTTTAGTTTTACTTAGCATTCAATGTTCCAGATATTTCTGAATTAGTTTCAAGCAAGCAATGATTTCATAAATATATTTAATTGATAAATTAGTAAATGATTGTAGAGAAAGAAATAAACTAACGCTTCTTCCACACCGAATTGTATAAACTTAAATACCTTCTAAAACCGATAACCGGCGTGAAATATTTTTCCAAAATGGCAGAAGCCATTTTGGAAAAATATTTCACGCCGGTTATCGGTTTTAGAAGGTATTTAAGAGAAAGAAATATCAATTGAATGGATTAAAATCCACATCAAATAAAAATATGTGCACTTTCTTTCACATGTTTTTTACTACAATCATCATTATTCAAACATACTCGTAGTGCTTTCAATTAGAATTAAAATAATTTTTAATCTGGTAGAACAATGCTCAATTGAAGTCTTTACTCTCTGCTACTTTAGAGTTTAGTTATTGGGGCTGCAATTTGAAAAAATTGTAGACCTATAAATTCCCACTGTCACCCGTCGTTCCTTAGTCTCGAGAATGGAGTTAGATAGATGAAAAATAAGACTAGATATGGAAACTTTAGGGCAGGAAGCCCCAATTAACTATATACGAACTTCTGACGCAAACTGGAAGTCGCGTTATTTCAATTGAATTTTCCCCCAAAGGTGTTAGATGGACGACTCTATTGTTAAAGGAAAATTATGATGTACGGGGGCAAGCCACTGCCAATTTAATTGTTCGAAACTGTTTTGAATGAATAAAACTGCTCTTTAGAAAGCACAAATCATAAAATCTTTTCCAAAACATGTCCAGATGCAAGATTGCATAAAATATTATAAATGTGAATTGATTTTGATACAATACAGCTGAGAGCAATATAAGTAAAAACTGTTGTATCATTGATTTTTCTATTATTTCTCATCATATTATATCTATTAGTATTATTTGGTAAACACTGGCCATACATTCATAGAATTCTTAAAATTTTCAAAAAAAGATAATTTATTCATAAAATTTTGTTTGTGAATATACTATTTTAATTTGAGTAAATAACAAATTCAAATAAATATTTATTAAAAACAGATTATCCAAACAACAGCTTCATTGTCCATTTTCACTTCAGGATTAGCATTCGTGTTAATTCCTGGTGAGAAAGATGTTATTTAAATAATCTACACTAGGGTTACTGTACAGACAGTCTGTACTTTACAGGCTCTGTCCATATTGTACTTAGAAAAAATAAACAAAATGTCTGCACTTTTCAACTGATTGCAGTTAATTAATATTTAAATCATAACCATTTAGATTTAAATCTGACAAAAGGTGCTAAATTTTTGGTAATTATTATTGTATTTGTTGGCTAGGTGGCAACATTGCTTAAGCTCTGTTGCTTAGAACAGCAGTTGCCAACTGGTGGTCCACTAAAATTTTCTCTTGGACCATGGAGAAATTTGTACAAGGTTATGCAAAGTATTATGAAAGAAATGCAAAATGCTTGGTTGCTTTTACTCACTCAATTGGTTTTAGGATTCAAATGAAAAAACTCCAAACACGAAATGACGGCTATCAATTAATAATGTTGTGAGTGCGATTGTCGTCCTTCGTGGAAAAGAACCAAAAATCCATAATTTTAACAAGTAGCAACAAACTTCACATTAATTTGTTGTAATTAAACAAGTGAATTTCATATTAATAAAGTAAAATGAAACTTTTATGATTATTAATCTGTAGATGTTTGTATTGTTTAAAAAAATTTGATAGTAGTCCGCAGAATTCGAAATTGTGAGTTTAGTGGTTCGTGAGGTCAAAAGGTTGATGACCGCTGGATTAGAACACATGCGCACAAACATTCATTATAACAGTTTTTTAATTCTATAGAACTTGTTATCTGTATTAATTGTAAATTTTACCCTTTAGATTATATATGCCTACATTTACTAGATTGAAAAATATAAATAAATACCTTTTGTTTTGCCTCGCTATCTGAGTACTTTTAATGCTAATCTGTCCTTATTTTGCCTTGAACTATTATGGTAATCCTAGTCTACATTCTTTTTTTTAAATAGACATTAGAGTTGTGGATTTTTAAATGTTAAACTTAATATGACCAAAATAATTTTTGATAATTGTGATAAAATAAAAGTTCTCTCTCATCTTTATACCAAAAAACAGTACTCTCGTACAAACTCTTTGAACCTTTCTCTCTGGTACAGCTTAAATTTTGGAAAACAAATGGTTTCGGCCTCACTTGAAGTCTGCCTCAGGTTAAATGAAAACTGGATTCCAATCTTAGAAAAATTCTTGAAACAATTTCAAATGTTGAGTTTTAAATAAATTCGAACATATGTGTGTGTTATGGAACTTTGACGATTTCTTGCTCTTTGCATATGTAGTGCCAGGCATATGAAAGCGCGTTGCCGTCTTTAGAGTTTATACATCTTCCTGTATGGCCAGCTCTGTATATTTCAAGGGCTTTGAGGGCCCTGATGTGGTCAGTGCGAAAGGCTCTTTTTATTAGTTTGGCATTGGATAGCCCTGGGTCGGTGGCGTAGGTGAATAGGGAAGTGGTGTAACGAGCATGGTCTATGTCATATTTGTGCTCCCTGACTCTCTGTTGGATGGAACGTTTAGTGGAGCTGATGTACACCATTTCTCGCCTAAACCTGTCATCTCTCACCGGAATACTGTATACTCCCGGAACCTTAAGATCGTCCTGTTTGTCTTTCGCATTTCACAATAACGTATATGTAGTGGGAGGCCATTGCTAACTATTAAATAATTTTGATTTGATTTGATGACTACTCACCACACCGCAATTACTTCAAAAAATTACGTACACAGAACCTTTTACGGTGTGATAATGCGTAAATATCGACAAACAAATGTTTTCAAACCCCTTCTGGGCTCTGCGTCAGGTTCCAAACCGTTTCTAGATGGATGTTCGATTGTTGTTAAATATCAGTTCGATTCGCATGTTGTTTAAATATCAGTTTGATCGTAGGTTCGAAAGGATTTACAAAAAACCCACATCGCGCATGCACCTGTCTGTGTATAACAAGTGACTAGAATGTGCTATGAATTAACTCTTGCCAGGCCAATGACAAAACCATCTCCTCTTTAAAATTTATGCATGTGCTGGTGATGGAGGATTTAAATTTAATTGAACACCTCAAATGGTTGGAGGCTATGCACATCTTTAAATTTTTAGTCTTTAGTAGAGATTAAATGCTTTGTGAGACCAATAATGTCTCATCTCCAGATCAAAGTTTCATTGAGAACAATGTTTGAACTAAAGTAGAACAAATTAATGAATAATACTAATTCAAAATGTTCTCAAGTTTTCTTTACATTCAGCTGTCAGGTATTAATATTGTAAATCAAATCAAATTGAATTGTAGAATGATTTAAATTTAAAATATTCAGGAATTTTTCCAAGTTTGGCCATCAGACATTAACATTGCACATAGTTAAAAATAAACATAAAGCTATCACAGAGTAGTGCCTGTCTATTGCATTGAGCAGTATCAAAAACTAGTGAGATAAATGAGAAACTTAGTTAGGCCTCAGTGTCCTACAATTAAGCACTGTTATAGCCCAACTTGTAGATCTAATCTTTTATCTTCCACCTTTCTATTGAGAATGAAATAATTTGCATAGAATAATTAATGATAAAACAAAATGAAAATGCTGTTATTTAACATAATGCAAAGATATGTTTTAAATATTTATAATCTTATTTTTAATGGAACATGTATAACAACATATACAAACAACCTGATAAACTTTACTAATCAAACAAACAGCCAAATTCTTATCAGGCTTCATTAGGATAATTAATTAATAAATAATTAAGCTATTTGGATAGAGGTATATTACAACTATAACAAGGGATTGCAGCTTTATTATTATTTAATAGATAATTTAATTTAGAATACAGGTAACCCCCGTATAATACAGCACTTCTATAGCACGGGTTCACTCTAACACGGTTCGGGAATTAGGTAAAACACTCATATAGTACAACATGAAATGTAATAAAAACCGTTACCAGTTGATGATGCTCATGCTGAGATCATCATATAGGATGAATAATCCTCTGGTAAAATATTTACTTAAATAATAAATAAGTATTTTACCCATGAAAAAAAATCTACTATATAAAGCCGAAAAACCGGATTCTATCACTGTATCCAAAAAATGGCCACTAGGGGCGCCCCTGACTACTATTTAAATTAACAATGTAAATTATTTTATATTTATTTTATATTTTTACAGTATAATATTCAGTATATTATTATTTTTATTTGTAATTTTGTATGCCCTGAAGCCTGCCTGCATCCGGCCTTTCGACTTGTGAATAATAAATCCGATTTAAAGAAGGATTTAACAGCATGATTTTTAATTTTTGAAACCTAACCCCCCTTTTCGCACTAGTTCTTTGTTTCGTATAACACGGATTCGCATAACACAGCAATTTTTTGGAACATAACTCCCGTGTTATACGGGGGTTACCGGTATTCATTAGTCTTAATGTAGCCTGATAAGAATCCAGTTGTTTGTTTAATTAGTAATGGAATACATATTTTAGAAATAGATGATGATTAGTTTTGTATTTTTATTTCTTTATCTATCAAAGTTTGCGTCAATGTGCAGCTTTTAAAAATTTTTCTCGTAGAATTTAATAACTTGACACACATTAAATATTGCTTTTTAAATTTTTTCCATAATATTACAATTTTAGAAAATTGGATGAAATTAAATTGAAAATATAATTATATCCAAGTTATTGAAATGCATTTCTATGATTATAAAAATGTCTGCTCTTTAATTTTTATAATAGCAATACCTTAAATTTCATTACAAATGTAACTTCTTCTTAGAATTAAATCCATTTTAAACTATCCAAGAAAATAATTTTAATATTAGCCATACTTAACTTTTTAAAATAATTATCAATTCATTTAAGATCAAATAACATGTTTATGTAAATGATATATAATATGGTACATATATTACAATGATTGTGTTTTAAAAATATGTTAATATAAACAAAGAAGACTACATTGTAGAATTGCATAAACTTGGTAAAGAAGTTTTTCCGAAAGAATAAAATGATATTATTCCATTATCAACGATTGCATAATGTAGAGGAACATTGTCATTTACAACTGATTGCAGAGCAATGAAGTCACTAAGTTTTGGGACAGAATCAGTTAACCTATGGGAAAAAAATACTATTAAATTATAATATTTATTATGTTTTATCCATTTAATTATTATATTATATAATTTCATGAATTGGCTATTATAAATCAAAAATATTTAAATTAATGTAGAAAAACTATATAGAAATTATTGTTGGTTATTCATCAATGATGTTCATCTGTAAGTGTCCATATCCATCAAAAATAGAAACAAGGTTTACTTGTTCTATTTCACATTTTCAACATTGGTAAATGGGTTGCTGTTAGGCAGCCATCTTTACAGATCCATTTTGCTGGATGGAATTGTACAGCAGAAATCAGCCTTTATGAAATTACTATATTAAAAATGTTTCACTTAAAGTACAAAGCAGTAGAATAAGAGATGTAATTCTATGACATATTTAAGTCAATGAGATTTATTTGAAACATTATTACAGTGATATATGAGGCTGTAATAATGATTTAAATAAATACACTCAAACCTGTTTTTGTGCGGTCTTTTTTTGTGCGATTTTTTATACGTGCAATGTGTTTTGTGCAATTATTTTTGTGCAGTATACCAATTTGATTGAAATTCATATACCGCACACAAAAAATCACACAAAACAAACCGCACAAATAAAAAATCGCACAAAAATCGACCGCACAAAAACAGGTTTGAGTGTACTATGAATTTAGGTACAAGGGCTAATCAAAGATATACAGGAAAAGATTTTTTTTTTAGAAAAATTACTAATAGTATTGATGTGGCAACTATGAAGGATATTTAACTATATCTCCTGATACTATGTGCCAGAGTAGCAGGAGGCTATGTGACCCAATTTTCAATGAATTGAGCTATAGTGCAGGCATGTTTCTTTCAGTTTTGCTGTGGAATAGATGAGTTAAATGAGTATTGGTACATAGTTCATACATATTTGAATCCATACATATAATATCTTTATGAAAAATATTCTGTTATTGTTATGAAATATATTGTTATTTAGACTAGCATCATCACTATCTGTAAAGCTCGTCATTTTCTGTAACTTGTTATCTCAGTCCACATTAAGTTGAATTTACAGAACCCTACCATAATGTTTTATTTAGAAAATTCATTCTTCACACACACGTATATTCATTTTCTATGCTGCACATATAAATTGAGCACCCAATGTGAAAAATCCAAATCGTAAATATATTGTCATAATTCTTTTTACTCAAGTGTATCCAATAGATATACTATACAGTCAATAACTTTATATATTTTTTTATTAACTAAATTTTGATGAAAAAAATTACTAAGAAAGCTTTCATAACAAAGATTTTATGAATATTTAATTATTTTACCTCTTGAATAATTACAGTTTTTCATTTGTGATTGTATAACAATTATTCTTCAATCACTAAATAATTAGGTCAAATTTTTGAATTATTGGCAATAAATTTCCAAAGTTTTTCTGAAATATAATTAAAATATTCTAAAAACAAATACCTTTTAACTTTAATTCTATGAGCTGGAGGCAAGGGATCTTTTCTTTTATACTTTGTATTTGGCAAATAAACATCGAAATCAACTTGTATTAGATCAGATTCGTGTCCTAAACTAAAATAAAGTATTAATTATTAATATTATAAATTTTATTTATATATACTGTATTTTAAAAACTCTATTAAATTAAATTATGATTTAAGCAATAATACTTATGACAAATCATAAATACATTCTTGGAATTCTTCATACATGTATAATTCATTAAATATGATTCATAAATAAAACATGATAAATTATTAAAACGTCAATAAACTGAAACACTAAACACAATATTCTAGTTATAAACTTTTGCAAATGTAAAAAAAGGGTGTCAAATGACCTAATTTTCAAATATTTATTCAATTAAAAAGTTCCTGTTTGGATCATTAAATTTCTACAAATACTTCTTACAGAGAAAAATAACACAGATATTTTGTAATGTTGAAAAAATTACATGTAAATATCAAAAGTTAAGAAAAGTTTTTTGATTGGTTATAACCTGGACACGACTGTCACTTATTGATTTAACACACTTTATTATAAAATAAACAGATTTTTATACAGGAAGTCCTAACTTATGATAGTCCCAAAACAGAGAAACTCTGCCATAACTCAAAAAATAATAAACATTTATATGGCTTTGGGATCTGTACTCCATCATCAACTATATAATACAGCATGTTTGTGTGTATATATGTACACACACATAAATACACATGCTGTACTGTATTATAGTTGATGATGGATAATAAAGAACATATGATACATAATATGATACAGTAATACTGTCAGGTTCCAGACAGAGTCCAAACCTGTCATTAGTTGCACTAGAAAATATATTTTCTAAAATAGAAAAGAAATTGTATTAAATGAATGTGACACGACATGACGTGAACATAAACAATGTGAGTCCTGAGTGAAACTTAGGCACGTGTTAATTAATAAATCAATGTCAGGCTGAAAAGTTAGAACTTTGACTCTGATGCTCATATACAAATGATCTAAGTTAAACTGAGCCAGGAAATGGGGAAGTTTAACAAAAGGAAATTATTGAATTCGATTATTAACATTCCAAAATGTCAGAAAGGAGACCATAATAATAAAAAATATAAGCACAGATTTCGAATTTCCATCAACATCTCCCAGTCAGAGTCAAGTTGAACACCAAAGATCAACCCTTCTTATGACCCAATCCAATCTTATTTCCGCTTGGAAACAAGGGAGGAGACCAATCAGGACATGACGAGAGGAATTGGAACCAATCAGAATAAGAAATTTGGGGATGAATCCTCTAAATACCCTGGATTTCAAGGATAAAGTGCAAATTTCTGTCATTTTTACCATCAAAATGACTTGTGCACTTTTCTCTCCTTGTTGTGTGTGCCATCATCCTTGCCGAAGTTCCCGATTTCACCCTGTGTTCACTTTGCCATTGTCCTCCATTTGCTGGACTTGTTCAAGACAAAGCTCCAGGGCCATCAAGACCTGTGAAAATCCACGTAGAGACCAGTGGGATTCACCTCTAACTATGAATTAAGAAAGTGTAAGCCCACCTTATATAAAATTAGCAGATTTAATTTGTAAAGGTGCTTGTGTCCCTTTTCCGGGTTGGCAAACCTCACAATATGTTTAAGTGTATTGAAATTCAAATTAATGTTTAATATTTGTTAAAAAATTATATTAATTAATTTAAAAAATTCATGGAAACATTGATATAATCAACCACATTCAAAAGAATCAAAAATCATATTGAGAGAGAGCATTGCAATTTTTATGTGGAATTCATTTTCTTTTTATTGTCAACTTTTATTTCATTTATTATTAATTCACCTTAATCTTGATATTAGAACAAAATCTGACAGCTCTATAGAAAGTTAATTTAATTTTCACTTTTTGGGTACTGATTATGCAAACCTGAGTTATAGTTTAACGTGAATAAAGTTATCTGTTACTGTTATGTATAGTGTGTTTATTGTTTATTACAGTATTACTTTAATATTTGGACTGTTTATTATGAGAGTGGTGTAAGTTCCATTTTTCCTTGTGTTGAGATATTTAAGGGTTTGCATTTAAATTGATTCAAAAATACCGAGAAGTCTAAGTTTTCACACCTTTCTATGAATTTAAATATGTGTAAATTCAGAATGTATTTTGAAACCGTGCCGGTAATTCTTGTTGTTTCTTAAACTCTATAAGGTTCAGATACACGGACACTTGGCAATGTTCATCTTAAATTTATTTTAGTTGAGACATACATCTGTATTTGTGTAAGCGATGAAAAATATTATGTAGGTGAAACAAAACAAAAAATGAAAGTTATGAAAGTTAGATTAAAGGAACATATTGCGGATCTTAAATACAACAGAATTAACTCTGCTTTTTACGAGCACTGTACATTGAACAACTGTAATATAAATAAAAATAATGTAAAAATTCTTCATAGAGAGAAAGGGGCCTATAACCACAAATTCAAAGAAAGTATAGAGATCATTAAGAACAAAAACTGCATAAATAAAAATCTAAGTATGAAAATAAGCAAGAACTGGTTGGAAATATTGTAAAATTGAATCACTGTCAAAAGAGAAGGAAATTTTTATCAAAATTGAATTTCAATTTTATTGATAATAATCACCCAGGAGGTGGCGCATCCGCCATGTAGAAATATGGAAATTAATACAACCCAGCAGAAAATAAAACGTGTTATAGGAGAGGGGAACAGAAGACAGAGGCTTGTTGAGAAATAGGATTTTTTTTTGTCGCCCACAGAAAGACATATAAAGAGAAAACTGGTACCAGCAGAAAGTTTAAGCGTCCACCATGAATTAATGTGCTGAAAGGAAAATCAACAAGGTACATTACAATCATAGGTTAAAAAACTGTTGGCAGATTAGGCTTAATGAATCTTTTATTTCACTGTGAAAAGCGTTTAAGGATTTATACCACCATCCGAAGAACCAGATGTCATGTAAGACATCCCTTGAGAACAAACAGCGTACGATACCTGAACATGTAAATGTACGTCGGTACGTTTTTTACCAAATATTACTCGTTTTAATCGGGTTTTGTGAAGAATTCTTACTTCCCGCAAGATAAAAGTCAAGGAGAGTGCCTTTTGAGCATTTGACTATAAAGTTCGCAAAGTTCTATCGGGGTTTTTTGTTGGAATTCTTACCTCTTGCAAGATAAAAGTCAAGGAAAGTGCCTTTCGAATGTTTAAATATAAAGTTCGTGAAGGTATGTTTCGAATGTTTAATGGATTAATACAGAATTAATATGGAATTAAATTTAATTGATTTGTGTTGGTTTTAGCTTTATCAGGTCTTTTGTCGGAACCCAAAAGGATCATTTGTTATGTGATAATGTAAACTACGTGGATTTTCAAGGAAAACCCTTTAGGATTTGTAATCTTATGGTACATTTGAAAAATTGTAAATAAGCTTTCATATATGCACAGAAAACTCTTGTATATATTCTATTTTATTTTTTAACTGATTTGTATGTATTATGTATTTTAGTTAACTGAAGAGGGGCCTATGCAGCCTGAAACTTACACAAATACAGGTGTATGTCTCGACTAAAATAAATTTAAGATGAACATTGCCAAGTGTCCGTGTATCTGAACCTTATAGAGTTTAAGAAACAACAATGTGTAAATTTGTTATACTAATGATCTTTATGAAAATTAACTAAATCGAATATTGTTTTTAAACATACTTACCCTGTTTTCATAAATATTATTTGTTCAAATCATTAAATTATAATTATTTAAATTACTTGAATATTTTAGTCTGGTTTTGTTTATAAAGAACAAAAAACAAATTACTATTGTTTAACCTCAATACAGTAGAACTCCAATTATCTAAGGTAATGTGGAACAATGTTACCTTGGATAATTGTAAACATGAATAAAATGAATGAACATATCCATTTTGATTAAAAATTATAAATATAAAATATTTATATGGTATCATTTTAAGCCTTTTTTTATACTTCAGCATGGATGCCCACAAAAAATTTTCTAGCAGACAAAGAATTACATCAATAAATTTTTATTTAATTAAGCAGAGAAAATCTATTTCTCTGCTTATTTAATACATATATTCTAATATAAATATATTTGTGAGATATGTCCTACTACTGGACCACTCATATGGCTAGTAACCAGACGTGAGGAACTTTAATATTACAAGTCTCAACGAAACAGAGAGTGGACAGATAATACAGACGACGATATATGGCAGAGAACAACGAATAATCGCAATTGGAAGAAAGATAACATTGTCGGGTATGCTACTTGGAATATTTGAGGCATTAATGGGAAAGAGGAAGAATTAGACTCTGTATTCCAGAATAGAAAAATTGACATAGCTGTCACTTCAGAAACAAAGAAGAAACTAAAAGGAACAGAAAAAACTAAAAATTATACACTTGTTTATAGTGGAGTAAATAAGAAAACTCATGCTCAAGTGGGTATAATGATTTGGATACATAAATCTCTTAAGAAAAATATCCTTCATTACACATACTGTACAGAGAGAATTATAGAAATCTGTTTAAAAATTAACAAAGGCAATTTAACCATTATTGGTACATACAATCCTGAAGAAGACCGAGAAGAAGAAAATAAAGATTATATATATATATATATAATATAAAGTTGCAAGAAATTCTTAACAAAGTAAACAAGAATGATTACACCATAATAGCAGGTGATCTGAATGCAAGAGTGGGAAACACTTCAGTAAATAAAAATATTGGAACCTTCGGAGAGAATACTCGTAACAGAAATAGTATTAGACTCATTGATTTTGTTGTTTATAATAATCTTAAAATAATGAATACGTTTTAAAACCATAAAAATATACGTAAATATACTTGGCAACAACAGCAGTCCAAGTCAATTATTGATTATTTTATTGCTATTAAAAAAAATGTCAAAATTATTCCTAGATGTCAGATCATACAGAGGATTTGAAGTAGGCTCTGATCACTTCCTAACCCGAACAAAATGAAGAATCCCATCTAGATGACTAAAAAAGAAACCGAACGTTAGACATGAACCTGAACGAAAATTTAAAGTAAAATTATTATACAATGATAGTATCAAATGGTTATATACTAGAAGAATTGAACAACATATGGAGAAAATCCCAGAAGACAAAGGTATAGAAAATGAATGGGAAAATATCAAAACAATAATAAAAGCAGCAGCCAATGAGTCTCTGGGCATAGTATACAAAAAATTTTAAAGTACAAAACAAGCTGAAGATGCAATAGAATACAAATTCTGCATTGCAGAATTTGTATTCTATTGCAAAAAGCAATTGCAAAAAGAATCATTTTTGAAAGCAATAATCAAAATAGAACTGAATTATCAAAGGAAGAACTGCTTGAAAGTTTAACCAAAACAAAAAATGAAAAGCAACAGGAGATGATGGCATAAATGGAGAGTTATACAAATATGCTGGTGATAAATTCCACAAGAGATTATTAACATTCTTCAATAATATATATGAACCAGCCTGTATACCACTTGAATGGAAGAAGAGTATTGTACTGCCTATTCATAAAAAAGGAGATAGATGAAAATTAGATAACTACAGAGACATTAGCCTGCTAAATACCTGTAATAAAATCTATGCTAGAATTCTAAATGAACGATTAAAACAAGAAGGTGAAAAATTTCTTTTGGAATATCAAAACGGATTCCGAAAAGGCAGATCTTGTATAGACTCGGCTTTCTCCATTAAATTATTACTAGAGAAATGAAGAGAATTTAATCTGAATACACATTTAGCTTTCATAGATTACACCATAAAGCTTTTGATATGATAAAAAGACCCAAACTTTTTGACATCCTACAAAACAGAAACATGCCAAATATTTTATTTCAAAATATATGTAATATTTATGAAAATAATACCATACAACTTAAGTTCAACAATGCCACTTCAGAATAAAGAAGAATAAATCAAGGAGTAAGACAAGGATGTCCATTGTCATCAACACTTTTTAACATCTATATAGATGACATAATACATCAATGGCAGGAAGAATATACATTATGAATTCAGCTTCCAAACAACATAAAATTCAATACCGTGCTATTTGATGATGATCAGGTGGTTATTGCTAACTCTGAAGATAATTTACAAGAAGGTTTATTTACCTTAAATAAAATTTCAAAAGAATACAGCATGAAAATTGCAACTGCTGAAACCAAAGTAATGGTATTTAGAGGCACAGAGCCAATACGCAGCAAAATTGTAATTGATAATACAACTTTAGAGCAAGTCAATCATTTCCTTTATCTAGGATGCAATATTTCGTATGAAAGTACGAATATGACAAATGACATAATAATAAGCTCTCAAAATTTCTACAAATATTAGGAATAATAAATAATACTCTAAAACCACACTTTGTACAGTATAAAAACACTCCAGACTGAAATTATATAAAACTCTGGCTGTTTCGACTCTCCTGTACGGTAGTGAAATCTGGGTTCTAAAGAAGAAAGATATCAAAAGATTACAGGCAGCCGAAATGAGGTTTATGTGCCAAACTGCTGGATATACGCTCCTGGATCATCGTCGAAATGAGGATATTTTGGAGGAACTCCACATGAGACCATTAATTGAAAAACTCTCCACATACAGAGAAAAATGGCTTCAACGTGTATCTCGAATGTCGTCAGGTAGGATACCTCATACAGTTTTACAGTATCGACCGCGAGGACGACGACGACCTGGATGTCCACAAAAACGACTCCTAGATCCCGTCTAGCTGAGACCGAAACGGGTCATCATGGCCTAAATTCGTAAATGGTGTATAATGATGATGATGAAATTTTTATTTATTTAATTTTTTTGGCTTTTCACAAGTAGATTATAGAATGCAGTATTACATCAAAGTGTCCTATGGTTGAGGGTGTAAGGTTATTATTTCAACCACTTTCACAATTATAATTTGTGGAATTTTTTACTCAATTTCGGGGAGGGACAAATGCTCCATTTGCCCCTTCTGTGGATGCCCATGTACAGTATCTTAGTAACTTTAATCATATATAAGAACAATAATTTTTACATAATTTATTACACAGCTGATGCATACAACAATTTCCAGAATAAAAATGTGTATTATTGTAGTTAATTTTAATACGAATATTTTGCCTCACATCAAAGTTAAATGATAAAAGTAACAGAAACAAATTATTTTAAACTTTTCAAAGAAAGTTCTTTAGAGTTAAGAAAAGTAGTGTATTCACTTACAGGTTTGCCTTAGATAATGCAGAACCTTGGTTAATCAAGGTTCTACCGTATTTATTTTTACTCCTTAACTTACCCAGTGTTTAATTACACTATGGGAAATGGATTTACACGCTTTCATAATACAGTCAATTTAATTATTATACTAAGCCATTAACAAGATCATGAATGTTTGGAATCACATACATTTTTTTTAACATATTAGTTTCAGCCATTTTAAATGCAGATGTAATGTGGTTGCATAATATACAGAACAAACTGAAGAATATTTTGAAAATAACATTTTAAGTGAAGAAATAAATTATTTTAGTATTTTTAGCAAGAATATTATATTTATTATAATCTATACGTTAAATTATAAAAGTGTTCCAAAAAAATTACATTAAAAGAATTAAATAAAACAATTATAATTTACCTTTCTTTTGTAGTGTCTATATTTTTGAAATTGTTATTTTTAAATATATTTAACTTTGCAAATACTTCATCTGTAAAAAAAAATAATATAATTTAAATTTTTTTTAATAATGCTATTTTATATTTAAGTTATTCCAAATTATTTATAACTTTTTATTGCAAACATATCATACTTCAGACACTTATTAATTTTAGAATTTCATATACAGGTAGGCCTCCTACAACGCGGTAGATACATTCCTTGAAAATACCGCATTGTGGGAAATCGCGTTATAGGAGACACCAACTTAATACAAAAACTGGGATTCAGTTCTAAAAACAGAAAAACCACCTTTTATGGTGCAAGGCCAGAAACACACATGCGTAAAAATGTGTAGCAGAAAACTGAAACAGAAATCAGCTTTCGGTTCAGTTTCAGTTTTATGCTTTTAAGCTAGGACACATACGTAAAAATTTTGGGCAAATAGGAAACGGAAACGTAACAACGTCATAAGTAGTTTAGTAAAATGGTGCCTTCAGTATCTGACGTTGTTATTTGTTGGTGGGTTGTATTCCGCTCAATCATTGATGCTTTTAAGAAATGATTTTATTAAAAAACGCCAAAAAAGACGCTGGTGGGTTAGGAAACTATTTCAAGAGCGTGATTTACATGGATTTAATAATACGTTGATTCTGGACTACAGTTTAACGATCGAGAATACTATATACAGTAAGTGAATTGTATTTTTTTTATATATCGCTTTTTGAGGTTATTTCAAAATAATAAATTTTAAAATCTTCAGATTTCTGAGAATGTAAACCAGAATTATTCGAATATTTGCTGTCAAAAATAGAAAGAAATATAACAAAGAAAAATACACGATGGAGAGAAGCCATATCTGCTAGAAACAGATTAGCTGTAACTTTATGGTTTGTTAATCTTTCATACTTTGTAAAATTAGTTAAGTCTTTAGTATACTTTTATCATAAAACACATAATTTTTTAGATTTCTTGCAACGGGTGAGACATTTCGAAGCCTCAGTTTCTCATTTAGAATAGGACGATCGACAATCGCTAAAATAATCGAAGAAACTACGAAGGTATAAATTAAAATTGTTATTAAATTTGAATAGCAATTAACTTATAAATTGCTATTATTTTTATTATAGGTTATTTGGAACAATTTAAAGAATGATTATATGAAAATGCCAGATAATGAAAACGAATGGAAAGCAATTGCTAAAGGCTTTGAATCTCGTTGGCAGCTACCACATTGTTGCGGGAGCATTGATGGCAAGCATATACTAGTTCAATGCCCAAAAAACAGTGGAAGCTTAAATTATAATTATAAAGGATCATTTAGCAAAATTTTATTAGCTGTGACTGATTATGAGTACAAATTTATTTCAGTCGAGTTTTGTTTCATGGGTGGTGAAAGTGATGGTGGGATTTTTCAAAGAAGTTCTTTTGGAAAAAAGCTTTCAGAAGAAAAATTAAATCTTCCGAATGAAAATATATTATTAAATTCTAATAAAGTATTCCCATATTTCTTTGTTGGAGATGAAGCTTTTCCTCTTAAAAAAAATTTAATGAGACCTTATCCAAGGAGATCAGCTTTCACTCATCCTCAAAAAGTGTTTAACTATCGCCTTGGTAGAGCTCGAAGAATAGTAGAAAATGCTTTTGGAATTCTGTCGGTGCACTTTAGAATTTTTAAGACCACTCAATTACCGTATTTTACGGACTATAAGACACTACGGACTATAAGATGCACCTTAATTTTTAAGCAATTTTTTAAAAAAATACCTATAAGACGCTACGGACTATAAGACGCACCTGAATTTTGGAGGCCATTTTTCGAAGAAAAAAGTCCGTCTTATAGTCCATAAGATACGATATAGTGAGAAAACAATAGAAAGAATAGTTGCTGCTGCCCTTGTTTTACACAATTTTTTATTGACAGAAAATGCAAGTATTTACAATCCCCGGGCTTCTCAGATTATGATGATGATAATTTTAATTTTCAACCAGGTTTATGGTGCCAAGATGAAAATATTAATTCTTCACATTGTTCTTTTGGATCTAATATGCATGGCATACATGCAAAATCTTTGCGTGATGAACTAGCTATTTACTTGTGTAATGAAGGATCTGTACCGTGGCAGAATAGCAAGATATATCCAGGTGTATTATAAAAAATTTTTTAAACAATTCATTTTGTATAAGTTAATATTTTGTAATTATACAGTATAAACTATTTAAATTTTTCATTGGTAATAATAAAGACAATTTTATAAACTTTGAAAAATTATTTTATTACTTCTAATTACATTATATAAAATATTTTTCTTGACCTTCAAGGTCTAACATTAACAATTCAATATTTTTTGTCGCATTAAATTGGTCTCATGCATCCAATTTTTTAAATCTTAATTTCAAGAATTCGCAAAATAAATCAATTTTATCAGGCTGTGACACACTACCTAAAATAAAAAAAAAATAACTTTTAAATCTGTCATTGTTTTGTACTATATTTTGCCTATATTCATAAATTTGAACTTACAACTCCTATCCAAAAAACCATTTATTGCTGTTGATGTTGATGACAAGGATAAGAGAGCATTATTATAATAATCCTGATTAATACAGGTATCTGATTTTTTTCTTCTTTTTTGTTGCCGACCGAAACTTTTATTCGAGTCACTGCTTTGATATCGTCTGAAACAAAATCCGTGCATTAAAAATCTTATTCCTTTTCATTAAAATCATTATTAATATTTATTTATTTACAACTTACTGGTCTGACTCAGTTTCTTGATTAATATCAATATTTGGGACAATTTCTACATCATTCTGGGTCATCTGAGAAAAATTTTCTGGTGATAATTGTGTTGACTCTGTGTCAACATAATTATCATTTTCAATAATCAGTTGTTTCGTTATTTATGGTACTAAAAGAAAAAAAAATTACCACATATAAATAATTTATGATGGAATTAAGACAAAATATTTTTCAAACTAATAACTACTACTTATAGGTAATAATAGGAACTATATATACACATATACAATAACTAAATATAGATAATATTAATTAGATATAGATAATAACAACTTATTACACTGGGTCTACAGATAGGTCTACAGATTTGGCATAGGTCTATCTACCCTAATAAAAACATTTGTAATCGGTTGTAAATGGTAAATGATATCCAATGATATGAATTTATTTATTTGACAAGAAATGTAGTCGTTTGAACTATATGAGAGAACTTTCAAATCATAGAAATGATGTCAAAAGAGCTTAAATGAATTATTAGTATTACAATCAATTGGTACTAACTTTATTTTTGTTTAAACACGAGTTTGATTACATTTTACTATAATCACTACTTTAATATAATCAAGTGACCAACCAAATGATATAAAACCAATATCCCTTGATAAACATTTATATTAGTTAATGATGGTAAAGTGTCTTAAAGTAGATTCTGGAGTAAAGTAAATGTATTAATACTCACGTTTCTGTGCAGCCAATATATCCTCCCAATATACTATCCATTAAAGGAAATAATTCCCATCGAGGTTTGTATATATCTGTACTACCACTGCCACTAATGCTGCTACATTTTATTAATTTTTTTTCTCTCGTGTATCTGTCCCTTTGGACCTTCCATTTTTTCTCCGCCGCCTCTGCTATAATTTTGAAAATTTAAATTAATAGACTTGTATTCCGAATTGAAATAAAAAACGTGTGATCTAAATACTAGGCCTATATATCGATTCTACTAGACCTACCTGTTATTTGAAATCTAGCACCTATGGCCGTCCACACACTTTGTTTGTACACAGTGTCTTTATATGCGACACTTTTTTTGTCATAGAGACACTGATGGAGTCGAACATATTTTATAAACTCTTCTATTTCATTGATTTTTCGCTTTTGAGACATTGTAACAATTGTAGGGTTAACCCTCATTGCAGCCATTGTTTAGAACGAAAACCACGTGTCTACTTTGACGTCAAAGAAAAAACCTCTTTACTGGAGGAATTTTGGTGTAAAAATTCTACGGCGTAAAAAGTAGAGACATGCTCTACTCTATTTTCAGTTCTGTTTCAGCCAAAATTTCAGAAAAATTTTTATGCTTTCTGTTTTATACTAGATTTTACGCATGTGTGTTCCTGGCCTAACATTTTCATCATTTTTTAAATTTATGTACATAAAAAGCTTAAATAAAATTCATCATCATATAAAAACTAAAAAGATTATGATTTCAAGTCAAAATCAAAAAGAAACATAACGTTATGCTCACAAATTCAGTCCTCGTCGTCACTTATTATAGTTGCTCGAGAATGTTTGACTGCCCTTATTTCAAGATATGAGCTTGTTTCATCAAGTTCCACTGCACTTATGTGATCCGTTGCGATTTTTCTGTTATGTGAAAGATAATTCGTTTCTAAATTCCCTAAACCATGTTGTAAGAAAATTTCCATGTTTTTCCAATTGCATTGGAGCAAAAAACACATTGTAAAGGTACCATGTTGTAGGAGGCTACCTGTATACAATTTTACATCATACTAATTTTTTATGGAGCTAGAATAATAAAATTTATTTAAAGTTTACTTTGATTTTTTTTTTCAACAAAATTGAATTTATTGGTTAAAACTTAAGAGTTCTTATCAATAGGTAGGTAAACAAATATAATTGGATTTTGTTTTTATACAAATAAATTAATAACCACAGAATTTTATTATCGTATATAAGTGAGAATTATTCAACTGTTATAATAATCTGATAATTCGGCTGCAATTTTCAAAAACTGTAGACATAAATTCCCACTAGCACCTGTAGAGTTAGATAGATGAAAGTCGAGACCAGATATAGAAAGCTTAAGGGCAGAAGGGTCTAATTAATTATATACAAACTGCTGGTTTGGACCAGAAGTCACGTTATTTCAATTCGAAAATTTTTTCCCGAATGAAGTTAGGTAGATGACCAGCATGACTCCATTCTTAAGAGGAAAAGTATGATGTACAGGGGCAAGACTCTACTAAAATTTAGAACACTGTTATGACAAATCGCAGCATGGATTTGTGACGTCACAATAAATAATTGCTCGTTTATATTAATTTTGGTAAATTTATAAATATTTGAAATAAGTTGGCTTAGAGAAGAACTTAAATCTAGTGATAAAAGTACATCAAACCGAACACGAAATCAAAATATAAATTTCTGTTGGAAATTAAAGATTTAAACTGAACTCGAAACTATAATTCTTATAAAGCAGATGTTATTAAATTTTGCTTCAAGTCAATGTTTTATCTATATATTTCTAAATTATTAAAATAAAACAGAAGTCAAATATGTGACAAGGTCTCACTATGCACTATGAAAAAAGGGACTCATGAACTTTATAAAACTTCTAGAGACCCAACTGAGTACTATGCATAGCCTAGTTAAGATATATGAAATGATCTATAGGCTTTAAATTAACAATATAGAAATTCCTTACTAAATCTAAAAATAGGGAAAGGAAAGAAAGAAAGAAAAAGTATAATAGCATAAGTATCCTATTTCTTTATTTATGTTGTCATTTTTTTGTGAGATTTTATAACTTAAGAAGAATCATTGTCATTCTTATAAATGTGTCTGATCAAATTAAAAATATTACAAAAATCATTTGATAAGTATCCACCTTTCTCTCAGCAACTGCAATTAATTATATCAACACACCTGAATTTTTGCCGAGCATAAAATTATTTTTTCTCTCAAACGTTTTCAACCCATTTATTATAGGCCATCCTCAGACTTACGATTACCATGCCAAAATGGAACGAAACGTTTTTCAAATAAGTTTCATTTTAAATTTAAAGATTTAGAACAATTGTGTATATGAAAAAATAAATACAATAAATAAATAACAGTAAAAATAAAATAAAATAGCATAAATAAATAAATTGTCACCGTATACAAGGCTAAGTATAACTATTACACGTTTTAAGGGTTTTTAATCCTATGCTTTTTTCTATCATGTACAGTACTTCCATGCTGTTGGAAGCGTATTAGCATCCTTGGCATTTAGGCGACGGTTTTTTTATTTTACTTTTATATATTTCCATTTCTAATACAATGGTTGGAGGTTGGACCGTTTTAATGATTTTTGCCTCATCCCATTTTACATTCGCTCCTTCTGTTTGTGCCATGATTGCTAAAATGGTGTTGTTGTGCCCTTTATTAACATTGTACCTGTGTTCTTGCAGACGTATTGCGAAGTTTCTTCTGGTTACATCCACATAATCCGTTGCTACTCCTAATTGTTGATTTTCAAATGGTATTTATAAACTCCAGCTTTTTCTTGCATTTTTACTCTGTCTTTATCATTCCTTAGTAAGCTGTAGATGTTGGATGCTCTTTTTGCATTTTTATAAGTACTCAATTCATTCATCACACTTCCTATATGCTTATTGTATGTGAATTTGTTAACTGCATCTACTTTAGTATCTTTTTTTGCCTTTATGTTGTCTGTAACTTTTGATCAGGCCTTCAATTGTGGCAATTTTGTAGCCCAAATTTGTTGCAATTCTTTTAATTCTAGCAATCTCCATAAGACAATCTTGAACGTTGGTGCAATACAAGAACGCTCTTTTAATAAGTGCTTTAAATGCTGATAACTTGTATTTGTATGGATTGTTGGAACACAATAGTATATATACGGGAGCATGCATGGTTTTAAATACACTGCTGTTTCTACATTTCCTTGTTTAAATTTTATATCAATATCCAAAAAATGGAGATAAGTATAGTTCTTCTGTTCTAGTTTTAGTTTTAACCCACCACCATTACTATTGATTGCAAGTAAAAATTCTTCAATTTGTCAGTTATCTTTCCAAATTATAAATACGTCATTGACATAACATTTGTAGAATATAATATCCTCTACGAAATCTCTGAGAATGTCTTTTTCCAGTTTACGTATTACTATTTCGCAAAGGAGTCCTGACATGGGACTTCCCATTGGAACACCTTTCTTTTGTATGTATGTCACTCCGTTGAATCCAAAAAGGATTGGACATCAAGTCTGCTAGATTATATAAGTCCTCCGAGTATGTCGATAACTTTGGATTGTGTTGGATTATAAATTCTTACTACGAAATGATAAAGACAGAGTAAAAATGCAAGAGAAAACTGGAGTTTATAAAATACCATTTGAAAATCAACAATTAGGAGTAGCAAAGGATAATGTGGGTGTAACCAGAAGAAACTTAGCAATACGTCTGCAAGAACACAGGTACAACGTTAATAAAGGGCACAACAACACCATTTTAGCAATCATGGCACAAACAGAAGGAGCGAATGTAAAATGGGATGAGGCAAAAATCATTAAAAACGGTCAACCTCCAACCATTGCATTAGAAATAGAAATATATAAAAGTAAAATAAAAAAACTGTTGCCTAAATGCCAAGGATGCTAATACGCTTCCAACAGCATGGAAGTACATGATAGAAAAAAGCATAGGATTAAAAACCCTTAAAACTTGTAATAGTTATGCGTAGCCTTGTATACGGTGGTTATTTATTTATTTATGCTATTTTATTTTATTTTTACTGTTATTTATTTATTTATTTATTTTTTCATACACACAATTATTCTAAATCTTTAAATTTAAAATGAAACTTATTCAAAGAACATTTCGTTCCAGTTTGGAATGGTAATCGTAAGCCTGAGGATGGCCCATAATAAATGGGTTGAAAACGTTTGAGAAATAAAATAATTTTATGCTCAGAAAATTTCAGGTGTGTTGATATAAGTAATTCATTTGATAAGATTGAATTTTATTTTTATTTACATGTTGACAAGAGATATTCAATTTTAACTGAAAATTTCAAAAATATGGTTTAATGTAGCTTTAATGAACCAATTTTATAGAGGAAAATCTAATTAACTAATTTTATTATTCTAGTTTTTAGTAATTTTCTTCTGTATGTGAAACAAAATTTAGATAACATTCATTTCAGAATGTCTATGTAAATATTTGACAAGTATTTTAAATAAGCAGGCCATATCAAAAGTTCCCTTACTAAAGTTTTGAAAACTATTTCCTGACATATTGAAAAAGCAATAAAAGTGTGCTTCTGATTTAGATTTGTGATGATCTTGGAAGTGTTTTGAACAAATCTATAAGGGTGGGGTACTGGAAAGTGAGAAATGTGTCCATGTCCATGTAAAACATTATTTGTAAGATTTTGTGTTGAAATACGCCTTCCAAAAGTGCAATTCTTTGTTTCAGACTAAGTGTAAGACACTTAATCTGAAACAAAGAATTGCACTTTTGGAAGGCTTATTTCAACAAAAAATCTTACAAATAACATTTAAAATTTTTAAGAATGTTTCTCAATGAAGTAACACTAAGTAATCCTATTTTGTACAAACTTGTTTGAAGCTTTTGTGAAGCCTGGATTGTATTTTATCATATCATTTCTAAGGACTTGTGACCATCTCAATCCTGAAACTTAACTTTGCCATATTTCTTTCTTAAGGGGGCATCTAAAGGATTGAGTTTATGTAAATAATTTCCACAATTTGCACAACCTGAAACATATTTCAGTAAGCAGTACGGATTTCATGCCAAAAACGTTAAGATGTACAAATAGGAATTTATGTCATTAAGTGGATCTCTGCTTTCAGAGAGAAGATGGACTATTCCACCCCTAATCTGCTGGAGTTGGTTCTTTATGATATTTCTCTGGGTTGCATGTATGCGACCTAGAGAAATATCATAAAGAACCAATTCCAGCAGATTTACTAGTAATTAATTATATGGAAACATAATGCAATTAGGCGCATAGATATATTTTCTTGAATGTCTTAACGAGGCATGGTCAAATCTTTAGGTCTCAATAATTATGAAAAAGTAGATGTTGGGATCAGGGTGCTGCAAAGATTAAAAAAAACTTGAAAGATTTAGTAAAAGAACTTTTAAATCACCAGTTATATATGATATGTTTGCATGAATATATTTTTCATTAAAGTGTGAAAATAATTAAGTTCTTACATTATGAATTTTAGAAAAAACAAGTATGAAAGGATTTTCAACATGATAAAATTTGATATAATTTAAACTAAATGTTACATGATTTTAAATTTAACACAGAATTTTATAAAACATTCTCCTACTCATACCTTTCAATTAAAAATTTTACTATATTTTAAACATTTTCCATCATCTTTATCAGTCGTCTTTGGGACAGAAACAAATTACAATTTAATAAGAATGAAAGTATTCTGGAACAAGCTGATTTAAATATTAATATTTTGGAATAACAAAAATTTAAATGCAGATGCTTAGACTTCTACATTGATTAAAACGTGACAAAAACGTAATTAAAACGTTAAAACATAATACACAAATAAATAAAAAATAAAAGAAAAATGATCTACATAGCTCATTAACACTATGTATACATATATAAGAAACTAAACTAATGACGTAACAACTCATATATTATGATATTATGTATACTATACTATACGAGACTAATTAAGGCGCACACATTTAAATTTCATTATTCTAAAACGTTAAAATTAATATTCAAATCAACTTGTTCCAGAATACCTACTGGTTTACGTTCTTTTTAAATTGTAATTTGTTTCGGTCCAAAAAAAGGTAAAAAAAGATGACAAAAAACATTTTAATTAAAAATTTTACTGCATTTTAAAGGTCTGAGTAGAAGTTTATTACAAGTGCAATTTCCAGACGAGTGTAAAACATTCTTTTTCATTATTAAATAGCATAATTCTAAAACAGAAAAGAGATGTAAAAGTATAACAAATGAAAATATTGAGATAAAAATTAATTTTTATATTAACACATTAGAATATCACTTTTCTTGTTATCATTACTATTATGATTTTTAAAAATTTGTAATTTATACCTGTACTTAAGATATCTGAAGATACAACTAAAGGAATAACATCAGCTTTTGTTAAAGTTGAATCTGAACTGTATCTAAACTTCTCAAATGAATATAGGCTTTGTTTTACTTCATTTTTGTAGTCTTTCCAGCAGTTCGTAGTTTTAGATATTTTACCAGGAAAGTCAGGAATGCCAACTGGTTTAGCATAATATCTTTTACGAGGTCTCTTTCTCTTTTGTTTGTATTCTTGACCATAATTTGATTTATTTAATTTCTTTTTGTCATCATAAAAATTACTTTGAAATTCATATGAAATAGAATACTCCTTTTTATTCTTTGTATTTTTATTCCTGCAATTTTTATAATCACAAATGAAATTACTTGTGTAAGATGATTCTCTGTATCTTCTAGAATCATATTTTTCGGAATTGTTGAATCTTTTTGTATAAGAACTTTTGTTACTTTCTGACTGTTTCATTGTATTCTTTGAGTGCCAACATTCATTTTTAATAGCAGATATGTTTATAACATATGACTTCTTTTGAGGAGATACATTTTCTGGTAATAAATGAGATAAAGGTGATTCTAAGGTAAGTTCAGTTTTACCTGCTATATTGGGAATATCAATACCTTCCCATAAACAAGATTTAACATTACAAGAATTATTATCTTTGGATTCTATAACTTCAGAAATTAATTCAAAACTATCAACTTCAAGAGTTTTCTCATTAGTATTCACTTCTGAAGAATTCTTGCTTTGTCCATCCATTTCTTCAACTGTGTTAGGCATTTTATGTTGAAAATTTACATTTTCATTTGTTCTTTTTGAAGTTTGCAACCTTAAAAATACATGAAGTTTAAAAACAACATAAAAATAATTAGTATTGATTTTTAAAAATATACATCTTAGTTTAAAATTAAAAACAAAAAATCTTAATTATATTTAATAGCTTAAAAACATACTGGAAATTTTTATATAAATTTCAAATAAGCATTGCAATATGTAAAGATCATAACATGAAATCAAGATATATTATACAGTAATACACAGAGTTACATAAGTAATGTAGACTGCAAACCTTTAAGTAACTCAAATTTGTAAATTGCTTAAGTGTAACTATGTAATTAATAACTCAATACTGTGTTTATTATTATATGTGTACTGTATATATATATTATATATTATTTATTATTTTTTTGTATGAAAGAATTGTTTACAAGAAATAGTACCCGGTACACTTGCATACACGCTTACAATTAGACTGAAAAGTAAAGGATTAGCAGAAGCAGTCGAGTGATGAATTGGTACAGTAGGAAAGAAAAGAAGAGAGAGAGAGAGAATGAGTGTTTGAAATAGAATACTACTTTGTAAAATTACATGTTACTCTACTTGGAATTTTTCCAATTTTTGAGATTTACATTTTACATAACTGCAAATTTACATAAGTCATGTGTTATGTAACTTGAGGTATTACTGTATTTTATATGAATTCAAGCAATAATCTTTAATGTTAAAGAGTATTATATTGTTAATATTCATCTAACAAAATTTTTAACTGCATTTTTCATTTAATTCAATACTGACACAAACAAAATTTTACATTGCTAAAATGTTAAATTTGTCATTCAATCAATATTTAAATTACATTTATTTTAATGTAATGTTATATCAGTAATTTAGATTAATAATTCTCTAATTTTAATAAACCATTTTAAATTATTTTGTTTATTAAAAAATACTTCCATTAAAATCTTCAAATATATACTGTGTAACAGATTTATACATGATTATATATCCATAATATGCTCTTCCTACTATTATAATGTCAAAATAAACATTTAATTCATTAATATAAAAAAAATAATCCATAACTCCATTACAAAAATAATGAAATAGATTAACTTAGAAATATAAAATACTTGTTACTAACCTATGCCTGAATCACCGTTTATCGCATTATTAATCAATGTTTTATATAATAAAAACAAAATTCAAGCTTAAAAATATCATTTTTTTGTTGTTAAACAACATAAACATCAATTGAAGCCCAACTTTTGACATATTATAATCCTATATGGCAAAAATAGGGGGTCTGAAAACCTATTAGACTCCCACTGACAATGAGCATGTTTTAACCCCTAATCCTTTTAATTTCTTTCTTAATTCAGCAACTGTTATATTCTTTAAATTCAGATTTTTATAAGCAGATCAAAACTTTCACTTACTTTCCATTATTTTACGCATTACCAAAGTTTAAGTATAAATCAAGCTGACACTAGCACCACCAGTGATGAGATCTAAACCATACATGCTCCATTCAAAAACTTTCACCTGAAAGGTGTTAGATAGATGACTGGCACGACTCTATTGTTAAAGGAAAAGTATGATGTACAGAGGCAAGACACTACAGTACTAATTTGGGGTGGAGAGCATATATTTTAAATTAAAAATAGCAGCCTGGCATTGCGACAATGTCTCAATAAATAATTCCTCATACTATTGAAGTATGTTGTTATGTTTAAAGATGTAACATTAGAAACTAATTAGTGAGAAATTAGCAAAACGTGAGAAGTTAGAAATAGTGACATCACTGTGTGACATGGCATTATATATATGCATGGTGGATTTTTTTAAAGCATTTTGTATTGTATTCATGGTTACTTAGGCCTAACTATATTAGTATAAGTTTTATTTATATCTACATATAAAAAAAGTAAAAATATACGTTTGTATGTTAGGTAAAAGTTTCTTACTGTTCCGTGTATCTGCAGTAAATTTGGCATGAGTATTTTTTGATATTCTAGAAAAAAATACTAGGGGTCCCCACCCTAAACCATCCCTAAAGACTGCCCTCTTAACTTAAGTCCAAGCAATTTTTTGTTGTTTTTTTGCAATTTTATTATTGTAAATGCTCGGGTTGATAAGCGTACATTTTAGTTTAATAAGACCATTGTTTTTATCTCCCTCTCTCATCCCAAGCTTACTAATCCCTCAACCCACACCATCAATAACTAAATGATTGACACTTGGAAATAAAAATATTTGAAATGTAGAAACTTAGTACAGAATTTACATATTTATTCAAATGTACTAATACTTTTTCTGTAGTACATTCATTTTTTCACGTATGATTATATATAAGTCATAGATTGGAGACCAAATCTAATAGATAATAAAAGCCTTTATTATATTAATGCTATTGGGTTATATTCATTCTTTCTTGTAATGAGTATTTTTAGTAATGTAAAGTATTACACTTATCATTATATATGTATTATAATAAATTTGGATATATAAACTATTATCAAATATATGTGGGTGCTGGGAGGTGGACGGAGTCTCATTCCTCTCTTTTCTCTCGGCTAACAGGTCAGTGAGACCTGCCCACGTCAAGATGGCAGTTCGGATAGGTTACATGTTACACGTTCTGCGCGAGTGGAAAAAGCAAATGGGTCCGACGATAGAGCAGCGGTGACGATACCCGAATAAAGGACATAAACAACGTATAAAAACAACAACAACGATTTATTAAGGCTAACGTTACAATTACAAAAGGGGCGAGCGACTGTCGCCTAAGTTCGGATCCGCGGAGGGAGAGTTTACATGAATTTGGGTCATACCTCGGGATCTGGGTCGGTCTTTCCTCTAGGTCAAAGTATCCCGTTGTTCGCCGTTGGTTTTCCTCGGGACTTCGGCGCACACACACTGTCTAAGTGACACTACACAACTGGCCCCCTTTTCCTCTCTTGTCGCCCTTTTATCGTCTCGGTCACGTTTCTCGGTTTCACCAACCAGCATTATTCGAATGTTGTTCATGATTCACGTTTTCCCTGTGGGAACCAAGCAATAAAATATTTTATTATTAGCGTTTTGGTTCCAGCGGGTTTGAATTTTCACACCACCTTGGGCTTTCTAAAATCGTAGCTGTCCCTAAAGGGGCAGGTTCGATTTTTCTGTTGGGGAGGATGGTTATTTTTAGTGCACTTTCTCTCTCCAACTCGTGATTTACATGGCAACTTTAAATATACGCGACAATGATTTACATGGCAAGTTTAACAAATTATTTCTTCGCAACAATAAAAGAGCATTCGGGCGCGTGTTACAACAAGTTGTTATGTTAGACCACACACAGTGGGTTTAGTAAACAATAACGGCTTTCCCAGAAGTAGGGTGGGTTCTTAGCTGGCACGTGGTGCCGACGTAGTTTCCTTTAGTCGCTTGGGTACGAGAGTAAAGTTCAAGGTCTTGAGTGTTCGGTAAGTCCCCTTGTTGCTGTGAGTTCGTTGACTCGTGCTACCTTGCTGGCGTGTTTGCCGAAGATAGAAGTTGGACAGGAACTTGATGGCGGGAGGATTCCGGTGAGTGGTGCCTTTGCGTAGTTCGGTATAGTGTAGCGGTGTCTTCGTGCGTTGAACTCGGTGCATGATTAACTTTGGTGGACCGTCGTAGTTTTAGTCCGTTGAGGTGAGGATGTCGTCCTACCTGGTACTCACAAAAGTTAATTACAAATAGTTATTTGAAATGAGAATTCTATTTGTTTTTGGATCGAGGTATTATTACAAAAATATAAATGGGGTCTACTCTCCCTCAGGCCGATAGGATGATAAAATCCTAAATTAAGTTTAAATGAGAAAAGCTAATACGTTCTTATAATTCAAATGTTAGTTAAAATGGCTAAATAAAATTCAAATAAACGGAATATGTAATGTAATATATAATATGATATATAGTTTTATAATATGATATATAGTGTTAGGATTATAATAAGGTTGAAAACTTCGGGAGAAGAAGTTTGAACAAAAGATCTTAAAATGGCGGTGTTAATAAGTTTGAACAATGGACCGTTGGTGAGGTCAAGTAGTATCGCTCCAGGGTGCTTCCTGTAAGGGTGTGTCACTTCCCGGAAGCAGGTTAGTTTCCCTTTCTTGAAGAAGGATTTCTTCTGGTCGAGTGGTTTACGGCTGTTGGCGGCCCGCCGGAGTTTGTCGTCAGCGGCGCATAACCGCTTGGAAAAGATAGATAAGGCCAATAAAAATTATTGCAGCACCAAAGCAACTAGCAAGTATAGTGGTTAACGTTTATACGTAGGAGGCTGGTGCGAGTGTTGACAACATTCGCAACAAGTGGTTGAGATCATACTTGACGTTAGCTAAGGATCGTTCGACTACCTGGATGTCGTAATCCGTTGATGATTTTAGCCTCTCGTGAGTTGCTGGGTCCTTAAGACGGTTCTGAAGGAGTTGAATCTCCGTTTGATTGATAATTTGGTTGATTTGTGGAATGACCAATTGATGTGCCAACTGGAGTGATATAGTTGACTGGCCTCGGAAATGTGATGTGATTATAACTCCGGGCAAATAGCCAGTACATGCATTTGCGAGATTGATGATTCTGGTGTTATTTAATTTTTGAGTTGTAGATACAAAGTGAGTCTTTTGATGTCTATTAGGGCATCTAATAGTTAACGTGAGAGGCTCAGGAGTGGAATAGATCCACGCTCCTGGTTGATCTAATCTTTTAAAAATCAACGTCTATTTGAGGATGATCTGCCGATTGCATAGGTCCTTGACCTGTAGTTCATTTCCGCTGAATAGCGCATATTCACAGCTTTGTTGAGAAGCCCTTAGGATGGGGATATCCACGGGACAAATGGCAAAGTGGATGGTTGTACAGGTGCTTAATTTGTGCAGCTGCAGCAACATATAGGATTGTCGATCCATAGATAACGCAATTACGGGATACGAGGTGTGGAATTGGATGAAGGTCTTTATCGCGAGGATGTAGGTAGGAAATGGTACAATTTCGTACATGTCGAAGTACCCATTAGGAGTGATCAAGGGTATCTTTGCAAGAATTCTTAGTTTCCCCAGTAATGCTACAGCAATGGAAGTGATCCATTGGTAGTACTTAAATAGCATATCCGGCGTCAAAGGTTCAATCATGGCGTACCCCTCCAAAAGTTTTGTTTGAATATCTCGGAGAGTACGTAAGAGAACTTCGTGGGAAACAAAATAAGTGCTCAGTCGATTCAGTTCTAGGATATCTATCGCTTCGCATAGTTCTAATAGCTGGAAATGTAACTCTTGGACTCATGATTCAATGATTCTCAAGATAATTTCATAGGCAAGATTGAAGCGGTATAGGTTGATTAATTTTCCGAAGCTTTCTACCCGTTTAAATAGAACGTAGATTTGGTGTCTATTTTGTTTGCTTATGTTTAGCGTATCTTGTATTAGGGTAGTTTGTGATTGCAATAAGTGAATGATCCCTTCGGTCCGCTGTTTGATGGTCTCGATTTCTGTATTTAACGCCTCGACTTCGTCGGAGGTTGCTGTTCCGAAGAGGAACTTAAGAGCTTTCCCTCCTAGGTCTATGAGTCCTCTTTTCCTTTGGGGAGTGGGACGAAGCGTGATTAACATAAGGAGTTCTTGATATTCCCGTTGATAGTTCTCGGAAGGAGGCCTTTATTAATTCGAGGCCTTGAGTGGGAAGCTTCCATTCGGTTTCGATCTGTTTCGGCACTTGCTGTTCCTGTTGTTTGATCAAGGCCTCCAAGTAATCTAGCGATTGAGAAACAAATTGAAGTTGTCGCTCCAACAGTTCAAAAGTGATGTCGGTGACCAAGGTCCAATGGCTTGCCGTGATGAGGAAATTTCCTCGATGTAGGAAAATTACTCCTTTGGTGAATTCCTTCGGGTCCGAGGGAGGATGTAGCGTGGTATAGCTGCTACTTAAAATAAGGAGGCCTAGTCGTAGGGATAGCATTGTGCTCTTCTAGATTAGCTTCTGTAAAGAGTAGTAGAACCTAATCAAAGTAGGATACCTAAAGAGGGCTTTAATCTATTGTTATTCTCGTTATTGGTGGGGCCCCTTTTTCCTGGTGTAATGTCTTCGCTGTGTGTGAATAACTAACACGGCACTAAGGGTTAGATCAATATTAGATACAATTTATTAAGTAAATATAATGTACATAAAAATGTTTTTGAATACAAATTGTGAGCGATACGGAGGTATCCTAATAGGCGGGTGTATTCCTTAGGTTGACGTCCGGCCTTGGGTCCTGTCCGCAGGGTGGCGGCGAGAGGAGGTCAAGCTAGCTGAGCTTTCCTGTGCGGCCATTGATGAAAGGGGAGCTCGCGAGGCTTGCCCAGGTACTGTAACAGCAGCCTCGGCCACCGGTCTCCATCCTTGGCCTCCCTGGTAATATTCCTCCACCCGGGCCACTTCGTCCCAGAAATCAGCTTCTAATTCCAGAGGACATTGGTGGTTGACCAGGAGGAGCAGGGTGGCTGGGATGCGGCGGTGTCGGCGTTGGGAGCAGTTGAAGCTCAGGGCTGCCTGCAGCGAGACAGTGTTTACCTCCAGCTGCTTAGGGGGTGAGACTGTTGTACTGACCGGTGTTTCCCACCATTCCGCGTCCGAGTCCATGTCTAGAAAAGGGGTTTTAGGTTAGTGGCTTAGACCGACTCGGCCGGCTTAATGTTTAGTATAAATTTAAAATTATTGAACGCCCCGAAAGATTTAAACGATTCCGTGAAAAGCTCGAGGGGAGCATATACGTCGTAGATCTCCCTATGGCCGTACCGCGGAATGTAGGTCAAGGTCCACTGTAGTGTGTGTGGCCCCTTTTTTAATGTGATAGTGTAGATAAAAGCGGAAGACAAAGGATCGGACGAGAGATAAAGTCTAATGGGGAAAATAGGCGGGTCCTGTGACATTCTCGAAATTTTGATGAGAAAATGTTGGTCATAACAGTCCAGAACGGCAGCCCAAACCTGGAGACTGGGCTGGTCCATGTGGATCCCAAGGATAAGTAGTGAGGACCTTGGGAGGAAAGGTATTTGCGGATGAGCGTCCCACAGATGAGCTGCAACGTCAGCACTAGCTCCCTCCCAAGGGCAATGGAGATCTAAGATAGGACACGATAAGGGCGTGAACGCGCAAAGTGGCCTATGTGTTTCCTGGTCTGCCTCGGATAAAAGTTCCTGGCAGCTGAAGGGTTGATTCTCGCAGGGCAACTGCATCGAGAAAATAATTTGCTCCGCCACGTGACTCCGGATATTTCCGAGAGCCTCGTGGCAGGTGTGGCAATTGGAAATCCTCGGCTGACACTTAGAGCATACGATACGACCATTTGTACACTGGTACACCGGCGCCTGCGCGAGCTCATAACAGATCGGGCACGTCACGAACGAGGCAAGCACTTGGTCTGGTCCCGTAGTCGCCATTGGTTTGGAAGGATAAAGAGTTAATTATGGAAGAGGGAAAGATGAAGGCTAGTAATATTGTATGGCTAACCTTCCTTAGTGTAACTCCCCGGGCTCAGGGGAGGACGGTCGACTTGTCGCGAGGGAAACGAACTGCGGTATGCGACTCTGACTTCGGCTTGGCCGCGGCATCACCCATGGCTGCTCGGGGTCAGGGCCGCGGCTACGTAGCGCGTATGGAGGCGTACTTTCTTGTTCCTCGGTTATTTCGGCTTCCAATTGTTTGTGTTCTGATTCCCCGCGCTCGGTGTCCTCTTCACTTTCCCTTTCCACTATTTCTCCTGTTGGAAGTTGAGTAGGAATAGAGGTTAAGATAAATTCGTCCCACGGGTCGAGATACGAGGATTGGTCAAGCTCGGCAGTTGAGGGCAAGGTTGTGAGTTGATCGTTACTTTGGTCTTGCCGCAGGTGGGCTTCCTCGCGGGCTGTCGTTGGTTTTATTTGATACGCGTGGACGTGCATTCTCCGTTTGGTTTCTAGTGTTCAATTTTGAAATTAACTGGACTGAGAGCTTTGATAATTCGATAGGGTCCAGACCATCGAGGTGCTAATTTTCATTTTAACCCTTGTGGTGTGACGACTTCCTTTAATAGCACTCGGTCTCCCACCTGATAACGGGGAGGATTATTTTGTCGCCGATGTCGTTCTTGTCGAGCTTCGGCGGCCTGTTCAGCCACTTGTTGAGCCGTTTGATGAGCCAATTTCATCCGTTGTTGCAATTCTGAGGCAAAATTGTTGTCTATATCATAGCGCACCTCCACCGGCTTAGTAACTATATCAAACGAATAGGTAGGGTCTCTTCCATACAAAAGAAAGAATGGACTTTCATTCGTAGAAGCATGCACTGAGGTGTTGTATGCAAAAAGAGCGTAAAGTATCCACTCGTCCCAATCGTGTTGATCTCTTGCTACATAATGTGCTAAGATATCAATTAGTGTTTTGTTAAATCTTTCCATGACGCCATTACTGGCGGGATGATAGGCCGTGGTGAGGAGCCTGTTTATGTTCAGGAGCTTACATACTTCTGCAAACATTTTCAAAATGAGATTCGGGGCTCTGTCCGTTAGTAATTGTGTCGGCGTCGAGTGACGTAGAATGATAGTAGTAACAAAGGCCTTCGTGATCGTCTTACTACTAATATCCAGTAGTGGAATAGCTTCAGCATACCGGGTAAAATGATCGACGAATACCAAGATATATTTACTCCCTGTAGTTGTGCGTGGGAGTGGTCCAACAATATCCATGGCGGTAGGTTCAAAAACGTGTGAAAGGGGAGCAAATAATTGTAATTCGACTTGGGCTCGGCGTCCTCACCGATGGTGTTTCGCGCAGCTTAGACAACTTCGGCAATAATTTCGTATCTCCTTGGTCATTTCTGGCCAATAAAACGACTTAGCTATTTTAGTTCGCATCTTAAGTTCTACCAGATGTCCAGCAATGGGATTATCATGGAAGGTATATAGAAGATAATCCTTGAGAGTGGCTGGGACAACAATTTGTTCCCACCAGTCGGACTGGCCTCTATTGGTACCTTTGTGGCATAGGGCGCCTTTTTCATTGAGATAGAATTCGTCCAAGTTAAGGCCGTTCCAACTTCCGGAGGTTGCTCCGGTTTGCAATTGTTGTATGAGGGATTGCCAACGAGCATCATCTTGTTGCGCCTTCGCTAACTGTGTCATGGAAAATATAGGTTCTACTTCCTGGATTTGACAAATAGGAATACGACTAAGAGCATCAGCATTTTTATGAGACTCTCCTGCCTTGTGAACTATGTCAAAATCGAATTCTTGGAGGAAGATGATCCATCGTGAGAGCCGCTAATTTGTGGTTGAGTCTTTACAGTCAAGTAACCAACGCAGAGGCCGATGGTCCGTGAGTATCATAAATTTTCGTCCATATAAATAAGGTTTAAAATATCTTACAGCCCAAACAGTAGCTAAACACTCCTTCTCAGTCGTGCTGTAGTTAAGTTCGGGTTTCCTTAATAATCGACTTGCATAAGCAATCGGTTTCTCTGTGCCATTTTCCTCTTGGGATAATATGGCTCCTAAGGCAACATTCGAAGCATCTGTAGCAAGGATAAAAGGCTTCGAAAAATCCGGTGATTTTAATAACGGGGTCGAGGTTAGAATTTGTTTTAGCGTCTCAAAACTTTCCTGTTGAGTCAAGCCCCATTCGAAAGGGGTATCTTTCTTTAATAAATCCATCAGGGGTTTAGCGATTTTTGCATACTGGTCTACATGTCTATGATAATAACCAGTTAACCCCAAAAAGGATCGAATTTCTCGTTCATTTTCGGGTCTAGGGAAGTCTAAGACGCACTTTACCTTATCGCCATCAGGTTTGATACCCTGTTCGGAAATTTCATGGCCTAGGAATTTTATCTGCCGCTGCAGGAAATGACATTTTTTTGGTTTCAATTTAATTCCGGCTTTGCCTAATCTTTGGAAGATTTGTTCCAGTTGTTTAAGATGAGTGGGGAAGTCGGGACTGAAAGTCAAGATGTCCATATAAACGAGGCATGTCTTTCCCTTAAGACCATGCAGGACGAAGTCCATTGTCCTTTCAAATGCCGCAGGGGAATTACGAAGGCCCATCAAACACCTGTTCCATTGATAGTGACCATCAGGTGTAGAGAAGGCAGTTTTCTTCTTATTGCATACGCTTAGTTGCCAAAATCCCGAGACTGTATCCATTGTGGAGAAATACTTCGCTTGACCCATCAAGCTGAGGGACTCCTGCACTAAAGGCAGTGGATATGGGTCTACCTTGGTAATTTTATTTAATTTCCGCTAATCTATTACTAATCATAATCCACCCAATTTCTTCTTAACGAGGAGCGCCACAGAGCTCCAGGGTGACGTAGAATGTTCGATGATATTATTCGCTAAAAGTCCATCGATTATTTCATTCAATTGCTGACGTTGAGCATATGGAATTCGATAAGGGGGGGAGTAAACTGGCGCCGCATCGCTGGTATCAATTTTATGCTGTACAATGTCGCAATACCCCAAATCATAATCATTTACAGGCGAAAACGTGTCAATATTTATATAAGGCTAAAAGCTCTTGGTGTTCGTCTTCCGGGATATCGGTCCAGTCAAATAATTGATTAAATTCGGCTTTGGATAATTGTGCCATTTCTCCTTCTCAGATAGACCCTACTGGGTCTGTTTCCTGGACTGCTCGAAATACGAAATACATGCCTACCTTCTCTCCTTTCTTTAAAGTTATTGTTTGGTGGGTCGAGTTATGGAGACGGATAGGTACCTGTCCTTTTTTGTTGGGTGTGACAAATACATCGGCTCCGAAAATCCCTTCTTGGGCAAGGGGGAGTGTCTCGATTACTCCCATTTTAGTACCTGGCTGGCGACGACCCTGGATGGTAGCGCTTACGATATTATTTGTCATGGGGAGAGTCGGCACGGTTCTATTAAAACTACCTCCTTTCCTTCTTCTACTTCTTCCTGCCCCTGTGATCCCTTTTTAAACCTTATAGCCGCAGTTACCTGGGCCCTTTCTCTAGTTCTCTTCCGACTTTCCTGGCCATGTCGGTTACGCTCCGTCGTTAGGTTATTTTGTTCCTCCCTCGATTCTTCTCCGGACATCGTAGAGTTTAACAGCGTTACTATCGTAAAAGGGGGTATAATCAATTCTCCTTTCTTTAAGTTGATAAGGAAGCCCTTATCAGAAATCATATCTCTCCCGATAATGCCGTTGCAAGGATACATAACATCTATATCTACTAGACAACAAGCAAAGGGGAACTGTAGGTCGCCGATTTGGAAGGTAGGGTTCGCAATACCGTAAGTTTGAATGATATGGCCGGTAGCGCTTTGTAAATCAGTCTCTTTATTGTGGTCAACCTGTATCTTTTCCTCCATTGTTTTGGCAAAGGTCTTAGATAAGAGGGATACTTTAGCTCCGGTGTCTATCTGCACTATGGCCGGGCTCCCTCCTATATAACATTCAAAAGTGGCTTCGTTTTGCGTATCGGGATAAGTACTAGCATTTACCGATTGAGCCTTTCGCCTCCCGAATTGACATTTTTGCTTTTTGTCCTTTACAGGATTGTATCCAGCACGAGAGAGCCTCCGTCGATGACGGATCCCTGGACTTTTCCTGTTATTATACAGAGATCGCCGACCCTGGACGGTTCGCACGTTTCCTTTTCATCTGTTGGGTTTCTCCTCCCTAGCATGACCCCTATTGCCCTCATTGCTTTTGCGCCTTCTTGGGGCTTCCGTACGCTCGACGTTGCTTTGCGTACGGGTAGGAGAATCACTATGATTATTATCTCGGCGATCGAAGGGATTCTGGTTCCGATAGGGTTGATTGTGTGGTCGGTTACGTAGTGTCCCTTGGCTAGTGTGTGCGCGTCCCGACGTCTACAAAAGAATACCCGAGGATATATCCACCCCGTCACGAGGACGAAAGGATTACGAGGTATGACTTCCCCAAAGTTGTGTAAACTCTCCCTCCGCGTGTCCGAACTTAGGTGACAGTAGCTCGCCCTAACTGTATCTATAGCGTTTAGCAATAATAAATCGTTGTTGTTGTTTTTATACGTTATTCGTGTCCTTTATTCGGGTATCGTCACCACCGCTCTATCGTCGGACCCATCCGCTTCCTCCACTCGCACAGAACGCGTAACGCGTAACCCATCCAAACCTCCATCTTGATGTGGGCAGCTCTCACTGACCTGTTAGCTGAGAGAAAAGGGAGGAACGAGACTCCGTCCACCTCCCGGCACCCACATATATATTAAAACAAGTCTTTAAGTAGTTACATTAAAAAATTACCTTTTCCTGTGTCTTACAACAATATAGCCTAGTCTACTTAAATAAGAATAAACTTGAAATTTTTCTAAGGCTTCAGGTTCTTCTAGAACAAGTGAATAAGCTTCTTGAATACTTTGAGGCATTTCATTATATAATAGTTCTAGATAACACTAGAAAAGAAAAATTAATAATGGATTTTATATTGTAGGCCATTGATTAAAAAAATACACCAAGATTTATCCATTCTCTATATAAATAATATATATAATTTAAATTACTTCATTAAAGGAATTTTTTATTATACGTAAGTTAAATAAACTGTATTTTTTTACTTTTTGACTCTTTCCATTTTGTGAGCACTAAGAAATTATTAATTAATTAATTATTATGCCTTTGTGTCCTTTCTATCTTAATTTAAATTTATTTTGTATACTAGTACTTTTTATATATTAACAAGACTTATTATACTGGAAAATATGGATGCAGATATTTAGTCTTACAGATCAAAAATAATGTTTTTTATTTAGTTCACCTGAACTAAATAAAAAACAATTCTAAAGCCCATAATAAAATTCTTGGGGTTGCTTGCCCAGATTTGATTCCTGATATCTGAGCATTAGGCTGATGCAGGAGATGCTCTGGAAAATTTAAAAATATTGCCACAATTTTGCCAGTTTTAAATTTTTTTTGCCACTTAATATTGTTTATTACCACCAATTTTATTTACTAATGATTGTAGGTGCTGGTAGCCTTATCAGTTTAGCATCTGGTAACATGTTAACCTGTTACTTACAAGAAGAGGGCTAGAAGTTTGGGTCTCCAATTCAAATGAAGCTTGGTGAGCACATAGCCTTAAACATAAACAGCTCCTTATCCTAATATTAGGACCACTTTTCAAACATTTCCAAAAAAGTAGTCTCTGAAAATTTAGTGTTTTGCGCATTTTTGTTAAATTTAGTGTTTAGTAAAAATTTCCAAATTCTTATAAGAATTTGGAAATTTCATCTCCAGGAGTGGCATTAATCAAATTAAAAAAAAGAGACAATGCTCTGGATCTAGTGAATGTAGGTTCAAACCTTTGGAATTTTAGTTGTTTTTTTTTTTTTGGTTTACTTTTTTTATTGTGTGACATATTATTATTATTTTACTGCATCATTATCATTATTATTACTATTATTATTCTTGGCATTTAAAGATTATTAAACAAGAGATTAAAAATTGTGGCATCATCTTGTGCTTACAGAAAACAAGCCTCTCTAGATTTAATTTTTAGTTTTTTTTATATCACACCGGTTATAAGTTCTAAGTGTGCAGTATTTAACTCTTATGTTGTTAAATAAAATTTTCTTCATATTTATTTTCAGATATGGTGGTATTGTTATATTTGAAGAGCAAATATAACAATACCACCATAAAAATATTGTCCATAATATTAACAATTAAAAAAATAAAACACTGTGACTATGCTACCCTATTTTCATATCTCCTCTTGTCTTTTTTGTCCACGTGCAGTAAGTCCAAAGCTTATTTGCTTGTGAGGACATAGTATGTAAAATATGTGAAAATAAATGTGAAGAAATAAAAGTTTTATTTAATGACTTTTTCAATCTGTTGTTTTATAAGCTTTAAACGTCAGGAATAATAATAGTAATAATAATGCTAATGATGCAGTAAAATAAAGTTATACATTAAAAGAAACTAAAGCTCCAAAGGTTCAAACCTACATGTCTAGGTCCAGTACCTAGGGTCTTATTCACTCAGTTATTGCCAATCTGGGACGTGGAACTTCCAAAGACTTATAATCTAAACATTAAATTTTCAGAGGTCCAATTTTTCAAAGCAATTGAGAAGTGGGTTTTATTATTTAGACAAGGAGCTGTTTGTGCTTAAGGCTACATCAGTGTTTCCCAACATGGGGCCCATGCCCCACAGGGGGCAATTCGAAAATGGACTCGTCCAGAGTTTAAGTTAACCGTATAACTGCTGTACGCCATATTTATTGTAAATATTGATTTAAGTTAGTTTTAGTTTTCTTTGTTTCCCTTTCCTTCTAGAACTTTCCTTTATAACCCTTTTCCCTTGGGGTGAAATTAACAATTCTGGGAACAACTGAGAACAAAGAAATGAATGAGGCCCTGAGGCCAGTGATAGGGGAGAAAGGACATTCTTTGCCAGACCTTGAGGTGGACAGACGTGAGTTGTAGTGTTCCAGGTCGCATTTGGCAATGACTGGAAAGTGCAAGAGACTTTGATGAAAGGATTGGGTTTATCATGGTTACGATAAAACAGTGTGGCAATTAAGTGCAAGAAAAATTTCAACAAACACAACAACAAGAGACCTTCCAAAAGAGTTCAACATATATGTTAGGGAGGCATAAGAATTTTAAAAAGGCTTAGGTGGGACATAGCATAAAAAAGGTTGGGAAATACTGGGTTACATGTTCACCAAGTTTTGTTCAAATCAAAAACCTGAATATCTGGCCATCCTGATTCAATTTCGCACTGAATGTCAAAACAAGCAGACTGGGATTTTTATCACCACTTGCTATCACCAGTATTATATTTTTATTGTCACTTTAATAAAAATATTACCAAGTGACAATTTTGGCACTATGCAGCACAACTCCTGCTGATGCCTTAACTGCCTCAGCCATCTGGCCTGCAAACAAAATGTATTATTAATATATAATGTAAAAAAAAAAAATGTATGGTTGTACTAACAGTATACTGTATAAATTAATAAAGTTATTTTATCAGAAGTGTAGTTTGTCACAAAAAATAAAATTAAAAAATTGTCATCTTGAGGAACTATTAAGAGGTTCAATAATCAATGAATGAAACATATTAACTGTCATGAACTGATATGTAATAATTTATCTTGAGAAAGGCTGCGTTTCTTTATGCAGCGCTCGAAAAGTGCTTTACAGCGAATACACTAGAACTGGTTTCTAATTGGCCGACACTGCTCGTGATGTCATTTCGCTACACTCTAGCTGCATAAAGAAACGTGACCAAAAATAAACATTCATAATCTAAAAACAGTTTTTCTGGTTATTTAAACACAGAATCAAAAAGTTACTTAAAACCTATAGAATAAAATATAAAATTAATTTAAAATATAGAATAAACATGACTGTTTTTGACATTAAAATAATTATATTTTGAAAATTACATCTTTAGAAAAAGGTTTCTAATTTTTGTAAAGAAATTAAATATCTAAAAGTGCTTTACAAAATATATTATTTAATAATAAAATAATAATTTCTCTCTCAATATTATTCTATATTGATTACAGCATAATTTATTAATAATTTGAGAATTATGGAGATATGCTTATTAGAAAAAAAGCACAACTTTTTATATAATACAGCAAAATTTATAGATCTAAATTTCTATTTTTATGTATGTAAAAAATATTTTATCTTTTAATATGGTAAACTACATTAAAGATGACAAAATAAAGAAAATTAATATAAAATGTATTGTAACTACATGAAAGATTAATTTTACATTTTTTTTTTTAATTGTTACTTGTTTAATGTGACTTCAACTATATTTTAATAATTTCTTACTTTTAGCTATGTATTTATTATACTCAAATAGCAGTATTTTACTAATAAAAAGTTTATGCCTTTTATCTTTCATACTTAATAAAATGTTTTAAAAATATGAGTAAGAAATAACATGTTTTTGAGTTACAAAAATTTTTCCTTCCTCTTTCCATAAGAAAAAAAAAAAAAACTGTTTATTTTAAAAACATTAATTACTTAACAACCAAATGTTTTAACTAACAGACTTACTGTTTCCATTAAATACAGAATTTCTTCAGGATACAATGCTATTTTATTGTCAATTCTTTCTCCAACATGGTGCATAAATTTTCCCTAAACATATTTTATAAATAACAAGGTAAAATAATTAAATTGTAATATTCTCATCAAATTAATTATAATATAAAAAATTACATCTATAAATAACTTAAAAATAATGAAATAATATTTAATAAAAAAAATGCTAAAAAATAAACAAACTTCATAAATTTAGTAAAATAAAACATTTTGAGAACTAAGATAGAATAATAGCACCAGTAGTCAACTGTTTAACATTGTTTTAGACTTTGATATTTTTTATTAAGATGTGTAGTAAAACAAAAAGCAAAATTTATATATGAAAATAAAGTTTGTTTTATACTTGTCACGAAAAAAATTGTTTTTATTAATGTCTGTTTACATTATGAAAAAAAATAATTTAATCACGGGCTGTTCGCCCAGTAGTCGACCAGTGCAGTCACACAAACATTTATGGTGGTCGACAACTGGGTTTTCCTTCATCAAGAATCTCACAAATATGGCAACTGTGAAAGGATAAGCAAGCTCAATAATAGGCATTTTGTAGAAAATACATACAATAAACACAAAGCCCTTGTTATCTTCTAAAGATCTGACTTTGCTTCATGTGGTTGATTACAAGAAGCAGTATTGAATAATATTTCCCATCACTCATGAGTGAGGCAACTTGTTATTCTTACATGTTATTGAGAATTGGGTCACTTATGATGCTTCTTGTGAAGATGGCTTGCCTAAACATGTTCTAATGGACTAAATATGCACAGATTTTGGTTTACATGGTCAACTACTAAAAACAGTTGGCAACAGAGCCCTAATCCTAATTCATCATACTTTTTTTAAAAATATTTTACTTAATAATGTTAACTGAAAGAAATTCTGATCTTTATGTTTATGTAATAGTAAGAACTAAAATTAGCATGAAAAGAGACTACAAAATCTTTAAATTCCAGCACTTTAAACATAAAATTTAATCACATTAACACTTTCAATAGCTAATTCTAATTTGAATAGTAATTATTAATTTAAAAAATTAAAAGAAAAATTATTTTAATGTTTTTATGATTAAGTGTTAAATGATGTAAATTCAACAGGTGCTCATTTATAAACAGAAAAATGAAAAATTAAATAAAATCATTTAATTTAAAACTAGAAAAATTACATCAATTATTTTGTTATAATACATTTCATGTTATTTGTTATAATATCATGTAAGTCAAAGACGTTATAAATAAAATTTATATTATTATTTTGAATAAATTTCCATTATTTTAAAATTACAGAAGTATTACCTTTGCTTTTAATATGAAAGCTTTTTTTCTAGTAGGATCCCAGTGTGCACATTGAAGATCACCACTAGAAAAAACAATAACGTTAATATAAAATATATATATATGCAGTGGTACCATGTACTTCAAATTCTAAATTCAACAAAATTTTGCTTTGGAGTTCAAACAATGCTTTAAAGCAGTGTTTCTCAAACTTTTTGGTCCGCAACCCTCTTTTGCACTTAAAAATTTGAAAGGACCCCAAAGAATGAGTATGTGTAGAAAAATATCCCGGAGGGAGGGGTTAATTTAAATCAGGAGGAGTTAATTTCTTTTGTGTAATTAATCTATTCCATGTTGAAATTTCTCTCTGTTGCGTGTCGCTTTGCGTTGAATTTTTTTCAATGTTAAGGCTAATTAAATTTTTTTTTAAATTATTTTTTTATTTTTCACAAACAAAATAAATATATTGAAAAATATAAAAACAAAAAACATTATATTTCAGAAGTTAGTCTAGCAGTGGCGTGCCGTCATTGGAAGCGATGGAAGCGTCGATTCCACCTTCCAATGACCTTCCCTTGTATTTTATAAAATATAAATTTTCATATTTTAACGTACTTTGAATTAATTAAAATGAATATTTTATTATAACTGCATTATGTATCTTTTACAAATTTCTATACTACATGTGAAAAAAAAACGATAAGATTGCTATTGTATATTCGAATAATTCGGTGGCGGAAGGAATGTCGAAACCGGGTCAGTCTCCAATCAGCCAGATTATATAGGCATTAGCACATGCGGTTTACAGTGCACCAACCTCACCCGGTTTAGCTGGTAGAAGCGACACACTCGTAAAGAGTACAGCTTTATATCCCGGAGCGGTTGTGGGCTGTTATCCACCTGCCTGTCAACTTCCAAGCAGCCAGATTATAGGCATTGGCGCATGCGCTTTACATAGCACAAACGTCACGGTTTAGCTGGTAGAAGCGACACACGCGTAAAGAGTACGCGACTTTATATCCCGGAGCGGTTGTGGGCTGTTAGCCGCCTGCTAGATATTCGGCCACCCTCGCTCGATTATGTGAATCACGAGCAGACTAGATCAACGGCGGGCAACCCGCGGGCCAGCTACGGCTGGCGAAAAGTTTCTATCCGGCCCGCGAGATCTTTAATAGATTATTAAATTGGAAAAATAACTATTAATTAGTTATTTTTCCAATTCTTTGTAATTTTCGAAAACGATAAAAAAATAAATGTAGTAATTAACTTTTTATTTATTTATTTCATATTTGCAGACTAAAAAAATTACAAGTCACAAGAAGGCGTCAATTAACTACTACGGCGCGGAAAAAAACGTAAAATTTATTCTGGCCCATGTTATAAAAAGGGTTGCCCACCCTAGACTAGATTTATAACAACCCAACCGATAGGAGTTTACTGGCACGGTTTTATGATAGTTCTGTATAGTTGACAGGAGTTTAAAAAAACTCCATTAAAATATTTGATATATTTATTCTGCGTTTATTCCGCTCTCCCATCTTATATTACTTACGGATTTCGATGTTAAACCGGTGATATTACGATTTAGTATGTCTCATCTGTAAGGGGATGCAGAAAAAACGTGTACAATTCTAGTACAGTGTTAAAAATTAACTGTTACTTTGGCAGCATCATTTACAACCAAATTTAATGAATGAGACGTACAGTACATACAATGGTACAAAAAAAGCTCTAGAATTTATTTTCCTTAAATTTACGATTTATATATCCGTTGTCATAAAAATTTGTCTTTCCACTGTTTTCCCAAGACTACAGATATTCAGGTACAAAGTAACTGGTTTCGACTTATTTCTACTTAAGAAGTGACTAAATAATTAAGAGATTAGGGAATGGGGACATAAATAAAACCCTGTTGAAAGAGCCAGAATTTTACTTCAACAAAAGCTTAACAGAACCAATCACTCGCTCAGTACAGTGGGAAACTGATTTCCGTGTACACCTGGTATTAAAACGAATTAGTTAGAAAACGAATGACTATTAAGTTTAACATAGTTAGATTTTTACAGCTACGGTGAGAAACGTTTAAAATTTACAACAGCCCTGTGGCGTCCTTTGAGATATACTAGTGATGCGACAAAAGAGGCATTTGACATTGACCGGTATCGGCACCCTCGGGATTTGGCACGCACACACTCACTACACACCTACCTGGACCGGCACTAGTTCCATCCATTAGCTACTCGTATCAAGATATTTGACTAAGTGGATTGTTTTAAGATTTAAAAAGTAAAGACTATTTTATGTTATTTTTATGTACGTTTCTTTACAAAGCTATATTTTAATTATAATTTTCTTTAAAAGTATATTAATACAATCGAACAATACATTGTACCAGGTATGTATATCCACCGCACATTTTATTTCACCGAGTAAGTTTTTATAATTTATTTTTAATTTTAGCCCTTATATCGTGGCTAGCGATTCAGAATGTAATTGTGATATTAAAAATACATTTAGAGAAGTCTACAGTTTTTACTGGCTTATCGAACAAATGAATACGAATGGACCCTAGACCAGTGATTCTTAACAGGGGGCCGCGGCCCCTGGGGGTCCATAAGAAGTTTGCCGGGGGCCGCCAAATTATGCAAAATTTCCTTCAGAATATAATAAAAAGAAAATTGATGTATAATCCGAATATCGTATCGAAAAGTGAAATAAGAAAGATAAAGTTTTCCTATTTAGTTTTTATTTATTTATTTTGTATTTCTTCCTACATACAACTTTGTTAGTACAGAAGAAATAAATGTAAATATGCTACTTACACCGCAGTATTTACTTCTTTTATTCCAAAGCAATTTTAAGAAACTATTAATGCTTGGAATTTTAAAAATAATTAGGAAAAATAGTAGGCTTTGAAAATTTAAATATTTTTGCAAAAGATATGCAAAATCCTTACGACAAGTGGGCGTTTTAGTTTTAGTTTAGTTTTAGCATCGACATTGGATCGATTTATCGACATGTTTCTTATTTTATTTTCTGTTAAAAATTAATGAGTTTTCATGTTTAATTGTGAAGTTTGAATGTTATTTAAATAGATAATGAAATAATAAAGTTATGATTTACATTTATTATATAAAAAATAAAGCAATAATAAAAAAATCAATTTATTATAGATAAATTATCAAATATAAATTATTATTATAAAAAATGGGGGTCACAAAAAAATTATGAAATATTTGGTGGGCGGCGAGTATAAAAAGGTTAAGAACCACTGCCCTAGACCATCACTGACGCGCAATTAACTGATTGCCCCTGGAAGTCGGCTTCTTACAGAAACACAGCTTCCCTGTCATCAAATGTCACGGCACGCCACTGTAGTCTAGTCTCTAAACGTTCCGATTCAGCACAACACAGTCCTCAGAAAAACAAGCAAACCTTACCACTAACGATGGGAAAAAAGTCTCATTCAAATACTGCCACGTCCTTAAGTACCCTCTCATGGTCGCGCCAGTGCTGCCAGCTAAAAACGCATATAAACTAAAATAATATCGGAGCATCCCAAGACATAGCCAAATATTGCAGCGCCACAGCATTAGCGGAAATTAAAATTTGCCGACTGAAACGCTTTCGGTTGATCGAATTTCGGATGACGACGCTCTACTGTATTTTTAACTTGACTTGCCTGCTGCTAGCGAACACCGTTCCAAATGACAACGCTGTTCTATTACAGTTTAGGCGGAGAGTGGCACTCGGGGATTCCCTAATAGCGCATAAATTTATGAATATTATATTTAGGCTCGTATTTAAATATTTATATTGTTTTTATTGTTTATATGTGCAATATATTTAAGTAAAAATTATTTTATATATTTTTTATTTCTATTATTTCTAAACATGAATCCATAGTAAATTTATAAAATATTTGAAAAAAAATTGATCTGGCATCAATTTTTCAGCGACCCCCCCAAATATTTTTCACGACCCCCTTGGGGGTCGTGACCCCCACTTTGAGAATCACTGCTTTAAAGTTCAAACAGCACGCACTGTGAAAAAATGTACTTGAAGTGTAAATACAATCTGTTGTGCATGAAGTCATCTCTCGCTTTTGCTTTACACTCATACGTTTTCAGTGCTTTTTGCACTTTATTTTTGGTGTGTTTAAATATATATATTGTGTATTATTTGCTGATTTTTAACAATTTGTTCCTGCAATTTTTCTTCCTTGACAGTTTTTCGGCATCCTATGTATTTTGTATCCTTCGGCTCAATATTTTTAAATCACATTTGACTTATTCAAAGTTTAGGAGTATCTTCCCCATACACATTACAAATTTCTTTTTACTATTTGTTCCTTTACAAAACTCATAAAGTTTAATATGCCTAATATGCTTTTTATCCAAAGACTATTTCAACTTGATTTTATTCAAATAAAATATGAAGTAAAAAGTTTAAAATAAGTTTCTAAAGAAAGAATACAATCTCACATTACAGTAGAGAGTTGAAAATCGGAATCAATTGGGAACTGGGGTTGTTCCGATTAGTTATTTGTTCCGATTATCCATTATGTACGAAAAAATACATTAACCTGTCCGATGTTGCAAATTTTTCTCCATTGTGTGTCGCTTCGCGTTGAATTTTCGTCGATTTTAAGCCTAACGAAAATTTTTATAATAATAATCGAGGCTATTGTATCGTTAAAAATTATTTCTTTATTTTGTACAAACAAAATAAATATATTGAAGAATATAAAAACATGAAAATTATACTTTAGAAGTAAATCTAGTATCAAAAACGTTCGATTCAGCACGACACAGTCCGACTGAAAATTGTTGCGATTACCGGCCATTCCGATTACCGGCGTTCTGATTAATGACTCTCTACTGTAGTAATAATGTGTTAAATGTCATAACAGTTATAATTAAATCACATTTTTTAAAAAGCTAGTTTTTTGGCTTTTTTTCATAACTTATCATCTTATTGATATAGGCTTTATTAATGGAAATGCATTTCGGGTCTTAATGATCCCTCTTCAGTCCTTATTTTATGTACAGATCTTATCAAAAGAAATAATAGATATAAATTACATCACACATACTTGTTTACAGATAATATCTTAAAAAACTTTTTTACTTACATTAGCCGATTATTAAATACAAAGTATTTAATAATATTTAATAATATGCTAATGTAGGTAAAAAAAAAGGTTTTTTAAGGACTAAATAAGGACTGAAGAGGGATCATTAAGACCCGAAATGCATTTCCATTAATAAAACCTACATCAATAAGAGTTCCTTTTGTGATAAGTTACTGAAAAAAAGCCAACAAAACTAATAGAACAATTAATTATAAATCACACATATTAAGTAATGTTAAAAATATGCAAAAACTTTCTGTTTGGCCCAACATTTCCTTTACTTATTAACTATGTTCAGCATCCAAAAAGTGTGTAACATCAATGATTGAGGTGGAAAAGGAACTTATTGCAAAGCATAAAGCAGTACATGTGTGACAGATCTGGCAGCAATGTTTAAGATATCATAGTTGATGGTGTGTGACAAATGGATGAAATTTTCATTTTATTACATAATAATTATGCATTTTATTTATTGTTTTCATGTTTTAATATATTATTTAGGGGATTTAATTGTGTTATTTTTACCTTAAATTATGTGTATTTGCTGTTTAAGCTTATTGTTTAGGGCCTAGAAACAAATTAATTCACTTTCCATTATTTCAAATGGAAAAATTTGATTTGGGCTTCAAATGATTCAGTTTGAACAGCCTCCTGGAATGAATTAAATTTGAAGTACGAGGCACCACTGTATAATACATATTTACTGTAAAAGCACCTAGAATTAAATAATAACCTTAAAATTATAAATAAGGTTTAATAGGAATGTTCAAAATATTTTGAACTGCAATAGGTCATAATTGTTAACATAAATATCTTTAATAAATTCATAATCATCAAATTAAAATGTACTCTTTTGTCAACTAAAACTTAATTTATGAAACATACAATATATATTGTAATGTTCTGAAAGTTCTAAGAATTATGATTTTTATAAAAGATATGCCATTAATGCAGAATAAATTATCATTTTCCTCTCAGATATAGATTTAAAATGAAAAATATTTAATCCATATTTGAATAAATATGAAGTATTATGTACTTGATACTATTTTTTTAAACATAAAAATTAATAAATATATATAAAATACACTCATAAATCATACCTTCTAATAACACGTTGTTCCATTAAACTTTCAACTTTTTCATCTATTACAGATTCAATATGTTTTTTCTCTTTAGAGCTTTGTGTTGGTATATATCCCTTCTGTCCATAATTTTGAGTACCTTTGAAATTATTTTTTCTAGATTTAACAAGCTCCTGAGCACTAAAATAAAAATGAATAATAAATAAATATCTTAAAAACTTTTTAAGTATTAAATAAAACATAAGTTTTTCTTATAAATCCAACATTTAAATATTTACAGTCAAACCTTGGTTTTTGAATAACTCGCTTTTCGGACAAACTAGTTCATGAACGGAATTTTGAACTAATTTTGTCCCAGTTGCTGCAGTCACCAAACAAGCTACTCACTATGAACCGACCAAAGATTAGAGAGAGACAGGTGATCAATTCCCTATACTTCCTACGTTAAAGTCGACAGCTCAACCAATCGGCAACAAGACTACCGATTCAGAAGTTAGTGGTGCTGAGATCACCTGTATCATTAGACGTCACGAGACAAATCATCAATGACATTGCTATTTAAATTAGATCACAATGCACAGGCAGTAAGAATACTACTTTTGTTTTTCGGTGTGCACTGTAGTTTAATTTAAATTAAATTAATAAAAACCACATTAATTAACATTCACGTAATATAAATGGCATCCAAAAATTCATCTTTATAGATGCTTATGTCAAATTAAATAAAAATTTATTATATATAATACAGAAAGGTTCCCAACTTGTGTTCTGCGGAACCCTTGAGTTCCACCAATAAATTCCATTGAGTCTAGTGATGTATGTATGTGATAATGAAGATTTGGGATGTGAGGTGTAATTGTTATAGTCTCAGATCCAGTCCTCTTATACATGTGCAAGAGTTATTTTTAGCTTTATGAACAATGTGAACTGATTTATCAGTAATGGAACAAACCAAAATCATCATATAATATTTGACAAGATAATGAAAACCATAAAAACAATAAAACCTAAACTAAGGCTAGAAAATTATTAAAAAAAATAACCTCAAAAGTATCCAACATATAAATAATAAAATCATTAAATATGCTTTAATTTGTCAATATCTGCAGTGCAAGCCTATCTAATGATGGGAGTGGTCAAGTCAGTTACTGGATGGTATTGTACATACTATGATACTAGTGACAGGACACTCGTCAGACTAACATCACATATTGCCAAGGGGTTATATAGAATATTAAATTGCATTTGTAGGCATTTAAAATGAAATATGGCTAAAAGCGTAAAAAAAGGCTTTATTTTGGGTGTCAGGAATGGATTAATCCATCTTATATTGTTTCTTATGGAAAAATTTGTTTCAGTTTCAGAACAACTTTTAGAAACAAATTATGTTCGAAAACAGAGGTTTGATTGTATTACTAAATACAACAATATTTACCTAAAATGGACCCTCTATAAAATGGAAATCTGCCTAAACAAAAAATAAATCTTGGAACAGAATGATTTGCAATTTAAAATACTATTAAAAGTCTGATACCTACTTAAAGCAGAAACCAAAGACATTTTTGAGTACCAATTTCATAGCATAACCTGAAGAAGGCAGAATTTTTCACTTCTGTATTGTGAATCCAGAAACTGCGTCAGACCACTAAAAAATACATGCCAATAAATCACACTTGATATACATGCCAATAAATCACCAATCCTCGATCTAAGATATCATCAATGTAATTGGCAATCATCATATTAATCTTTCAATAATATGCATATTGTCAACTTCACTTTTGATGTGAACTTAATTATTATTAAAATATCTTTGATTATTCATAGTGTTATTAATCATCAATAAATTTATGTTCACTTTACATTTACCAAACGAAATGATAACAAACCCAGCAACATTTGAAACTGCATGTGATACCATCTGTTACAATATTTTATTAAAAGAAGAAAGATCTTTTTATATTTTTATTATAAAATGGCAAAAAGCTTAATTTTGAGAGTAGGTTATTAATTTATAATTTCTTTTATAAAACTTATCCCTACGATGAGTTTTATAAAAAATTATAAATGCTAATATTGAGTAAAATAGTCATTAACTCTGACCCTACTCCAGATACAAAACACAACTCCCTTGACCTTTAACAACCAAAATTTAATAGCATCAATTTCCTAACACTCAAACCTCCCTGCAAAATTTCAGAAATTCTCAACAAAAAGCACAGGAGTTATTAAGCCTCAAAGATGGTGAACAACATCATACATACAGAAAAACCCCCAAATTTTTGCATTTTTCAACATTTCAAACTTCAGAGTCCAAAAATGTAAAAATTTTGGTTGGTCATTTTTTGACCGATTGTTGTACTTTCCTTGTCATATATAACAGAGTAAGGAAAGTAAAAATAATAAATTCGTCTAACTTCATCTTTAACACCTTTGTTCATTGTTGGCATCACATCAAAACAATACAATGTCTGGTTTGGTTTGGTTTGTTAAATTATGGCAATGCAACACTTGGGCAATGTCACCCAGGAGGTCTTTTTAAAGGAAACTGGTCCTATTTGGAGATTACAGACATGGAGAAAACCTGGAAAACTCCACTAGGCCAGCCCATCCAAGTGAGGTGTGAACCCACGACCAAACTCCCAGTGTTCAGGGTAGAAAGACCGCTTGGTCACTGGTGGGCTGGTACAACTTCTGAATGAGATGGCTGGACCTTATCAGAGCTATAGACCATATTCATAGAAACAATAAAGAACTATACCTCTACATGTGACCTTTCATGATGTACAGCCCCCAAAAGCAGCCTGCACCCAAGTACATGACTACATGCTCTGCATCAGTCAAGACTCACCATCACTCACTTTGACTGATGTGGAACACAGAGAATAGGCAGTATATTGGTTCATGATAAAAACTGACCTTTGGGGGTGAACATCTCTTTTTCTTTTTTGTTTTTACATTTATTAATATATTTATTTTGTTTGTGCAAAATAAAAAAAATAATCTTTTACCATGCAAAGGGTTGCATTGGTAAGATTCAAGCTCTGAATGAGGGGTTTTGCACCTCCCGAGAATTGTAGACCCCCTATACAAGCAAAAAAGTCAAAGGAACCATACCTTTACATGCAATCCTTTGTGAGATATTCACTCCAAAGGTCAGTTTTTAACATGTATCAGTATACTGCCTATTCTCAATGCTCCGCATTAGCAAGGCTTGCTGTCTCTCACCAGACCAACACTCCTCCACATGTAGTCAGGTGCTTTGGTGCAAGTGAACTCTTGCATCTCAGTGTCTGGGTGGGGCGAGCCCCACCCCCAAAATGGCACAATACTAGCTCCGAATGATGCAATTGGGACTCTAACAGGGCTGTAGAGCATATTGGTAGGAACAAAACACTCAAAGGAACCATGCCTGTACAGGCAACCCTTCGTGAGATATAAACCCCCAAAATGACTTTATGTGAACTTTTTGAGACCCTCAAAAATGGGATAAATTAAAAGTGACAATTTTCAGAACTAAATCTCGAAACCATGTTCTATACAATTTCTATTCAAACTTACTAAATACTCCTAAAACCTCCCTAAACACAAGGATTGCCACCATTCAACCACTACTTCTGGAGAGCATCATTGGGAGTCACGCCACTCTCTCTCTGCTAAGCCTATCGCGTATTTAACAGGCAGCAAGCCAGCCATATATTCTAACAATACTTATCGGCAAAGGTTAAAGGAAGGCCCGATTATTAAGGCTAATTAGGCAATGTTTTGGCTGTTGTATAGATTACTCCCAGTGGAATTTTGGGACTTTGAGTATATATCTGAACTGAGGGGACTGAGACGAGTTCAACGATAACCTACTTAATAAAGTCTAGTATGGTGTTCACGCCAAGTTTACTATAAATACGAAATATAACTCACTGTATATGGCGTTAAGCCGTACACAGTGAGTTATATTTCGTATTTATATTGATAACCTACTTTTGGACTGGAGACAAAAGATAACAAAGTTATCATATTTACGATTTCTTGCCTTTCACAGTGCATTCTACGCCATTTTAGAGTTTTCCATGGTAATATAATTAATCCAACCACACATGGACTTGCAGTCTTGAATATTGATTGAGCTGAAATAAAAGGTTTTCTGTTAGCCTAACTAGTGACGGTCACCTCTCAGAGGGATAGGTTAGGTTTTTTGGACAAGCCGTGAAAGCAGCGTATAGTTCTAGCCAACCATGAATGATAGTGAGTGTGTTGGTAGAGAGAAGGGCCTTAGGCCCCGACCCATGGATCAACATCTGCCTCTGTTGAAGGTGAGTGTACATTCTCTGAATCCAGCAAACAGAAGATAGGAATAATTTGGTATTTTATTAGAATAGGTTAGGTTAGGTTAGAATGTGGGTCCCTACTGATCCTGAACCAAGCAAACAGAATATAGGAATAATTTAGCAAATTGTCAATACATACCATTACTTCTTACATCATAGATATTGAATATACTGAATTATATTCCTAGTTATTGAAGTAACAAATACTAGCCGAAAATGCCTGAAGGCGGCCTAACAGCTTATAAAACCTTGGAGGGCAGTGCAGCAGTCAGGTGACCTGCAGCCGACTTGCCACTGACCATGCAGGACGTCTGCATCTTTACGATCAAGGTAGAGCCACGTGGATGGGCCGTCATGTGCAGTGCATTCCTTGCACTTGCAAGCCTCAAATATGAGTTCTGAAGTGCTTCGGGCAGAGCGAGAGAAGTGGATCACCACCAGCCAGGACCGGGGTTCAAGTCCCAGCTCAGGTAAGAGGTATAATAATAATAATAGGTATTTGTATTTACAGGCAACAGATGGTGACTCCTGACAACTGCAGGCGGGAGATGTAGCCCGTGGACCGAGCATTGATCAAGGGCTGAGATTCCAGAGGGAGTAAGCTAAGTAAGAAAGGGAGCACGTGCTTCTTTTTTTTTTGAACGCTGAGCATTGGAAAAAGCTAAAAATAAAATTTTAGTCATGTCACGCTGTCCCTTTTGAGCAGAGAGTCACGTGACCGGAAATGACGCACGCAATTCTTTGGAGGAGCTATATCTCGTGATGTGTCGCCCGTAGGGGTATGGTTCATTAGACATTATTTGATCGCACAGGGGGGTCTAAATTTGGGGGTTCCCGTCCACCTCAGGCAACCCAGAATCTTACCAATAATAATAAAACTCATGAAACTTTTAAAACTGTTAATTTACTCTAAAAATTAAATTACTACTTCAGAATTAAATAAAAACTTTTAGAAATGCAAAGTACTCGATCAGATGGTTTACTAAATCATAAAGATTTGATCCAATGTAAAAAATATACCTCAATAACGGATAATCTTTTTTTATGTAATTCGAATATAGAACTTTATTTCCGTCGGCCATATTTCTCAATAAGTGTTGCCAACTGAAAATTATATAATTTAAAGGAAAAGTTATGAAAAATAATTTATCTTTAATACAGTAAATAACTAAAAAATAATAATAATAAACAGTTTTCTTTATTTATAAAAATAATTAGAATATTACAGACTATAATGAAGATTGTGATTCAAATAATTAGAAATCTCTTTAATGACCGTAATGATATGCGGATGGTTCAAGTGCTTAACGCTAAGTTTATAGTGACGCGTTAATCTATCCGGACGAGTCGAAAAACCCCGAATTTTACGAGGATGGTCCATCCGATTAGTCGGACGTCGCGCCTCACCATTTACCTGCCCCATTGAGGGCCTGACCGAACACATAACGGGTATACTAAAAAAGGCCTTCTTAGTGCCCACGGAGCGTAAATTTTTTTTAAATGTAGCCCAAGGCGCCTAAAGTAACAGCGGTTATTTTAAATTGGAGTAGATGTTTATAAAATGAATATAAATAAGATAGTTCCTGTTAGAAATACGATAAAAACAAAATATATTTTTCACCGCTAGAGGTTGCTTATCGATATTTTTTTTATGCATCACGTGAATATTGTTTGGATGTCTTGTCACGTGTTGTTTTTGCTGGATTGAGTGGAGTCTTGTGATGAGAAAAGGAAAGTAAGATGATTCTTGCTTGCAGCTTTTTGGTGACAGTTATACTGAGTAGTAAGTTATAAAATATATTATTTTATTTCATAAATCTTTCTTATATTTCAGAAGTAATATGAATTACGTAGGCAATATAAATAATGAGTTAATGTAAATAATTTTAAAAATGTTTTCCTATTAATAATTTTAAAGTAATGTTTCAGTTTCGATTCGTTTTTTTATACAGTTATTTCGTGTTAATGTAATTAATTACGGGGAAAGTACGATATATGGAAAAAGTTTAGATGTATTCGTGGTTAACCCAGTTTATATTTATATTAATAAGTAAATATGGCTGTACTATAGATTACCACCTATGGAATTTCGGAACTTTGAGTATATATTTGAACTCGGGACCAAGATGAGTTCAACGATACTCTACTTTGGACTGGAGACCAAAAATAAGAAAGTTATAATATTTACGATTTCTTGCCTTTCACAGTGCATTCCATGCCATTTCAGATTTTTCTTCTGCTAGCGGTGACGGTCGTCTCCCGGAGGGATAGGTTAGGTTAGGTTTGTTGGACAAGCCGCAATAGCAGCATGTAGTACTAGCAGACCGTGAGTGATATCGAGTGTGTTGGTGGCTGAGGGGTCGTAGGCCCCGAGGTCGAGGAGTGCGAGGGTGTGGAAAAAGGACGTAACTCCAACTGCAGACGATCGGTGTGCTCGTGGATCTGCCTCTGTTGAAGGTATATAAGGCTGACTTGCCGGACTGCCTGTTAAACATGCGATAGGCTTAGTGGAGAGGGCGATGTGACTCCCGATCGTCGCACAATTGCCGGAAAAAAGTATGATAAGTTTCTTATTTTTCATCTCCGGTCCAAAAGTAGGGTATTGTTGAACTCGTCTCAGTCCCCTTGGTTCAGAAATATACTCAGTCCTGAAATTCCAGAGGTGGTAATCTATAGTATCCTTGTAAATATTTTTAGAGTTTCATAAAAATAGTGAAATATTTGACACATTTGTCCCCTCCATATGAACACTGTAGCTGATAAAAGTTCAGTATGAATAGAAACATAGGAGAAAAATTAGATGAAATATCTATCTGTATATACCAAAGATATGCTATATTTTCTTTTATTAACATTTGCTATATGTATTAATTTCATGAGGTAGAAGTGGCAAATTACCCTTAGGCAGGCAGGCACCTAGAGCCTTGTCATCTTGAGAGACCTAAAAAATAACAACAAAATGATAGTATGCCTGTAAAAATTTAGTAAATGTTTAGAAAGGTGTATATTTTACACCTTGGAAAGAACAATGGCATAACTCATAAATTGATGATTTTATTGTCTTTTTGATATAAAAATTACTGGTAATTGTTTACAAGCCATACACCAGTGTCTTCTCTCTTAATTTTATTTACAATCAAGACATAACGTGAATATGCTTTTACATAAAGGGCCTTATAACAAAATTGTGCCTAGGGTCTCAGAGGAACATAATCTGCTACTAGGTTATAGTTGTTCATTTATAAGACTTCAAGATAAATCTAAGAATTTTTTATGTTTACAAAAACTACTAGAATAATAATTATAAAAAATTAAAACAATCCCAAAAATCTATACTTTTTATTTTCAAATAATATGGGATGAGGAAACATTTGTGCTGTTTAAACAACAATGTTCAAAGCAACAGATATTGATTTTAATATATTTACTCAGTCTTGTAATTTATTTACTGAAGTGTAGTGTGCTGGCTGTTTAAAGTATAATGATGAATTGTACAGTTGCATTCCGAATTGCAAGAAACCACAAAATAAGGCATGCAATTATTGTCAATTGCAGCATCGTTTTTGGTTGATCGTGCAGTCTGTTAAAATGCAAGCACATTTGTAATTTCCGTATTTTTCAGAGTAAATTTTTCAACCACTGTTATGAATTGGTTGGTCTATGTTCTGTGGTTAATATGTAGTTATCTTTTCTTTGTTGTTGCATAATAAATAAAAAATGCATGCTTTGATACTGAGCAAGGAACATGAGGACAGATGTATTCTTTTTATGGATTTTTAGCTAGGTTTTGTTATAATTTTAGAAATAGCTTTATTGTGATTTTAACAGGTTCACATATAGGCAAAGTGAGATAAAGAATTAAGAGTTAACTTGTTTCCAGAATTAATGGGATATAAAAAAAAAATTATTATTTTGTCATGTCAGATTTTTATCAGATAAAAGTTTAAGATCACCGTCTTTCAGCATTAGTAAAGTTTTGTATTATCATCATTGGGGGGGCTTCAGGTTGCAGTCCCAGTTTAATGTTTTGTAGATGAAAAGTTTTCAAGAAATGTCTTTCAACACCTCTCAGAAAAGCTCTTTTTGTAAGCTTCTCTATAATATCATTGAGAAATACTAGCTAACACTAGAAACACTAGCTATTAATATTAACTGCAACATTTTTAAAAATCTATTTTGCTATTAATAAGGTCATTTTATCACTAAATTAGAATGGAAAGACTGGTACTGAAGTTAAGGACTATACTTACCAAATAAAGATGGGTTGCAACGTTAATCAAACTCCATTTTAACTGTTCTTAGTTACTCTTTAATAAAGCTTTAATCCAGTGGTTCTTAACCACATGAACATTGGTTAAACAATATATTATGAACTCATTTAATAAGAGGAAATGATTTGGTACTATACCATTCACCAAACCATCACCAGTTCATATCATGAAAAAATTTTGCTTTTTTTGTGACATGAACTGGTGATGGTTTGGTGAGTGGTATATTTACAATTACCCAGTTTTTGAGATATATTGATTTGGTACTATTTAAGGCTATACAGGTATACCCAGGGTTACTTCGTTTCAAGTTAAGTCATTCTCGATTATTCGTCCTTTGTCAAAAAAAAATATATGGAAAAGTAAAAATCAAGTTTAAGTCATTTTATTTGACTTTACGTCTTTCCGCCACAAATATTGAAGTTGTAATATCACCAGAAAAGCATTAAAAGCACATAAAATCATATTAAAATACGTACATTTACAGTAAATGTTAATATAATCATCATAAATCCTAGAGAACAAAATATGAATATCTGTGAAATATAAACGAACAAACGAACGAAATATGAATACAACACAGAGTCACATCTGTGACTCAGTTTTATTGTCTTATTTAGCGGTCTTTAAGAGCTCGATATTGGCATTTTCCACGGTAGTTCAAATATCTACCGTTTGGCGTTGTCGTCAGTGCCACTCGATATTGGTAAATTTAACATAAATTAGTTTATTTTCTACTATCGCAAAATAATTTTAATAACTATATTTGTTATTTAACCATACAAAATCATCTTATTTAATAATGTCTTAGAGCAAACCACATTCACAAATAAAGAGTCTGCGATGTACTATAAACATTGCCAAATTGTAAACATGTACGGTACATTTACAAGTATGTACGTACATGTATTCTTAAATTTAGATTACTTTTTTCCTGTACTATATTAAAAACTAAAATTTATTTGTTTGTAAGCTTAAAATAAATTCTTATTAACCATATATTATTAAAACTGCCTGTATAAATAAAATACAGAACTGGGAATAGTTATTTAGAAGGTTCTGGGAACTGGGAATAATTAATTTAGAAGGTTTTAGAAGAAAAGAATTGGCCAGAAGCAGGACTCTGGTATTGCATTACCTGTTACACTACCTGAACCTTCATCTAATCTTCACTTCCAAAACTATTAATTTAGATATAACCACACTCGGTTACTTACAGTGCTGGCTGCAGACGACTATGGCCCTCAGCCTGCTATCACTTCTATCCCAGCATAGTGTATATATACAAATATAATTTGGCATTTAATTATTAATGGGAGTAGTAATATAGACAAATATAATCCAGCAATCATTTGGCTTTAATATACAATTATCAGGTTTTATATGTTGATATTTGGATTTAAAAATATTGTAACTAACAATACATTGATTTAAACTTCAGAGTTTTGGGTATCAAAATAAAAAAATGTGTAAAAAATAATTTTATATTAAAAAACATAACCAAAAAATTAATGTTAATGATATTAAGTCATAAAATAAAGAGGAGTATATGAAGAAAATTGGAAAATAAAATTATATTTTGAATTCAAAAGCTTTAAGCATAAAATTATATAATTATCATAAATTATAAACTATATTTGTTAAATATGTAATTATAAGGTGATATAAATAATAAGTAAATAGTTGTATATAATTATATGTATATCGTAAAATGAAAAATAAAGATGAAGCTTCACCTATTGTAGCATTAAATTTTTTAAATAATCATTTTATCTGTATTTATAATATTCTATCTATAAAATAAATTTAAAAAGTAACAAAATGGTATGATTTAATGTTATTTTTGTTATATTTTATTACGTATGATATAGTGGTTTATTATATCAAATGCTCTTCTAATTATTTAAAGCAATTATACAAAACATCATAACATTTGCAATATAAATTTCTTTTAATTTGTTTTTTATTTATATAATTTGAAAGTGATGAAAGTTTTTAAAATTATTACATTTAAAATAAATTTACAATAATATATAATAAACACGAGTTTTTAATTAATGATGATGATTGTTTTCTTAAAAATTCGATGTGTCATATCGTATGTTTTATGAAAACATCTTACGCTTAGAATTTTCATTGGTATAACATTTATTGAGCAAAGGGACGAAGCATTGTTCTCAAATGTTTTCAAGAAAATTGAACTTAAAAAATTTTGAGCAACTTACGAGGAGGTTTTGCAGAACATATTGAAAACCACACTGTTTGATAGAAGCATGTCTCACTCATATTTGTGAGACTGCTGGATCGTGTCTTGATATGAGAGTTTTTTCAAATCAATTCAATTTTTACATAAAATAATTGTAAATTATATGGATTTGTACATTAGCTATTTACAGTAGACCCCTCTATAACACAGGTTCATATAATACAGATTCGTATAACACGACAGAAAAATTGCAATCCTGTTCGTATAACACGCTAAAAGAGACTCGTATAACACTGTAAAACATCATCGCCAACTCGTGTCGAATCTGGACCAATAGCGGACATTGTACAAACTGTCGAGTTTAAATGAGCACTGGACCTACTAAAAAACATTTATTATTCAAAGCCCATAAAAATTATATTTTTATTGATGATGTGTCCAAAGTTAAGCTATTTTTCTGCGAAAAATTCGATGACTGGGAAACACGCGTCCGCCGTTCAATGAGCCGCTCCGCGACGAAAACAAGCTTAAGCAATGGCATCGTCAAACGGTGCGCACTCGGTAAGTAATCCTACAAGTTTTTGTTTATAGCATAGTTTATATGGATTATTCCCAAAAAATTATATGTGATTTGGAAATGTTGAGTCAAATTAGTCTAGAATCGATTAATTTTATGGAAGAAAACCTTTCAAACAGCGGTAGCCCCTAAACTGCACACGTGTCGGGCTGTGATTGGCTCACGTATTTAAGTGACTCGTACAACACGGATTCATATAACACGGAACGTATCTACTGTGTTATAAGGGGGGTCTACTGTATTTGCTATTAAGTCACAATAGATCAACTTCCTCACTTTTCCCAGCAAATTTTTTATTACAAAACAAATGTTTTTGACCTTCATTAGTGACCCGCCTCAGATTATCAAATGATAAAACTAGAAGCTAAAAATTGAACATTCCAAATTATAATGTTTTATAGCTTCAAATGGTTATTTTTCATTTGAAAAACATCATTCAAAGCTATAGAATGTTATAATTTGGAATGCTCGGTATTTTATCTCCTAGTCTTATGTTTTTTTATTTGATAGTCTGAGGTGGACCACTAAAGAAGGCTGAAAACATTTGTTTTGTAATAAAAAAAACTTTGAATCATAGTGACTCGTTAGATTTGTAAATATGAGTCAATTTAAGTAATCCACAAATAACATCAGTCAGTTTCAAAGTCTGACTGATATAACTTGTGGATGTTATTGTGTACTTTGTACAATATTATAAGTCGAAATATATTACAGATATTAAAACTGTTAAGAAATACAATACTACTATGTCGTACAAACTTATAAATAAGAATCAGGATGGCCAGATTTTTTCGTTGTCCCATGTCCAAAAATGTTTTCTTTCATGCTCATTTTGCACAAAATTTTTGGCTAAATTCTCATATTTGCGTAAGCCTAAGTTTGTCACTTTTTCACCTAGAATTTAGAAATTTAGGCTTCTAAATGCCCATGTGGCAGCTCTGGTAAGACTCGTGCCCTTCAAGACTGTCTATCTGTCAATGAGGTTACAACTTTGCAGAGCCAATCCAGTATGCTTACACTTGTTCAAGTTGCTCACATCTTAACCTTTACTAAGTGAAGAGCAGCCCAACTTTGGTTAGATTGTTGGTCACTGCATCATACAGTATTTGTATTCTCGATTCCATACCCTCATATACCAGACACGACATTCTGATTTCGATACATGACGATAGGTGTGATAGGAACTTATTATACATTGGCTCAACAAAAAGGTCCTTATTGAAATGGATTAAAGAACATGGGTGTGACAGCACATGGGAAGGCTACCATCACCCTCTCTGTTTATGCCTCAAATGAAGATGTGGTTCCATTGCTGCAGTATATCTCTTTTCGGGACAACAGCAATGGCTGAACACATTAGATATATGTGTGAGGTTATTCTGCCGGAGTATAGAAAATATGAACTTATCTTGTATACCACTTACTGGACCCTGTTGCAAAACGGTTACTCGGAAGTTCAGGATGGCTTCCTCGAGTTATTATATTTATTTATCAGAAGTTCGCAAAAAACCCTAGATGACGTTTTCTCTTGACACCAGGTTATCACATTTAGAACGCGGATAACCACTAGTATTTAAATCTATCTCGCGGAATAACGAGTAGGAGGGACGATGGGTGAGTTTGGAAAGGACCTACTAAAAATTTGAGTCAGAGATGTATCAATTTATAACAGTAACAATTATATATTTAATTAGACAAATAAAATGAATACAAAGGATGATTGTAACATATTCAATCAAATCTATGTCTGTCTGATTCTATTTCCTATCACTGAGAGAGAGAGTTTACAACAATATTCTAGGATCATAATACCTCATTATTGATGAATCTAGATGATTTTCTATTTGGCACATAATATTAAGCCTTTATCTTCCACCTTATGCATGAGCTCCTATATCTATATTGGAGAACTAACCCTTGCTTCTACTTCGAAAGCTTTAGGCAAACAAGACTATTTATTGGAGACCCCTTTTCGCCGTGTCTTCTCAATCGAAATCTTCAGGCGATCTCGTATCTATTGGAGAACCCTAATGACTTTCTTTTGCGATGAAAGTTTTCAGCGAACTCCTCGATTTCGGCGTGAATTTTGATAATATTCTGTCGCCTTATCCAATCAAAATTTTTCAATATTACATCATAATAGAGATAAAACAAGGGGTAAGGCAATTGACGTCAACCCGTTTTTGTTAACGATAAAGATCTTAAAAACGGAACTCTATTTCCTTTGTTTTGAAAGGGGGGAGTGAAATCCTCTCCTTTCTATCTTTGCAATTTTAATATATCTATGGTCTTCTTACATCCAAATAAATATAACAGTTATATTAGAATTTTATCTATTAACGTTCTGTAATAAACAAAAGGGTTTTCTTAAGGTAAATAATCGGTAATAATTAAGTTTAACAATGGTGCGGAGGATGAACTGGTGTGTGGGACAGTTCCGTTAACATCTGCAAGGAAGTTCTAAACGGAAACGTCTTCCTTTCACCAAATGTATGTTTTAACATAGATAAAAATTATATAATATTTTATAAAATAATATAAATCACAATTAGAAAATTATATTAATCTTATAATAAAAAGGGGGAGAACGGGGGGACTTTCGGTCCTCACATATGGAAGCCATGGAAATTTTTAAATTACATTGAAGGGTAATTGTATCAATTACAAGCATGAGAAATCCATTTCTAGAGCAAGGCAAGCCTATTGTGATCCAGTATGTATCTAATAAAATTTGCTAATTTTGACAGCATAATAGCATTCAATCCTAGAATTCCATCATTTCAAGTTTTCAAACTTCATGTTCTATTATGTGTCAGTGTTCCATTTTAGAACTTGTTTGTTCCTGAAGGCCTTCAGTGTACTCTGAAAACATTTGAACGGCATTTTTTATCCTGCTGGACTACATATAAAATTACTGAATGATACTGATAGTTGCAAAATCAAATTTCAGTGAGTCACAAACTGACTTACTAGTGAAAATGTTGCGAGTCAAAGTTATGGAAATATTAAATTTGATGTGTAAAAATGAGAGTAAATGAAAGCTCTATTAATACTTTTTATCTCTTTGTCCTTACTTTTTACATTTCTCAGTATATATTGTCTACTTGGACTTTGTTTATTAATAGGACTTATTATACTGGTGAAGTTCCTGATTAGCAAAGAGAGGAAATCTTAGTCAAAAGTCAAAACAAAATATCCTTATTTTCACTTGAAAAATATGGAACACTTGATGATTTTGCATGTTATCCTTATGCAATGACGACACACAAAGTCACATAAGCTGGAAATTTGATTCAATTTGCATTAAAAAGGTTTTTATCTGTTTAACTCAGCACTTCCCAAGATTAAATCCTGAGTACAAATATATGAGGGCTATTTTTTAAATAAGGTCCGTTTGTAAATGAAAGTGAGAATAATGTGCAATCATGGCAGTATGCATACGCTTCTGCTCCGAGCAAGCTTGGCGCGCGTTTTGACGCCATTTGCAGCCATATCGTCTGTCTGTATGCTGAGCTGTAGAAGTTTAAAATGTTTAAGAAAATTGAGTCTCCCGCCGACTGTGAGATACGATCTGTTATTCGATTCTTGAATGCAAGAAACTTGGCAGCAGCGGAAATTCACTGTCAGATTTGTGAAGTTTACAGTGATAATGCTACGAGTGACAGTAAAGTTCGAAAATGGGTAAGAATGTTCAAGGATGGGCGAGTTAATGTGCATGATGAGCCACGCCCTGGCCGACCTTCTCTGATTTCTGAAGATTTGAGTCGTGATGTGGATAACAAAATTCGAGAGGACTGACGATTCACGATTTCAATGTTATCAGTTGAATTTCCACAGATTTCAAGATCGGTTTTGTATACCATTGTTTCGGAGAAACTGAATTATCAAAAATTGTTTTCTCAGTGCGTTCCAAGACTGCTTTCTGAGGATCACAAAACAAATATTAAACAGTTCTTTATTGTTTTAACTCGATACGATCATCCACACAGTCCGGACCTTGCACCCAGTGATTTTCACTTGTTTCGATACTTAAAGGAGTTCCTTGGTGGTCAACATTTCAACGACGAAGAAGAAGTGAAAACTGCAGTCGTGGATTGGGCTTCTTGACAGGCGGCAGATTTCTTTGAAGTCGGAATTCAAAAAATTGTTGAGCGGTATGACAAATGCTTAAACAAAATGGAAATTATGTAGAACAGTAGATAAAAGTATGTAGAATATGGAAAAAAATATATTTTAACGATATTTACAGTATTTTTCTTCTTATTAAAAAACGGACCTTATTTAAAAAATAGCCTTCGTATATCGACAAAACCCGATAATATAAGCAAATACACTCACAACAGCCATAAATGAACGGGTTAAATTTGGTATTAGAGCTAGGCATTAGGCGCAATCTCTTGTTAAAACTAGTAATTATAATATTTTAATTAATTTAGAATAAACTGGAAAAAAAGAATCGGCCCGAAGCAGGATTTGAACCCACAACTCCCGCCTACCGTGCAGACACATTGCCAGTTACGCTACCCGGACCTCCATTCTGATCTCCTCTTCCAGTATATATAAGCCAAAAACATAACCATAAATTAATTAAAATATTATAATTACTAGTTTTTTTTGTATTTGCATCATTGTGATATGTTTTAGGATTCACTTGATTTACTATTTTTCTGCCAAGCACTATTTTAGGATTTAAAAACAACTAATGAAGTTGAGAATATATGCAATCAACTTCAAAGTGAATTTCAAAGCTTAAGTTTAATCATTAAAGAAATTAACTTTACAAATAACAATCCTGACAAAAAAAGAAGCTTAAAAACAACACACACGATCAGTTGCTTCAAAGAAATTTACACAGGATGTTTCAAAATATAAGGTAAACCAAATAGGACGTATAGAGGAATTTATATAAAGTCAGTAAAGTATAGAAAGTTTTATTGTATTGCTGTGATTTAGTAAAAACAGCACTTCAAAGGAGACTATTTTAATTATTATCAATTGAACAGTATGCAGATACATTCTTCATGTTAGTGATAACATAGAGCATCCATGCTAACAAGACTGAATCGTTAAACTGTCTCACAATGTTTGATAATTAATTAATGGAGCAGATTTTCAACATGCCCTTCTATCTCATGCAAGCACATCTCAGCGTGCTGATATACCAGATGTTGAATGTTCAATAACTGATGCTGTCATGCTTTTACAGCATCATGAATTATTTGTACAAGTTATTCTGTTTTTTTTTTCCTTATCTCATAACTGTATACTGTATATTGTATACTTCCTTTATACAACTCCAAGGTAAAGTCCAGTGGTGTCAAATTCATACAGCATGCAAACCATGACTGTGGAGTGGTTCTGTGTCACACAACACTAGCTCTTCTGATACATTGCTGGGAAATGCTGATCTAATCACTACTGTAAAGTGCATATAGAATGTGCTGGTGTTTCATTTAATTGATACCACATTTATTGATATGTTTGTAGTGTATCTGCTAACAATATGAGCAGCATATTCAAGGAAATCTAAATATTTGAAACCTCCAATTCTGTCTTCCATTTTGAAGGGACTTGTTAAACTATTTCCAATAATACCTGTCAAATGCTGATACTGAATTAATGCTAAAATGACATGGATTGTGTTGTATGAGGATTCTCTACCGACCTAAAGTGCATATTGCGTTTATTCCTAACTCTGACTCTTGTTATCCTGTCTCATCTGTCAGCAAGACTGGTCAGAAAATCTGGTTCATCCACAATCATGTAACAGCTATTGACAATGTTTTCAAGAACATGAATTGTATATAAAAAGTATCTGGATATACAGACATTTGCTAAATATCAATAACATTTGATTGTAATGTCTAAAGTAAAATTTCATTTTTTTTCCAAGTTCGAAGATAATTTATTAATAAATAGCTTTCTTGAAGTTGTTTGAAGATACTTGAATATTGTTATAATTGAATTTGTTAGTTAATTTTAAGAAAGTTTTGGAGTAAACTTTTAGAAAATTGTTAAATACTCTAAAGATTGAAGTTAATTCTCAAAAAAATGTTAAATAGAATAAACATGCTGATTTTTGAAGCTTTAGTGCTTTTAAGGCCCACCAATGGCCAAGCAGTTCTGTCGCTAAACACCGGGAGTTCAGTCATGGGTTCGCGCCGCTCTTGGACGGGCTGGCCATGTGGAGTTTTCCGGGTTTTCTCCACGTTTGTAACACCTGAATAGGGGCCAGTTTTCCTTACAAGACCTCCCGGAAGGCATTTCCCCTCGCGTAACATCGTGCACCAGAGAAGGCAACGGGGAACCACTCTGGTTGTAACTTCCCCCTGGACACACCTTGGCGCCTTACCACTTATTAACCTGTGCCAGGTGCTCGCTGACATCAGGATTTCTGATATGGCATGCAGAGAGAGAGAGAGTGATTTTAATGTTATTAAAACTTGTTTTATATATTTATAAATAATAACTGAAAATAATAATTTTTATATTATTAAAATAAAATATTATTATGTAGGCACTATAAATGCTCATGGGAAAGAAGCTTGGAGTTATGTTAATGTTCGTCCAGATGCGTATATGTTTTGGTGGTTATATTATGCCGATGTAGGAGAAGAAAACTATTCAAAATATCCTCTTGTCATTTGGTTACAAGTAGGTATCACATGTAATTTTTTAAAAAGAAATAATTAGTTTGAAAGATTTTAAAATAAAATATTATATCATTTAATATTACAATTTTTATGAATAACATATTAATATTTTATTCAAGAATATAAAATTTGGTTAATGTATTAGCATTGATGTCAGATTTAAACTTGTAATAAAAGTTAGAATCCCATTAGCATGAATTTATTTTTGTTTGAGAAATACAGTAGAGTCCCGAAAACTAGGCACTCCATAACCCGGCAGTCTGGATAACTCGGCCACACTCCCACTCCACCACGTGTCTGATGCCGGCGCACGCTCAGCCGTTCAGTCTACCTGCAGCCTTTGCAAGGGTTAGTCGATTTCTTAACTCCGTTGCGTAACTTGATGTGAATGACTGTGAATTCAATAATTTTCATTTTTGTGTAGTAAAGGCTCTAGGCCTTCATAAGTATGTATTTTTCCTTTGTTTAAGGGTATTTGGGCAGTTTATTCTCTGTTGTATTCTCAAGCAAACAATACATACAAGTACAGTACAGTATTTTCTGAGGAAACATTCGTACTTATTCTTTTTTAACCCTATTCTCAATAACCCGGCATTTTCACAAACTCGACCACCCTTCGGTCCACATTAGGCCGAGTTTCCAGGACTCTACTGTACCGTTAAACACTAAATGCTATTAATGGAAATTGTCATTAGTTAGGAAATCAAGTGTCAGAAACAGAAAACAGACTTGATTCTATTTTGGTATTTGTTTCTGACAAAGAAACACATCACAAAATTTTGGTTTATTTTATAAATGTAATAGCTCATCAGTAGATTTGTATTTTGATTATATAGTGATTTATGATGTAATTAACATTAATGAGTTTCTGCTTAAATACTAAAGTGTTATATACATGTTTTGACCATGTACTTATCTACAAACTACATAATTTTCTAAATTACTAGACAGCTTATTGTTAATAATTTCCAACTTTGTGGGTGCTCTGAACTTCTGTATAATTGATTGTATAATTCCTAGATTCATTATGCATTTTGATAAGTCAATCCACATATAAGGTGGAGAAAATCATTAATAAAACAATTGATTAAGATTGATGATTTAAGATTTAAACATTTTTTACTTCTTTTGTGTGCCTGCAATAAAAGCATTTGCCATTTTTCAAATCCATTAAACATTATTATAGGAAACTTTTCTTGTACATAAAAAGTATACAGTGGACCTTCGTTATAGCGCTGATCACTATACTGCGCACTCGATTATAGCGCGGGCGACGTTTGCGACGCAATAAGCTCAAACACGTTTATACGGGTCCGTGCGGCATTAGTGAGTAGCACATTTTATTGTTACTGCGTATTGAGTAATTGTGTATGTATTGAGTTTCTGAATGTATTTTGAATAGTGTTTAATTATTGTATGCGTGATGAGTAAAAGAAAAGCTTACAGTGTGAAAGAAAAGCTTGACATTATTGCTAAAGTAAAGAGGTGAACTGCATTACACTGCACCGCTCGGTATAATGCGATTCACCTTATAACGCGGGTGTTGTTTCCCGCCCGACATGCACGTTATATCGGGGATCCACTGTATATTCATTCTACCCAACTTTTAGTTCAGTTTTGATGGAAATTTCAGAAAATATTTTAACATTTTCTTTTAACATTATGTTTAAAACAGATACATTTAGAAAATTTATTAAAGATTGCGATAATTTCAACACTTGAACCATTAAATATGAGGATTATTTATTGACTATATTGATGATTGCTATTGAGTTTTTAATTAATATAGAAAAATGATGCTTGTTTATTTAAAAACTGAATGCTGTTTAGAGTCTATCTTTAAAGGGTTTCAATGATTTTATAAATAGAAAAAAATCAAGGAAAAGAATGTAGATAATCTTTTAACATTTAAAATTCGAGTTTCAAATTTTGAATTTTAACATTAGAACATTATTTAAACTCATGCTTGTTTTTTTTTTCTTTTTATGAAAATCAATTATTTGAAGATTGATATATGATGTAGTTCTATAGCATTAAATTTCTACAATAATCAAATTCTTAAGAAATCGTTAATTTTCCAAATACAGTAAGACCCTGCTTAACGCGGGGGGATATGTTCCTAGACGACAAAGCGCTAAATGAAACAATGTTAAATGAAGTCATTTTAACACAGAGTAAATATGGAAAGGGGAATATGCAACCAAAAATAAACAAATTTTACTTTAATTTTAAGTTATTTTTATATTAATTTGCATAATAATATATGTTAAATAACACACAAGATATGTAAAGTTCATTTTCTGTGATAAAGGTTCTGGCTCTTCTGAAATTCTTGTTTTTTGCAATAAAATTATGTAGTTCATTTGTCACTTTTTTTTTCTCCTTAAGCAAATGTTGGTAGCAGAAGATCATATTCAAAATGCCTCGTCTTGCTTTTGCAGTCCTTTCAAAATCTGGATCATTTGCTACAATTTGATCAATGATTTTGGTATGGTTACCAAACTTTTATTAAGGAAATCTGCAGAGAAATTCTTTGGGTTCCTCATTTTCAGAATCACTATTTTCCAGTTCTACATGAATTCCTTGTTTTGCCAGTTCTTAAAGGTTGTTGTTGGGAATGTTCTCACCAGAAACCTGCAGTAACTCCCCAATATCCTGCTCGTTTACATCTCCTATTCCTGATGTATTGATTAGGTTGACCAAATTGTCAACCTAACGATATAGCGATAGACTCTTCTCATTGAGAATTTTTGGATACCTCCAGCCATAACTTCTTTCATGCTCTGTTCATGCATTTATCAGTTAATTCTTGCCAAGCAAAGTCGATATTGCCTATGGCATCCATGACGGTGTATTTTTCCCAAAATTGCACCAAACAAACATAGATTTAAGGAAATATTGCTACCTTTTGCTGACTGGTTTGTGTTCAGGAATAATTTATTATATACGAATCAATGAAATGCTGCGTTAATTTGAATCGGCATAAATTTCGAGCATTTCTTTTAAGGCTTCAAACAGACCACATTATATCGAATCGGCGTTAATCAAGGCAGCGTTAAGCAGAGTCTTACTGTATACAAGAACTGTGAAAGAACTGTGATTTGCTTTATATATTTTTAATTTTAATTAATGTTTATGCTAAATTAAATTCTTATTGATAACAAAATAAAAATAATATAAATATTTCTATAATTATCTTATTAACTGATATTTCTCTTCAGGAAAATGTTTAATAAGATTCTATTTTGTTTATTTAATGAAAGTTTGAACTATTTTTAAGGGAGGACCTGGAGCATCATCAACTGGATATGGAAATTTTATGGAAATTGGTCCACTTAAATTAGATTTAACTCCAAGAAATACAACTTGGGTAAGTAAATTAAAAAATAATTAATCTTATTGTTTTTGATTTTTATCATATTAAAATATTCAGTTCAAAATGAAACTAATATTGATATCAGTTCTTTCAATAAGGGAATCAGTCGATCACTTTAGTGAATGGAAACATGCCAGGTGATAATTATTTTGCTTCTGTCTTGTTAGCAGCTTGAAAATTCACTACTTTAAAAAAAAAAATAAAGTATGTTTGTTTGTTTGCTGAAATTTATAATTCTAAAGATTTTTTAATGCTATTTTAAAATTTTGGCCTTTATAATATTATATTTTTATTGACAATCGGCTGTTTTGGTTCATTTCATCAAATATAATAAATGAGAATAATTGTCAGCAAATTTTTTTTCTTTTTACTTTCATTCATAATTTATGATTGTTTTATTAAATTGGCTACCCTTTATCAAAATGTTTGTTCTGTAAAGTACTGTTATAATAGTCCTTAAAAGGACTTTTTAAAATTATGCACAATAAATCGGAGCATTCCAGGAATTTTTGTTCTTTTAACATCATCCTCACTACTACTGGTGTCTGAATCTTCTGAAATATTGATGATAAATGACTTGACATTAAGTGGGCCAATTCCCATTATAACTGTTCAATATTTAAAATATGCTTAACCGTATTTTCCCAATTGCATGCTGTAATGCTTTTAATGGCAGACGACGTTAGTTCCTCTATATCAGCAGGTTTAAACAACGCATGTTTTGCTTTAACTGATGCTGCGTTAATTTGAATCACTTGTGCCCAGATTAATTTGAGTTTAAATCACAGTGATAAAGAGGTAAACGTAAAACATTTCTTCAAGACTTTTCTAATTCATCAAATTCATACATAAACTTTGTTTTTGATTTATATAGTTTCATTGTTATATAAATCTGCCTTGAGCATATTGGAAGAAAGAGTGAGTCCTTCTTTATTTAACCAGATAATAGTGTCATTGTTTTGTGTTGTTGTTGATGATGAAGCATTTTATAAATCTTTTTAATAATAAGATGCATTACCCATAATTATTACACGTTTTTCTGGAATATTTGGCAAAAGCTGTTCTTCAAAACACACATAAAAACAAGCATTGTACATTTCATCCTGATAATTATTAGAGTTTGGCATTTAATACAAAACCACTTATACACAGTGCAGCAATTAAATTCCGGGACTGAAGCTATATCTCAGCAACCAGTAGCGACATCTGTTTAAATTTTATGTCATATGAAGTTTGGACATATATGAACATAACCTAAAACTTTTATTTAAATCGGTTGATATTTATCATTGTTTTTGATATTTTGTTTATCAGTTTATTTTGTTACATGTCGGAAAACAATAATGGAACAACGTGCTGTTATTAAATTTCATGCTAAACTTGGCACAAGTGCCACAGAAACGTTCAAAATGATGCAAAAAGTGTATGGAAGTGAGTGTTTATCACGGTCAAAGACTTTTGAGTGGCACAAGCGATTTTTGGAGGGCAGACAATCACTGGAGACGACAAACGTGTGGGAAGGCCAATAACAATTCGAACAGCAGATTCGATTCAAAAAGTGCAAGAATTTGTATCCAACGATCGCAATGCGACACTGAGAATGATGGAACAGGCATTAAACATTAACAAAGAGACAATACGACAAATTCTTAAAGAAGATTTGGGCAAAACAAAGGTCTGTGCTAAATTTGTTCCGCACACACTAACCCAAGAGCAAAAATTGATGAGACTGGAACATTCCAGAGAGATTGTACGAGCAGCAAATAACAGCCCAACCTTCCTCAAATCAATTGTTACTGGTGACGAGACCTGGTGATTTCAATATGACCCACAAACAAAACGTCAAAGTGCCGAATGGAAGTCAAAATCATCACCTCAAGCCAAGAAAACACGAAAAGTTCCATCAAAAATCAAGACGATGTTCATTGTTTTCTTCGGTAGCAAAGGCATCATCCACCGTGAGTTCGTCCCACAGGGTCAAACAGTTACTGTTGCTTTCTACTTGGGAGTTTTACAACGATTAATGGGAAGAATTCGTCGAATTCGACCAGAATATCGCAATTCTGATGACTGGTGTTTGTTACACGATAATGCACCGAGTCACACATCATTGATTGTTCATCAATTTTTGGCACGAAATCAAGTCTGTGTGTTAAATCATTCGCCGTATTCCCCCGATTTAGTACCATGTGACTTCTCTTTATTTTCAAAAATGAAAATGAAGTTGAAAGGACGCATTTTTAATGATATTGAAACCATCCAAAGAGAGTCTACGCGCATATTAGAGGCAATACCGAAAATTGAGCTTGAGCAGGCATTTGAATCACTATTGAATCGCTGTAAAAAGTGTATTGAAGCAGGAGGAGAGTATTTTGAATAATTTAATAAAAGGATTTGAATAAAATTGTTTTGTTTCATTTTTATAGATCCAGTCCCGGAATATAATTGCCGCACTGTGTACTTCCAGCATGAAGGAAAATTAATAAGTAATCTTTACCAATAAGAATTTGGCAACTATGAATAAATTACCATTACTCCACTTTTGCCATGGTGTTCATTTACTAACATATCATCTAAATAAATAAAAGAAGCATCTGACAGTTCTGTATGCTGTTTTATTTGTCTTAAATATTTGTCTATATGCAACAAATTCTGTTTTATATATATATATGGGGTCTATGGATGGCTGGGCAATCGTCTTGAAGCGGACACATCTTTGTTTCTTCTTCTCTAACTGTCGTCGTCTTTTTTCGCATGCGCCGGAATGGATGCGCACGACGTTCAGCTCGACCATGTCGCTAGCGGGGGGGACGGGCACCACATATATATAAAATTTCCTGTTATCTGTTTTAAATTAATTAATTAATTTTTTTTTTTTTTTGAGAAAAATATTTTTATAATTGAAAATCTAGACAATACGAACAGTGTAATAACAGTATAATTAATTTTTTTGTTAAAATATGATGCAGTGAAGCTCTACTATCTGTAAACAGTCATTTTGTGTAAATTTTCTTTAACAGAAGAAAATATTGGATAATTACCTTTTGAAATATATCTGAAATTGTGTCAAAATTTAATATTGAAGATACATTTCAATATGGAATTGTATCAGAGTGACAACCAGTTATGATTCCTTCTGGGGTTGTGAGGACCGTTCATAAAAACAAAAATTGAAAGAACTTTAGCCCAAATGCAAACTATAGGTCTGTAAATTTTTATAAATGTTATTTCTATTCATGCCATTATATTAAAAAAAGAAAAAACTAACAATGCTTTTTCTAATATGTACAGTTACCCAATATCACCTCTAATGTAAAGACAACAAAAGTCAGCATGTTTTCAGTTAGGAGTATATCAATTTACTTATTTTGAATTACAAGAAGTTTTCTGATTATTCCCTTAAATGTTTTTGGGAGATAGTTCCAATTTCAGAATAATACTTAAATGAATAAATTGGTGTACTTTTTTATGGAAGCCTACGATTTTTATTGCGTTCATTGAACAACAGTGCAATTGAAGTATAAGCATACTTCTCGTATCTGTTACTCCATGCTATCTGGCTTTGACATTTTTCTTTTGATTTTTGAAATGAAAATTAGAAATTTGTGCATTTAGACTTACTTTTAAGCATCTTGTCCTCAATTCCTAGCAGGTAGCAACTTACAATGCTCTGCTTCACTGTCAGATTTATCTTGCAAGGTCAGAAAAATTAAACTTTTCCATGTTTTTCACGAAGAAACACGACGAAAATAACGGTCTTAAGTCCATCGATGTTTCCTTTGTCTGAACGGGCGCTCCTATATGACCTTAACCGTCGATCCGACTCGAAGAAGTAACCGGAAAGTGCCGAATTGGACGAGAGCTGGAACATTTATACCTCCCGCCATTGGGTACGACGTATAAACACGTAGTCTTGGTTATCGACCAATCAACAAATATGACGGGTAACACCCGTTTACAGTGCGATACTGTGGAAATAATACAAGAAAAAACCCGACGGGATATACATGGAAAACAGAATAAATGAAAAATAATAATAAACATAGTGCTTGGGCATTACAGTATAATAAGCTATAGTTAAGAAAATGAAATAATTTTCAGTCACAAATTTAATTATTTAATATTTATTTATTGGTTTTTAATTAGAATACATTTTTCATTGCAGACAAAAAAAGCCAATTTGCTCTTCATAGACAATCCTGTTGGAACAGGATTTAGCTATGTTACAAATAAGAGTGCACTATGTACAAATAACACTCAGATTGCCCAGGATTTGTTAACGTTAATGGCTGCATTCTTTCGAAAAGTACCAGAATTTCAGGTATGTTAATTTTGATGGTAGAATAATAACACGACCCTTTTAATTTAAATCACTAATTTTTAGTTTGAATTTTTAAAGAAATTTTGATTTTTATAAAAAGCGATGATTTCAACTTAATTTTTCTTTTTCAAAACTTTATCGTAATAAAAATAACGAATATTGAAATTGAGTGGATTTCCTTAATTCGTATTTTATTTATAAATGTTTTTGAATAAAAATACCTTTTTACATTTTTATCTTATCTTATTGTAATTGAATTGCACTTAGAATTGGTCTGTTACTCTAATTAAAATTCTACATACACAGATGACATACAATTTGTGTATACATTGACCGTCGATTTTGCGGACGTCGAAGTAACAGATTTTGGAAAAAACGAATCGTAACTGCTTCTTTTAAGGCATCTATTGAATTGGAAATATTGGAATGTGACTGTTGTGTGGATTGTCCATTAGACAGTGTGTCGACAGTTATTGTTTACATCCTTGTTTAGAAGTAATGTTTCTATCATATTTACTACAATATAGGGTGTTTAGGCTTTTATCATATCTCACATAAAGTTTACATTGTAGTTAATTATGACATATTTGGATATATTGTTTCCTTATTAGTCTATTACGTTGAAGACCAACATTATAATGTCGGGCAAATATCATCTTTATACATTTAGTTATTTTATACAAGCAATTCTGCTAATATAATTTTATTTCAAACCACATATAAAAATGAAATGTATTTTATTATAATTTAGAAAGTGATAAATTTATGAAATTATTATTGAGTAAGAATATTAGTTAGTTCTAAGCTTTATAATATGATACATAAAGATTTTATTTGATTTTCAAGATGTTTTCAAATTTAGAATTAAAAGAATGGCAAATAAACTGATAAAACACAATAAACGTCTTCTACTATTAACACTGCAGTGAGTAACACAAAGTCACTGACAAAAACCTTTTACAGTGTTATATACAGCAGAGAACCAACTAACGTTTTCGGCATCCACCAAGGCCTTCTTCGGGTTGAGAACTAAATGTCGCCCCCTCCAGACCACCAGAACGATGCATCCGAGAAATAAACATAGTACGTGTCGCATTTCACCGCTCCGCCTGGCTCCGTCCGAATTCCTTGAACAGGTACCTCCACGCATGCGCGATTGCGCCCCCATCCTTAAAGTTGATGCAGGTGCCTTCCACGTTGGCTTTATATATCTCCCAGGCCTCCAGGTGCCATATTTGATTGTATTGAAAGGCCCGCCAGATTAACTTAGTGCTCCGGAAGTCCATCCGAATTTCCAGGTCGGAAACGTACATCACCAGGACAGTGGTGCGCCTGTTGTTTTTAAGGTCAGCTTGGCCTTGGTGGAGGCCAAAAACGTTAGTTGGTTCTCTGTCGTATACAACACTGTAAAAGGTCTTTTGTCGGAAACTGATAAAATTGTATTATTATTTAGTGATCATATAGAAATTAATTTAATTTTAATTTTTTATATCGTTTTTTAAAATAAATGTAATGTACAGTACTTATATTTATTAAGAATGGATAATTCTTGAATATTTATTTTTAAGAATTCCTAAATTAATAATTATTAAAAATATTGAGATATGATCAATTAATATGCCAAATCTTATATGATTAATCAATTAAATTCTGGGACCAAATCTATTATAAAGACTTAAAAACAAGTAGGAATAAGACTCAACATGACTGTGACATTGACAAATCCAGTCACTTTTATCTATGTATAAACTAGTATAATATATATACATACATATTGCTTATTTGCATCATATATAATAAAATATTCCATTCAGAGTTTATTGTAACTATTTCAGATGTGTTTTTCTTTGACATCTTTGTATCTTATCAGAGCATGTAGCAAAAATTATGACTAAAAATGTAAATAATAATGCCATGTTTTGGTCCTTAAAGGAGTTGTCTCATTAAGTAGCTTTTGTATTATCCTGTCTGTAATGATGTTTCTGCTCACCTACATTCTTGCACTGCACACCGGAGGTGCAGGCCAGTTAACCGAGTGAATACTACAGTCAAAAACCGGTCTTACTATCCACAATTTAGTCAAAACTTTTTCTGCCTTAGGTTTATTTCATCTCCACAAACAACTTTCCCATTGTCACCATTGGTTGTTAATTAGGCATCTTTCCAAGATAAAATTTTTATCTTTTAAGGACCAATAATTTTTGGGCTAAATTTATGCTTGACATAGCAATGACTTGTCATTGAATCAATGAAGTTTAAATGACCCTGGTTGGATGGTAAATAATAGAGAAATGGCTAAACGGAAATTCTAGATACCCTATATAATGTATCCGTTTGAAGGAAGAAAGAGGGTGTTTTATGTACAAGTAACAAAAATTTTACTTTATTTTTAGTCTGTCTGTCAACTCTCATTTTGTCCAGTTATTAAAAATTTCTGAGGAGAACGCTACATAATCAATTAACTTAATTAATGTGTGAAAAATATTCTGAATAAAGCATTGTAAATTTTTATTTATCAAATTTGTATTTTTAAAAATTATTATTTAATGATTTTCATTTACTTCTTTTTGCAGAATGTACCATTATATATATTTGCAGAATCGTACGGAGGAAAAATGGCCGTTTCATTTGGTAAAGCATTATACAAGGTGAGAAATTCATTTATTACTAGACACATATTAGTGTATTATTGATTTATGTAAAATTATTTTACCATTACTAAATTTTTTCTTTTTTCCGCAAAATACTTCTGTTAATATTTTGCATATTTCCGTATCATTACAAATTGATTATAGATAAATTTCTAAAATTGATATACAATTTTATGGTTAATCTCCATATTGATATGATATGTTGTGATGGGTGTTCTTTGAGTTGTAAAATGTGAATAAGTCATATGCATATGGTATATCGAAGAATACTCTTTTTGTAAATGTTTCATTCTTCATTAGTCATTTTAATGATATAAACAATTTGTTTTTAACAGTTTCTATATCTATATGAACCTCTTCATCAACCTTTTAATTCAGTTCATTATAATGATATAGATATTTTAATAAATCGGAATATTAGGATCTTATACTGTGTTATTTCATCGACGTATACTAAGAAATATTTTTAAAGCTTGTAACTTTAGTCTTACCTTCCATTAAATGTGAACAAATTGTAAATTTTTACTAACTTTAGAAAGTTTAATTATAACAAAATTTGACAAATGCCAAGCTTAATTTTATTTATTTAAATGCAACGTAACATATTAAAGTTTATAATTTGTTTATAGAGTATACAATCTGGAAAAATGAAATGCAAATTTAAAGGAGTTGCTTTGGGAGACAGTTTTATTTCACCATTGGACACAGTAGCTACTTGGGGTCAATATCTTTATGCAACTGTAAGAAATTTATAAATATTTTTAATCATTAAAAAAAATTTTTAACTCGACTTAATTTTTAGTCTCTCGTTGACGAAAATGGTTTAAAATCAATCGGCGAGGCAGCAAAAAATGTTAAAGCAGCAATTGATAACCAGTCTTTCAGCGATGCAACAAATCTATGGAATGATGCACAGGTTCTAATAAGCTCGGTAAGTTTTATTCAATTTTAATTGCATTAAATTGAACTAAATTTGATAATCTTGTGTAGAATCTTCATAGTTTCATCACTTGGTTGATTTCTGTTATCATTCTTGAAGTATTTTTAAGAGCTTTATTATAAATGCCCAAACAATAACTTTTTCATTAATTTTAGATTCAACAGTCTTTAGTAGATATGTAAAAATTGTATTAAAAATATTAATCACAAGCAATGAAAAATTTTCACAATCATTTAATTTCAATTATAAAGTCTTATTATTATTGTACAGTGTACATTTTAAGTTATGGCAGTATGTAATCAGTATTAGTAAATACATTACATTACCCTATATCTACATCTCTAAAGTTGCCATTGAAAACATGATGCTTAACAATAGACAATTCAGAAGGTGTTATCTTAAACATTCTATTTTTTTTTTCCTGTATTTTTTTAAAATTTTGCATGGAGGTGTTATTCAAGTATGACTTAATAAATGGATTTATTTAATCAACTTGTAATCTGTGCAAAGCACCCATTGGATTAACATACTGCTTATTTGGTAATTCCTACTTCTGGAGTAAATATTCTCTTTAATATATTTTGTAATAAGTAGATCCCACATAATAAAATTTGTTGCTTTGTTTGAATAGGTTAATAACATAAAAGACATCAACAGGGAAGATGTTTAAGACTTCTTTAACCTAAAGTATCTGCTTAATTGGGGGAAGGATTTCCAGAGCTATTAATTTATCAGTTTAAATATAACCGTACTGGTCACTGTACTAACTCGCATATTAAATTTATCATGAGATGGTAACTTAATCACTTATCTCTAGCCAAATTGCTTTGTTTTGGATTATTTATTATCCTTAATCTAGTCCAATAAAAAAATTGGCAGATCGTTTGGTAGTACAGTATGGAATGTCATTTACTCATCAATTCCGGCCTCATTGTTTGTAAATCAATATCAACCGGTTTCCTGTAGGAAAAATTAGATGCTGTTTCACTTTATCTCATCAATCATTTATTATTTTTCAGTGCCATTATTTAGAAGTAAAATTAATGTGTCAAAAATTTTCAGTACAAACCTTGTATTCTTTTAAAACCAAGCTGCAAAGAAAGTGTTTTCAGTTGTATTTTTAGTATTACATAGTTATATAAGGAAAAATCTATTTTGTATTATGAATATTAGAAGTAAATTCTTAAATTTGATTGTTCAATAATTGTTTCAGAATTATCTAATTTTTTAAAATAATAAATATTGAAAATCAACATTGTCCCAAAAATGGAATGTTCCAACTTTTAAACTGACTTATTTTCTGAAAAATTAAGAATTCTAGAAATGTAATTTCAGTTGAATATACACTGATGACTCAATATAATGTGGTCCTTTGAGTCTAAAAATTTTGACTGCATTATACGTGAGGCTATAGTATAAAAGAAATTCTTTTTGTCATGTGTACCAACAATCCATGCTAGGTGGTAGACACTGTTTACTATAAATATAAACATCCACATCAAACCTGATACATAGCAATAATATTCCTCCAACTGCCACATATCCTCAGGCTATAATTTATTACAGGTACTCCTCACTTTACAACCTATCTGCTTAATGACCACTCGAGTTTCGACCTGCAATTCAGGGAATTCCCTTTTTCAGCGTGAGTGTTGGTCAATGGCGAATGATGACACGCGCGCTAAGCTAAGGCGACTGGACGTCCCGGATTTGGGTTGTTAGTCCCGCATTGAACACCGTCCCGGAAAATGTCCCACATTGGTCATGTAACATTTTCAACATGTTTACAAGTTGTCAAGAGCACAAAGTTGTTGTTTTCTTTTACTACTAGTAGAGTACCTAGATATCAGAGTAGCAACATACGAGTCATCGTCGCCATGTTCTGTCGACTGTCAACACGTGGTCTATGGGTTTATGTTAAGAAATCGTCATTTCTTAACATAAACCCATAGACCACGTGTTGACAGTCGACAGAACATGGCGGCGATGACTCGTATGACTGGCATCTAATTACAGAACGATTCTGTAGCCGTAGTTCTGTTTTTTACCACGAGATGTCGCTACTTCGTGATGTCAAGAAGCTCGACAAGCATAATTCTACGACGTCACCGAATCACGTGACGGAATACAATCGATGTAAATACACAGTCAGAATTAATTTATTACAAACAAAATTTGCTACCGTTTGTTTCTCGAATGACAAATTTGTCTTTTGTCTAATATTCAATGTTTATATTGTAGCTTTAAACGATGACTATTGTTTATTATTTTTATAATCTACTGTATAATTTTAAATATTTCGATAAAAGTTATTCTACAGAATAAAAGAATTTAAGAAGGAAAGTTTATGTAATCTCGAGATTTTCCTGCTGAATTTTCAGTCTCTTACTTGAAATTTTTGTTTTCTTTTGTATTATTTAATAAAATTATTCATAGCTTTTTAGAAATAATTTAAACATTTTTATATTAGAAAATTTGCAATATTTTATTTTACGAATTAACGTTTATCATTGAAATGTTCCACAAAACCAAAATCAATTTTCCCCGTAGGCATCCTTATTTGGTTTTCATGAAATTTTTAAAAAAACCTAACCCTGGTGAATACCAAGAGTTAAGTGTGTCTTGCATAATTTGAGTAATCTTTTGAATTGGTAGTTTAAATCTATCAACAAATTACCATCGTCAGTAAAATATTAGTGAACTTTTTATAGCCTCATTTAACAGATCTGCAATGATTTATTTGAATGTTAGCTAAGAAAAAAAAGATTTGTTGAAAATTATACATTTGCAACATTTTTATATACACAATTTGTTATTGAAAGTTTTCTTTTTATAGGTACTGTACATTTCTGAATTGAGTGTAGTCATAATACCATGTGCCAGAGACGCACGAGTACAATTTATAAATTCCATGATTTTTTAGACAGTATGACAGTTCGACAGATTTTTTAGTTGGTTCTCAACTCCTCTGTGGCTTTGCATTCGTAGAAATCTGTCAAATACAGTACATAATATTTTTATTTACTACTGAATGAGCTGTTAATATTCACAAAAACAATTATTTTAAGATATATTAATTAAATACAGCATTTTTGAAATTTCAGAACAGAATTTACTTGCCCTTCATATTTTTGAATTCCAACTTCACAATTTTGCAGGCAAATCCATGTACAGGTACGGCACTTTCTTCGTATGTTCTCGTAATTGAAGGGAAGTAGAAAATCCTTCGGAACATGAAGTCTCGCGACAGAATATAGACTTTTCCTCCACCGGGATTTGCTATGTTCTAATCTTACTTGCTTGTTAGTAAGATTTCCTTTTGAGGAGAAGTGCTTATTGCAGTAACAAGTATTTTCTGATATATCCAATGCAATATTCTCCATAATGATTTTTTAGCAACGTAGCGAAAATACTTCAAAACCAATTATCGATGATAAAGTATGGTTCTAAAGCTAAAATATCGACAAAAAATTCCAAGCACACCGTATAGTACGAGGTATACGCTACCCGAACTACGGCTACGGAATCGTTGTGTAATTAGACGCCAGTCTCATATGTCGCTACTCTAACGTCTAGTAGCCTGAGATGCCCCTTAGTGGGCGTTCTAGCAGCAATGGTGTCATTCCGTGGTATAAATAATAAATTCCTATTGCAATAATAATATACTGAATTTATTATTAATTTAAATAATATCTAGGGGTGCCCCTAGTGGCCGTTCTAGGCATACCATGACAGATATACAAACACAGCCATCAAGTTGTAAAAAAAAAAAAATAATTTATAGAAAAAAAAAGAGTTGCATAAACAAACTTTATATATAATAAAAATATTTTTCTACTAATTATTTATGTATGTTGGAGGTCCACCCCATTTTTAGCTCCCACAACACAGAAGTGTCCCGCATTTCAACCTAACATATCTGATCACTTTACCCTAAGCGTACTATAATAGCCTATTATAGTACACGCAAGCCTAATAGTGTAGTATAACAGTCTTTTTATGAATGAATTTGAAGTTTGTTGCATAATTTGTATAATTTTACGATCCTATATTCCCAGCTCGCTTAACGACATAGTTGTCGGAACGGAACTCTGTCATAAAGTGAGGAGTACCCGTAGTAAGTTATAATTATTATTGCCAAATTATAGCCCAAGGATATATGGCAGTTAGAGAGATAATTATCACTGTTTATTAACTTACCATTCGTCGTACTCAAACACTCCTTATTGTCTACTTATTCTTGCTTTGATATGTTTATGTTGGTCATAAATTGGGGTATGCAGGCTGTCCACGTTCTATCAAAGCATATTGTATTGAGTCAGTAGTGTATATTTACATTACTTGATGTACAGTACTGTACATACAGCATATCAAGTAAGCATTGTACATAAAATTTTAATGTTTAAATTACATAAATACTAAATACTGAGAAATTTGAACTTTTCAGCTTACTAATAATGTAAATTGGTATAATATTCTGGCCAATGAAGGACCTATTAATTCTTCTACTGTTAGTCTACCTAAAAATCATTCTCTTTGTAAGTGATGTGTTAAGTTATTCATAGATACTTTTAAATTAATATTTTTAATACAGTTTTGTTTTTGCTCTTTAGATCTGATGTTTCAGCGCCATGTTGGTTATTTATCAGATGACGAACTGTATAAACTAATGAATGGTGCAATAAAGAAGTCATTGCATATTATTCCCAAGAATGTAACCTGGGGAGGTAGTTTATATTTTTATACATTTAAATAAATGTAGTATTATAAATTTTATAATACTACATTTACTCTTCAAAATTATTTCTATTTTTCTTACATTTAAAAAAACATCATAAGACAGTTTCGAAAAGTATTTTATGATTCAAGCTGTAATTTTTTCAATAATCGGCTTTTACATTTATTAATACTCCTTCAATAATTTTTAATTATTCACCTGTTTATAAGGAAAGTTTCCACGCCCATGTGGCGATTGCAGTTTTACCAATTACATATTTAATTTATTGGGCATCCATTCAAGGACATTCAGACAATGAACAGTGTTGCCAATGAAGAAAGAATTTTTTAATTTTTACAGAAGAAATCTGTTTGGCATTTAATTAATTTGGACATTTTTTGCAAAACTATTGTTTCAATAATTCGAAAGTCTATTAAATACACATGCATATTCAGGATAGAATGCTTACTTATAGCCGTATCTGTTAATAGAGCTTGTTTTTGTCGGATCACGCGATTTTTATAATCTCGAATGCAGGACAAAATTTGCGGTAATTCTTATTGAAGCACTTAAGCTTCTTTCGTACATTATTTTCGGGTCTTGCTTTGATTGTAATTTGATTATGTTCTCATTGTTTTCGTTTGGTTGGCGTGTACTTAGTATTTTAAGCTATTTTGAAAAAACTTAAGTAAGAACTCTTAATATTAATACATATATAATGTCACCCATTCGTTTACAAAAGATAATATAATTTTATTTGAGAATTACAAAAAAAATTTTGATTCAAAGTCATATTTTTTGATTCCTTGAGTTTTGAAATAACAAGGTTTTACTGTACATTTCTCTGGAACGTTTCAAACAAATGTTGGTAAAATATTTTAGCTTAAAAATAAAAATATCATTGACATTTGTATAGTCACAATGTTTATTACATCATATTTATGCAAGTGTGTGTCTATACTTCATTCTAACAAAATAGAGAATTACTTAAAATGAATGTAACTTACAAGAAAAAATATATTAATGATGTGATTGCAATGAAACTTTCATGAAGATTTAAGTACATAATTTATTTATTTAAAGGGCAGGCCGCGGATGTATTCACTGCTTTAACAGGGGACTTTATGAGATCAGTCACAGAAGACGGTAAGTAATTATTTACTAATTTAAATCAAAATATTATACAGGGAATCCTTAGTTAATGCATTTGTTTTTACGTGGTTCATTAATTATGGACAATTTTTGTTCTATATATCAGCAGTTGCCAACTGCTGGTCTGTGGATAAATTTGGACATTGATCAACTCAAGGTTACACAAAGTATTACAAAAGAAATGCAAAATGCTTAGTTTTTTCTCTCACCCATTGGGGGTTTTCTTATTTGAATCTAAAACCAAATGCAAAATGAAAGTTATTAATAAATAATACTTTGAGTGTGATAGAGATTCAAGGAAAGTACAGTGCTACAACAAATTGCCATTTTTTGCCGATTGGTTTGTGTTTGGGAATAATCGTATTATATACGAATCGACGAAGTGCTGCAATAATTTGAATCGGTGTAAATTTGGAGCTTTCTTTTAGGCTTTGAGCAGATCGTGTTATATCAAATCAGCATTAAGCGGTAACCAAATTTCCACTATTCAAATCTTTTTCGGGAATGTTTTAGATTCAAATTAATGTAATATGACTACTGATTAATCCTATGATCTAGTTATCACTCTAAACTCATTTTTTCAAAATCTATTTTAGTACTTAATGTTTCACGTTTCCTATAATTTGTCACCTTATATAATTTATTACTAAAAACTTTTTATTGTAAAGACTGATTTTAGAATGATACTATGAAAAGAATTATAATATATTTAATTATTATATATATACATACAGTCTAACTCATTTATAATGTCATTGGATTGTAACAACAATGCTAATAGAATGTCAAATTTTTATCGGTCCCACGATTTTACTATACTAGATAATGTTAAAAAACCCACTTGTAACGACATAAAACCCTATTTTAATGTCATATTTGAAGCACTCTCAAATTTACAAAATTAGGTTACGAATGTTATTTAACAAAAAGTACTAAGTGTTCGGTCCCTAGGGTCAGTCCACTTCCTAGAATGACTATGGGTGGTATTCTCACCACCCGACTTTGGTGGGGTGAGATTCGCCACCTCTTTAAACGATATGACAATGGGTTAATCTTCATAGTTACTCGTGTTGTAATTTAGCATCAAATCAGATAAAATGTCTAGCTTAAAAAGGAAAGCATTAACGTTATACTGCAAAGTAGAAATAATTAAAGCAATTGAAAGTGGAAGAAAAAAGGCAGAGACTTGTTTAGCAAATTCTACAGTGTGCACAATAACAAAAAACAGAGAAAATTTTGAAAAGTTTTCAAGATGGCAAGGGACAAGTGAAAAAAATTATGCGAAAAAAATCAATATTGATGCCGCTTTAATTAAGTGGTTTAACCAATGCAGAAGTTCCAACTTACCACTAAATGGACCGATACTAATGGAAAAAGCAGAAGAATTTGGACGACTACTAGGCAATACTAACTTTAAATGTTCTAATGGATGACTGTTTAAACAAAGACATGGCATAAGTTTTGGGAAAGTGTGGAGAAGCAAAAAGTGTAAAATTTACTGGACGTTGAGAGATGTGTGGCCTAAATTAAGGGGAGAATATGCAGATGAAACTGGGATATTTTACAAACTTTAAATTTAAATCGTTTTATCTGGTAAAAAACGAAAAGTGTGTTGGTGGAAAACTTGCAAAAGATAGGATAACAGCTTTTGTTTGTGCTAATATGACTGGTACAGACAAAAGAAAACTTCTTGTAATAGGAAAATCAAAAAATCCAAGATGTTTTAAAAACATAAAAACACTACCAGTAAATTACAAAGCCAACAAAAAAAGTCATGAATGACGTCCGAGATTTTTGAAGAAGAAATTCGAAAACGGGATAAAGAACTTATTGGTAAAAACGAAAAAAAGTTTTACTTCTTGTCGATAATTGCCCAGCACATCCAATTTTAGAAAATTTAAAGAACATTAAACTTGTATTCCTTCTTCCGAATTGTAGTAGCGTACTTCAACCAATGGACCAAGGAATTATAAAAAGCCTTAAATGTCATTTCAGAAAAGTTCTGTTACAAAAACTTATAACAAATATGGAAGATAAAAATAAAACGGCAATTTCTTTATTAGATGCAGTTGATTTTTTGGAAAAATCTTGGTTTAAGGTTAGTTCGCTAATAATAAGAACTGTTTGCCATGCAAAATTGTGTAATAGTCAAACAGCTATTACATTTATGAAAGATGACAATAATGTGGACGACGACATTCCTCTATCAGACTTAATTAAAACACTTCAGTAGTAGCAGATGACGACAAAAATTTGCTGTTTTCTGAACTCTGAATATGGAAGTGTAGATGAAAATTTAATAACATCCGAATTTTATACAGATGTTTCAATTTTCTCAATAATATCTGCATCAGACAGAAACTGCAGTGCCGTCAACCAGGGAAGTGCGTAATGCAATAAGATTATTGAAAATGTTTTACGGGTCTCGGAAATAACGAACAAAATCTACGACTTAGGTGAAAAACACCTACAACGTCATTTTCTAAAAATTGTTTATCAATCTAAAATAACTGACTTTTTTAAGTGAATATTTTTATTGTTTCTTTTTAATTAGTATACATTAATTTAACCTTTTGTTGCCTTTTGATTCGACATTATTCTCAAAACCGGAAGTGCTGCCATTATCGAAACTCGAGACAAATAAAAATTTCGTATAGAAGGTAATTTTTGAAATTTTTAATTACATCATTAAATAAACTTTGTAAATTTAGAGATAAACATTTAGTTTGCACTTTTATACATACAATATTAAATTAGATGGATTTTATAATAGATTCTTAAACACACTTGGTACTTTTATGGGACCGAAATTACGACACTCGGTTATAACGTCAAAAAATTACCGGTCCCACGGATGACGTTATAAACGAGTTAGACTGTATACGAGTTATGCATACAATAAATAAAATAATCATTATCATTACTTTTTTTAAGTGGATTATCTTCTGAATAGAACCGATCTCTCGGTGAATGTTTATAACGCACAATTAGATTTAATTGTTGACACTCTTGGTAAGTATTACTCGTTAATGTTTATTATTAAAATTCGGGTAACTTACTTTACAAATAATCATTTTGTACAAAACTTTGAGCATATGGATAATCTTATTCATATATATATATATGGAAAACAGTAATCTAGGTGGACTAATTTTAAGGTTTAGTAAATTTATTTTGCGTGTATAAAGTATTTCACTCTATTTAACTTGGAATAATCGGGAAAAGGATAAATCCTTTATTGTATATTTGATTTATAAAAATTACGGAATGTGCCGAGTATGGTAATAAATAAAGTTAGAGATGTACTGGTATTATGAATAATATGAGTATTTTGGTCTTTCCATGTCACACACACTGAGTTTGTATCTAGCTGTTTTATCTTATGCACTTTGTTTTTTGAAAAGATGGACAACACTTGTTTGTTAAAGGTGGGATATAGCCTACCCATTTTCAAGCAAAGTTTCTTCTACAAGGCTTACAGAATTATGTTCGTTCTCAAAATCTGTTTGATAGATTTTGATTAAACTTTGCCATTTTCCATTAATTGTGATGCAGAATCCAAAAATTTAATAAAAATGGGGATCCATGACTTTGAGATATAAGGTCATTTCACAAGCATGTATGACAAAGCAATATAGCATGAATTGTGCAGCTTTGTCATGTGATGTTTCACAGTTGCTAGCACATCTTGTATGGGCTTATAGAATTGAGTTTGTTTTCCAAATTTAATGAATCGATTTTGATAAAACTTAAACCATTTTTCATTAATTGAGATGAGGAATCTAGAAATGTAATGTGGGGCCATTTAAATGTAAAAAATCCAGCAACGAATCGCTTAACTTTCCTGGCAAAATTTAAAATTCTGGTGATGCTATCTGTTATGATATTTCATTAAAAAAAGCTGTTTACAATTTTAATTAATAATTAAAATTGTAAAGAGTTTAATTTTGAGGGTAGGGATGGGTTTTATAAAAAATTGTAAATGCTAATAATTAATGCATCATTAAGTCTGACCCTATTGGAGATATGACACACAACTAGCCTCTATTTCCCCATTCCATTGACCTTAAACCACCAAAATTTAATAGCATGAATTTTTCTAATACACAAACCTTCCTGCAAAATTTCAGAAATTTTCAAAAGCCCAGGAATTATTAATAAAAGAGGGTAAACAAAATTGTGCCACACAAAGAATATTAACATCATACACACAGAATAAATCTCTGAATGTTTTTGCATTTCCCAACATTTCAAGATCCCCTAAGTCCAAAATTGTAAAAATCTTTGGCAATTGGTCAAAAAATAACAACCCTTCTTTCCCCCTGTATAACAGAGCCAGGAAAGTAAAAATAGGAGTCTATGACTTTGTATATCAAAAACGATGTCCATGCTTTCTGATGAGACAAATGCATTTAACGGAATTTAGGCCTAGGGGTCAAAAATAAAAACGGTATTGTGTGCCCCCGACAGTAAATTGTTCTTGGATCGTCTCTCCGTACCCGGCCCGACGAAGATTGTCTCCCCTGTGGTCTGCAGGTTCGCTTTACACTTGCGGCTCTTTTGTGATGGCAAGTGCAAAGTTTACCTGTCCACATCTATCAGGTACCGTACAAGAATTCTCTTCTGTGCCTAATAGTAGGTGCAGGGATCAATCACTTCTTTCCTTCCGGCTTTGCTTCACTTCTATCACAATACGACAAAGTCGCACAGTGTCCTAGTATAAACATTCTACAGTAGAATTTGGTGTGTTTCAGACAACTTTTTCCATGTGTTAATGCTAATTATAGGTTAGATTACTTTCTAGCCCCTGCCTTACCCAAGAGCATATCCAGTAAATGCACCTCAAACAGAAGAGAAAACAAAAGATACACAGCCATGAAATGAAGGGCAGATACAAATTAAAGAAACAATTTGGTTTGTCTTTAACTACTCCAACACACTCATATTTTTTCTCATATACCGTCCTGTTCATTATATGAATAATGTGGGCAATTTGATTTACCATCTTGTCCATACATTTGGACAAGACGAGTGAAAGTTCCTTAAACTTTTCCTTAAACTTTTACTCCAGACATTGTTTTTTGAGTTAATGGTATTTATATATAATGAAAGAACTACCTTAGTGCTGTTCACTGCAATAAAGTTTTCACGTGTGTCTCCGCTTGTTCAGAAGTTATTGGCCCATGTTGTCCGGAATGACCCTAAATATGTTTTAATGAACATTTAATGGAAGACATTGTGTATACAGAAAAAAAAATCAGAGGTGATTAAAGTATTATTTATATACATTTTACATCAATTTTCACTACAGAGTATTTCTTTTATAATTGATTTATATTCCCATAATAATTTCTTTTTTTAAGTGAATTAATAATACAATTGCATCATTAATGAACATTTTCTAATAATAATAATAATATGCAAATTGACTATTTTTTTGAAATGCTTTTTTAATGAAAAGTAAGTCTTTAAAAATAAATCCTGAAATATCGATAAACTTACTTTAAATTTTAAAATTTGTAAATAATTTAAATATAGTATGAATTACTTTTGCTAGGAACACTTCAGTGGATCTATAAGCTGAAATGGCCAGGAATTCCAAGCTTTAAGCAGGCAGCTCGAAAACCTTTTGTATTTCCATCCGATCGGACCGCTGGTTTTGTCAAGTCTTTCAAAAATTTTCATTTGTTTTGGATAATGAAATCTGGACACATGGTAAGCCAAGCTTTTAATTATTTTGGTTTATACAGTCAAACCTGTTTTTATGCGCGATTTTTATTTGTGCAGTATAGTTGACGAATCGCACGAGACTAGTCGCCATGTCTCACGTTGACTTATTACTATAATAAGTTTATTTAGCTATAATAAGTGTATTTATGCTATAATATTATTGCATGAATATGCGAAAAATGAAATTACAGTAGAGCATCGATTAACCGACTTATCGGTTAACCGACCGTGTTCTAGTCACCAAATTCAAATGGCCGCTAGCAATGTGGCGCTACAATATTTGGTTATGTCTTGACTACTTTAATATTATTTCTGTTAAATTTTTGCATGTTTTAGCTGGCAGCACTGGCTCGACCATGAAATGGAGGCTAGTATTTAACCCAGGCCTAATACACTATACTAATAATGTATTTTTTCATACTTTTCGGTTATCCGACTTTTCAGTTATCCGACCAACCCCAGTCCCCAATTGAGTCGGATAATCGATGCTCTACTGTATTTACTTTTTAAGTCAACAAAACACCACCTGGACAAAAATATGTAAAACAGACGATAGACCAGACGATGCAGTCAAGTGCTGACATCTGTTGTCAATAAATTCTATTTTGTACGGTTTTGAGTTATTTTCTATGTGAGACTTTTTTTTATGCGGTCCCTATTCACCGCATAAAAACAGGTTTGACTGTATTTAATTTATGTAAAAGCTCATAAGATTTACATTTTGTTTCAGGTTCCTCAAGATGCTGGCTTAACAGCTTTAAAAATGTTAGATATGATTTTACAATGATTGTTTATATAAAATTATATCATACTAATGATTCAAAATATATAAATATCTAAATAAATGTAAAATTATAAATAGTAATAAAATTGAACTTCTCTTTGGGAACCGTAATATTAATGTATTATATCCTCTAAAAGCCAGATTCGACACGCTCGTGAGGTTTCTCTGGTTATTCAGAAAATCCCGTTACAGCCGATCAAATTATTTTTTTTTCCAGAATAAGAACATGACAATACATACACTACAATAGTAATAAAATGTTATATTCTACGGGTTGTATAAGCTATATACAGTATATTAAATTATCAGCTATATTTCTGAAAATTCTTTATTTATGAAGGTATATCAGAAAAGAGTTTCCCTAATGTTTTATTTACAGAAAGCAGGAATACTAGAATAAAATCATAATTTACCTTAAAAACGTACATCTGTTCCATATTTATCCGTATAAATCTTCATATTTGCAGAAGCAATTAGATTTTTCATTCGAGGAAAGAGAAAGAAATTCGACGGAACTAAATCGAGGCTGTATAATGGAGAAAAACAATTTATTTTAATCTTCTGAGAAGAGTAGTCACATTCTAGGCACAGTATGTAGATATGTATTATTATGAAGAGGCTGAATTCTACATGAAAGAAAATCAGACCTCGTGCAATAAATTGCTTTCCTGAAGAAGTGAATATGGACAGCATGAATATACAGGTATAGGGACAAAATAATAGGAACACCCCTTTCGAAATTGTACTTCGACCGCCCAATACGGCCCCACCACGTGTCGCAATAGTCTGCCATCCAGTGGCGGTGAAAGGGAAGGTATCGGTCAAGCAGTTGACAGTTGCATGAGAAAATTCTGTTCCCAGCAAAGTGCCATTATGTCTGACCTGTCCGACGTGCAAAAAGGCACAATTATTGGAGCTCGCCTCGCTGGAGCGTCCGTGTCTAGAACAGCCAACCTTATGGATGTTTCGAGGTCCACTGTGTCAAGAGTTATGACAGCCTACACAAAACTGGAAAGGTGTCCTCTGTGAAGCAGAACAGTGAGCGAAAGCCGAAGTTGACCACTGGGATAGATGAGCGTTGAAGAGGATAGTTGCCCGAAAACGTAAGACTACACTGCTGCAGATAACCTCCGAGATAAACATCCATCTCCAGAACTCTGTATCCACCAAAACTATTCAACGGGAGCCGCATGCTGCGAGTATTCGTGGCCAAGTAGCCATCCCAAAGCCGTTAGTGTCAGAATGCTATGAAGCGACGACAGTGGTGCCAACACCACCGAAACTGGACACAACAACAACGGGAACAGGCCATCTGGTCTGACAAATCATCATTTACATTATTTCAGACCACTGGACATGTGTTTGTCTGGCGAACACCGGCAGAGGCATTTCATGTTGACTGTCTGGTTCCTATCGTAAAGCATGGAGGGGGTTCTGTGATGTTGTGGGGAATGATATCGTGGCCACTCTTAGTCCCGAGGGAGAAAGTCAGAGGCGAGCATTATCGCAGTATTCTTGCAGATCATTTACACCTCATGCTTCATACTGTTTCCTACAATTTTCCTGGAGAACATCCTCTATTCCAAGATGACAACAGCTCTGTACACACGGCTTGCTGTGTTCAAACATGGTTGGATGAGCATAATGATGAAGTGGAAAATCTTACGTGGTGTCCTCAGTCCCCTGATCTCAACATCATTGAGCCTGTGTGGGGTTTTATAGAGAACAAAGTCCCATACTTGGCTTCCTCCTCCATGCACAATACCTTAACTCAAGACTACTCTGCAGGAGGAATGGCTGCGAATTCCGTTAAACTTTCCGCACGACCTTTATTTCTCAATCCCACATCGGATACAAGCTGTAATTCAGGCCAATGGTGGCCCAACTCCCTACTAATAAATATTTTGCATTCTTTCACAGGTGTTCCTAGTATTTTGTCCTATACCTGTGGATAGTCCACTTATATGTTACTGTAGGCCTATTATCGTACAATTTAACAAAATCGTCGTCACCTATGTTTATATCGAAATATATTTTAAATTATCACTTAGTAAAATCGTTATAAAAAGTTTTAATTGGCATAAATTTGAGCTTTTGTAACATTTTGAATAAAATGCATTTGTTTCCATGCATTTTCTTCTAAGCATAAAATGAAGTCGTCAAACTAAATTAGCTCCATGGGAAATCCTGTGAACTTAAGCCTCTCTCGTTATTGGTCAGGTCAAAGTTTAAAATTTGAGCTTTCTGGACCCACATTCTCTCTCTACAAGAGGCTGCAGTGCACAATGAAGAAAATACCACTTTTTTGCAGATTTTTGCACTTTAGACAACTGCTTTATACAAAATCTTGAAATTTTGCAAACAATTCAAAATTACTATAGGTGTTTGGGGTGAAAAAAAATTGACCCCGGAAACTCTGATTCCTGTATATGTTGTCAGCGACTTTTTTAGTGTGCGTTCTCGTGACGTACCCTAACTGTGTACCAAATTTCAACTTTCAACTCCTAACCGTTTGGGCTCTGCGCTGATTATCATCATTATCGTCAACTCGTCTCAATTATATATATAGATTAAATGGATGCACGAGATGAAGGATAGCGATGGGGCGGCCACAGAAATCTCGTTGAAAAGCGACGGGATCGACAACTTCAACTTTTAAAGAAAATTTGCCAAAAATCTAAATTCTTACCGTTTTGATTTCCGGACAATTCCGAACCCACGCCTTCATTCTTCCACCGTGTCTTACCTTCACCCAATTCATTTTTATTTTACCTTTGGTTGTAATTATTCAAAGGCAGAGTTGTTCGTATACAAAAATCTCCAGTCCAATTCCATTTTACCAGATCAAAACATTTCCAACTTCGTTTTACTGCAGTAGACCGACGCAAATGACCCGGATGTTTATTCTCATTGCGCCATTTTCATCCGGTTGACAAATTTTTGATGGTTTTTCCAAAAATTTCGGACCAAAACAAATTTTTCCAGTTAAATGGAAGACGTTTCGTCTTTATCTCGGATTCTTCATTAATTCAAACGCATCGTAGGTAAATGGAGAGAAATTTTAATAGCGTAAAGAAAGTCTTAACGGTTACATTGTTTCTCAGCGTTACGAAAGTTTACATCACAAAACTTTTCGATGTTTTTATTTACCACAAAATAACGAGTTTTCGTTTTATTGGGAGAAAAGTGTATTCTTTTGGCCGTATAATATAAAAATATTTACATAATTTTCCAATTTACAAATAATTTATCTCTGATTGTTTACTAATTACATTATTATTTTTACACAGTCTCGGAAATAAGATATAATTACAGATATATACTGTATGTATATTAAAGTGCGTAGAAATCGTGATGAATATTTATCATTATTAAAAATAAAAGAAAAATATATTCTTTCCCATTGATATTTATACCTTTTCCAAGATCTAAATATATCTTATTTACAAATATACAAAGACTTCTTTAAGATTTCAGAATGAAGAGAACTAAGCTAACAATCGACGCACTGACCCAATCCACTCCATCTGTCCGGTACCCAGAGGAAATAGCGATCCATGGCTTCGCAGAACCTCATTCGGTACAATTCTGGCGAGACGACAGTTGGCATCTTTCCGTGTCCTCCCAAAATCCCTGACGATTTCACCACCATTTCTAATTTCTTATCCCAGGTGAAAGTCCTGATGTAATCTAAACCAAATAAATTATTTAATATAGCTTTCTCTGTGCGGTAAAAGAGAAACTTCAAAGTTTTTCTAAAAACGGCTAGTGTTATTTCGGAAAATCGTGCCTACGTCTTTCTTTGCCACAGTTTCCCTTACGATCTTAGCCTAAGTCGGCAATTTTGACGAAACGCATTATCCACGGTTTATGGACAGAGATCCTATTTCCCAATCCATACTAAATTTTAAAAGATATTAAGTCACAGCGGGGAAGAGGAATAAATTGAAACTACAGTGGAACCTGCTAATGTGACCGTCTGCATAAGGTGACCACTTTGAGCCAGTACCTTCGTTCGACAACACCTACGGGGCCCACTGATGGCCGAGCAGTCTTCGTACCCGAACACTGGGAGTTCGGTCGTGCGTTTGCACCTTGCTGGAATGGGCTGGCCACGTTCTGGGTTTTCTCCGTCCGACGCCTAAATAGGGGCCAGTTTCCCTTAAAAAGACCTCCTGGAAGGCATCCCCTAGGCAGATCGCCCAAGTGTCGTGTTGCCATAACTTGACAAACAAAGAACACCTACATCCTCTTTCTGCACAAGGTGACCACTTTGAGCCGGTCCCTTCGGTGATCACATTAGCGGGTTTCACTGTAAATTGGAATCTAATTATTTTACCACTGTGTTACTAAACGCCTGCTACCTTTCGCACAAAAGATAATTGTTATACATCTATAATTAATTATCTCGTTATCTACTGGCCGACGAAATAACAATTCGTCTAAGTATATTAATGCATTGCCAGTGCTCGTAATGGCATTATATATTAACTAATTGATCCACTTGCCGTCTATATGCTAAGAAGAAAAATTAACAATATACTACATCTTTCTTCCTATGATGGTCTTTCTCCGACTAGATATCAAGATATATATGATGTATTATAATTTATGGAATGGCTGGCTGGGTACTACTACTAGGGTAAGGGTTATTTGTATTTTTCGTAAACTTTAGTAGCATGCTACTTCTCCAAATGGCCATATTTTCTGGACTACCTGATTATACTGAATGTATAATAAATTAGGCTTTACTATCTAATTTAAATTAAACTGTATATGCCGAGTGTAGCTACTTATCAATAAATTTCACAAAAGGAGAAGCAGGAAGTGTTATTTAGTGCAAGAACTGTCAAAAGAAACAAACACAATCTAAATCAAATTGCTAAGTTGATTTTTAACACTATTGTGTTGTCGTACTCTGAAAGTATAATTGTGCCCCAAACCGTGGAGTTTATTTAAAATCTAAGGTTTTTAGTCTATTTGATAGTAGAATCTCTTTCGACGAACGTGGCCTATCAAACGGACCAAAAACATTTGATTTTAAGTAAACTGCACTGTCGAGGTGTTATTTCTTTAGAGGTTAGAAAACAACATTTGTATCAAATCTTAAGTATGGTAACAAATATAAGTATCTTTTTTTCGCGTGGAAATAGAAGAAAACTTTTACCAAGTTTCTGTCTAGCTTCAAAACTACAGTTTGGGGTGTAATAAAAAGCTGGTGTTTGCAAGAGTATCTCACACTCTCCTAGGGACATTCCAGGTGGCAGTCTTTCCATATATAAGAAGAGCCTGTCCTATAAAGAATGTGCTTTTGTACCTCTACTGTGTGTACTGTACATTAAACTCTGTTCCAATCAAGCAGTTACCTTCTTTACCTTGCTACCACATTCTGTACCGACTATGACAACTTTACGTTTTGTTACCATTTCGTCTTAATATTTTACTGATAAAATTACGTAAATGCATAAAATTGTAATTAAGAGTAGTTTTGATTTAAAAAGTTTGTTTAATAATTGAGTAATTAGAACTTTTTGTTTTGAAAACACAAATTCTCAAAACGGAATCATACTTTCATTCTTAATGTCGTAATGTATGTACAGTAGAGTCGTTTATCCACTGGGGTTGTTCGGGTAACTGATTTTTCGGATAACCGATTATGTACGAAAAAATATATTAACCTGTCCGATGTTGAAATTTTTCTCCGTTGCGTGTCGCTTCGTGTTGAATTTTCGTCGATTTTAAGCCTAACGAAAATTTTCGATAGCCTCTCGATAATAATCGAGAGGCTATTGATCGTTAAAAATTATTTCTTTATTTTGTACAAACAAAATAAATATATTGAAAAATATAAAAACATAAAAATTATACTTTAGAAGTAAATCTAGTATCAAAAAAGTTCAATTCGGCACGACACAGTCCGACTGGAAAGCTTTCGGTTAACCGGTGTTCGGATAAACGACACTCTACTGTATATATAAAAATATAACTATTCAATAACAAGTTATTATTGTAAATTGCTTACCAATTATTCCAACAACCAATTCTTTTTTCTCGTCGTCGAGACCGACTAGTAACGAATAATCCATTACAGACTGATTAAAAAGAAACTGTGAATCGTTATTGATGGCAAGAGTTAAAACGGTCTTCGAATGCGGTCTGATATATAACGGACAGTCGCAAGTCACTATGGATAAAACGTAAGAATTTACAATCGTTAAAACAAAAACAGAAATTAAAGTTTTACACGTACTTTTTAACAAATTTTCGTCTAGGAGAACAATATCTTCTTCCTGGCTGTTAATGTCGACCATTCTGTTTCTTACGGAGCCTTTTAAATCAAATTTCTGAGTGATATTACGCCCATAAAATAAATTTTCCATTACCAAAAGATCCAATTTAGATTGAGCATTGGTGGAGGTATTTTTATAACCGATACGATACACTCCGACAATTTTAGCCAGTACGGTTGGTTTCTATAGGAAAGAATTTCAATTGTTAATTCGAATGCAACAAAAATGTAGAAAGCAATTCTACGAATAAAACAAAAATGAGCAGTCAAACCTGTTCGCTGCAGGCTCTGTTTATGTATTGAAAATAATGAGGTGCAAAATCTAAAAATGATTGTATTTCTAATCTCGACATTTGCTTCAAAATAAATCGATCATCTGAAAAATAAACTTTTAATTAGAACGTGCTTCGTATTTTATCATTATATGTTCATTTTGTTTATGGGAAATTTATACAAATTTAAATAAATACTTAACCGTATGTCTTGCAGAACGAAGAGCCAGATTTTCCTCCTCTAGCAATCCACGGAACACATCTGGAGAGCGAGCGTATGTATCGATCTTCGCTTTCGGAAAATATTAAACGTCTCAGTTTTCTAAACTGTTCGGCAAAATACACCCGTCAATAAAATCGAGCATTCGTTTCGCTGAACTGAACTTCGATGTGAAAATTTGGCGTCTTAGTTCCCATTTTACTGCTTATTTTTTCTCCTTCTTGATTATTACAGAAAGCAAAATCTGAAAAATCAACTGTTAAAAATATATATTTATTTAATAAAACATGATAGCGTAGTGTGTCCTGAAAGTTTTGTTAAATCTATTAAATGCTCTTCTGGCATTGTAATTATATCTTAATTATGTAACATTCCCCGATAAGCAAATGCATGAATTATTTATATCTATTTTTATTAGTAAGGACACTGTTTTTTTGTTCTAATTTTTTTAAATTAGAAAATAATTTACTTTATACGTCCCGAAAAATTTATAATTAGGCACGAAAAAAGATTAATTTATTTCGTCATAATACGTAGAGTATAATGAATTATATTTATACACAATTTTGTGATGCAATGTATTGTTTATTTCATATCGTAAATATAAAATACCGAAATAGCATTTGTGAAGATGTAACAAAACTTTAGATACGTACTTTATAAACTATATAAGAGTATTCAAATTAAAATATTAAAATTATTTTTTCCTAATATTGACAATGTTTACTAATTCATTTCTATAAATATTTTTAATATTTATTACAAAGACAAGTAAGAAATACCTTCTTCCCCTTCAAAATTCTCTCTTTCCATTTTACCTACAGAATATTGAACAGTATCAAAACCCAAAGGACCAGTACTTGCCATTCTCTGTTTTGATGTTGCCCTTTCATTCCCACGAAAGAATGAAAGCATTCCTGCTCTTTTAGTATAATCTAATTACAAAGAGATACAGGAAGAATCATATCATGCCACTTTTAAATTTAAGATAAATAAAATGTTTAAGAATTTTAAGTTACTCTTAGAATTAAAGAAATTGTGAAAAATATTACTGTAATTCTGTATGGATGGACTGCGTTATCTGTGTTTAAAAGGAAAAGTTAAAAGTGGAAATTATGTAATGGGTAGATTATTATACGCTAATTTTAAATTGCTTTCGTAAATTTATCAAGCGGCTTTTATTTTGTCCGAAGTCACTAAGAGCATCTTTAGAAAATGGGAAAAATCCTTTGCATTCATCTACCATTGCAACTTTTACTGAAACTACCAAATACACATATGTGTACGTACCGTACACATATCGTTTTCCTCTCCCATTCGTTTTCTGTATGTTCAAATCAGTGCTTTAATTGCCGTTATTAAATATTTCTATTTTGAATTTGTTTCTCGAAAGCCGATATATTTCTGGTATTTATCCCCTACCAGTTACGTGATGCGATAACTATCATTCAAACTAAAAGCTCAATGCTGTTTTTGTTGCTATAAAATGAATTTTGACAACTAAAAACAATTATATGCAATTAAAACCATAGTCCTGAAGTAGCTTGACTGTGAAATGGTTTACCTTATTTATGCACAATGGCATTATTTTTCACCATTTTACTAACAAAATCAAAACTAAACATTGTTTTTAACACAGTTTGCTTTATATTCAACATTTTTAAAACTCTACAGTGAAGAAATTCATTTATATGAAAGCTACAAAAATCCTTTCTTTTATCCGAAAATAGTCTAAACCGGTGGTCGACAACCTGCGGTACGTGGAAGGTTTTTTGGTGGCACGGCCTAGAGCGGGGATGGTGGACCTGTGGCACGTCAGAAAAATGATCTGGCACGTAAAATAACGTGCAATTTCAGTTTATCGCCTTTCTTTTTCAATCGTCATTTTGGTTTATCACCCGATCATCCATTTTCCAATCGGCTTCTTTACACTTATTCTAATTAAGGCATATTTGTTTCGTTTCTCTGAATATCGTTAATCAAAGTCTAAAACTTCGGCACACATTTTTAAAGATAATCATGCTTGCAATATGGCACGTGGACTCGAAAAGATTTGCCATCCCTGGCCTAAAAAATGACAATTAATGAAACTTTTTCGGTACTTAAATAAAAAAAATAGCTTATTAAAAATATTTTTAGTAATACAATTTATAAGATATAAATTAAAATTCTGGTATAATAACTAAAACGTGCAACGAACTTCCAGAGAGATTTTCACCTACGAAAAAAGTTACATTTGCTCTTTTGACCGTTTCGGTACAACATACTACTGCGAGCAAACGTTCTCGGCGACGAAATGTATTATAAATCCGTATAGAAATCATTTAATTGGAAAAAATTCAGACATTAATGTTTAAATATTGTTTTTATAATAGTAGTTTATTATAGTGTGTAATATTATAGTCAAATAAAATTTTCTTAACATAGTTTCACTAGTTTGATTTCGGTGGCATGTGAAGTGACTAATACTTGAAAAAAAACAATTATGCGGCACTCCGACGTACGTAGTTTGCCGACCACTGGCCTAAACCGAGGCCAAAAATATTTTCTAAATCGAATAAATTTGGTGATTTTAAATTTAGCAGTTTATTTGCTTCATTGTTAAATGGTATAAGTTTTTTGAACTTCACTGATTTTAAATACTTTCCCACTCTCTATTAAAGTTTCTTTTAATAAATAAATGACATTACATTTCCACTTCTAGAAACACCATTAAAATATTGTTCTATTTGTCCAAATACTTTGTATTCATCAGAGAGAATACAAACAGTTTTTTAAATTACAAATATAAAAGTAATTATATCTGAAAAACCACCTTTTTCCCATATAAATTTCAGTACGTATTAATTAGTATGTACCGAATAACATTTTCCAGGTATGTGATTGATTTTTCAATATTTAAAGCTAAAGCATTCCTCGGTTTTTACATTTTATAAATTTTGCAGCTTAGTATAGTTTTGCATTTTTATATCATTAGATACATTTTGATTTGATATTTTCCGAAATGATGTACTTAAACTTAAAGAAAATAATAAAATGTTTAAAACATTAAAAAATAATCAAAAAACTGCTGTTATTGCGATTAATTCTTTTAATTAATCAATAAGGTACTTACTAGGAGAAATTTCACCAGAAACCGACTGAACTTCGGAAGAATTACTTCCATTATCGTTACTTTTAGATTGGTGTCGACGTTTTACCGAAGGACTAAAAATATACAAATTAATAAGAAGCGTTCGGAGTTTTTAAACTGAAAATTTAATTAATAACTTAATTACTAATAATTAATAATAATTGAAATTAGAAAATTTTATTTCAATAACTTATAAATAAAAATAATTTTCAACTAAAGATGTAATCAAATTAATTAATCATTTAACATTTTCAGAGATTCTAAATCTTATGGTATGCATGCCAACTGTTACATTTGGAACAATTTTCAAATGGTACTCATATATTCCAGTTTCATAGGAGAGAAAAATAAAAAACTGAACAGGAAACATTTCGACACATACCGACAGTTTGGATTTTCGGTATATGTCGACTTTTCTGTGGCAGTCGCGGTTTGAATACATTAAGCATGTCAAGCACTAAATAGTTTAGAGATTGTCCATAGACAATACAGGGTCAAAACATGTCTGAGAAACTAGAATTATTTTACTAATTATTAAACGTGCTTTGTTAAGTTCAATCTTTTACTATTAAATAATAGTTATTTATAAGCAATGTTGAGAAGTGCAGATCAATAGTTAACGCCTTTCCGCTTACATCTTTTTAGTCTCTGTTTGTCAGATACTTTTCAGTTGATTACATTGAGATTTTAGTCAACCCGTATCTACTTTGGAAATTGTGGAAAAAATTCAAAAGTGCCTATCTTTCTTTTGTGCTTTTTATTGCCGACATCCGTATGAATTATGTGCTCCGTAGGCTGAAAGGTAGCCTTGAATGTAACCATAAAAAATGATATTCACTCATCCCATGCTGGCTGATGATTAAGATGCCATTCTTGTTCTCACTGTTCTGCTACTGAATCATAGTGGAAGAACACAAGATAACACAAGAATACATGTCAATCTTGTTTGATAATTTCTTTAGCAAATTGACAACTTCTTAACCTTTCTACAGTGGGTTAGTCAGATATGGAGCTACCACGATGTAGTGGAGAATAAACGTGGGAAATTTTTTAAGAATTTTCCCATGCATTTTTCTTGTTTCTGTTTCAAAAAAAGTTTTTTAAACAGTTATGTCTAGTAAAGAAAAATTTTTTTTTATTGTCATATAATTCCTTTTTTATGTGAATTTTTTTCGCGGTAATTTTTGACTTGTTTTTGGCGATATCTGCAAAATTTCTTTCGGATATAGATGTCGTTCACCACTGCCACTTGATCGCCCTTGACGGATATATCCGTCGATCGCTGCAGAGTGATTAATATTATGTGGATAAGGGGTGCTGAAATTCTTTCTTTCTTTTTCTCTGTGAACCTTACAAGTTTGATAATTTTAATACAGCACTTCTAACATCCAAAGTTTTCAATGACAACAACTTTATTCATTTAGATAGAGCTAGATAGCCTAATAAATAGGATTTAACAATTTACAGGGCTTATCACACCAAGGCTGACAGAAAAAAAAGACAGATCTTTTACAAAAAGGTTAGTCTTTAATAATCACTTTCAAATTTAGGTAAGTATGCATTTCGAATACAAGGACCCCTCGTCGGCTTACAAACACAGTACCAACATATAATTATAACACTAACAGTTAAAGCTATCTAACTCTATCTAAATTAAAGTCGCGGGCTAAAAGCATCGTTTATTATTATAACTTTATTTGTTTAATGCATCTGTAACAATAAATTAAACATATACAGCCATTATCTTTGAAAACCTTTGAATGTTAGAAGTGCTGTATTAAAATTATCAAACTTACTTGTAAGGTTCACAGAGAAAAAAAAAATTTAATATTAATTTAGTAGTAATTTTAATTTTGATCTACATACTTTAAGTTTAACATATAAATAAATAATTTATATCATCAGCAATTACAGTTTATTATTAAAAAAACGATCATACAGATTCGCCTAAATAAGTTTCGTTTAACACGGAAACACTTATGTATCGATCTACGTTCACCAGATACGTGTCCGTATTGTAAGAAAGGAAACAGCGACCTTAAATCACTACATGTTTGACTGTGAGGATCTTGAATATTTGCATTTATCAACACTTTCTAGTAATGTTATCTGCAAAGATCTAGCAGATAGAATTCATGGACTATTCTCCATCGACGACTCAGTCGAGTCCATTTGGTGTAAATATAATTTATTAACTAAAGTAATTAATGTAATCTCTCCTCCTAAAAATTAATTTTATGTATGGAGTTTTCAAATAAATAATGATAAAGTAACTGTAAAAACTGCTTTTCTTTGTAATTAAATGTCTACTTGTAGGTTAGAAAGTAGCATATTGGTATCTTTTTTCGGTAGCAATACACTACTGTTTATTACATAGATATTTAACGCTAAACACTATTTATATTTAATTAGTTCGACATAACGAACCTAGAATTTCTACTTTCTCTCTGGGTTGCATTAAATGTTGTCAATCCAATTTTTAGTTCTTGTAGTTGCTGTTCGTAATCTGTAGAGGCCAAAGTATAGGCTATAATTGAACTGGGTTTTTCTTCATATACTATTATTGGAATCTAAAAATAATGATTTATTTTACAATTTATTTAAAATCTTAATATTTCGAATTAAAATTACTTACCTTATCGGACTGTACTAACAAAAGATGCTCCGTTAACGGAAATGGACTCTGGATTGGCGTGATCGCAGTGCTCGATAACAACTGACTAATAATAGTTTTGACCGTACCTCTTTCTTTCTTCTCTGGCTTATTGGAAGTTTCTTCTTCCGTGTGAACTAGAATATTTTAATATAATAATCAATCAATTCTGAAATGAAACAAATATAAAAAAAAATAAGACAATATACTACTTTTGTTTCTTGACAATATTTTTGCGTTCCTTATATCGTAGATCTTTTCTGCACCATCAGACTGAGATCGTTCGTGACCTCTACTCAGAATTTTAGTAGTGTTTACTAATTCATTTTCTATAACTGCTAAAAATGAAAATATTTTATTAAAGAAATAATTGTAATTTGTTATTAAAAATATTTATTACTAAATACTTTATTTTTTTTATTTCCTTTCTTTATTCATATTTTTAATTTATGAATTAAATATATCTACTCTTCTCCTTTGTTTAAAAATTTACATAAGGTAGGAAATAAATGCTTATTATAATGCTTATAAACTCAAATTATATGAATAATAACTACTTTAATTGAAGCTATAATAGAAAAAAAATTGTGCAAATGTTTCAGCTATAATATCCTCTTAATTCTAAAATTCCGTTTTCACATAAATTATCAGTTTTAAGATTAGTTAGAAGATTGAAAGCCCACCGGTGGCCGAGTGGTTCCTTCGCTAAACACTGGGAGTTCGGTTACGGGTTTGTGCCGTGCTCGGACGGGCCGACCACGTGGAATTTTCCGGGTTTTCTCCACGTTTGTAACACCCGAATAGGGGCCAGTTTCCCTTAAGAGATCTCCCGGAAGGCATTTTCCCCTCGCCTAACATCGCACCCCAGAGAAGATGACGGGAAACCACTCTGGGTATAACTTTCCCTAGAAAACACCTTGGCGCATTATTAACCATCTTACTAACCCTACGCCAGGTGTTGCCGACGTCAGGAATCTGATATGGCATGCAGAGAGAGAGAGAGAGAGAGTAGAGAGAGAGAGAGAAAGAGAAAGAGAAGATTGAAAAACCCATTCTCTGACAGAATACATTGAAAATTTAATAAAATCTTGTAATATTGGAAAACTAAACAAAAATCTATCATCTACAGTGAAGCATTTACTCAAGAATATAGACCTTAAATCTAATTATTCACAAGAATTTAAGTATAATCACAACATTTACAACTTATTGCTTGTATTTGTGAATGAGAAGGCATTTTGAACCTATGTTGTAATAACATAATTTTATTTTGCTTTTCTTAAAGATCAGATTATAAACTTCGTTTTTACTATCTTTGGTATTTTCATACACTAACCAGATATTAGGATTAAAAAAAGATCAGCGGCCTTTGACTTTCAGCAAGAAAATGAGATACACCGAGACCGAGAATGATTAAAAACTAAAAAATAAAGATCTAAACTGAGAGATTAAAATTTTCAAAATATACAAACAAAGCACTCCGGGGAATGCATTAATTCAAAAATCAGTAAAGTACTGTACATTCCGATACACGGGGATTTATATTAACTGAGCATTTACAATATCAATTATAATTAATTTTCTTTTAAACGAGTGTCCGGAAAAAAACACACCCAAGTTTGTATAACATAGTTTTTATCTTGGGAAAAAAAGAAAACTATGAACTAAGCAATCATTTGAAAGGTGTTGAAAAGCTGTACATTATCTTTTATTTTTTTTTATAATTCTACAAGTTCCCATCATTGAATGGAGTCGAAAGGAAGAATCTAAAAACGGTTACTGAAAATCACAATAAGTTTTTGAAAAAGTTACCGAAAATAAAGATAAATACAGTTTTTCCAATTAGAAAATATCATTATCCTCAAATTTTTTCCATTAATGGCACGTAGAAAGAAATCCAAATTTGAACTACTTATCATCTTGTAATCTTAGAACTCAAGCTTTTAAAATGTAGAGAAAGTAAAATATATTTGAATAAATTGTTGGATCCAATTCCTTAGCTAAGAAAAGAAAGAAATCTAAAAGCAAGAGTAGCTTTAAGGGAATATTGAAAATTAGAAACAGTCAATACAACAGCAGAAGATGCTTGGTAAATACAGGTTAATGTGGGATTCGATTAACTTGCAAAATTAATTGTGGCAATACCTTCGTACGTGCAGCAGAAGTTTTAATTTACACGGCTTCACCGGCCGTCTTTACTTAACATAGATACCGTGCGATTTTGATACGCACGACGGGATCGAGGGATCGATTAACCACGTCAATCGAGGGATACATGTATATTTGACCGAACAGATTATAAATTTAAAAATATTATAACATTTCATTAAATAAGAGAACAATAACACAGATAATATTTTGTTCATTTTAGCTTACCCATTTCTTTATCTTGTCTTCTATCAGCAATTTCAGAATCAAAATCAGCAGAGTTTCTAAGCGAGTCATTTGTTTGGGAAGACTTCCTACCTAAAAATTTAATTCTTTTTATAAAAATAACATTTAATACTTGATTGCTTCTTATTCTCTCTACTTTAGTTCTTCGGAAGTACGAACAGAATTACTATGGAATACTGTCGATTGGTAACGTAGACTTTATTTTATAAAAATACGCTTTGGACTATTCACCCTTTTCAGTCCTTAATATACATATCTGACGAAACAACAGTAAATTACAGTAAAATCAATTGTTTTTTTAAAACTGCATTATTTGGCAAAATAATAACACTTATATATCATAAAACCAACTGATTTATTAGGTATTAAAAATTACATCACATCTATAAATTTTTCCAATGTATGTACTTCTCTATTACTATTTCTGACATTATTGGTGAAAGGTCTCAAATTCTCAAAGTTAAGAATTATTAAGAATTATTTGAGAAGTCAAGGGACAGTCTGAATTATTGGATTTGACAATTTTAAGTGTAAGGAATGAAAGAATGAGATAAAGTAATATAGAAGTAATCAACAATTTCACCCAAATAAATACTCATTTAAATAAATTTTATGCCGGAAACATAATTTTGCATTCGGTTACTTTCATTTTGGAAGTAAATTAATAAAACACTTGATCTAAATAATGATGTGCGACTGACTAAAATTGGTTAAACACGTTACCGTCGAGAGTCACGGCACTGACTACTTGCCAAGTATAAAAGTCACTGACTGACAATTTTGGAGTTGATTTCACTTGCAAATACCCAAAGTAATTCTGAATATCTTGTTCAAAAGATAATCGTTTTCCTTCATCTTGCACAGCAGACACTTGTGAGCTTTCTAGACCCAGTAAGTTTTCTCTACATTTTAAATTTAAGCCTTTCTCGTTATCAGTGAGATGCCAGCAAAACTTTTGGGTTGATAGGTCAAAGTTGACAGGGTTTCCCAGAGCTATTTCATTTTAGTGGCTTAATTTTATGCTTATAAGGATAAAATTACATTAAAACGAATTTTATTCGAAATGTTATCCAAAATAACAAAACCCGAAATTTATGCAAATTAAAACTTTTTGTAACAATTTTTCTAAATAGAGTATCAAAAGCATTTGATCGACGGCATGTTTGGTTGGAGGAGCGTCGATCGGTGGTGAATTCAGTTGGCAGCTGCCAAGCACCAACTGAATTATATATCATTGTCTTATGTCTTGATGTAATAATACAATTATTAACCAAAAGACAATTGATATCCAAACAAAAACAACAGAGATATAAAATAAATTTCACCAAGTAAAAACTTATGATAATTAAGATGACAGTCATATTTTTTCTTAAGAGTTTTTCTTTGGTAAAATAAGATAAGCTTGGTGCTTGGAAGAGGTACCCATAAGATATTTACATGCATTATTAGAGAGGTTGCAGCCAAAGTTTTTGTCACGAAAACGTGAACGTCAGACGTTCAGCACCACCATCCTGTAAGCCTAGAAGTTTGACAATGGCATGTGGAACATCGTGCATGATTCCACTGACGTTCCAAACACCATTGTCACACTTCTAAGCTTACAGAATGATTGTGCTCAACGTCCGAAGTTCACGTTTTCACGATGAAAACTTTGACCGCGACCTCCTTATTGTTTTCTACAAATCATTTCCAAGTGGGTAAGATAATCTTATTCCTGTTTCACTAATTTTATAACTACATCTGCCTTAAACTATTAACAAAAATATAATGACAGAAACAGGAAAAAATGGATATTTGACACAATACAGGTATGTATAATGTTTTCAGTAAGCCCTTCGAAGATATGATTTACATGATGAACTGCACAAATTTACAATAGTGTTTTCAAAATATAATATTTTTAGAAAATTGCCAAATTTTATCTTGGAATTTTACTTTAAAAAGCTATTTGAATAATAAATTTTAATTAATAAATATTTACTAATGAAAATTTACTATGAAATAATATATATTTACAATATTTAAATAATATAATTCTGATAATGTACACTTACTTTCTTGAAATTTTCTTTCCCAAGACTTATTAAATTCTTCGAAAGCCAATTTAAAATCTAGAAAAGAAATTCTATATTACGAATAGGAAAAAAATAAACATTAGGGAATATATAAGTGAATGTGTTTTTGCAAATGGGAAATAGATTAGCCCACTTCTAGTACTATTAAATCCGATTCTTAAGTCAACAAACAGTGATTTTTTAGCTTCTGACATTCTGAACTTGGAAAACTACTGAATGCTACTCATTGTAGCAAAGTCAGTGGATAACCTAATTTGCATGTATTTTTCTCAAGTAGTGTACTCAATATGGTGTAATAAAAGTTTGCTATATATTCAGAAACATTGGGAAAAGGTTTTACTTATTACAGTAAAAACATAAGTAAAACATTTTAACATCTTTCTGTTAATTGTGTAATTATAGAACTATGAAAATAAAACAGGTAGAAATAAATATTTGCCAAAAGGAGTATTGCGGTAATTTTAAAATTCTTTCTCGGTTGTACTAAATCTCTAAATGTCCCTAAATTTTCCTTGGACCAAAAATGCCCCCTTAGATCTCTTCAACACCCACCAGTGGGTGATACCAACCCCACTGGGAACCACTGATCTAAATACCGTATTTACTCAGATATAAGACGATCTTGCATATAGGACGAGGTGTGACTTTAAAGATCAAAATAATGAAAATTAGATTTATTAATACAATTCTAATTTTATTTTGTTTAATCACAAATAAAATATCAAGTGCACGTAAATGCACACATTGTCCCACAAAAATTACTGGCATTTTAAATTTCAAGGAAAAATCTTGTAAAATCGACAACATAATTTGTTTGTGTAAAGCTGGACAATTGGGAACCTATTTTTCCAATTCTTAACAGTCGAATTCACTCTTCGTCGATTACACTTATGCGTTTCTCCAAATTCTAATTCCCAAATAATCTGTTTTTACATGGAATGAATTAAAACTTATATCGGGCTCCAATGTAATTTGGGAATTCAATTCAAATGCTTTGCTTTTCTTATTGCTATTCATCTTTATTCCTGATAACACACAAGAATGATTCAAATGACCCAGATAAAATACTTTTGTTTTTAAACACCATAAGGTGAGAATCCGGTAAAAAATGCAAATACACAGCACAGTTTACAAAAATTATTGCAAAAAATGAAATGAATTCTTCACTCGTGCCTATAGGATGACCTAGGTTATCGAAACAGTGAAAAATGAATAAAAACCTTGTCTCATATGTGAATAAATACAGTATACGGTAGTTAAATAATGACTCTTATGTAAGCATATGCATACACATCTAGTGGTTTCCAGAAAAACATGATGGTAGATGAATACATGCAGCAAGTAAAAGATTTCTCGTGAGGATTTTTAAAAATACTCTTAAGTTTAGATAAATAAAAAGCCATTGGGTGGACTTTTAATCAACAGATAACTTGCAAATTGTCTTTTATAAAGACATAACCTATGGGTTAAGTACAAAAAAATATAGTACATTATAGTGTATACATTATCTTTTTCTATGCTATTTTTTTAAGTTGGATTAAACTTAAGACAATTCTTCAATAAACTTAACATTTAACCTTAAGACTGCCAAGTTAAAAAGTGATTTATAAAGCAAATATTGGCCTCGAGACAGCCTCGTAATAAAAAAATTGGTGAAGTCGGTTTTCAAGTTGGACAAAACATCAGAGAGTTGAACTAATGAACATAATCAAACAACCTCTAGCAATCTATACACTGAGCAAACAGAAGTTTTCAATGTTACAATTTCAGTAAATTATTTTTGCTATGATACTTATTGTGTAAATGATCATCTATTTTTAGTTTTATACCTTTTTGATGATGCTCAAAATCTGTCTTCAAGAAAAACTGTTCCAAACCGTCGGAAAGGCAAACGGGAGCACTTGCTACTCGTGGAATAGAAAGTCGTTTATTTTTGTTCTTGGTATCTGTGATTTCAAATTCGGTGTCTGTAAGTGTAATATCACTCAACGAAAGAGACTTTTCTTTCCAGGAAGATATGTCCGAAGGTTGACTATCAAACGACTGGGAATGATGAAGAACAGTTTCTGATTGAACCAACTTCTTAAGTTTATCCGGCCTTCTAATTTCATTATTTTCAGAATTTTCTGATCCCTCTTCTTGATATTCAGCAACAAAAACTTCAGCTTCTGTATCAGTAGACAACTCTTTCATTAAATTAGTAGAAGTAGTTCCATATTCAGTTTGATCAGTAACAAGGGCTTGCTGTTAATTAAAAGATAAGGTTAAATAATTAAATATAAAATATATATATTTAGTTCATAATTCATTAATTTCTTGTGATTAAAATATTTAAATCAACAAATTTAATATGCAAACTACAGTCGACTCTGCATAAGTCAACACCCGGATAACTCGACACCGTAAATTAATTAGTCAGTTTTCTGTAGTCCCGGCCGACTTACACGAGCAATAATGTTATTAATGTTAAAAAACTCTGTTTACTCGACATCGTTTAACTCGTCACCACTGGATAAATCAACACACTTTTTCTGTTTCACACTTCTTAGAATTCTGATAAGTCGACTCCCCCCGAAAAATAAGTTCACACCGCACAGCTTATTGTTCGGTGTGAACTCATTTTTTCGGGAGGGGAGTCGACTTATCAGAATTCCGAGTTTTTTAAGGTTAACAACATTAATGTCTATGTAAGTCGGCCGGGACCACAAAAACTGACTAATTAACCGACGAGTGTCGAGTTATCCGGGTGACGACTTATGCAGAGTCGACTGTATTTTTCCCATATAGTCTAGTTATTTTATAAATTATAATTTAAACCTTTTCATTATTACACTCTATAAAATAAAATTGATTTTCAGAAGAGAGAAAGAATATTTCAAAGAATTAATAGAAATTTATTAATAAATAAATGAAAAGAATGAGCAACATCCTTAGTTCATAATAAAGTAAAGTAAAGAAAAAAATTCTTGACACTTATGATCTCACAAAACATTCAGACAGGTGCAAAGAAATAATTAGAAAAGATTTTCACGGAATAATCATAATAATAATTAAAAGTGTACGAATTAAATAATTATTATTGTTATAACCTTTATATCAAAAAGTTAAATTACATAAATACAAAGCAATTAAATATAATAAGTACTTTAAATTATAAATCTTAAATGCATACGAATGCTGTTTCAAATACAGTGGAACCTCGCTTAACGAGCATAATTCGTTCCAGAATCTTACTCGTAATGCAAAACACTCGTTAAACGAAACAATTCTTCCCGTATAAATTAATGTAAAATACGATAATGCGTTCCATGCCAAAAAAATACTCAAATATTTTATGTATAATGTTTATTCAAAGAAAATTATACAATATACATTGTTAAGGAGCATGAATCATCATCATCTTTTCTTCTAGCATGGATTGAAACAACCTGGAACGCAAATTCGATTTGCAGGAAAAAAAAAAAAAAAAAATCAAAATTTAATTTGGAATTGGTCATTAAATTTAATACAAGATGGCAGCATAACTGCCTAATCTCTAGTCAAATTATTTCATTTCTAATATTTAATTATAGCCTATACATAACCCAAGAATTTGGCATACTGTTTGGGGTGTTTATTATATAACAGGCTATGGTTGTTGATGTTTACACACATTATATGTGAACACAAGTGTGGAAAAAGGTATGATCACGAGCAACACTAAGATGCTAACCAAACGAGTGCTAAACACGGACTGATGGAGCATGCGCACAATCCGGGACTTTCCTCTCTCATCATCATTCGTTTAGCTTAATGAGCGACATTTTACATATCATTTTTTTACAATTTGCTTTGCTTGTTATGCAAATTACTCATTATGTGAGGTGCTCGTTAAGCAAGGTTTTACGGTATATAGCTATTATTAAAAATTGTTGTATTCTGACACGATCAATATTTATTCAAAAAAAGCTTTTTAATTTCTTTTGAATAATATTTCAAAGTTTACTCTGTTATTAGAACAAAAAATTGTATGTAATTTTTATTTTATTTAGAATAATTTTAATTAAAAAACTTACTCCTAACGATTTTAACTGCGATACTTTTGTAGGTAGTTTTTCTTCCCGTTTTCTGGTTGAAACAAATTCTTGAATTCTGTATAAATTAAAAAGTATGTTATATTGCATTTAAGTTATATACATTTTCAGTTTTTACTAGGTCAATAAAAATTCTTAAATAGTTAATGCAACGGACCTCAGATAAGAAAACAGTATGGAACAAGCCTATTTTAATTTTAGAAAATAAACTTAATCTTCCACTCAGGTTCCTAGAACAATTACATATTCACATCTTTGGGAATAAGCTAACAGTAATAAATGAACATGATGCTAACACCTTAGATGGTGCATGGGTTTGGTTAGTATCTAAGTGTGATTTCTCCCACCTTATCAATTGTATGAAAGCTAAAAACTAAATTTGGACATTGTAAAAAGATTGAAGAATACAAATAAAATTTTTGTCTTCACAATCCGTCTTTTCACAGTCACCATTGACAATTCAAAATACACAATAGTTCATTACCGAGAAAACCTATGTATTTTGAATTGTCAATGGTGACTGTGAAAAGACGGATTATGAAGACAAAAATTTTATTTGTATTCTTCAATATTTTTATAATGTAAATTACCTTCAACTATTTTTTTAATGAACTAAATTTGGTCAGTTGTAATTTTTATTTTCAGTTCAGTTAGCATAAATCTCTGTCTTTTTAAGACACACTGTACATTTATTCATATATCTATATAAAATTTTTATATTATATATGTTTTTATTTTATTTATCTATGTATTTATTTTATTTGTTCATTTGTGTTTTTCTAATTTGAATTTGTACTGTACATTTTAAATTTAAACAATTCTGTTCTGTTTATTCCATAAGCTAAAGATGACCAAAGACATTGCTGAAAACATTCAAATTAAACAATCTGTTTGGTAACCATTTCTTTATCATTATTATTATAAATTGTGTAAATTTTTGTCGACTTTCACAATGCTTAACACAAATTTTCAACTTTTTCAATTTCAAAACTGTTCCAATTCCCCCAAAAAAGTACAGTGGGTGATTGGTTAATGAATATAATCCGTTCCAAGACTGTTCGCTATCCGAATTGTTCATTAACCGATTATCAATTTACCACAGGTTTGTATGGGAATTTGATTAATTCGTTCCAGAGACCCCAAAAAATAAAAAAATATATACTTTCTTACTACATTTATTTATATGTAATAATAAAAATACATATATACACAGTCTTGCATTTTTATTAGTCATGTTTTTTCCATTTGTGGGGGTTAAAAAATCTGTCCAGTGTCGATTGCTTTTCTCTCTTCTTCAGGATTTTTCAGAATTAATTAATAGTATTGTAATTGTAGAGATCCCCAAGCCTATTAACCTCAACTTGATTTGGATGCCATTCTAAGACATTGTTCTGACATCTTCTCACTTCTTTAAAAGATGTTTAATAGCAGATATTGGCATTAATCCTCTTTTTCACAAGAAAACATCTTGCAGAGTTTCTTGGTGTTCTTCATTCAAAAGTTCCTGGCGTTCTTCTGTTGTCAGATCAATTTCAGGTTCCATCATGAGCTCTTTAATGTTCTTTATTTCTCAGATGTGATTTTTGTTACTCCTTTAGCTGCTTGAATCATCTTGATTATACTGTATCTTTCTTAGATAAGATTAAACTGCGGCCTACCTGTTCGAGCCATAGTGACCAGCAACACCAGAGACATCTTCTGCACACTCTATACCTTTGCTTTTATACTCTCACCTTTTGAAAATAAAAACCCACACAATACATAATGAGTGCCCACCCAATACTATAAAAGAATTGTTTCTGTTGGAAAAATAAAAGACTGGAATTACAAGGGAGAGTTTCAAAGTTTGGAAGAATACTATCCGATCAGTATATACTGGGTTGAGGGTCGAGCATCAATGTCGACGTCTTCCATGCTCCAAAAAGTCTTGAATTGTTGCCCAAAGACACGAGAAGACCAATCTGTATTCATTATTTTATGTTGCTTCTTCTTGTGTTTGTTCTGCGAGGTGTTCGTTATCCGAACATGTGTTTGTTGTCCAAACATAAAAATCTTTCACGAAAGTGGTTGTTATCTGATTTGTTCGTTAACCGATCACCCACTATATATGCATTTGGTAAACATATACAGACTATTTTGTATAGCATAACTAGGTCAAGATTAGTGAAAACAAAAGTTATAGATGTAATCTAACTACAAATGTTCAGTGGTTTCAATCAAGCTCAAATATAAGTCAAGGTCCAATACTTATGCCAATTCTGTATTTAACTAAGCTTTAACAGCATAATGTATGCAAAAGAAATTATTACAGTTATATAGCAAAAGTAACATTAAAATAGATACAATACTTGACTAATATCTATATAGGCAGAATAACATATGTAGTGTATTTTTCTTCTCAAAATTTTTCACGATGTCATAATTACCTAAAATTCCATCCCTGAACAGCTTCTGCAATTTGTTTTTTCACCAGCAACACACAATCGGCTATTTTCCACATCAAATTGCAAAGGTCTGTAATATAAAAACAAGGTTAATTAACAACATTTTCAGAAATATATAAACATTTTTTACAATTTATCTTTTTATGACTTTAAAGAAATTGTATAGCACCTTTGTTGTTATTTTCATTTTCTAGTGAAGATGGAATGCTTTGCATGTTTTCTAAAGTGGGCGAAGTTAATTTTAATTGAATTTCTTCAATTTTTTCTCGAAATTTGGCTCTTTCTTGCTATAATGAAATAATTTTAGTTAATAATAATCTTCGTATAATATAAAATGGCAAAACAGTTCCTTGAAAATTATTTTATCATTTTATATCCTAGTTTCAAACTTGATAAATTCTTAAATCATTGCTTTAGATCTCTACTTACTCGACTGAAATAAAGTATTACCTTCAACTTTGATATACAATTTGTGTATCACAATGTACAATACTGTATTATTTCATAGTATTTCTATGATTTACTTCTTTCTTTATAACAATAACAGGGGGAGTATCTTTAGTTTGTGCCTTTGTTACTAATATTTTATCTCTTATAGGTAAAAAATATTATAATTATTTTAGAGATGCTCTCTAATTTAATGTATTTTATTTTATCTGTGTAGAATGAAGTTAATACCAAATGTTTTGTATTTGCAAGAGTTTGTTTTTCTCTCCCCACATCATGGAGTTTATCTAGTATGTTTAAATAAATAAATAAAAAAACAAAAACATAAGGTTAAAATAATTTTCTATTCTTGTAAACTTCTGGTTATCATGATTAAGAAAAAAGTTATAGTTTATTAAACTATGTAATTGCACTTAATGTTTTTGGTTTAATAATAACAACACATCACTCACCACCTTGTTGTGGTGATATTGACGAACCATAGAGCTATGCCGGCTGGAATATCTGGTTTTGGTAGAGTCACCCATGCCAGTGAGGTCTGTAGGGAGATGTGAAGCCAAGAATGATTGAACCCACATCTGTCAAGATTAACACAATCCAAGCAAAATACCAGCTCAGATATTGCCTATGTTAACAAAGTCCACGTTCTTCGGTTAGGCAAAAGCTCACAATTTTAAAAATATGTCAGTCTCCCTTGACCACCAGTGATGAAAGTAGAACTGGTACCATGCCAATAGATGAAATGGACATCAGAAATGAACAAGTTTATCATCCATAGTTACTACACCATTACAAAACTTGAAACAGATATGACAGCATAAGATAACAGTTACAATACTTATTTTCACAACAATAGCCTCATATCACAGTCACTGTACAAAAGGTTATTGTTAAAAAAAAACACAATTTTGCATAACCTTATACCACAAACAATACTAGATCAGAGGTTAACACACGACATCTGCTATGTTGGAGCCATCCTTAGACCCCTACAAAAGCATTTAAAGGAGCACCAAGATGACGTCATGAAATCTAAACCAGTCGCTGCCTTAGCAGCGTATGCTATTAACAATTAGAGATCTACAAAGGTCGAGTGGAACCAGGCTAGAATTATCCAAAGAATGGGAAGTTGCCAATGTATCGATTATGCTGAGGCCTTCCAGATTTACAAGGCTTTTAGTGGGGTTTGTTCTATCAACTTCAGAGACATCAACTCTCTTTAGGCAGCTTGGAAGTTTTTATTGAATACTCAATAAGCAAGTGACTTCTAACCCCATGATGATTGTTGCATGGACTGTTTAGATTTTACTGTATTTATTTATTTTCTTTATTTGTATATATTGTAGTTGTATATATTTATGTTTAACATTGATTTTACTTTATTTGTTATGTTATTATCTCTCTTATTTTTTTGGATTATTTTTAAATTAGTTCACAGTTGTGCATTCTTTTTATGATAGGATTGTTAACCAATCACTATGTTTAAAAAATCTGTGTTCTAGAACATTGACATTCCGTCGTATATTCTACTTGAGGAAGATCATTAAAAATGATAAAAAATGTTAGTTATTAAAACTTTTGCTACGTTTTAAGGTAGTTGGAATGTGAACACTCGAACATATAAAATAACAAATTGCAGGACAACTACATCAACAATCTTGGGTGAGTTTCCTAACATATGGAGAAACAGGATAAAAATAAACAAACCCTGCATACTTGTAAGTCAAAGGAAAACACATCTGAAGGCAATGTTAAAGCAGATGTGAAAAAAGTGATGTACTGAACATTTGTAAATTACCATTGTGTGACACCATGATACAGCACAAACTCACCAAATTCATATTTTGTATAGAATATTGAAATCTACGTATAGTGACTGATGAGGGACCTGATAGGTCCAAAATGCATTTCGCAATAAATACATAGGAAAATGAAAAAAGTCTCTCAATTTCTTTCTGTTCCATGACAATCCAGCGTGATAAGAAGTCCACCTGCATGAAAAGTGCACTAGCATGAACTGCAATTACTAAGGAAATATCTTAAACAATGTGCCACTACATTCCCAGCAAAAATTATTGTTGATCATTACAAATTAATTCCAAAATGACTAGTTTGTTATAAAATGTAAAACTAGTGCAAGAAATTACAATTAGTTAATAAAATTTATGAACAAATACACTTTATTGATGAAAAAATGGAACAAAAACTTTTGGCCACCAGTGTATATAAAATTAAAATACAGTAAGGCTTCATTTTGTGCTTTCTTGATTAATGCTGATTCTATATAACGCAGTATGCTTGAAGCCTAAAAAAGGCTCAAAATTATGCTACAATTAACTGATAAATTCATGAACAGAGTGTGGAAGAAAGTATGGCTGGAGGTATCCAAGAAGAGTCCACCATTGACCAAATTGTCAACCTAATCGATACAGCAGGACTCGACGTAGACGAGCAGGATATTGAAGAGTTACTGCAGGTTTCTGGTGGGAACCTTATCAACAATGACCTTCAAGAACTGACAGAACAAGGAATTCATTAGGAACTAAAAAATAGTGATCTGAAAACGAAGAACTCAAAGAACTTGCTATAGATTTCCTAAGAAGAAGTTTGGTAGCGATAACTGAAATCGTCGAAAAAATAGTAGCGAATGATCTAGATTTTGAAAGGAGTGCAAAAGTGTGACAAGGCGTTTCAGATGTGATCTCTCGCTACCGATATTTGCTTAATGAGAGAAAAAGAAAGCAACAAATGACACTGACTTCATCACAAAAAAAAAAAATCAAAGATTTTAAAAGAGCCAGGACCTTCATCACAAAAATGAACATTATATTCTGTGCATATGTTTGTGTGTTACATAACACACAAACATATTATTATGCAAATTAATATAAAAATAACATTAAAGTAAAATTTGTTTATTTTTGGTTGTGTGTTCTCCTTTCCTTATTTACTGTGTGTTAAAATGACTTCATTTAATGCTGTTTCATTTAGTTCTTTGTCATCTAGGAACACATTCTAAACACTAAATGAGGTTTTATTGTATATAAGTATAATAATCAAATTTTGAGTTTAATGTAAAACTACAAAATTGAAGCTTTCAAAAAATTGAAATGGCCATCAAAACAAGTTAAAAAATAATTACTGATAAAATACCTATATCCTAAGATGAATTTACAAAATGTGTTTTTAAATGAAATTTTGGAAATGTTTATAATTAAAATAATTATAATTATAAAAACATTAAACAATAAAATACCTGCTGTTGTTCCATCATTTCATTAATTATAATTTCATATTTTGTATCTTCGCATTCTGATTTTAAAGTACAGAGTCGTTCTAGAATAGTACTGTAAATACCATAGCCTCTGAAAGTTAGTTAAAAAATTAATTAATCATAATATTGACTGTGATTAGCTAAAATTTTTTAAACAAAGTATATACAGTATAATCTTGATTTATTAGCATATTTCATTCCTGAGAACCTCTCGTAAATCAAAATCACATAAATTGGGAAGAGTTTTCCATTATTTCTCATAATCAAAATTTGTACTCGTTCCAACATAAACCCAGTCGCTGTACCCTTATTCCCCAAATAACATTAAAGTGATATAAAACACCTATCAACCAATAATTCTAAATGAAATAAAAATGGTTCAAATTAGCCTAGAAAAGGCAGCACCGGACCTCAATAACCAACTGCATTTAAAATCACTGTTATGACGTCACCGGTCGTCCTGTGGTACTTACCAAAATAACCGTGTGTGCCGCCAAATTTTTAAATTATTAAAAGTGTACCGTGACAAAAAAAAATTGGTTGAGAATCACTGGTTGATTAGTTGTTCCAATTTTTTAAACTAGTATGTTCTATTTTGTATTTTAATTCAATTATGTATTCAGAACTGAAGATCTGTTTAAGATTGAAAACGTTAGTCACTAACAAAAAATTTTACAACTGGAGATACAAAGGTTTTGTGGAGTAGTTTTTATATTCTGTTTACTATTATTTTACAGCATAAATAAAAATATTTTACAGACAAAGCTAGTTTCAAAATGCATATAAAGATCTGTGAATTAAAATTGTCTTCTGAGTGGTTCTTGACCTCTGGTGATCGTCGTATTGAAAGAACGTAACAAATTTGTTTATTTGCCTACAAACCCTTTTTTGGTGGTTACAAAAGTAAGAGATTGTATCCAGCAAATATTGCTGATATTAGCTTTATAATAAAGACGTTATTTATTTATTTGTTTTTTAAATATAAAATTTACATCCAGAATGTTATTTATATTTTAGAACATTGTATTATCTGACAACGGCTATTCAACACAGTTGAAAAAAGTGTGTTTTTTTTTGAACTTGTGTAGTTGATAATCTGTGCTGGATTACTTTGTGGTTCTATATTATTACCTTCCTATTAAAATATTGATTTTGTTTTTCTTTCTTAGTGAAAGAAAAGACCAAAATTAGAGTGGGAAGATAACACTATACAATGAAAGTGAACTTTGCAAAGTTGAACATTGAGAATTTGAAGTATTGGAGTTTTTCTACTGCAAACTGTAAAGACAATGCCTTTCAAATAGAAATAAGATAGAGGAAGTTGTTTGTTATAAGGAAGATAGTTGCATGTAGACTGTTCGACAACAAGGAAGAAAAGGTTTTAAATCAATTAATATACTGTATATAAACACACAACTATACAAAATCTCGATACATTATAATACAGTTTAATCTAAAATTATTTCATTAAATTATAATTATTAAATTTATTACAAGATGGTGCCTAACAGCTCCCTCAAGGGTCAAATTGATGGATAATTTATTATTGTAACCTTTGTATAGCCCGACGGCATACGGCAGTGGTTGTTGCTTTAATACGGCTTACAATTAATACGGTCTTTGAGAATATGGAAAGTGGAATAAAAATTTTCTAACCATTCTCACTATATAGTCCATATTGTCTTGATACAAAATGAAGACTGCTTTTAACTAATGCAGGGTATTTTTGGAGCAATGTATCTAAATTCATCCAAATCAATTACAATTTTATAATCACAGTCATTAATACAGCAACTCCTTTAAGTAAATAACAAATGAACAGACAAAAACACTAAGTATAACAAAACCAGAAGCAATTTGTTCAAAGATAACATTTAAAAAGAGTGTTGTATATTCTTAATGAAATTTTCCATTTCAGAAACAAAACAATTAGAAAAAAAAAAACATTATATTTATTCAAATATATAAATATTAAAATAAAATTTTATACATATTTTAATTATCTCAAACAAAAGTTATCTTTATTAACTGTAATATTATACTTACTTAACTGCTAATACTTTAATTTCTTCAATTATAGCTGTTGGTGGAATAGGATCATCCTGAATTGTTATTATAAGAGGAGGTAAAACTACTTCTCTCATAATAATGGGAGTATATCTATCAAATATATTTATTGTAAATAAAATATTTTGTAAAAGATAAAAAAAAATATATTTAATGCATTATACTCTGTTATAGATTTCTTACTTGAAAGTTGCAACTATCTGTTTATGAGCAAAGTACTGATAGTAACTATGATGAAGTGCATGTTGACAATTTTCTACAGCTCTACACGTGTAGAGTGTTCCGTGAAATCGTAATTCTAAATATTTGGCAAAAGATAACGACCAAGTATCTTGAGACATTGAAATCACTGGAGTCGTCTATAAATAAGTTTAAAATTTAGTATGAAATATTATAAGTGTTTGTGTAGTAGAAGAATTGTATAATAATAAAATATATAATTCGGTAATTAAAAATTTATAGCCACAGAAAAATTTAGGCAAAAATCAGGTAATAAACTCTTGAACCTTTTTAACTCAAAGACAGAATATTTTACTCCTTAAACTTTGATTTAACAAAATTTTACTGTAATTAATGAGAGATATTTATGAATAAAAAAATGATTTATTACAATATTACCATAATTAATCAAAAACGCCTTAATTCAAACTGCAGAATGTAGCTGCAAAATTAATCTTAAGATTATCATCTGTAAAATCCTCCTAGGTACATTAAAATCTTGCACATCATTCAAGAATGTAAGAGTGGCAAAAAATATTGTTACCATATACTTTTTATCAATGTATAGATTTTAGCCATATTTTTACTCAATTTGCAACAAAATTTAATGCTCGTTCTTCACAATTAAAATAAACGATAAAGAATTTTTGCAAAATACAAAATCTCTAAAACAATTACCATATTTTCTGGCGTATAAGACGACTTTTTAACCCAGGAAAGTCGGGGGTCGTCTTATACGCCGGAAAATACGGTATGTGAAAATAAAATAATAAAGGCATACGAAAGAACTTGTAGAAAGAAAAAATTTGATTGATTGTACGTCCATATACATTGAATCCTTTTCTTATGCACTCTTACACATTCATAAAATTCAGATAATAGTAAAAACATATAAGGTCGTGAATTATAACCTTATAACAAATTTATTAAATAGTTCCAATAGTTAGTTTATAATTGGCAAATTTCCATTAGTTTAATTAACACCAACATAAGAAAAATTACTTAGTTCTGAACAAACTTATTTTAGACAACAAAAGTAAATAAATTAACTTTTATCCAACATGAAATGCTTCTTAATTTCTAACTTGAATCTAACTACAATTGCAACTTTTCTCAGATCAATCACCTATTCGTTACAATTGGTGTCAACCGGAAATTACATCTCGGCTTTCCTTTGATGTCACATTTCAAATGTCGTCGTGTGCTCGTCCACACTTTATTTGCTAACAACTTTCTCTTACCGACAATTTTCCCCATACAGTATTCAACAAAATATTATTAAGTTGACTATATTATCATGCAATATAGTGGTTTAACGACCAATTTTAATTCACCAAATCATAGATGTCATTTTCAACCTGAATCTGCTGACTTAAGCAACAGCAAGAATGGAACAAAGCTATCAGTTTTTAAATGGAGATAAATTTTGAATAGAGGGTGTGGGTTTTTGTCCTTTTAACAAAACAAATGCCCCAAAATAAGAAAAAATTCAACAAAATATAATGGCCCCAGAAAATAAAATAGCATTTGGGTCCAATTCCTCACAGTCATAACAATTGTACCATTTATTAAATTTTATTCACAAATTTAATATACTTACCAACTTACATTTCTGACACCAACTCCACATAAAAATATTATTTTGAGCTGCTGGTAAAGCTGTTTCTAACTTGTGAAGTAAAATTTGTACACATCCATTTTCGTGTGCAAACTTTCGAACATGCTTAGTCATTGGTGTATCACAGTTTGGACTAGGACATAAATAATTTGATCTAGAAAGAAAAAAACTATACTTTTCAGATACGGTTTAAACATTTTTATTACGATGAAAAAAATAAAACAAAAATAAAAGTTATTTATAATTTTTTCAGAAACCATCTGTAAAGGTCCGCTTTTAGCGTTGTAGGTCGAAAAGCCACGCGACCGAGATAATTAGTCCCACCTGGGGTTTGGGGCTATAAACGGCCGGGAACAACAAAGTGAGTAGCGTCTCCGTTTATGGTACACGTCAATGTGTTTGCCACGTGTTGGCCGACTTGTAAAACGTAAACAAGGGACGGACGCGTTTGTAAGCTACGTCGTCGGGACTAGGGCGGACGTCTTTGGAAGCTCCCAGGGGAAAAGAAGGGCCCTATTGGTCGCAAGTGGTCGCCGTAGAATCCCTTAAAAGGTAAGGGTGGCGAGAGAAACGGGGAGAAGGGCGAGAGACTGGGTACGTGGTAGTCTCTGACACTAGGGAAACCTTTGAGGTGTATAGAGAGAGCGTTCTCCTCTTAGAAAGTCCTCTGAGAAGGGTTAGTGCAGAGACAGGACAGCCACGCGGTTGAGTCATCTCCGAAAAGCGACCTGAGTTCCCTGGAGTCTAACAGTCCCCAATAGACAAGCCGACGTGAGATACCACATCCTTGTTGCATAGTGTATGTAATGTTGTCGAACTTGTACATCCTGTAAATATTTGTTGTGTAAATAAACTGTAAATATTCACTGAACCGAGTGTGGAGGTGTAGCTTTCCTAGGACCATTGTACAGACATTCTCGAGTCGTAAAAACCCAACTCAAGACGGATCATCGTAAAGATCGTAACGGATTACATAAGGATCTTCACTCCATCGAACACTAATACATAGTGTACTTCACTTTTAGTTCTATTTAGTACCATTTTCTGTACATCAGTCTACATTAATAATATTATTCAATACTCTTGCTTAAAGTAATGCCTTTCATTCCAGCACATATTTTATTGGTTCCAACAAATATTTTCAGCTACTTAAGTTGCCTTCATCAGGTATGAACAACATATTCAGAAGAATCCATTGAGTTCTAAGACATTTAAAGCTTTTAAATTTTCATATTTATCCACGTGGTGTTCCAAACGTAACCAATGTTCAAAGAATGACTACATCAAAAGACGCAAAAAATTAAACCATTCAAGTAAGGTTCAAGGTTGTAGAGATTGTTTGAGGCTGATAAATTTTTTAACATGCCTACAATCATTTAAAAAGAACAAAGCCTGCAGGCTTGTAGAAGTTTTAGTTTATCTTTAAAGTTAATACATCCATCTCTGCATCCTTGTTTAAAGATTTCAATTGTTTTTGTAGTATTAAGCATATGTGAAAGTTCGAACCCACCGGAATTAAGCCGGTGGGTTCGAACTTTCCCGGTTCCGGCTTAATTCCGGCGAGTTCGAATCCACTGGAATTAAGCCGGTTTTTTCGTGTGGTTCCCACGAAAAAATATGAATCAGAAGGAAAAAGGATATGAATCCAAAGGAAGAAATCTGAATCAGAAGGAACAACCGGCGAAAAATGCTGGTTGGTGAAACTGGACACGTGACCGGGACGATAAAAGGGCGACGAGAGAGGAAAAGGGGGGCGATTACGTAGTGTCAGGGAGACAGGGTGTGTGCGCGCCAAAGTCCAAAGGACACCAACTGAAAGACTACTTTGACCTGTTTTCGGACCGACCCGGATCACGAGGTATGACCCTATTTCCTGTGAACTCTCCCTCCGCGGAACCGAACTCAGGCGACCGTCACTCGCTTCTTTTGTAATCGTCACGTTATCCTTAATAAATCGTTGTTGTTGTTATTATCCGTTGTAATGTCCTTTATTCGGGTATCGTCACCGGCGCTCTACCGTCGAACCCATCCACTTCCTCCACTCGCGTAACGCGAAACTCATCCGAACCGCCATCTTGACGTGGGCAGGTCTAACGGACCTGTTAGCCGAGAAAAGGAGGAACGAGACGCCGTCCGCCTCCCAGCACCCACACATAGCTTTGTCATATACTACAGTATTTTTAAATCTCTCTGCCAAAGATGGTGTTATGCCCACTTCTGATACTACTGCTCCAGAGCAGTTGTTTGTTTCTTTTTCTCAATGTTGTAAAGATGCTCTTTGATTCTCAATAAGATTTATCTGCAGGTAGACCTTGTTGAACCTAGCATTAAATAGTGGTAATTTATATTCCTGGGGCTCTTTGTTTATTTACGGCATCCTTTGCATTCATTAAAAGATTGAAAATCATGGGTTGTCGTTTAAATGCTATCTTGTAGTTAATATCCCTGCATAGATCCTCTGCATCCTCAGGTCATAGTCTAGCACAATGTAAGGTTGTAGATTATCAGCTTCAAACAATCTCTAACATCTTTGAACCTTACTTAAATGGTTTAATTTTTTACACCTTTTGATGTAGTCATTCTTTGAACATTGGTTATGTTTTGAACACTGTGGATATATATGGAAATTTAAAAAGCTTCAAATGTCTTGGAATACAATGAATTCTTCTGAATACACTATTTATACTTGATGAGGGCCACTTAAACAGTTGAAAAAGCTTGTTTGAACTAGTAAACTACATGCTGGAAAACAGTAAGAAATGAGAAGTACTACTTTAAATAGACTCCAGAAATAGTAATTAAACTTTTATCTTGAAAATTGATAAATTTCCAGTAATTCCTCTTTTGAAACATTTTTTCATTCATATAAATTTCATGTCTCAATATCATAAAATAAAAATAAATATTCAGCTAGAAGTATTAACACATTTGCAATGTAACAATTTTTTTCATTCTTCCTCCTGAAACATATACACTATTTGTTAGATTTAGCATATTTAAATTGCTTTAGAGTACCAGGATATTATTTATCATGAATTAAATTACAATGATAACATTTTGTGTGTTCACAGACAGCACAAAACCATTATTTACAATACTATAAATTTCACCAATTGTGTACCACCTGTGGTTCAAACTAAAAGAAGTCTTTTTTCAATGTGGTCAAGGACTTAACATTGTAAAGGCGTGAATCATATATGTTAAGGCCAATAGATAACAAACTAGGTTCTTCAATGTTTTTAATGTTAAATTTGATAATGTTTTATCTCTTTACCAACCCAATCTACAGTACTAACCATGTAAATACACGACTTAGCCATATCAATAATTATTATTTATGTTTTGTTCTACATCTAACTTTATACAATATTGCTCCACTTCTTTATCGAGTGTCGGTATTTGTATGAATTATATATATAAAGCGGTCGGAAAATCGTGTACTTTGTAATAGTTAAAACATAGTGTTTGATACCCCCCTTTGCTGTACACACTCGCCTACACATGCAAACTTGTCATGTTTGTTTTTATACTGTATCACTGTACATATTTTGTCTTGTAACTGTATTTTTACTTGTTCGACAATTATGATGCAGACGCCCAATGATCTGACACTTCCCTTCAATCTTTCCCTATTTTCTTTCCCTCCCTACTTACTATCACTTCCTCTTCTAATTTCTTAGAGGTAAAGTCTGTGCACGTACAGACAACCTCTCTATTCTTTTAATGTAATGTAATGTAAATAGATATTGCCTCTTAAAATAGGTAGCTAATTTCAAGTCTTTTAGTTAGAAATCAAAATATTTGAATTCAAAGATAATCTATGCATAGCAAATTAACAAAATCTTAGCATCAGTTTGGCAAACAAACATCCAGAAAAGTCAACAAGTAAAAGATGCAAATAAGCATTCATTTATTTTTATGTTTGCCTTTTTTTTGTGTTCCCAATTAATCTTAAAAGTTGTTCCAAAGCAAAATTATTTTATCTTACCTATCAGATTAAAAATTTATATCTAACATTAATCAAATGATTTTGTCTATGGTAGCAAACATGGCGGCCCGTCTCTGAAACAGTGGGGATGCACATTCTAACCTAACCTAACCTATTCTAATAAATTACCCCTATTCTAAGAATTTGGTTGGCAATAATTATGGTAATTTATTAGAATAGGTTGGGTTGGGTTGGGTTAGGTTAGAACATGCGTCCCCACTGTTTCAGAGATGAGCCGCCATGATCGCTACCATAGGTAACATTAACCGATTAAAGAATAGTAGTTTCAATTTTATTAAGAAATGCCCACGTTTACAATTTTTGCTCAATTTCTTTTCAATATATTGAAGTATAATAAATTAACATTTACAAGATAAATGCATTCAATATACACCTATTTCTATTTTTACCTGATAGATTGGTTCCCAGAAATTACATGTAAAAAATATACAATGTATTTTTTTTTTACATGATTTATGGAAAAAGTAGAAGATTGGTTATGGACCTAATAAATCAATGAAAAGATGAAATAAACCACATGAAAAACCTTGTTAGAATCTTATGTTTTTGTGTGTGTTATCAAATTTTATTTCATATACATTGCACATATATAAAAATAAATTATAGGAACATAAAATTTATTTGAAAAACAAAAAACAAAGAATTAATGAATATAAAAATTGGGCAAAATATGTGATGCGAGTTATATAATAAGATTTTATTTGCTGGAACTTTCTGACAATAAACACAACATTTGCACATGATTGCAATATCATTGCTATCACTAAAAATGCCTTAGTTATTGTGTTCTTTGTCCACGGGTGAAGTTTTCTGTGAACTCCTGAACAACGTTAGCAGTAATGTCCTGGGGTGCTGATGTTACAGTGGTTTTATGAACAAATTCAGTTATTAATTAATGGCTTGGTTCATATTTTGGCTAGGCCCTTATATAATTCTCTATAGAACAACATTAACGATTTGAGATAACATTAAAACTTTAAAAGGTCGTTCCTCATTAGGATCATACTTGACAAATTGTGTTAAATTAAAATTGTTTAAGAAACATTCATGTAAAAACAGAATTAGGTGTACTTCAACATCATATCATTTGTAACACCAAAAGATGTGTTATGCTCCAAAAATGGTTCAAAAGGTAATATACAGCTAAATAACAAAGATAAACTCCTAATAAAACTGTAGTCCAGCTAAACAGCATTGTATTTTACTATGTCGAGGCACTAAAGGAGCACAATAGCTAAGATACAAGGTGCAAATGCACCACCCGCATTAAACAATGTTGCAAATGTGCTAATACAAGTAAGAAATAAAAAAAAACATATCAAAAGCATTTTTTTTCATTAAGATAAAACTATAATAAGTTGAACATGCTGAATATTTTACAAAATTTGTCACTTGTAACTATTTGATTTGAATGCATAATTTTTATGCAGTTGATAACACTATTAGTTTAATGTAATACGTGTGTAATAGGGTAATTACGATCAGCAATAAAATGATAAAAAATATGTATCAGTAATTTATATACCACAATTATAAGTTATAAAAATATAAATACAAAACAATAAATTATCTTAACTCACCTAAAACAATATCTTTCTAAAAAATCACCCAAAGGAATGTCATTACAACCATAAAAATCCATATTTACAACCCTAAAATATAATTGAATTGTGATTGCTTTAATTCAATTTTAAATTAATAATAATAATAATAAGTAAAATTCATGAAAAAAAATAAAAGCAAGCATAAAAAAAAAGGTATAAATTTATAAACAGTAGTAACTTGTACTTCAAATGACTAACTTCGAATGCTAAATTTGAGAGAAATTCTACCCAAAATCCAAACGATGCCTTTATATTTGAACTGTATTTGCAGTAAAAAAGACATTTGCTGCAGAAATGCCATCTGTTGTGCACACAAGTTGTCTCTCATTCTTGCTGTAAAATTATCTCTTGCATTATGCTTATGTTTTTTTCAGTGCTTTTTTTCACTTTAATTTTGGTGTGTTTGGTTATGTATGTAACTCCTACCTATTAACTATGACATCCAAGAAAAGTGTAGAAGCAATGAAGATCTGAATATACTTTCAGTACTGGTTCTTAATTCATTAAGAAAATCAGTCATTACATTTATCAGCACATTAAGAATGTAATTTTGTTAGGTTTTTTGGAATACAAAACAACCGTTTAAATTTTTAAATGTTCGTATGAAGGTAAAATTCAAGGTAAAACTGAAATAATTTGTATATTGTAAGTAAAACTTTAAGAAATAACAGATCATTGTCTGTGTGTATGTGCGTGTATAAGTAAATTATAAGTAATTCATAATTATATATAATAAAATATATTTTTCTTTGTAAATTCAGATAAGACTTACCAAGGACTAACACAAAAGTTTGGTGCATTATTGGAACTGTTTGAATAACTACAAAACAAAATTGCTAATCTCTGATGATTGTACGCACTTAATGCATCTACCTAAAACAAAAAAAAAAAAAATAGATCAGAAACATATAATATTGATTTAAGCTTATTAAGAAATGAATGCTTACTTTTCTTTCCCAAAATAGGCCAGCATTTGCAAGTTCTGGCTTTAATGTGGTATTTATTCCAGTAATAAAAGAATCTCCTCTATTTTGTGACTTTTTTTCTTTTTCTCTTATTGTGATTTCATGGGGACATAATTGTCTAATTCTACCTCCACGTGCCCTAAAATCTGCTAATAATGTTTGTGTCTGAATAGAATCTTGAAAAGTTGTAGTCAGTTTTGTAAATAAAAATGAATGAATAGGCAAAACTTCAATATTGTCTTGATTAACATTTGTAATAAACGATTGTACCGACACCTCTTCAATATCAATATATTGATTCTTTTTTCCACTTCCTTCTAATTCCTTTAAAAATTGTTCGGACCAATATATTTCTTCCGGAAAGAATCGACGAAGCTCGCAATTTCTCCCATTCTCCGTTTCTAAATAAGGTAGAGAAATTTTTATATTTGGGGAAATGCATAATACGACGTCGTCTAAAGCTTTACGAAACTGATTTGAAAACGGTAGAGACGCTACGTGAAGACTACTACCGTGATGATGAAATATAGAGTCATCTTCAGACTGCAAATATGATCTCAAGGGATCACTAAAGTCTTCGATATACTTTGACTCTTTCTTTTTCTGAATATCTTCTAAATTCTCTTTTAACTTAATATCAGTTTCTGGATGCTTTATATTTTTTAGATTTAATGTAGTTGGTCTAGACATAAGTTTCGAATTGTTAACATTTGTAGTACTTCCATTTTTCACATTAGTTGCATTATTATATTTTATTTTCTTCGTTTCTATATTATCGCACTTGTCTTTATTTTCGTTTTCTGAAGATTCGATAATAAGAGGAAGTTCGTCGGGAAGAGGTGGAGGCATTGCAAATTCATCCATTAGAAACGAACGTTCCAATTGCCAATTGTAAGCAAAATAAACCATAAAATTGGTGATTTGTTTAACCTAATGAAAAATAAATTTGTTTTTAGCTAGATAACAAAATTTTAAAGTAATTAAATTTTTGACAATTCAACATGTCATGTAATTTATTTCCATTTGTTATTAACAGAATAAGTTACATCAATTTTTACACATAATTCTTAAATAATATAGATGAAACAGAGCTGGGTAGGAAGAATTCTTTAGTCTAGTAGAAACTACTTTATAAGAAAATCCCTGTCTACAGGTTGATTATGCATAATTTTGGAAACTTTAAAGACAAGCCTGGAATATATTTAATCCCTACAAAAAACTAATTCTTTAGATATAAATATTAAATCAATTATAAAAAAATACTTAATTGTTCAATTTCGCAAATAATTTTTTATTTCATTAATATTGAAAGTAAATAAAATAAGTATTGTTATTCTTTTATGTTTCATTTTAATAAATTATATTATAAATTCATTTAAAATTAAGATAAAATAGTGATTGAAATGGCTAACCAAATTAATTAATACTGCACTCTTAGAACCTATAACCGGCGTGAAATAAAAAACAAAGGATGCAGATCATCACAAACGTTTTCGAACTGCCGGGAGTTCTTCTTCGGGTGTGAGACCAAATTACTGATGTGACAGAGTGAACCGTTAAAGGAAATTCGAGAAACAATTATAAGGTGTTAGATGAACACACACGTGTCTCATCTAGTTGACCTAACATGAACTTAAAGGTCAGAGTCCATCAACGTCTGCCATGCTGTCAACAGAACAGACTCATCCTTGAAATTGATGCAGTTGTTTTTTATTTCACACTGGTTATAGGTTCTAAGAGTGCAGTATTTTACACATCCCAGTGTTTGCAGTGTAGTGTAGCAAATTAGTTAAATTAATAAATAATTAAATTCTTACTTTTTTCAATTCTGCAACTGAACCGCCTCTTAATAATATGGTGCATCCTAAATTTGCTGCACATCCATCAAAAAACATAAGAGTTTTTGTTTTACCTTTATAAAAAAAAAAAAAAACAAGTTTATTTTATTAATTTCAGTATATAAGAAACTTAAGACATAGAAAAATGTTTTATTTATACAAAAACTTTCTGCTTACTAAATGATAAAATAAGAAAAATTTATAATATTTTTTTTATATTAAATAATAGAATATTCAAAATTCTCTTTCTTTTCAATCAGTCTACATCCTCTAAAACTCTTGCAAATTAAGAGACAACAGGCTTTGTTTCAGGAGTCTAAACTAAACAATTTATTAAATTCAAAAAGTCATTGTTTAATTTAAACTGTTGGAAGAAAGCAGTTACAGTAGAGCATCGATTATCTGACCCCCCGATCAACCGTCACATCGGTTAACCAACCGCGTTCTGGTCGGAAAATTCAAATGTCCGCTAGTGATGTGACGCTACAATATTTGGCTGTGTCTTGGCTACATTATTATTATTTTTGTTAAATTTTTGCGTGTTTTAGCTGGCAACACTGGCTCGACCATGAAAGGGAGGTCGGTATTTAAACCAGGCTTAATTTTCTATTTTTCTTTATTTTTGTATTTATTTTGTGCAGAATAAAGAAATAATTTTTAACGATACAATAGCAACAATTATTATTTAAAAAAAAATTTTGTTAGGCTTAACATTGACGAAAATTCAATGCGAAGTAGGTTAATAGCAATATACTAATATACTATACTAATAATGTATTTTTTTGTGCCTTTTAGTTATCCGTTTTTTCAGTTATCCGACCAACCCCAGTCCCCAATTGAGTTGGATAATCGATGCTCTACTGTGTTTTATTTTGTATTAGAAATTCCAATAAAAAAGTAAACATTTAAACAAGTTTTACATCATAGTTCACGTAGTATACATTACCACATATCTATGCATTCTAAATTTTATTGATGATGACACGTAAATCAATGTAATTTAACAACATACTTAAATCTTACACTTTTCAACTGTATACTAAATTGTATACAGTTGAAAAGTTTATTAAGCTGGAAATTATCACCTAATTTATAACTCTAAGGATTTTGGAACAACTTTACACAGATATAAACAATATTCTTCATCCAAACAGCAAACTTATAAAGTTGTACATAAAACAACATGATCATACAGACTGACAAGTATATTGATCTCGCGATTTTTAGCAAAACAGTAGATCCCAAACATAGATTAGGTTACTGTTAAGCTGGAAATGAAATGTGTTAGTACATGATAGCCTGTAGTAAAAGTGTATGAAAATATCACATTACTTTCATCAATACAGTGATTATATCATCACTTAATATGTAATATATGAAGCTAGTCACAAACTCCTATATGCATTCCCAGAATTAATATTTTCCTACAATTTATACCATATTTTTCTGGTCTTGATCTCATTATAGGATATATAAATATTAGGATGTTAGTATCTTATAACTTTGAAATATTCCTATGTGAAAATTTCAAAGTTGAATCAAAATTAAGCATTCTCGACGAAATACATTTCATTGAAAAGTTGTGGGATGAAGTAAAGTAGTCAACAATTGTAAATTATTTTAGAAAGGCTGGATTAGGTTTTAATGGCTGTTAAGTTCAGGAAGCTTTTGAAAGTGTGATGAACTTGTTATGATTAAAAAGCAGGAATGTGGAAGAAATGCTTGATGACCTTGTTAATATTCACAGTGCTTTACTTGCATTTAATTACTTAAACCTTAAATGAAGTTAACCTATTCAACAACATAAAATACCAAGATGTGATGAGTAAGAGGAACAAAAAAAAAAAAAAAATAAAAACATTGAAAGAAACAAGTTAGAAAAGCTTTTTGTCCTTTACAAGCTTTAAATAGGATCTGTTCTTTAAATGAATAGTGAGAAAAAAAATATTCAAATGCTTGCATAAATTAGATCGGTTAATGTTACCTATGATTCCAAGATGGCTGCTCATCTGATTCCAGCAAGGAAACAGTGGGGATGCACGTTTTAACCTAACCTAACCTATTCAAATAATTTTGTTGGTAATAATTATGGTAATTTATTAGAATAGGTTAGGTTAGGTTAGAATGTGCATCCCCACTGTTTCCCTTCTTCTATTTGCTGGAATCAGACGAGCCGCCATCTTGGAACCATAGGTAACATTAACCATTAGATCATGTTCATTAAATTCAGTTAGAAAAATCTTCAAAAAAAATTTTTTTTGATATAATAAAATTTTAATAAACTGATTTTATTACTGTATTTGATTTTTCATTATTTCCGTAACCTAAAAAATTTTACATAAGATTAAATTTGTACTTATAATGCACTTTTAAATTGATGTAAATTTATATTATTTACAGTTAGAAATGGTTAGAAAAATATCATGATTTTCTTTCATTAATCATTGTAAATATGCAAATTAATTTAAACAACAATTTATTTATTTAAAAATAAAAAAGAAATCAGATAAAGCTAATTCATACTTACTACCAGATAAATGAAATGTCTGTACTCGAAAGTAGTGACAAACACCAAGATGGGGTCTTCCTAAATGAGCGTCAATAGACGATACAATACTGGCTTGAGTACATCTAGCAACTCTTTCCATTACAGTCTATTTTTAAAATTAATTTTTAAATATTTCAAAAGTTTCGAAAAATTAAATAAATTAAGTAAAATATAATAAAATAAGAACAACAACAATGATTATTATAAGTATATCGAACATACTAAAGTCTGATATATCTAGACATACATAACCAAATGATTGCCTTTAATAAATTGGGCTATAAAACCCGATTGTTTGATTATGTATCTATGATTATTATAACAAAAATAAACACAGTCGACTCCGCATAAGGTCGACACCCGGATAACTCGACACCGTAGGTTAATTAGTCAGTTTTCTGTGGTCCCGGCCAACTTACACAGGCAATAATGTTATTAATGTTAAAAAACTCGGGATACTCGACATCGTTTAACTCGTCACCACTGGATAAATCAACACACTTTCTCTTTCACACTTTAGAATTCTGATAAGTCGACTCCCCCCCCTGAAAAATGAGTTCACACCACACAGCTTATTGTACGGTGTGAACTCATTTTTTCAGGAGGGGAGTCGACTTATCAGATGTCTAAAAAGTGTGAAAGAGAAAAAGTATGTTGATTTATCCAGTGGTGACGAGTTAAACGATGTCGAGTATCCCGAGTTTTTTAACATTAATAACATTATTGCCTGTGTAAGTTGGCCGGGACCACAAAAAACTGACTAATTAACCTACGGTGTCGAGTTATCCGAGTGTCGACTTATGCGGAGTCGACTGTATAACAATAAAATAGTAACACAGTTCATAAAATTTAAATAATTTTACTTTAATAAAAAAGGCAATTGAATTATAACAAATACAAGAAAAATACTTACAGGTTTAACATTCAAAACAAGTGTAATTCCCATGTCTAATAGCATTTCCTGAGCAAGACGAGAAACTGTTTTTTCCACCAGCAAAACATTTGGTTTATACACTGATATTTTAGACACTATATTTTTTAGATATTCGTGTTCCTAATATAAAACAAAATTATTATTAAAATTAAAAGTTCATTAAAATCAGTTTCTTTTTAACAACACGATTTCAAGACTTTTTAAATCTACATTTTTCAAAAAATAAGTCCACGTAAAAATTCTGTAAATTACCCGTTCCTGCTGGAGTCAGCTCTGATAAAATTTCATCTTTTTTCTTTATAGAGCTAAATTAAGATTTTGTAACTGCTGCATTAGATCAGTCAGGACCATCAAGATTATAAATATTAGTAATTTAATAAATTGGATCGATATATTAAAAGTTGACGACCTTCTCAAAATACAGTAAAAAGAAATAGCATAGAAGCATTGCATTTTGATGAAATTTCCAAAAAAATGTTTGAACAACAATGGATTTTTAGGACTTGAGCAAATATAACTAACAAGATCTTACAACCATTTGATGCTGAAGATGACTGGAAATTTGGTGGAAAATGTTTCAGTTAATAATAAACTTATTGGCAATCATAAACATGGATGTGTTTTCTGTCTCTATTAAAAATGACGACGTCAAGATTTGTGGATTTTGCTTATAATTGCAATATTTAAAAAAATGTTAAATATAAAAAATGTAACAGAAATGCAAAACAAATAATAAAATACCATTAAAAGTATTAAATCAGTAATAGTATCAAATTTGCTTTCAGTTCAATTTACTGAAAAGTTATTAAATCTAAAATCTAGAAATAAAATTACAGTAAAACCTCATTTTAATAGATTGTGGAACAACAGATTTCTCAGAATAATGAATTTTTCCTATGCAATTTTACCACCTTTTAGCATATCTGTAATTCTGAGTAATGAATTTGTTTTCTAGTCCATCCACTCTAAACTTGCATTTTTTCAACATTTAATTAATATTTGGGTGTTTCTGAACACCAAATTACAAAAATACATTGCACACAGACCAAAATATGTGCATAATTGTCATAGTTTACACTACTAATGTTCCAGCAATGCATCAGCACCCTCCTGTAGTGCATTGATGCATTGCTAGCTTGATGCTTCCAGATGGGCATGTATCTGACTGATTGGGGCTATAATTGCTTGAAATCACACTGTCATATTCACATAACAGTAATATTTCATACTGACAATGTCACAAAATAAAGTCCAGAAATGTCACATCATCACCTCAAAAGAAAAGATAGAAGCATACGATAATGCAGACTAGTTTCATAATCTTTGTCAGGTCGAGTGTTTTCTTGCACAGATATAAAATTTCAGCTTTGTAATCGCCCCATATTATGATCTTTGTAAGTCTAGATCATATGGCAAGTTGAAAGTAATTCTCAAACAAAACAAATTGATATTGCTAAAGCAGTTTTAATCTAAAGACCAACAACTGCCGAATTATTGGGCTAGCAAATGGCTATAGTAATATTAATAATTTAAGTTAATTTGGTACTAGAATTAGGCGTTAGGCGCCATCTCTTGCTAAATTTATTGACTAGCTTAAGAATCATATTGACTGACTGTGTAGCAGTTTAATCTGCTACACAGTCAATATGATTCTTAAGAGCAAAGATTTTACGAAAAAGTGAAAAATTTGGTAGCTCAGAAGATTAGTGATGCAAAATTAGGGTGGTAAATTCAAGGAACTTGAATTCATTTTGATCAAGTGGATTCATCAAATACATGCAGCAGCCATTAGTATTGACGACACTCTCATTCACCAGAGAGCTTTAGATGAAGTAGCAAAAACCAGAATCCAGAAGGAATCTACTGCACTGAATGAATGGATTGCAAAATTCATTAATATACGATACTGTCAAGGAGACCGAATGAGTAGAGACAAAGTGATTCAGGTTTCCACTTGTCAGAATCTGTTTTTTGGAGGGGGTCAGTTAGTGTGAGTCATCCTGGATAAGTTGAGACAGGTGTGCCAACCAAAGTGAAGAAAATCTACTGACCCAGCTCCGGATTGAATGACCTTGGATCTTAAAATCATGGCTTTAGACTATGTTGTTGGTAGCAATCAAAAAGTATTGCTGCATATACTGTGAATAGTTGTAAAATAAATGGAATTGATCTGAGTTAAATGAGTCGTAAGGTGTTCTTTCTGACGAACCACAAATATGGAAATCGAATGACACAATTTTAAGTTTACTAATACTGCAAACGGAGAAAGAGTGTATACAAGGTAACTGTCAAAACATGGAAGAGAGACCAACTCTCAAAAATTTTAGGAGAAATAAAACCCATGAAATGTCTTCAATTGTGATGAGACAGACCTTTTTTTACAATGTTACATGAAACAAAATCTTAACTTTTAAGGGCAAAAAATATGTTTCAACTGGAAAAACAGCAAGAAGAGAATAATGTTGCTGCTTTTAGCCAATGAAGATGGCTCTGAGAAGTATCCCTTGCATGCTATCAGAAAATAAAGAAATACAACCTGTTTCAAGGAAGTCCACACTCTGCCTTGCAAGTAGTGAAAGAATAAAAAATCTCAAACAACAAGTGAACTATTTGAAGAATTTCTTTGCTCGTTTGATGCATGTGTGGGATTGCAAAACAGGAAAGTAATCCTGTTTTCTAGATTGTTATCCCATACAGGTCAATGATGCCTAGGGGCTGTTGCTAATGGTAAGCACAGAATTGAGGACAGTGATGTGGAAGAAATGCTGCAGCAAATATAATGAATGATTTTTGACAGCCTGAGTGATCCATTAAAATGAGATTCTGCTGCAATTCTAATGTAGTTCCTATTAACCATTCTCAATTTTACTTACAGAAATAGAATAAATTATCACTTTAGAAAAAAAATTGCATAAAAATATTTTTAATAAAATCAATGTTTAAAATGTATAGAGGCATTATAAGAACTTGATATTGTATTTATTCGATTATAAGCCAACAACAGAAAATCAAAAACAAAATTAAATAAAAAATGAAAATTTATTAATCAAGCATATGGAATAAATTTTATGCCATTTAATTGTTCAGTTGCTGTCATCGGATGACTTCAGTTCGTCGTCACTTGATTCTTTGTCATTGTCTTTGTACAGAGCATCATTTGTGTCATCAAGTGCATTCGAAATTGAACACTTTTTAAATGCACCAGCAATGATTTCTCTAGAAATAGTTTTCCATGTTTGCATACAAATTTCACAGAAACTTATCTGTGGCAGCTTCTGGCAATATTTTTCCAAACTTTCAACTACGTTGGTAAAGGGTGTCGCATACTTTACCTGACTGTAATAACGATAATGATTCGAAGTCAAGAGATTTTTTGAACCACAACAAAATTTAAAAAAGATTAGCTTGCAATTGGATAAATACAGTAACTAAAATTAGTTAATAAATATTGAAAAGATTTAAGAAAAAAAGTTTTATATTATAAATGTTATTATGACAAAAATGCTTAAATTTACAGAAACAGGATAATAAAATGCTACTAAAAATATAAAGAATACCAAATTTCCTCAATTCTAAGATGTACTTTTTACCCAGTTTTACTTTATTCATTTATTTATTTTCAATTACAATAGGAAAAGTCTTGTGACATTAGATTTCCTCCCCCTCATTAACAGTAAAACTCTGATTAAAATACATCAAGTACAACAAATAAAGTACAATAAAGCAAAATACAGCAAGTAAACAGTATGAAATTATAAAAAAACAAGAAAAAAGTAAGAGAAAAAAGTAAGTAAAAGAAAAAAAAAAAAAAAAAGACCTTTGAAAAAGAGATAATCTGACAAAAGGTGTATAAATGCTTGAAAAATTTTGAGTATTTCTTAAGGAAACTCTTAAAATAAGCCAACCAGACATCACATAACCAGTGTAGTATCTATGGTACAACAATTGATCAAAATATTTTATACGATCATTAAATAAGGAAAGTCCAAATCTGGCCCTAGTAACTTGGGTGGCTAGTGAAAGGTAAGTTACAGAATTTATTTAAGGTATGATATATTTTATTAAGTAATTCGTGATTTTGTCCAAAAGAGAAGGGACAGCGGTCAACCAGACTGGTATACAGTAATTAACAAAGGATTAAGAATTAGTGAAGAAAATAGAATAGAAAACAATTTTAGAAGATACAGCATGGCAGGAAAAGAATTGTCTGAAAGAGAAGCCCATTCTAGAATTTAAAATCATATCACATATGTACGCATTAATAAAAACAACCCTACAGTCAACAGATTAAAAAATTTCAAATTTAAGTGTAAATTTAACTTTTACTACTGTAATATCTGACACATCTGTTAAAACATAAAATTGAAAAAACAAATGCATTTTAAAAATAAAAATAAGTGATCTTTATAATAAATTATAAATAACTTTGTAAAGTAATATTAAAATATCTGTAATTTAAGAAAAAATAATTTTTTTTAATATACTTAAATAATGAAATTAAACTATTTAAATACAGTGAGTGATCGGTTAATGAACAAATTGAATAACAAACACCTCACAAAACAAACACAAGTAGTAGTGACGTAAAATAATGAATACCAATTGGTCTTCCCTTTTCTTCGGGCAACAATTCAAAACTTTTCAGAGCATGGGAGACGTCAACATTGACGCTCAACCCAGTATATACTAATCAGATAGTATTCTTCCAAACTTTGAAACTCTCCCTTGTAATTCCAGCCTTTTATTTTTCTGACAGAAACCAATTCTTTTATAGAATTCACGAGACTGTCAGACGGGCACTCGTTAAGTTTTGCATCAGTTTTTATTTTCAAAGGGTGGGAGTATAAAAGCAAAGGTAGAGAGTGGGCAGAAGATGTCTGGTGTTGCTGGGCAGTATGGCTTCAACAGGTCTACAGTAAGCTGCAGTTCAATCTTATCTAAGAAAGATATGGTATAATCAAGAAGACTCAAGCAGATGAAAGAATAACAAAAATCATATCTGAGAAATAAAGAACATTGAAGAGCTCATAATGGAACCTGAAACAGATCTGACAACAGAAGAATGCCAAGAACTCCGAAATAAAGAACACCAAGAAACTCGGCAAGATATGTTTTCTTCTGAAAAAGAGGATTAACGCCGATATCTGCTATTAAAGACCTTTTAAAGAAGTGGTAGGATATCAAAACAACTGTCTTAGAATGGCATCCAAACCAAGTTGAGGTTAATAGGCTTGGGGATCTCTACAATTACAATGCTATTAATTAATTCTGAAAAATCCTGAAGACGAGAGAAAAGCAATCGACACTGGACAGATTCTTTAACCCCACAAACAGAAAAAAAACATGACTAATAAAAATGCAAGACTGTGTATATATGTATTTTTATTATTACATATAAATAAAATGTAGTGAGAAAGTATACATATTTTATTCTTTGGGGTCTCTAGAACGAATTAATTAAATTCCCATAAAAACCTATGATAAATCGATAATCGGTTAACGAATAATTTGGATAGCAAACAGTCTTGGAATAGATTATGTTCGTTCACCGATCACCCACTGTATTAGTTCTTTGATCAAATTCTGAAAAACAAATTAATAATAGTATATTTCAGTATTTTCTTTTTATAGAATATTACCTGCATTATAATTGGATCTAATGATGAAAGTTTATTTTCTACTCTTTGGTAAACAATAGAATTACTCAATAATAAAATAGTTGGATTTACTAGATTTTGTTGCATCTGAAAAGAAAGCACATTAAAATTAATGTATTTTTATAAAAATAATTTCACATATTAAATTAAATTAATACAAATATTTAAGTATTACTTTTTTGTGAGCCACATTTTTAGAGCAACCGACACCATTCACAATTGAGCATTCTGTTTTGCTTCCACCAGGGATCTAATTTATAAAAAAAAAAAATAAGCTTCATTATTAGATTTAATCAAGTAAACATATAAACAAATTGTGAAATTATAAAATTTTTATATAATAGATAAAATCAATTAATTCATTTACCTGGATAAACAATTTAAGTGATAAACTCTATGGACTTGGAATTGACAGTACTGACGGTTACATCTCGAAAGACTGGTAGATTTACATATTTTTTTTTATATATGTAATTACTTCTCCATGTTTCTATTTGTGTGAATAGTGTTTGTAAATAACAAAATAGCCTTTCATTAAAAAACAATATGATTACAGATTTTATAGATGTATATTTTAAAATGTTTCTTTCGGCTTTTTGATTTCTTTAATTTGTAATTATGATGAACGTTTTTAAAATTACAGTAAAATCTCAATTTAAGAATCCTCAATTTAACAGACAAAATTTCCAGTCCATATATGATACGTAAAAATTAACACCCTGTTAATTTTAAAATGCATTTTATATGCAATTAAATTAGTAGGTTATTTTTTTCAAATCCAAGAGTCGCTGCTCTTAACTTCACACCACAATTGGATAATCGTACATCATCCAAATAAGAATGAACAGAAATTTTGCATTTTTTGTCAAATTTAAATTTTGTTTTCTTTTTAAAAACATTAATTTATTGTTAATTAAATACAGTAAGTTAAAGTGTATTTTCCAAAAAATGTTTCTTCATTCATTTCAATTGTACACTTGTTTATTACAGTTTGAAAACTATGGTGAGTACATAAGCAATAATACATATAGAAAACCTTTCTGTGAAATTAAACTTCTCATACTTAAATTTTAGTTATACAAATGTATGTATGTATCTACAAAAGTAAAAACAGATGAACTAATTCGTCGGTATTTTATATGTGCATTCATATAATGGACTTTTAGCTTTTAACAGACACCGTTCGCTCAAATTAGTCCATTAATTCGAGGTTTTACTGTACGATAATTTCCTACTAAAAATTGAAGCAATATATTTAATATAATCCATGGGAATAATTTTTTCATTGTCGAAGAATGTTTGTCATTATATAATTTCCATGAGTTTAGATCAACCTCTAATGGAATAGTATAGCTATTAAATGTTAAATGCAATAATGTAATTGGCAATAAATATACATTGTATAACAATAACTCATAAGTTCACTCTTGTTTAACTGAACAGCTTTGTGTCATTAGTGCCCAAAAATCAAAACCTAACTTTCTGCAGAGCTTCAGTCCATGAATATTATTCTAATCTCAATTTATAGCAACAACAACATAACTTAATAATAAATTAAATTAATAAAAATGATTAAAATAAAATCAGTTCCATTGCAATATTCCCTCAGTATAATTTTTGATTCTTTTGAAAGGGTTGTCTTCCTGGGACTTTCATAAATCTTTATATTAATAAAAGTACCGTAATTAAATCACCCTTTTATAAGAACTTTCTGAATCTGTCACTAGAAACAGATTTTCTCCGTGTCAACAGTAATGATGATGATTCTTCAAAAAAAAAACAAAGATTTCTTAGTCAAGATGTCAGGATAAAATACTATTGACTGTTATTGATCTTCTAAGCTAAAACGCCTTAATCTAAGTTTAATAAAAATGAGCTTGAAGATGTTTATTAGAGAGGAAACAGACATTTAAACAGCACTATATTCCATTCATATTTTAAAATGAATGACCCACTGACACCTTTGTCCATCCAATGTTTGTAACATAAACGTTGATGAACACAGTTTCTTGACGTAATGTGATGAAATTTTAGAGCTATTTTTTGATATTGTGGAAAAAATTGTCACAGATTATACACAATGACCTATCTGTATCATTAAAGTTAAAAGTTTTTTTCTAATACACTATTCAAAAATCATAAGCAAGAAATTACAGTAATTAAATAGTATTTTATTTTTAAAAATAACTATATTATAAATTTCAACTTACTTTTTTAACTTTTACGTACTGACGAATATCCATTTCATCATTATCATGCTTAATGTCTGGTCTTACGGTATCCACAACTCTATGAATAAGAGGTTGAATAACTTCACACCAAGACAAGGACAATCCTTCGGAACTAAGTAGCTGACGAAGCAATGCCGTTTCAAGAATTTCGTACGCAGAGCTAAAAGAAATATTAATTGCTAACTTTAATTTTAGTTAATTTTTTTTTTAACTAACTTATTTATTCATTTCTATATAATTTTTATATTTCAGTATATATAAAAATAAAAAATAGCAAAATAACAACATTGATAAAATAAATAATTTGAAAAACATAAAATTTAATTTTAAATATTTATGAAAAGTGAGATTATTATCACATCAACAGTAAAAGAAAAAATGTATTAATGTATGTAAATAAATTCAAAATAATGATTACAAATTTATAAAAAGTACATTGTAGACCTTGGTGGTATGTACCAAGATGATTTATATTGATAAAGATCGTCATCAAAATATCAATATACACTGAGTGGCCAAAAAATTAGACACACTCCTTATTTGAAAGTAAATCAGTCTGACAGTGATGTAGAGTGACGTAACAATGCAGAGTTGCTTATGTAAGGTATGCTCGGCTTTGGACAATGTAGTTATCGTGGAAGTTAACGTCAAAATGAGTAAGACGAAAAATTTAAGTGACTTTGAAAAAAGGATGATCGTCGGTGCAAGAAGAGCTGGTGTCAGCATCTCTAAAACAACGACTCTTTTAGGATTTTCTCGTCCAACAGTATATCGTGTATTTAGAAAGCAGCAGTTGAAAAAAAAAACTTCAAGCAATAAGGACAATTCTGGTCGAAAAAGGCTAGTGAACGAGAGAGGTGAAAGGCAATTAGCACACACAGTCCACAACAACAGAAGTGCAACAACATGGCAAATTACAGCTGAATTCAATGCAGGTGCATCACTAAGCATACCCCAATGCACAAAAAAAAAAAAAAAAAACACACTTTGCAAAGGATGAGCTTTAGCATCAGGAGACCATCAAGAGTGCCTTTGGTATCAGAAAAATTGGAAAAGGCACCTGTTGTGGCCCAGGAACAAAGAAATTGGTCACTTGAGGACTGAAAAAAGTAGCCTGGTCTGATGAATCTCATTTCCTGCTCCATCATGCAGATGGCAGGATCAGAATATGGTGTAAACAGCACGAATTCATGGACCCCTCCGGCCAAATGACAACTCTTCAGGCTGGTAGCAGTGGAATTATGGTGTGGGAAATGTTTTCCTGGAGTACCCTGGGTTCCTTGATATTTGTGGACACATCTCTGAATAGAACAGCTTACCTCAACATTGTTGCTGAATCACATACACTCATTTATGACTGTAATGTTCCCTGATGGAGATGGTCACTTTCAGAAGGACAATGCACCTTGTCACCATGCTCAGTTGGTCTCAAATTGGTTTGAGGAACATCAATCATAGTTTAACCTGCTTCCATGGCCAGCTCAGTCCCTGACCTCAATCCTACAGAGCATTTGTGGGACGAAGTCGAAAGATCACTTGAAAGCTTGGAAACGCCACCATCCAATCTGACCCAACTTAGAGCTGCCATTATGTTAGCATGAGCCAACATTCCTCAGCAATGGTATCAGAAACTTGTTGAGTCCATAACAACAAGAATATTGGCAGTGATCAGAGCTAAAGGTGGATCAACTCATTATTAGAGGGTGTCTCCAATTTTTTGGCCATTCAGTGATATTTTAGTGATACTTTTAATTAAAATTTATTGGTTACTTCACTTGTATTGATATCTGATTAAAATATTGCATCAGTATTGAAATCTGATTAAAAAACCATAGGTCTAGTACATTGATTTTTAGAACAATGAGAGAAGGAATTCACGATTCATGGAAATGGGCAATAATTAAAATAAATAGCTACAATTGTAATTTCATCAAAAAATAAAGTACTTTCTGCTTAGCAGGACGCCAGTCAAAATCCTACTATATTTTGCAAATTTGAACTTTTATTTTGAATTTTTTTACACAAAGTTAATTGTAAAGATAAACTGAATTATTACAAAGAAAATTTTTTTTAATCTAACAATATATTTACAAAAGTTTTTATTTTTAAGAACTACAGCGGGTTAATCTTTACCTACGTGCACTGTCATTGCAGTGGGACACACGTTCTAACCTAACCTAACCAATTATCAAAATTACTAATGTAAGATGTAAAATAACTCAAAAAATTAATCATATGAAGAAAGGAAAATTTTGGTAATTTATTAGAATAGGTTAGGTTAGAACATATACAGTAGAGCATCGATTATCCGACTCGATTGGGGATTGGGGTTGGTTGGATAACTGAAAAAACGGATAACTGAGAAGTATGAGAAAATACATTATTAGTATAGTATATTAGTATATCCCATGTAATTAGTATATCGCTATTAACCTACTTTGCATTGAATTTTCATTGATGTTAAGCCTAACAAAATTTTTTTAAAATAATAATTGTTGCTATTGTATCGTTAAAAATTATTTCTTTATTTTCCACAAAATAAATACAAAAATAAAGACAAAATAAAAAGTTAAGCATGGTTTAAATACTGGCCTCCTTTTCATGGTCAAGCCAGTGTTGCCGTAAAAATTTAACAAAAATAATATTAAAGTAGCCAAGACGTAGCCAAATATTGTACCGCCACATTCACTAGCGGACATTTTGAATTTGCCTATTAGAACGCGGTCGGTTAACCGATGTGACGGTTGATCGGGGGTCGGATAATCAATGCTCTACTGTAGTAGGATTTTGACTGGCATCCTGCTAACCAGAAAGTACCAAAAATAATACCATCAACTAGTTTATAATATTAATATATATTATATATATATAAGCTAATACAGAAGCTCTCACTTGTTAAGAACATACCTCAAATGTAAATTCAATTTAAATTATCTTTTTCAGAATGAAAACTCTTTAGAAATCTGTTTATTAGAACAATATTAGGTCTTCAACACCCACTTTGTCACTGGATGGTGTTTTTGTTCTTTTGATCCTGTGAGGTGGGGATCGGTTTGTCAGCTTTATATCCATAATCAGTTTGTAATTTGTGAAGAAAAGTTACTTTTCATAGATGAGATTTCTTCTCAAGAAATATTGCCGAGAGAAGCAGCTTCAGCTAATTCGAAAAGTGGATTGCAAGGCTATACATGCTGTCATTGCAAAAAGAAGTGTTCCACGAATAAATGCAGTTGTAAAAGCAAGGGATTCTTGTGTAATTCAAAGTGCCATAACAGTTTAAGTTGTTGCAATAAATAAGATAAATTATGTGATTAACATTATACAATGTGTAAGTTTATTATTGTATTATATCCTTTAATGATTTGGAATGTACTTTTCATTTTAGGTTCAACAGTTTATTTACATACATGTGCTGTTACTTAAGCTTTCTCTTAAGTTGACATATCAAAAAGTTTCATTTTTGTCATAACGTAATAAAAATATTTTTATTCAACATTCACCATCGGTGCATGCTGAATGTCGACATTTGCTGGTGTGAGAAATAATGATATTTAGCAAATATTTTGTCCATACGCAAGACAACTGTGTGAATGTCGACATTCGCCAGATATCAGTCATTCACCGTAACATATAATAAATAACCAAATGCATCAAAAGTAAACAGGAAAAAAAGCACAAAACAAACAATTGTGTTCACACTTTAAGCACATTTTTTCACTGCATGCATAGTTTGAACTTTGAAACATCATTCAAATTCTGAAGTGTTTGAAGCATGAGGTACCACTATTTTATCTCAAAAAAGTGTAGAGTTTTATCTTAAAGTGTACAAAAATAATAAGTTAAATGTAAAACAGATTACAGGAAGTAAATTTATATTTAAGATTCAATTAAACAATATTTTCTTTGAATTTTTATGCCAAATGATTGCCAGATTACATTAGGCTATAATAATGCTAATGTTTAATTCATCTGTAAAAACATCTTACGTTTTTAAAATTCCGAAATATTTTACAATGGGATATTATTAATTACAACAGAATCTGTATATTGTAATCACATTAACTGATAATGATAATTGGCTAATAATAAGTAAATTAATGGAAATTCTGATTTTTACTGACCATAACATTAGAAGGATACGTTAAGACAATTAAAAATTGTATAACTTGGAAATTTATTAATCATAATTATTATTGTTAATTGATATATAATTCATCCAGTATAGTTTACCTCTACGAGATAAAATATAATTTAAATGAGCAATTATTTATTGTGACATCATCACAATGTCAGGATGCAATTTTCAAACATATTTTTATAATTTATTTAATTTAAAATATATGCTATCCACCTCAAATTAGTAGTGTCTTGCTCTTGTGCATAATACTTTTCCTGTTAGCAACAGAGTCATGCCATTATCTATCTAACTCATTACAGGGAAAAATTTTTGAATTGAAATAATGTGACTTCTGGTTTTCATCAGAAGTTTTTATACAGTTAATCAAGGCCTCCTGCTCCTAATGTAATGTCCTAATGCTTCTATATCTGATCTCATCTTTCATCCATCTAACTCCATTCTCGAGATTAAGAAAGACAAACAGACAGACAACAGTGGGAATTTATAGGTCTACAATTTCTACAAATTGCAGCCCAACAATCAATCACAACCTATGGTTGTGAAAGCTGGACAGTGAGAAAAAGAGATAAAAGAAGGATAGATGCATTCAAACTTTGGTGTTGGCAGAGGATTCTCAGAATCCCATGGACAGATAGAACAACTAATAAAGTAGTCCTAGAGAAAATTCGACCACAAATCTCCTTGGAGGCAATGATCACACGCTCGAGGTTAAAGTTCTTTGGTCACACTATTCGTGCTGACTCCCTGGAAAAACAGATCATGCTGGGAATGGTAGAGGGACATAGGAAAAGGGGAAGGCAACGTACCAGGTGGACGGAAAACATCAAAGCAGACACCAGCCTGAAACTCAAATACCTGAAAGACTGGGCACTACACAGAACTCACTGGAGGAACCTCATCTATGAAGTCACCAATAGTTTGTACACGACTCAATGGTTAAAGAAGAAGAATTTTAATAACAATAGTGACTGATAACAATAGCCACAATTTCAATAAGCAGACTCTATTCTGTGTTTTTTTTTTAATCAAATTCGCACATTTCAAGTTATAATTCTAATGATAAATTATTATATTCATATATATTATAAATATATAGACATTTAAATCCTTTTTTATTCTCCTTCATTTCAGTTAATTTTCTGAATCATTCAAATTGTTTTTATCTCATCAATATCAATCTAAATCACTTTCAGCATTCCTCTAATTTATTATTTTCTGTATTTAGTAGTCATCTATTTCATTCATATAGTTATATATATTATAAACTATATTATTATGTGTAAAACCAATATTTTTAATGATGTAAAGTGGATGAAGATGACAAAATATGGCAAGAACTATCATAATAATTTAAATTAATAATGAATTTTTTTGGATATCAGTTCTGGAAACAAAGAGGAGATTAAGTCTTAAAAATAATAACAACAAAAAGATTATATATATATAAAGCAAGAATAATACAATATCTAAAAGCAAAATTAAATACATTTCATACAAATTAACATTAAATTAAATTAAATAATATAGTACTTTAAATCTCAGTGGATTATATTATTATTATTGTCATTCTTTAAAAATGTTAATGTCAGAAAGAAATAAAATAATCTTCAGAATATTTATACCTTTAATATTTAAAATAACTTAGACAGATAACAAACAATAATCTTTTAGATGCAAACGTTCTACCATACATATCAAAAATCTATATAATTAAAAATTTTTTACAAATTATCCTAGGTTTAAATTTTGAAACTTTTCAAGATAATTAGTTTTATATATTCTGCGATTCATTTTAGAATTATTTTAAAAATCAATTTAACAAAAAATTGAAAAAATTTATCTAGTAAAAAAAGTAATTTAAGATTAATCCTATTAAACTACCACTTATTGAAATAAAAATAATTTACTTCATTCTTTCAAAAGCCAATTTTTCTCCGTTATCTTCTCGAAGAGATTGAGAATTATGCCAACCCGCAGGAGCAGAAAAATCGTCGCGTACTTTCCGTCGGTGTGAGCGGCAAAAAGTGTCCCTAAGAATCAAAATAGTAAATTATATAAATAAGTACTTCTTCATAAATAATTCTAATTTAAATCCTTTAATTATTAATTTTGCTTTTGTTTATTTAATTTTTTTTTACTGATTATAATGGATAAACTCAAATTTATTCAAAAAAGCACACATTTTCGTAAGTAAAAAATTTTTTCTTTGGTCAAAGTAATCTTTTCAAATACAATTTCTTAATATATATAGAATCCTCCATACTTCTATAATAATAAAAGTATGAAGGATATATGTATAATAAACTAAAACATTTATTTAAGAATTAAAAAATGTGTTTAATATATACAAATATCTTTGCTTGTCACTTTTGGAAAAGACTTACAAATATACCATTAAAATTATGTTTTACATAAAGTCAATTTCTAGTGCAATGGTTTTCAAAATATATTTTATTTGAAAATAAATATTAGAAAACTAATTGGATACAAACACGGGTATTTTAAGATATCAAAAATATTTGGCGAAACTATTAAATATTTTTGCTATTTTAAAAGAATAATTTATTAGCTTCAATGAAAATTCACCAAATATTTAATGACTGCTGTTAGAAAAAATATCAAAACCCAGCCACACTCTACTATTTGAACTCACTGTGTCAAATTCTCACTATAGTGATTAATATTCTTTAGTAACCATATTAATGTCCAAATTAAATAATCCCACCATTTTGAATTTCTTCAAAGCATATTTGTAAAAAATTCAAAAATGAAGATAGTAAAGCTGTGAAGTAGTGAGTGACTATACATCGTAAACTCAACACCGGAGCATACTAACAAACTCTTCAAACCCGTTACCGGTGCGTTCTCCTATTTCTACGACGACGTTTTCAAACTATTTATGTTGGTTGCGGTTTGTATTAGTAGGAGAACACACCGGTAACAGGTTTTGAAGAGTTTGTTAGTAGTGAGTGACTCCATTTCCAGTATCTATTTTCATTTGTTTCCATTGTTTTCATTGTGTTGTATCTGTGTTATATACAGTTGTGCAGTTAACTCATTTTCAATATTTCAATGCAATCTTTCAAACATATTTTAACAATTACAACAGCTTATTACCGTGTTTGTTACTGTCATTCTTATCTGTTTTTATAATGAATATATTGAAATACTTTAATATAAAATATACAACACTATTATAATATTCTTTTTATTGTAGTCTACTACAATATTAAAGAATATATTTTTATTTTACTTATATATAGTATTGAATAATAAATTTTTTCAAAATCCAATTAGTCATTAGTTTTGTATACCTATTAAAAAGGATTTTAGCTTATGATCCTTAATGTAATTTTTAATACTGTAACGAATTATAGCTTTTTGCATATTTTTTTCAAGACCAAAATCTTTTTGTTTGAGTTTTTAAATATAATTTTACTTTATTACAAAATTTTTTTGACAAATTTTAAATACATCCAATAAGAATTTATACACCTACTAAGTGTTTCTAAGTTGGCACTTAGGCAACCTAAAAGATGTTCGTTTACTCTAAGATGTTATAGATTTATACAGGTATACCTCGAATTACGTCGTTTCGAGTTACGTCGTTCTCGATTATACGTCGTTTGTCAAAAAAGTATATGAAAAAATAAGTCATTTTATTCGACTTTACATCCGTCCGCCACAAATATTGAAGTCGTAATATCACTAGAAAAGCGTTAAAAGCACACAAAATCATATTAAAAATATGTACATTTACAGTAAATGTTAATATAATCATCATAAATCCTAGAGAACGAAACACGAAAACATCTGTTTCTGTGTTGTCTTATTTAGCGGTCTTTAAGTGCTCGTTATTGGCATTTTCCACAGTAGTTTCGACTTACGTCATAACTACACAAGTAAATTCGACTTACATCTGTAATTTGTTCCAGGAGAGGCGACGTAAGACGAGGTATACCTGTAATGTGTAGACCTAATGAATGGCTGTATAGTGTGCAAGCAATAAAAAGGCTATTTTTTATTTAAGTGTAGTAATTTTTTTATATTACATGGTAGAATATAAAAAAATATGTACCCCACAGTTTAGACAACAGATTTAATTACAAGACCAGAGGTCTAGAGCTGGTTTCCTAGCAAACATTCTTAACTTCTAACGCTGTTATATAAATCTTATTTGTCTGTGATGATTTATTACAAAAAGGCTGCATATCATAATTTCACTATTTATAAAAAATGAATTCTTCTACCTACATTCAAAATCTTCAGAATTCAAAGTTCTCACATAATCATTCTAAGCAACAAAGTTTGCATGACAATAGTATTATTAGTGTGAATCATTGTCAAAACTAGTCGCAAAATTTAGAATTTTTGTTTCAAATTGTTTTTCCTGTACACCCAAGTTAAGTTTTCCACTTAACTTGACTCTTGTACATGCATATATTTAAGAAAGACAGATGTTAATATTTAATACACAATGTTAAACCTCATTAAGATTTTTAAGATTTATTATATTTTATTAAATCTGTTTCAAATCAATTCTGTAATATCCTTGAAAGTATTGTTTACAACTTTTTACTTTATAAATATCAATTTTATAAAAATCAATATGAAATGACTATTTTCAAATAAATTTATCAAGAACAAGTTTACTTATCTATTAATTCAATCAAATAATTTATAAACTGTAATCAAAGAGAAAATAATTTGACAGATAAATATTTTAATTCATAGTTCAACAGGATAAGTTCATTTGTATTTATGATTTCTAAAAAGAATTCTATTGAATTTTTATCTTTAATGTATTCAATATTATATATCTTAAAAACTTGTTTGAAACTTTTTACGTAATGTATATTGATAAAATAAAAATTATCACATACCTTGTAAAAATTCTTCATTGATCATCATTTCCTGAGCATTTTCTCCACCCATGACAATTTCCACATGCTCTAATCCTACAGGTTTTCTCTCTAATGTGGAGGACACTAAAAATTAAGTATTTAAATAATTATTATAATTTGATTATTAATACTAAAAGTATTCACAGGTAATTTCATAAGATTTTAGTTTGTAACTTTGAATTTAAACATAAAAGCTCAATAATTGATCAAATGGCATATCCTCAAAATATAAATAAAAATTTAAAACTGCTAAAAGATATTATCACCACCCAACAAGCAAAAATCAAAATATTAACTCAAACTAACTCAATAGAGCACATTAATTTCTTCCTTTAGCAATTTTCAATTAAAAAATATTAATATAAATTAGCTTTACCGTCTTCCTTTTTGCTTTCTGTATTGCTGATGTTCACAGTAGTTTCGTTATATCTTGGTCGAGAAATACTAACACGTGATTCTTTAACGTTCAGATCCAAATAAAACGTAGAGGTAGATGATGATAATCTATGTAATTCTGGAGACTTGTCTTCATTTATATTATCATCTATTAATTCAATTACTTCTACTGAGTTATCTACATAATTAAGAAGTGATCACAAAGACAATACAATTACAAACACAAAACAAATATAATAGTTTAATTTAACAAGGAAAAAATGTTATACTTATTTAAAGAAATTCAAACATTATATATATATTTTATTTATTTATTTTATATCATATATTTATATTCAAATATATATAAATAATGTAGGATAATTTAACCAAGTGAATTTTTTGATCTTTTGTATAATTTTAAAAATATGCATTTTTTTATTAAATTATGATTTTCAAACTGTTGATTTAAAATATAATGCTTAAGATAGTCAATTGCAAAGTTAAGAAAAAAAAGGAAAGGCTGTATAATTCAAAATTTAAATATGTCAAAGAAGTTAAAATATGTAAGATCTAAAAACATTCCAATTTCTGGTGCAGTTCTTTGAAGAGAAAGTTATAGAAAGTGGTAAAAAAACTAGATATAAAAAACGTTAAAGCAAGTAATGGATGGATTGAACACTTTAAAGAAACATGTGGTCTCTCCTTTAAAAAAGTAAGTGGAGAAGCAGCAGCAGTTAATAATTCCTGTGTTAAAACCGAAGACTGGAAAGAAACGACAGTGAAGAATGTCCAATTGACTTGGTATTCAGAATGAGATGTGTTCAATTTGGACAAGACGGGTCAATTTTATTGTCTTTTATCCGATAAAATTTTTAACATTTAAAAATGAAAAATGTGGAAAAGGAAAGCTTGAGTAAATAACATCTAAACAGTTTTGCTTGGGGCAAACATGAATGGCATAGAAAAACTGAAACCACTAACGATGTGGTTTCAGTAATGATTATTTATTGACAATTGTATAGTTCACGTACGAGTAGAAAATTTAAAAGCTTTTAAATTAATCTCAATACCTCCAAATGTAACGACAATTCAACCACTTGATCAAGAGATTATTTTAAACCGAGATTATAAAAAACTTCTTGTAAAAGATCTCTTAAAAGCAAATCAGACAAAATAAGAAATATGACATTTCCATTTGGATGCAGCAAATTACGTTTAAAAAAGTTGGAATTTTGTTTTGACTTCAACATCAACAATTGCAAATTCTTTCAAGCATGCAGGATTTCAGTTGAGAAAACAATAAAAAAGAACTTACCTTGTGCCAATAGAATGAATTTCAAGACTGGGATTCTGATTCCAACGCCTTATCAAGTTCGTTAAAAGAACTATCAGATAGAATATCCTACTCCCAATGAAAGAACACACACAGACATGAAAAAAGATATTGAAATATATTCACAAGCTAGTATAGAAGAATTAACAATACCAGTATTAGAGAAGAAAAATGTGTATGTATATAGTAAAGATATTAGGTGGAGAAACTACATCACTAAGTTACAAGCCATAGAAGAATTAGAGATAGTGCACTGTTATCTCGTTTGTGTTCAAAAAACAATGACGAGGATTTTAGATCATTAACAGCTTTGGAATATAAAATTAATTCTATTAATAGATGTTCTCAAATAAAAATTTATCAATATTTTTCATAATTCTTAAAATAGAGTAAGCTATGTTTGTTGGAATTAAAATTCAAATAATAAATGCGTATTGTATGCAGTAATAAAAATAATTTATACATATGTACATAATAAAGTTACTGTATTTATGGAATATAAGTTACTTTGTATATAATATATTGACTCTAGTTTAGAGGTCATTCTGCTTAATTGGTCAATATTTTTCAGTTTCCTAAAAAACCACTTAAAATTTGGTAATATGATCAAACCTTAACAACTTGATGTTAATTGGCATATCATCAAATAGCATCTAATGAAATGTACTTAATTTGCTTTCACTTAAAATGAATAATAAATAAATTTGACATATTTGTAATTTTAAAATTCCTTAAAAAGACACTTGATTAAATTATCATGCTAGAGAGAATAGATAAATTGGGTAATATAAATAAATGTGTTATTTTTTAATGGTTTTCAATACTTTTTCAATAAACTTTTCCTTTGATGACACAAAATTAATTTGTCATTTATATTACAGACACAAATTAGCAACTTGGCTAATAATTTACTACAAAAATGTTTGTATCCGACAATCAACAGAAACTCATATCACATTTTAAACTTCTTTATAGTTCCGTAACACTCAATCGGCATGTCATTCTCCTTCCCAAAGCTCGCTAATCAGTCGTAATTACTTACTATAGAAATAGTCATATCTGGCAAAATGCAACAGACGACATAATATGAATTAGCTCATAGAAGGCTCCTGTTGTAGTTTAGCAATGATTATTTATGAGAAAAAGTTTTTCGAAGAACTGACACGAAATTCTAATGTATGACACAGTACTCATTTAATTTGGCTAATTAATTATTAGCTGTTGAAAATGAAACTTTATATTAAAATATTATTTAAAAAAAATATGCATTTAAAATCATTACTTACTATTTCTATTCATTATCATTATTTTATCAATATGATAAAATAAAAATATTGTTGAAGCTATTAAGATTACACAAATCTTAGACAGATTTAATAAAAAAATTAAATACATTATAATTTATCTATTTAATTGTTTTTTTAAATTCAGTGTTTAATTTGTAATCTTAATAGTTTAAGTGGATGAAATTTCCAAATAATTTTTTGCAGTATTTTATCATAAAAACTATAAACTTTGTGTTTCTTTTTCATTAACATATATATTAACTATTTACAACATTTTTTATAAAGTTTTTTTAGTTTAAAACATATAATCCCTTAAATATATAAATTTATAATTACAATAGAAATGTACACTTTACAACAGATTAAATTTTACGGTAAATTTTCGGCAACCTTTCACAAATTTTTGACGATTGGTTAATTAGTAGACTCCTAAAAGTAAAATAAAATTTGTGTGTTACCAAAACTGACTGATTCCGTTTCGTGCCACAAAACAAATTGGCTTAGTTTAGTTGACTGTTTTCGAACAACTGACTAATCGATTATTTACGATTGTGCCAAACACCTAATTCCCGTGCATAGTTTGCAGGCTACAGCATAACAGGTCAAAACTTGGTCGATGTTTAGCATCTAAACAATTGACACACCAAATTTTAGTGTCATTTTAACTCTGTATAATATGTACCATAAACAGTTATCAAAACTGAAGAAAGTTTTAATCAGACTTGAATATAGGTCAGAGCAATTTTCCCCTTTTAAAACTGGGAAAAAAACATCAACTAATATTCAGGCCAATATGGTGTATGTTAAAATATTTCACGATTCCGGATTCATAATTAACTTCTGAATTTAAATATATAAAGCGTAAAAATAGTTATAAATTTGTTTCGATTGTACATTTAACTGATCTAGAATAAAATAAAAATATACTGACCACTTTCATCATCTGTCGAAGAACTCATAGTTGGTTGAATCTCTTTTACCCATAATGGTTCATGTCCTTCCTGATTACTATTTCTAGCAGAATCAACATCATTCAGTACTGGACTATCTAAATTCCCTATCTAAACAATAATTACATAAACATAATTTTTTAATTATAAAATTTAATTATTTACATTTAATTAAAGTTTTAATAATTTATTCTCAAATAAATAAATAAATATATTTATTTATTTTCATGTTTACAGTGCTTCACAATAGGATTAAAGTTCAGATAATTTGTTTATATATTTTTATCGTGTTATACTTTAGCTATTATATGCATAACATTAAAGTTTATATATTTTAAATTTCTTTTTTTTTCTGAAATATTTCAAAATTACTACTTGTCTTATGATTTAAACCAATGTTACTATACTGTTTCAACTGAGTTGATAGCGATGTAGATGATAGAAATGATACAATGCCAAAAAACTTAATATATTAGTGATGTAACGAATAGTATATTTGGTCTCAGCCGAATACCGAATATTCGGCCAGGAGTGTGGCCGAATGGCCAAATATTTGGCCAAACTATTCGGCTTGATTAACGCACATATAAAAAATTAGCGCGCAAACCTCATTATGCAAGGATCGCGCACCCTGCTCTCTATTGGCCCGATGTCACTACGATTTTTTCTTCCAGTAGGTCTAAATTATTTAAATTTATTAATTAAATTATAATTATTAAAGTTAATATGAGATGGAGCCTAACGTCTACCTCTAGTGCCAAATTGGTTTATAATTTATGTAATAGCCATAAATAGCCCGATATGATTCGGCAGTTGTTGGTATTTAGATGCAAGTTATAACCTATAAGTTATTTTATTTGCAATCGATCTTTTTAACTCTTTAATTAAGCAGTAAAATTTTATTTTTACTACGTATTTGTAGACTGAATAGTACCCTAAGGATATACACTTTAGTGGGGACATATGGTCTAGTTTCTCCCCAGATGTGAAACAGTTCAAATATATTATTGGGGGGTTTCTATTTGTGAAGTTTTGTGATATTTTGTTGCTATTGTTTTTGTCAATATTTTTAAAATTAACATTATTTCAAATGTTATCTTTTGCATATGATGAGAAATGCTCATTCTTTGCTTTATATATAAAATAAATTATATAGTAGTTACTCATCTTCTAGAAATAATTATTTCATTAAATACGATAAGTTTCAATAAAATGTTTCGTAAATCATTTTAAAATATCGTAAAAAATATTAAAATATACAAGAATACGAATATAATGTAATTAACTAAACAATAACACTAATGCCAGATACGTTCTAACCTACATGCCATCAATGCCATAAGATATCGGGCTAGATAAAGGCTATATTATTATTTTAATTACGAAATAATTTACTAGAGTTAGACGCTATTTCTTATTAACTTTAATAATCATAATTTAATGTTTAACATTAATAAAGTTTCCAAAATGATTAATTTACTGTGTTTTTGTTATTTCTTACTCCTGTTTTTAGGTATTCGGTATTCGGCCGAATAGCAAAAAATAGGACCGAATAGGCTGAATACTGGGTAAGTAACTGAATATTCGTTACAATCACTAATATATATATATATATAATATTATATATATTAGGGTGGAGCTTATTTTTACAGTTTGTAAATGTGAACCTCCTACCTTCTATTTCCATTCCAATTCCTATATTATAGAAAACATTCATGCTAAAAATCTACTCCATTGGTGAATATTTACTGGTAGCTCAATGTCACTGAAGTTTTATAGGTTCCAAATAGTTATGATGAGCATATGGCAATCACAAGCTTCAACCACTATGTATCCATTTTAGTACAACAGTTTGTAAAACTGTAGTTGGTCATCTCAATAAATAAACCATTAAATTAATCACACATTAGTTAAATGACATTCCCACAAAATTAATTTCTATCACGACTCGTGATCTTTATTTTGTTGACATCATCAAGTCTTGCTGCAAATATTTTTCCGTTTCTGGTTGAGGCTGATTCAGTGACTCATACTGTTTACATCAGCACCTACTGGCTATTTGGCTTGTATGGACAAGTTCAGGCATGTCGCTGAAAGACTGCTGGTATCATCAGATGCATAGACTATATAATACAGAAACCGCTCAAGCAAATCACACAATACATTTTTGTTCATTTCAACAAAGTTATTAAATAATAAATATGGCAGCAGCAGCAACAAGATTTAATACTGAAAGGTACAGTACCTCCTTGGTTCAACAGTAACTGAATTAACTGTAACTGAATAACTGAAGTAACAAGTTGCCATCCTTACATCAGGCCCTTAGTTTGTTTTTACATCACCATCTTCAACTTAAACTATCAGACAGTCATCAGCTGTTACAGTCAAAAAGCTGGCAATATTTTATGAAATGGCAAGGATCCTAATGATGGATCCAAGAAACTGCATAACTAAACTTGAACAAACATTTGAAGAATGGTGTTTGCTGAAGAAAAACAAGGGGCGACAATCTGTAACACAGCAAACGCAGCTGAATTTGTTAGTAAACTAAACAAAGTTTTTGACATTTCTCATCTTATAGCAGTCAAAATGATAAAAATTCCAGAGGATCGCGAGTTCTTGTTAGCTCAGCACGAAAAAGGACGTAAAGGGTCAATGGTAGGTGTGGATGCAAAATTAGCTGCAAAGGAGAAACGATCAGCACAAAGACAGGAACAGATGCTTAACATAAATTGTAGAATGGAAGACTTAAAAGGAAGCGGTGAAGAAATAGCAGAACTAATATCCTCAAGCAGCAGCACAGATACTGAAGAAGATGCAAGGTGTAAAGGAGAGAGTAACTAGTGAGGGAGCAATTGGAGGTAGATTATCCAGACAGCAAGAAAGACACACACACACTGCCTCTACCAAAATAAACCGATAAAGTTACACTGAACGTAGTACTGAAAATTTCAATTTTTGTGAATTGTGACATTTAAAAATTTTTTTGTTGCATTAACTGGATATTAACAATAAAATAATGGTATTAAATATTTTACCACAGTTAATATTTAGAAACAAAATGTTTAAAATAACAGATCAAAAATTAAATCAATTAAAATTATTTGTATTATTTGAACATTGAAATTTATCTATATTTATTAATCACAGGAAAAAATTTTTCTTACGTAAGTAATTACTGGTTATAAAGACTGAACTACACTGTAGTAGATACTTTGTAGCATTAGTTAGTTTAAATTTAAATTTTGACTTCTAAAATTATGTAGAAACAAATTTAATGATACAAGATATTTTCTGACAAATTTTCAAATCTGCTTTTAAAGTCTAACTTCAATGCTGATTTATTGTTTCAAAAATATTTTTTCTGAATTATTTGCACAATTAAATTTTTTAATACTGATGAAATTTCTTGTTTCAGATTTAAAAGGAAAAGGTCTAGTTGAGTTTCAACTGCTAGATATATATTCAGATGATTTTGGACAGAAATATTTCATCTGTATAATCTATATATATAATCGAGACAAATTGATGATGATGATAAGCACAGAGCCCAAACGGTTAGGAGTTGAAAGTTGAAATTTGGTACACAGGGTATGTCACGAGGATGCACACTAAGAAGGAATTTTTCAAAATTCCTCCCCAAGAGGGAACGGGACAGGATTAAGGCTTAACACTTCCATCAACAATGGAAGTGTTAATTAACAATGGAAGTGTCAAGTAACAATGAAATTGTTAAGAGAAAGCAACGTGCAAGACACAGATGCAGTTTTTTTCATTTTTGCTGGAAATCAAACATATTTTTAGACCCATCTAAAAATTCTCTAATTAGTCTGGAAACAGGAAAACCCAATTCTTGCATTCTGTGAAAATGGGTAAGGTTGACTATAACGTAATAATCTTAATCTTCGCTATCGTTACTTTTGCCCGAGCAATGCCGGGCCTACCTGCTAGTATAATAATAATAATATGTATCATAAAATTTAGTAAAAGTAATGACTTAACTTATAATACCTCACTGATAATCATATTGCATTCTACTCAAAACTCATTGAAAGATTTTTCTGCTTTTAATAGTGAAAGCAGAAAAATCTTTCAATGAAAGTATCTGTTATTGCTGTGATTAAATATAGAGTAATTTCATATCACTGTTTATTATTACAAATAGAAAATAGTACTGCTATTCTAATTATTCATTATGTCCAAATAATATTTTGACTAGATTTTGCTTAGTTATGATGTAATATCATCAATAAATGTGAAGACCGGGTAAAACCGGCCAGTCCGTTTTAAAATTTATTGTTCAAACCCCTCGGGAGATAGCGATCAAAATCGGAGATAGCGATCAAGATTCAAAAGATGTGCAGCCTTCTGCCGTCAAACACGCTTCCCTCCTCTCCGGATCCCACCTCTGAGTCACGGAGCTCAACTCATCACACTCCGTCGCAATTGGTGATCGTAGTGGACGAGACCGGGAGTATAAAGAGGGTGGAGATATCTGAGAAGGGGGTGGCTGAACATAGGACGATGACAAACGTCCCGACGGAACCGAGTCGAAAGCGAGGGCCAATCCAAAGACGCCGACGCCGCTGAAGACAAGCCTGACCACCCCTCCGCCCACCGCCCGAGCCCACCGCCGAAGAACAACCGGTGATCGCTATCGATACATCGACGAGGTATGATTCCTCCAACCATTGTGAACTCTCTCTCTCCCGCGACTGGGGACGGGATGCGTAGCTTCGCTGTAGTAGGTTCAATATTCAAATAAATCATTATCTGTGTTGTCCTGTTATTACGGATATTGCCTTTTCTTATCGATGACCCCACACACTTCCTCCACTCGACCTGACAAATAATTACCCGATTCCGACAAGTCGGGATATCACAAAAATTTAGCCATCCTTGACAGTGGGGTGGGTCTTGCCGACCTGTTCGCCGACAAAAAGGAGGTACGACTCCGTCCTACCTCTCGGCGTTCCCACATAAGTTATCTTGTTAGAATTACTTTGCCAAAATATTATCCTTTAAGGATTGCATCATATTGAGTTACCAATGTTGGGATTTTGAATTTCAAGGCATTAAATGGTGCCAGTAAATACATTTATTGAAGATAATTTTGAAATATTGTAGGGATTTAATGCTTATCTTTTTACTCTAAAAATCCAGTATATACAGTTTCATGAGATTTTATAACATATATTTATTAAATTACTTACTTCTGTTGGTTTATAAAGAGAATAACCATCTATAAAAATTTGGTCTTGAGAAGTTACACATTCCAAAATTTTCATATCAATTAGAGCTTGTCCAATTAAAACTGCTTGAATTCTGGAATTAATAAAATAATCAAAATATTTAAAATTTTAATTGATTTTATATTCTAATGTATACTTGTCGTCGTTATTGAATCATTTTAAAATAAAAGTAATTCATATATTATACACTGAAATTTAAATTATAATCACCTTGAAGATGACTTCCTCTGTGCCATAAGCCAATCGACTAATTCACTTCCGACAAGACAATTTGTATATGTACGTAATCTGTGCCTATGATTTTGAAATTCGACACCGTGAACTGGATGTTTTATTTGAGACCAAAGATCAGTTAAAGTAACATTATCCTGTAAAACATTTTTTATTTCTATTTAGATGTTTTTTGGAAAGTAGCAGTCGGTAAAAATTAAATTTATATAAAATTCATTATTCTATATTAATTCGATATTAAATCTCTCTCTTATCATTCAATTTCGCTTTACAGATTACAGTTTTTGAATACAATAAACTCTGTTTCAAGAAAAAGTTCAGTTAATCCGTAAAGCGAGACATTCGTAAAGGAAAGCAGACGATTAAAAGTCTACATAAATCCTTGTTATCGATTTTTCATTACAATAAGGATTAAACTGGTTTTTTATGATAAGTGAAAGATAAAATGTTTTAAATAAATATTTAATCTTCCTCAAGTAGAATTTTGAGTTATTAGGTAGATGAACAAAATTTTTTTACATTTTGACGAGTTTTATAGTTAAAAAAGTACAACAGAAACGTATTTAGAAAATCAAATTATAATTTTATTTAATATTGTCTCTTGAAGTATGTCCTATATTGAAATCTGAATAGAAATAAATTTTTAAAAAGAAACTGTACAGAAATAATAATGTTAACCTATATAAAAGAATTATTACAACTTTTTGGAGATGAGACATTCTAACGTTTCAAAAATAGCAATGAAGTCAATAAGCTAAAAGTTCACTTATAAATAGTATGAATAATGATGACAATGTATCGTCAAAAATCTACACTGAAATATTCAAGAATATTCTACTGCAAATTAATTTATAAAATACACTTGCGGTCATGGAAATTATTTCACCTGTGACATATACTAAACGACATTCAACAGATGTGCAAAGCATGGTAAAATTGCAGCTCTGAATGAAACATTTGATGGCACCTTATTAGAGCTGTAGAGCATGGCCATAGAAGTAAAAAAGTCAAAAAATGGATGGTCTGTGTGTGATCCTTCCCAAGATATAACCCCAAACCAGCCACAAAGCCAAATTCTTCATTTAACCTGGGTGTATTAAAATTACTAGCTAACCTCTTAATTAAGTCTTTGGGAAACCCATGTACCCATGCAATTCTGCTTCAGTATCCTTTGCACCAGTGCAATGCATGTATAACCTCCTAACAAGGATTCTGAAGGCAACCAGTTTGTAGTGACAGAGGTCATGAGAGTCCACTGGGATGTAGATAGGGTAAAAGTCTGGCTTATAGTCTGCACAAGAATCATTACTGCTGTCTTTGGGAAACCCAAAGACGGCAGTAATGATAACACCAGAAGTGACCAGCAAACGTTAAATGAAGAATATATACCTTAGTGGTATAGTATGAATTATAAGTAACTGATATATTTAAATAAATAGCAAAAATGAGTGGTATCCTTTTCCCAATCTTTAGAAATGGAAAGACTGTCAGTGCCCAGAGAAGCCCTGAAGTATACAACATTCCCTATGCAAATGACAGATTTGATAGGGAACTGGTCTACATAGGTTCCACCAAGCACTCTCTAATGAAGAGGGTGAGCAAACACCAATATGACATCAATAATGGGAAGAGTTCCACTGCCCTATCCGCATACATTGCGGCCGACAAGCCTAAAGCATTATTACACTAAGTGCCCTTTTATTAAGAATGACCTTACAGGGGGAAAAGATTGGAGATCTCGAAGCCCTGGAGATTTTTAAGGCTTAACAGTAAGGGTAATTGTATTAACAACACAGACAGGTCTGGCAAGTAATCTGATTCTATGCTATTAAATTGTCGTCCAAACAAACAGCATGCATGTATGCTTTGTTTTCATTTTTATGTTTGATTTCTGCCTTCTTCAAACATTTTATTTTGCAACAACTTCTACCCAGTGAAGGTCAGGGATAGACCTAAAACATTCAGAGCCTTTAAATTGTGTGTTGCTGGACTTATCTGAGGCTGTGGTGTATGTTTTTACATTAATACATTGTCCAGTACCAGTGAGGAAAGAATTTTTGAATGTCTGATAAACTGAACACTACCTATTAATTTATTTTGATAAACTGAATATACATATATTCATCTAAAACAATGTTTATTATAAACAAATAATTTAATTTTAATAATTCTAAAATATAATTAGATATTTAATTATTAATGAAACTAACATGTGATAGTTTTCTTCTATCTGGAGATAACGTTCCTAGAGTTGCTATGTCTGCTGCAGATGAAAAGTCACTTCCTGTCCTATTAAAATAAATTATCAAATTTATTTTAAGATAACAGCAGCTTAAACTAACACATTCAAAGACAATTTCAAACAAATATTTTATGTACAGCAGAGCATTGATTATCCAAATCAATTGGGGACTGGGGTTGTTCAGAAAATCGATTTTTCGGATAACCGATTATGTACAAAAAAATACATTATTAATATAGTATATTAGTATAACCCAATAATAGTACATTAATATACACCCAACAATTTTAATATATAAAATGATATAAAAAGGCATCACTTTATTAGTATACCATTAAAGGTTTATTATACAATCTATAAAGAAGAGAGATTTATCTCTAATAGAAAATTAGCAGCACTTGTAAGTCTACTTAAAAATTATTTCTTTCATTTTACTGTACACATTGTTGGAGTCAATTTTGGAAGCTCAATATTACTTATTACAGAAACTGAAAACATCCCACAAAACATTCTGTGGGATTTTCGAATCTCTTGCATTATGCATTTTTTGTATGTAGTAAACTCTCAATTTTTGTATAGTATATTTTTGTTACTAAAATATCTAAAAAAATTTATTTGATCTATGTCAGATGAATTTTTGGGTTTTATCTTCTCCCTGCTTACACTATGAAAACTACAGAAACTTTCAGGATGTCCTAATGTAAGGCATGATCAAAAGGTATCTGTTTATGATGATCAAGTGCCTTCACTGACACTGTAGGAGCAGACAAACAGCCAGCAACTTTGAGGTAAAATTTAAAAAACACACAAATATTTTAGTTGATAAACATATTTGGAAATTAGTGCAGAAGGATTATGGCCTTTAGACATTGGCAACATCAAATCATCATATCACTCAAAGTGCAGTGATATGATTTCTCTGTGTTGAAGGACAAAAATCAAATGGAAATTTTGATGAAAACTATATATGATGTAGTGTATCAGCAAAACCACTGTAGTAGAGGAATGTACTAAGTTTTACACCAAATAATAAATGAAATTTACAGAAATAATAAATGTTGCTTACTCTAGACTAGCTATTCTCAATCTTTTTGGCCTCGGTCCCTTAGGACTTGTTAGGATTAAGCACTATTTATCCCTTTTTGATTGGGAAATGAAGCAAGGGTAATGTTTAATTTTACTGTCTAGTCAATGTTACATTGCAACACATGAAATAACTTTTGACCTTTTTAGTCATTTTAAAGTTTAAAAAAAAATTATTCATTTGTCCTGTTTGTGCTAATTAGAATTTTAGCAACTAAATGCTGTTCATTTGGTTAAAACTGCAAATAAACAGTAAATAGTCTCCTACTCTACAGTATTAATGAAAAAATCTGAATAATATTAATATCTTATGTCTAAATTATAATGAATTATTGATTTTCTTTGAAATTTTAAAAATGAATTGAGAGGAAAAAATTACTACAGTTTGGTACATAACTATGCTATATAAAAGACTGAAATTGAATTCATGCAAAGATTATTTAAATATGTAATCAAAATCACTTTATCATTCCAAAATTATATATTAATTAAATTAATTAATTGTAAATTTAATTAGATAATACAATGAAATGCAAGTCTTCTGTACCTATAGAATAAAAATTAATTGAAAATTTTAAAATAAATGACTAATACCAGTAATTTTTTTATCTAAGTGTTTTTGAAATACTAAATGTGATAAATGAAATCACATATTTTACAGCATTTCTGTATTACATAATTTAATATATTTACAGTAGTACCTTGGAATTCAAATTCAATTCATTCCTAAAATGGTGTTTGAGTGAGTTCCAAAGCAACTTTTCCCATAAGGAATAACGTAAAGTAAATTAATCCCTTCTTAAACCCCAAAAATGCTCCTTTTAATTCTAAAACATCATAATTTAAGTTAAAACAACATAAGTAAATGCCCCAATTAATGTATAAAACAATGAAAATAATAATATTAAAAACAACAAAAAAAGTAAATAATGCAATAAAATAAAAATACTGTACTGTAACTTCATTTACTTTAGTGAGGAGTGCTGATAGCCCACTTCAAAGTTAGAGAAGAGGGTTATTGCTTGAAAAGTGAGTCACCCTACAAAACGCAGGAAGTAGCTGTCTTTATGGCATTGTCTCCCTCTCTCTCTTCAATCTCTTAGTGGCACCAGACTTTCATTCTATGGAGAAGAACCTATCCAATGTTGTCTGATATTGGCAACTTTGTGGGATCTTCCTAAATTATCCATCACATTTATCACTGCTTTATGGCTGCCACTTTCAACAACAGCCTGTGTTTTAGACAACAAACAGAATGGCCTTAATTTCTGCAGTGAAAATGATATCCTTATTTCCCTCCTCTGAAGAAGAAATTTTCTCTGCCCCTTCTTGTTGCATTTTGGGAAGATGTTCAAGTTCTTCAGTGATGAGTGCCATCTTGTGAACTTCCACTAACTCTTCAACATCATCATCATCAACTTCCAAACCCAAGGACTTGTCCAGAAAGACAATTTCATCCATCAGAAGCCTTGATTCAAATTTTGAAGTTTCTGTCTGCAACACAATCTGGCCACAGCTTCTTCCAGACAGAGTTCATTGTCTTAAGAAAAACTTTCATCCATGCCTTATTGATGGCTCTTAAACAATAAGGATGTTGTAATGTTCCCTCCAAAAGTCTCTATAAGTCAGTTCTGTTTCAGTGGTCACTTGAAAGCACCTCTGAAACATTACTTTCATATAGAGCTTCTTCAAGTTTGAGACGCTGGTCCATGAGATGCGTAGAAGGACTGGTATTGGGGGGCAAGAACATCACCTCGATGAAGCTGTATTTTTCCATCAATTCTTCAGCCAAGGTAGGAGGATGACAGGAGTACTGTATTGTACATCACTAGAAAAGCCTTCAGGGGCAAGTTCTTTTCTTCTAAGTAGGCCTTCACACAGATAGCAAACTTCTCATGAATCCACTCAGTGAATAACTGCCTAGTAACCCATGCTTTGTTTGCCCTCCACATTACAGAGTTTGCTCTTTCCATTTGCTTCATAGCCTGCAATCTCCTAGAGGTTAATGTTGTAACTTCTTTCACCCCATCTGTCACTTTTATTGATTCTTTTTACTTCAGAATCATACACACAGCCAACTTTAACATCTCAAACAAGATCACACACATGCGCAGCTCTCATGCTTGGCAATGAGTTTATTTTTTCCTCAATCATTTCTTCAAACTTTCTCTGAGGTTTCATAGCCTGAAAACACTTAAGGACCATGGTAAATGTACAGGGGGTGTTATTAAAATAAGACAAAAAAAGCAAGTAAAAAACAAGTTATGTAAAGATGCTTTTGGAACAAGAACAGGAGATGAACTGAGTGTGACTGGACTTGTTCAATATGTGTCCCAACTCATATCAACAGATTTAGAAAAGTAATGAATTTACACTGTAGCCCAAAAATTGTTTAGTAATTTTAGCCCAAAAAGTAGCAAGTAGCCGAAAATAAAAAATTAATCCAATCTGGGTATGCATGATGCTATGGTGTTGGCAAACAGATATCATACACCATACAGTACGATCATCTTTTCTTGGAACTTGAACACAAACAAAGTTCAAATTTTGGGGCAAAATTTCCTCGAAAGTGTGTTTGGATTCCAAATTGTTGACCTTTGGGACAGTCAAGTTCCAAGATACCATTGTAGGAATCAGTTTTGAATTGAAAATTATTCTAATCTTAAAGTAGTAATAAAATAAATTGGAATATACTATTTTAATTCAATAAATAAGAGCAATATTATAAAAATATACTTTGCTTTCGCAAGATCTTCTTCCCTAAAGCCCATAGAACTTTTCCTCCTCATAGAACCACTCCAAATAATATTATCAAAAGGTGTATTTAATGTAGAATTCTCTTCTAATTGATTTAACTTCTGTTGTAAATCATCTTTAAGAGCTTTTACATCATTGGCTATGTCAGATCCTGCATCTAATGACTTAATGTATGATAGAACAACTTTGCAACAATACGTACAGACACGAAGATCACCTACAAAATTTAAATATTTAGTTACTATATGTAAATAGTTTTAATTTTTAAAAACTTATAAATTTATCACTCACTGTTTTACTCAAAAAAACAAAAAAAAAGACAATAATAAAAGAAAATGCATTCAGTTATAATTAATTTTCTTAATAGACTATTTCAACATAATGTTTTGATTATGGAGAAAGATAAAATTAATTTATTACAATTCAATTCTTCCTTAATGAGATTTATGCAAAATAAAGAATTCAACCATAATCAAACTGTTAATACAAAGCTGAAGGACTTAAAAATTGGTACTTTGTATTACCAAGGTTTGTATTAAGCAGACGGTACAAAAAAATCAATGGTCACACCATCAAATTGCAAAAGCCAAATTTTTTCTGGTTATTTTATTGTGTTTTATTTTGTTTGGATGTATTTAAAAATAAATAAATAAATTTGTGTTGCTCCAAATATACACTTTATTGAGATACAGTGACTTGAAAAAGAAACAACGTTCATTTTTCTACATCAGTTAGAGTCGGTAAAGTGACGATTAAAGATTTATTAAGGTAATTCGGCTGTTTCATTATTTTTATTATTAAAGCAATTAAAAATAAGACCTATTTCATAAAACTATACATTTTTAATTGAAAATTTCCAAATCCTATTAAATTCTAGTTTCAATGTGCATGTTAACTGTCCTAATTAATCATTCAGTATTGTCACAATGTACCAAGTGTCAACTGTAAGTGGAAATATTTTTTTTCAGTTGGAGTGAACATCATTAGTGTGGTATATACTGCATTGCCAACTATGATAATAATATTGATGTCTTAAATGTTGTGGCTAAAGTTAGTCAAAAAATGCACCGCTGGTCATGATGTGGCTTGTACATTACCACTTCTGCTTGTGCAACTTCAGGAAAGCTGGAAGCAATGCGCTTTGTATTAAATGATTTTGGCTAAAAACATTTATTCAAAAATGATTTGAACTTCTAATCAGACCAGCTTCTGTTTACAATACATTCATACATTTGTGTTTACAAGCAATTTGGTCTTTATTACATTTCGTACCATGGTGCAAAGGTTTTAACACTTCTATTATATAAACTTGTTATATGTATAAAAATTAAAAAGAGAAATTAAGATCTTTATTTGGAATAATAAGTTCTGAAGATTATCTTATTAATTATTTTATATGTATATATACAGAAGAATTTTTTATTTTACAAAGAATAAAAAATTAATCATTATACTACTATAATAATATCAATTTACACTTAACTCTGTTCAATAAAGCTGCAATAGAATACATTATATATAATCTATTTATTTTTAAAATCTAAAGTAAATCAGGCCAAAGAACTGTAAATTATATAAATCGGCATTTCTCAAACATTTTTGGCCAGAGACTAGGGTTTTCAGAATTATTTCTTAAGACATCATGAATGTAAGTGTAATAACATGTGACATGTGAATGTAAGTGAATAAGACATGTGAATGTAAGTGAAATGTAAGTGAAAATAATAAAATGTAAAAAAATGTAAATAAATAATAAAACGTAAATAAATGTAAATAAAAATTCTTATATTTTTTGTTTAAAATAACTTTATTTATCAAAGTATTTACCTTTACATTCAATCACACTTTCTCAACAGGAGGGCAGTTTGAAAATACAGTTTTTATAAATGATTTAAATGACTTCAAAAATTCTCACTGTATTCTTTAACAAGACCCATTTTATAGCAATGTAAAGGCGACAATAATGGAAATAGATGTAAGTAATACTTTCAGACAACTAATTTGCAGAAAATAATGTGATTATTGTTACAGAGAGTGCTTTAACACATTTTTCCTATTATGTTTGAAAAAACTTTTTTCCAAGATAGAAATGTTCGAAAACTTTTTCAGACTAGGAGTGGACAAAATTTTGTTTTATTATATTCCAAATTGTTTCTCCAGTGTGATATTTTTCATAATAAAAGCTCTATCATTAGAAATAAAAACTTGAGTTTATTACCCTAAGATATTTGTTAACAATAAATTCCTGCAATCAAAAACTTTCGAATAGCTGTTGCTGTTCGAAAACTTTTTCCAGGGGTTGTACTGAGAAATGGAGTGTAGTATATAAATTATGAAAATTTTCAAACTCTGTAAAATAAATGCATTAACTGCAAGAATGTTAATCAAGAACTATCTGTGTGTGTTAATATTATATGTATTATATGAGGGTGTAAACAAAACATTTGGCTGGTGTAACATATTATGCTGGATCAAATATATGTCTTGTATACTTACCGTATTTTACGGACTATAAGACGCACCTGAATTTTAAGCAATTTTTTAAAAAAAAAATACCTATAAGACGGTACGGACTATAAGACGCACCTGAATTTTGGAAGCAATTTTTCAAAGAAAAAAGTGCGTCTTATAGTCCGTAAAATACAGTAAATATATAAATAAATATATTAATGATGTGGTTTATTTTTAACATTTTAAAAAATATTAAAACTTTTAAGATTAAAAAATAAAATCAACCATTGTTCTCACATCCTTAACTGCATTTAATCAGAGACAAAGCAAATACTAAGGTAAATACTAGTATATAAATACCTCAGTATTGGCTTTGCAATAAATTTGAATAAATTAAATGTTACACATTAGATTTTTCAATATACACAAACACTATGTAACAAAAATGCAATTTATCTAACTATATTTCAGGCTTAATTTAATGTCAATTGACAAGTTAAATCAAAAGTTTGACTGTTTATGTAAATTTATAAGAAAACGTCAAAAAGTTCATACCCTCGTATAAAAAATTAATAAGAAAATGACGAAACATGATGGCAACATTAATACTACTCTACATTCTCCATATTTGATATTCCATTTCTACCATTTATGCTTTAATTCCTGCAGGAAGTTATTGTAAAACTCTTTGGACTGGACTGAAAGCCAATCTTTCGAATTTTGGCGTCAACACTTCAGCACAGCTGAATTACCAACGACAAAAGCTACTTTTTTTTTAAGACGAGTGAAGAGAAAGAAATCACTTAGAGGTCAAATCAGATTAAGGGTGTCCTGATACCACAAAAGTACTGATACCGGTATTACAAGTAACTTTAAAGTATCGATACCGGTATCAGTATCAATCTTAAAGTATTGACATTGGATATCAAAACTGGAAATCTTGCAATCTGTCACTTCAGTTTCTGGCTTGATTTTGAAACATTTTGTGTAATTGAAACTTTTAAGTTTAACATAGATAATATGCTTTAGTCTAGTTAGTTATTATTAAAACTGAATTCTAATAGTATTGTTAACATTCAATTTATATATCAGTTGATATGAGATTTTAATATATTTTCATATTTTTCAAATAAATTGCAAAATTATTTATAAATAGTAATCAAAACTAAGCATATTGTGTATAAATTCTGAAAATGAAATTTCATGTAATAAATTTATTGATTTTTGGTCATTAATATTTACTATATAAGCTTAACTTCAAGCAAAAATAGTGTAAGATTTGGTTCCGGTTTCAGCTGAAACTGACATTAAAACCTAAATCTTGTTTAGTTATGGCTGCAAAATCCAATTTTGGTTGGATCCTATCTGTCTGTGAAAAATGTAATGATACTGGATCCGATACCTGAGGAAAAGTAAGTATAGAGTACAAAAAGGACTTGGTATCAAAGGAAAGTATCAGGACATCCCTAGATCAGATAAAGCAAAATTTCAAATCCATCCTTCCTGAAAAGTATGGAAGCCTATTGCACTGAATACACAAGTGATTCGTCATGAAAGAAATGGACTATTTTTCGCTATACCTTTTCTGCTTAATCTGATCACGTAATTTCAATAGAAGGTTCAAGTAATTATCCCAAGTCATTTTCTTATCATCTTCTGTATCATTTTTAAACTTAAAGTTTATATTTCTATTTTGATTTTAACTGCACAAGAAAAAATTTAAACAAAAAGTAATTTACCTGTATAGCCTAAAATTCTTCCAGGAATGCCTTGGTTACAACATGTTCTACAGAAGATTTGACCGCATATTCGACAATGGTGGCGTCGACGAAATGTTGTAAATTTATCGCCACATTCGTAACATTCCTTACAGTTACTATCAGGCATCCAATATTGTTTAAAATCACTATCTTTATAGTCTTGTAATGTCTACAAATAATATGTATAACTTTAAATAAAATTACAGAAATTAAACAGTAATGATAATAAATTTTTAAAATGTAATTTTTCAGCAACAATATAAAAACTTATTCTGAAAACTAATATTTAACATTTTAAAAAGCTATAAGTATTTATATTTATATATACCAGGTGGTTATAAAATAACCAGCTCAATTTGGAGCTATTAGTAGCTTTAAGGAATAATCAAAATAAAACCAAAATTGGTACACTTACTACTTAAGAAGGGAGAAGCGGAATGAAACAAGAAAAACAATGTTACAAAAATTAACGCTAGCGGGCGCTGTAAAGTTTGAAATGTAATGTGTAATACAAGAAGAAAGAATTAAGGTTCAAAAACTGATATCATAGAATATGGGATATCCAAGTTTTAAACAATTGCATGTGCACTAGGACCAGATTTTTGAGTCATTGATGACTCAACAATTGCACTGGCAATTTCTTCTGTTATTACAGTAAACAATCCAGTTTCCACAAATTTTGTTACCATTCTTCTCAGTGCACACTGTGTCAAAGGACATTTCCTTCATGCATTCCTTTCATACACCTAAATTCACATACATCAGCTGCAGCGTTTGAGCTGTTAACATACAGTATAATACCAGTAGTTTTAAAAGTAAAGCATGATCTGGCAAACAAATCGGCCATGTTGCTTGCAGACACGAAAGCTAGCTTCTTGATTTTGCTTTTGCAATGATGATCACAACAACAATTGAAGAAAGTCCCCACAGCACCCTGTAGAAGCAATTTTTGTAACTTTTTGTTTTTCTTGTTCCATTCTTCTTCCCCTTTCTTAAATAGTGAATGTACTAATTTTGGTTTCATTTGGGTTATTCCTCCAAGTTTCTGACAGCTCCAAATAGAGAGTTATTTTATAACCACCCAGTATATGACTTTTTTTGAACCATAATTTTCTTATTTTTTTATTAAATTGTTAATATTTTAAGTAAAATAAATAACTTACTGTATTTTTCCTATCTAAAATATTAGAAATTCGTTTTAAGACATTTGTCATACTTCTATGGTAAAGGATCTCTCTATCTCTCCCTTGATTTTCTTGATTATTAATTGAAGACAATATTTCATGTTTATTATCCAACTCAGTAGAGCTTATCTCTGAACTTTCAGGTGGTAACTCTTCAATTGGATTTATAACAACTTTAGGTACTGATCCGGATTCCAATATTTGTTCTTGACAGACTTCTCTTTGTAGATTTACATTACATTCTTGATTGCAATTATCTTTAGTACCTACAAAATTATGAAGATTATGATTATATATTTTAGTTTAGACAATTTTAATATTCAATTAAACAATTAATAATTAATATTCAATTAAATATTAATTAATCCTTATGTATACTTTATTATATATACTGTATGTATTCTCTTTATTTGGATTAGTTAACGTTTGAAATTATTTAAACTAAAAAAGGTCCGTTTGTCTGGGTATTTACGAGATTACTCAATCAGGTTCAACAGCAATCCAAAAAAATATTGTTGTTAGAAGTTTACAATACAACAAAAGATGCTAATTTACTTTTTATTTAAGAAATTTGTATCTTTTACAGTGTAAACATGTTTTAAGAGCATACCCTGTTCCCAAAAACATCTCATAAATAGGGACAAGCTTTTCCATTATTTCTTAGGGTACGTCCTACATGACAGCATCCAACAACTGTGAGCAGAAAGAATCTTTGTACGCGCTTCCAACTTGCAAGTGATCTCTGTCCAGAGTGGACTTGTGTTGTTTACAAAATGGCAGTGAGACGACTTGGTCGAATGCTTGCTAAGAAAAATATGACAAGCATCAAAACGGGAAATTTGAAAAGTAAATGTTATCGCTAACTTGATACACAACAGATATAATCTTCGTAGAATAATTTAAAAAGAAAGTTTTATTTTTAAAATGTTGGATTTATAAAAATCAGAAATTATTAAATTATGTAAAAATTATTCATTAAAGTATATACAACATATATACACAATTTGTCATTTTGTTTTCATTCATTTACAAAATCAGCCATTTTTTTCTTTGGAAGCACAAGCAGTGGAAGCAATGATCAAACTTGCTTGGTAGCTGCTTCCTGTACGTGTGTGTAAAAGTCATCTGCTGCATGCTAAACATGGTTACTCTGGACATGCACATTTGCTGGAATGTGTTCATGCCCATGGTTGCCGGATGATGCTGCCATGTAAGACATACCCTTACAGTCAAAATTTGTATCTTGTTCCAACATAATCCAGTCATCCTACTCATATTTCTCAAACATTGAAATGCTAAAAAACACCAATTTACTTATCAACCAATAATTCTAAATGAAATAAACACTATTTGCCAATAGAAAAGAAACTAATACAAAATGGAAAATACCCAGACCATGCACGAATTTCAGCCTCATCACTCTTATTCCTCTTATAATCTTTTTTCCTCACAAATATTAGTCAGCACTTATTGTATTATGTATTTCATTTTGTAAATGGAAAAAGAAATATTGATAAAAGAAACAGCTCATCACACTAAACTGTCATATATTGAGTACTTGTTTATACATTCATATAATCATTTACATACTTGTCTGAGATATACTACTGTGATCAAATAGTATCAAAAATGGTTCATTTAAACTGTGTAAATGCAAAAGGGTGCTGTTGTCATTTTTTTTTGTCATTTGGTATGACTTTCATCCACATCTAGCAGCAATCTGTATGTCATTGTCTGTTTTCATTTGCAATAAACGCTTGTTTTGTGTGTAAAGAATTTTTTCACCAGCAATTTTCAAAATGTCAAATGTAATTGAGCAAAGAACGTGCATTTAATTTTGTTTTCTCAATGGAATTATTGCTACAAAAACGTTGGGAATCTTACAGAATGCCTTTGGTGACACTAGTCTATCAAAAACGTCTTTGAGTGGTACAAGATGTTCAAGGAAGGCAGAGAATGCGTCAAAGATAAACCACACTCTGGTAGACCATCTACTTCAACTGATCAACAACACATTGCTTGGGTCATGGTGCTCGATGATTGTCATTTAACAATTTGGTACATTTGTTATAATTCTCAACTAAATAAAGATAGAAAAATGCAAAGTGTTTAAATAGTAGCACGATTTGTGTTTGAGAATCATAGGAAATTAGAAAACACGGTTTCAGAAAACTGAGAAAATTTGGTACATTATTGAATACGTTCCAGTATAATTTGAATCTTGTGAAACAATTCTGAAAGATCATTTTCAAAGAATAAAAAAATTATAGAAGTAAATAATGTTTTACTAAACTATTCATATTAAAATATATATATGTAAACTATTTCTCTAAAAAAATTATTTATTAAAACACTTGTTAAAATAAGCATTGTAAATTTTTTATTTATTTTAAGAGCATGGGCTTGCAGTGCATCGCTTCTTAAGTCATCCTGGAAACATTGACTTTTTTTTCCAAAAACATGTTCAAGTGGCTGAGGAAATGCTTTCTTGAGGCAAATCATTCTTAAAATGCATCATTATGAATTATGAAACACGGATCTATGCTTTTGACAGCAAAACAGCTCAACAATCAAGTGAATGGCACTCAAAAGGTAAAGGAAGACCATAAAGACTATGTAAGAGTCAGTCAAAAATCACGGTCATGTTGATTGTTTTCTTTGATTGTCAGTGTTGTGCATCACAAATTCTTTCTGACTGACCAAACTATCAACAAAAGATTATTATTTGAGCATTTTGCATCATTTACGTGAAGCAATTTATAGAAAATTATCTGATTTGTGACAAGAAAACTCATGGATTTGGCACCACAAAAATGCATCTGCTCACAATGTTCTTTTGTTTGTGAAGTTTTGACCAAAATTCAACAAATATGTGATATGGTTACATTATTATTACTTTACTTTGCACTTTATTATACTTTATATAATTTAAATCATTGGAATAACTCAAAAATAATAAACTTTGAATATAACCAAGTTGATAGAAAACTCGCACTTTTAATCTCAAGTAAATCAAAAATTTGATTAAGTATAAATTCAGTTTATGTAGCAGTAATACGCTGTCAAAAACATATTTATTAGTTTTGTTATTAATGATCTGGTTGGCTGGCAACATGATCAGTACATACGAGAATGGCACAATTAGCCACCATTACTACCATTGATGTAATTATTTGAATAAATTACCATAACTTACTACATATAACCTGCTGGTTAGCTGCATTTTAAAGTCAATTTGAAAACTGGTGCAGGCTATGCATTCTACAAGTTTTTCAGATCATATGATGGATGTAGTAGTACTAAAAAAATTATGGTTTATAAAAACTGCTTGAGCAAATTCTTTTTCATAATCATCTGTCACGACAGTTTAAATAAGCAATTATATCAGAAATGCAAGAAAGTGCAGGATGTTTAATTCCAGGCTCTCACTTAGAATTTTAAACATCCGACGCTTTTATTTTCATGCAGAGAGAGACGGCCCAAGAAATCATTTTTGCTTGTTTGTCAGACAAATAATTTCAATTAAAAAATAATCACATTAGCAGAAATACCTTTATTTCTTCTAAATAAATTTGACAAAGAAAACTGTGATCCTTGAGGTTTTACTTCAGAACTGAGTGGAGCAAATTCCGTCAATGATGTAGGTGATTCTAATTTTTTTGCATATAATGAAGACACTTCTTTGCTTTTCTGCATTACTGAAAGAAATATTTAAAATTAAATATAAACAACAGTACTCAATGCTCATGGAATTTTTATAACCATTATCAAATTTAAAATTTATAATTCTAACTTTAAATACTACTATTATAACTGGAGAAAACAATAAACTTACATAATACATACAAACGCTAGCACAAAATAAAATGTTTAAAGTGTTGAACAAATGTTTTCAGTGATATTAGGTCACCATCTTTGGATTCTATAGTCTTTCAGATGTAGAACAACAATTGTAAAAAGAATAATTTTTAATTTTGAAAAGTAGAACAACATTGGAATCTTTAAAATTTAGAGCCTTCAAGTTCAAACTGGTTGAATGAGCTAGTTATACGTCTGGTCTTGGAGTATAATTTTCTGAATCTCAAACGAGACCCTCCAAGCCTGAGTAAGGGAGTTGCTGTCTTTATAGTTGATGGCTAATTCTTCCTTACTGCCTTGCCTTAAAGTGCCATATGCTTTGTTAGTTGATATGTGTATAGGTTTTACTTGGTCCAAGTGTGTGGATGATTGTTCAATGCTTGTTCAATCACTGAAAATATTTGTTCAACACTTTAAACATTTTATTTTGCGCTGGAGTTTGGCTGTATTATGTAAGTTTGCTGATACGTTATAATATCTTATTTTCTCACATTGTTTATATTTCTAAATCCAATAAACTGTGAATTTATTCATATGTCTAAATAATCCAACATGCTTCCAGTGATTCTATTTATTTTATTCAATAGTAATAAAATAAAACAATTCTGTTTTTTTCACTTATTATAAAATACAGGTACTCCTCACTTTATGACCGAGTTCCATTCTGACGACTACATCGTTAAGCAAATTGGTCGATAAGTGAGGAGCTTGCACTGGGAATATGTGATCGTTGTAAAATTATAAAAATTATGCAACAAACTTCAAATTTATTCATAAAAAGACATGCATAGGTACATATTATCATTTGTTTATTTGGTTATCTGGAGCTGTAGAGGTTTTATTCCCTGGTAAAGGAGATGGCAATGAAATAGAAGTTGTACCTTCAAGGGCAGAGGCCTTGGACATAACAGTCGAAAAGAAACTTGTAACTGTGGTTTGCGTTTTAATCTTTTTTCTTGATAAATTTCTCTATAGCACTTCAAAAGTTCACTCATCCCACGTTCTTTATGTGAAAATGTTCAGTATTTGGATCCATAGCTTCAAGTTCCAACATACCCGCATTGATTTTGGAGAACACTCCAGCTAACCCATGTACTGTGAATTTCTTTTTCACTTCTTCAGTCCTTTCGTCTTCTTCCTCTTCCAAATACTGCATTGCTTCTAACTCTATTAAATCTTCATTTGTTAGCTCTCCATCAGTATAATCCACTAATTCAGCAATGTCTTCCACTTCAACATCTAAATTACATGCATTGGCAAGGCCCACAATTGTTTAAATTATATCACACTGACTAAAAAGATGCATAGCAAGCCTATACTATCCTCAGTGAGCATGTCACCAATCGCCACTGATCGACACTCAAGCCGAGAAAGGGGATTTCCCGAATTGCAGGTTGAAACTCGATTGGTCGTAAGTGCGAGTAGTCATTAAGCAGATAGGTCGTAAAGTGAGGAGTACCTGTATTAACTGAATGAGATAATAAAATTTTAAAAGAATTTAACACAGAATAGTTTTGACTCCCATTCCAGCAGTTTTTAAAAATGAATTATAATCATCTCATAAAATTACTATTTTTAATCTTTTTTTCATGAAAAGGATTTCAAATGAAATTCAAATATTTACTTTTTAACACATTCATATCAATGATATATACTAACATCATGAGAATTTTCCATACAAGACCTGTCACGAGCATATAGGGTCATCTTCTGTTATTTGATATTTTTTTTATTTTTAGAAATATTTTAGATTACTAACTTGGAAGCTCAATCAATGTATTTCAAACAATAATTCTATTTTTTCAAAACATTTTACTGTTATTATTATTTATAACATATCTATTTTATGGTATTATTTTAATATGTATATGTTACAGTCAAAACCCGTTTTTACTTAGAACACATTTTAACTAGTTGAAACTAGTTTTAACTCAAATTCATTTTTGACTAGCAGTAAATTCTAGTTTTAACTAGACAAAACGGGTTTTGTCTAATTTACTGCTGTACATGTTTTAATTTTAGATAAAACTAATTTTAGCTACATAAATATGTTTGGAGGAAATAAAGTTGTATAGTGATTCGAGGGAAGATGCCTAACATTTTGCTTATGAAGGAAATTATAGCGATAATTTGGGTTTTGGAGGCCTCTAACGAAAATATCATATTCTCGAGCATGTTTTTCAAATAAAACTTTGGAGTATATGAAAAATAATTGTATATTGTGTTTGCAATGACGACTTTTTTACTGTCTGGCATTTTAGGCATCTCACCCCAAGAGATGCCAAATGCCATTAGGGTAAGATAACAAATATAATTGCATAAAATTAATTTTCGAATATCTTAACCAAATTTAATTTGTTGCACATGTAGTACAAAATACTTCGTAGTAAGTATAACAGCGCAGTATAAGTATTGTTAAGTTTCTGCCCATTCTAACGTGCGCTATAGCTAGCCGAAAGCTTTTTTCAGTCCAAAAACCTTTTTGAAAAGTCCCTATATAATTTCTATGCATATCCTGCAATAAAACGACAAAACAAAAATTTATTAAAAATAGGCATATTGGAATTCAATTAACAAAAAATAGGCATGTTACCCCAAGAAAAATCTGGCATCTTTCCCATTTGTCAGGGTAAGATGCCTAGCAGAGTCACGTGTTCTAGTGTGTCTGACAGGGATTGGCGGTAGCTCACAATGGAAACTTTAGAACCTTAACTACATCATGCATTAATTGTTTTTTGCAATTTTTAATAAATTCTATTTTAACTTTTAGTTTTAAAAGGATTCTAGAAACATTTCGCAACAAAAACTTCGTTCTTGTCTTGCTTTTATTCTTCTCAGATGTAGAAAATGAGATAACGGTAGCAAACTACAGCATTCCACACTCGATATTGGCCCAACGATTCATCGTACAAACACGTGACAATATCCGACGTCACCGTTTGAAAATATCAAAAAGTAAGCATCTTCCCCGCTTACCATTTTACCCCGAATCACTATATGTTGCAGTCAAAACCAGTTTTTAGTTAGGATGCGTTTTAACTAGTTGAAACTAGTTTATACTGGATGTCTTTGTTATAACTAGAATTTACTGCTAGTCAAAAATGAATTTGAGTTAAAACTAGTTTTAACTAGACAAAACGGGTTTTAACAAAGATGTCCAGTATAAACTAGTTTCAACTAGTTAAAAACACATTCTAACTAAAAACAGGTTTTGACTGTAACATATATATGACTATAAAGCATTGACTATGAAGTTTTATATTACTATTTAAATATATATATATATTAAATTAAAATACTTTATATATTTTAACAATAATATAAAACTTTACAGTCAAAACTTTCAAATGTCATATATACATTAACTTCTTTAATTCTATTCTATTATTTCCAAATATTTGGTAATATAAAAATGTATTTAAATTTTACTATTTTTGTATTAGTTAATACATAAATCATATTTTTATTTATATCCTATTCCAACTTTTGCACGAATTCATTCAATTTTAATATACAAATAGCTATTCAATTACAATAAAAGTATATTTGTCGGACACCGATAATCTGGAACGTCCGATAATTTGACATCCTCTGAAAAGTAACCAATAATCCATCTTTTCCAGAAAAGCCAAATCCTTTCCAGAAGACACCAGATAAAACTGTTTCATCAACATCTCAAGACATCAAACTGATATGTGGCATAATTTAATACACTATATTTATTCTTTATAATCTGAAACAGTACTTCGTACTTTGTTGCTTCAAACACAACTGAGTGTTACAAATTAAGACACTTGTATCAACTGAATAAAAGATGAAAAAACTGCCAAGTGTCTTAATTTGTAACACTCAATTGTGTTTGAAGCAACACTATATTTAGTCTACATTATATTAAGCCAAATGAACATTGTTTCACTAGAGCCAGAGCACAGATTTTTGCATTTGGTAACACGTGCGACTAACGTACTCTTTCCCACTTAAGCGAGCTGCCCACCTAAAATGAGCATCTCATACTCACACTCCAAGTACCAGACAGCAAGTTTTACGAGCACAACATGGCACACGACCCCATCGTCTTCAAACCGATCAAAGAGAGTGCACGAGCAGACAGAAAGCACGCGGTAGTGTGCACCAGTAAAAAGAAATGCACGACATCTGCAACATTAGGACTGCAAACGACTTGTTAAATTTTGTGAAAATACAAAAATGTCCAACAATCCAGCACCGCTCCGGTTCCCAAGGCACCGGGTCGACAAACATCTGCCATAATCAAAAAACGACCACAAACGAAGTATAAAAACAGTAAATAAATAAATTCATCTCTAATAATATACGCTAAATTTATCCTTAAGACGGACGGGGTAATATTTTTCCCAATTTACCAGGAACCGGTACCGTACTTTTTGCCATAATACCATACTTACATTCAAAAACCAGAGCGACCACATAATAGTATCTTCACATTTAGACACGCATATCTTAACAGTACAACATAATAATCATTACGATATAATTTATGCAAACACGATATTAATTTGTAAGATTTCCTTCGCGAGTTGGCCCCACTTCAAACAGCACAATCTTACACCCCTCTTCACGAATTTCGTTACATTACATTACTATAGTCGAACATAAATCTCGATTTTCCTCATTAAATCATTGGTTAGATAGGCTTACATCCGACAACATTCATTTATTTTCAGCTGGTTTCAAAATATCCGTATCCGAAATTACTTTCACTCGTTGTTGATTAGATTAAGATAATATTAATTAATTAAATAATCCCATGATTAATTACGAATGGAAATTTGAATTAGTCGATAATAAACGAAGAGAGAATAAGCGAAAGGCTTTACTGACCAGATGAAAGTTGGCCGAATTACCGCAAAAACATGTACTTTTCACTCAGCTGTTTATGTATATTTCACACGAAATCTTCAAGTCGTCGATAAGTCATAATACTGCATTTTATATTACTTAATTGACTTTATAGTAAATTTGTCTTACTCTAATTAAACTTCAGTTTGATAATTTCGAATTTTACAAATATTTATCTACAGAAAAACTAATAAATTACTCTCAAAAGTATTTAAAAATCTATTTCCTATAACAAATAAATACATCCGAGTAAAACAACGCCCTCTACGTTTTTTAAATATTTTTGCCAAGTTGATTAATATTAAATATTTTATAAGGAATCGCTCGTTGTGATTATTTAAATTAGTAAATAATTTAAATATATTAGTGATCTCTATAATGTATTTACACTCGCGCTACTTAACTTCTATTAAAATCCCCAGAGATTTTTCGGAGATGGTGCCACTGGTAATGTCGGCTTCCGTCCCTCACCATCCAAGCGCCCCGTTATGGACCTTTTTTTTCTTTTTTTTTTAACTCTTTCCGCCCTGTGGGCACTAAGAGGGCCTCTTATGCAAGCCATTATGGGTTCGGCCAGGCCCACAATGGGGCGACCGGGTGGTGAGGGACGGGGCCCGACATATCCGGACGGACCACCCCCCGAAAAATTCCTGGGGATTTTTCGACCCGTCGGGATTCGAACCTGGGTCCCCCAGAGCGGTAGGCTGCCACCTTGACCGCTCGGCCATCCGGCCTCCCCGTTATGGACCTGGCCGAACCTGGTTTCGCAGTGAAAGTTCCATTCCCCTCGTACTGCAAAATCATTTTCCTAAAATTTCTGCCCTTCGTAAACATTTTAAGCGCGAAAGTGCAGAGCAGGTATTGATGTTTCATTAATAGAAGAGTATAACAAGTAACGCATGATCAGGCATGTTCACTTGTCGCATAATTCTGAACAGTTTAGACTCCTTTTTTATAGTCGAAATTCGTTAGAAAACGTAATAATAGTGAGGTCGAGGCCGAAGTTTTAAACGCGAAAACGTGAACGTCGGACGTTCAGCGCCGCTTTCCTGAAAGCCTAGAAGTTTGACAATGGTGTTTGGAAAGACAGTGGAATCATGCTCGACATTCCAAACGCCACTGTCAAACTTCTAGGCTTACAGGAAAGCGGCGCTGAACGTCCGACGTACACTTTTTCGCGTTTTAAAACTTCGGCCTCAACCTCGCTATTACTTTTTCAACGAAAACATACAATAAGGGACAGCAGCGCCAAATTTCGTCTTAGCGACTGAATTTTGAAGTAAAATTTTCTTCGCGAAACTTGAAATCATATACTCGAGACAGTAGCCTGTGTATATTAAACTTGACTAAGATTTGCCCGATTCTTTTTCTACGAAGAGTTCCGAACAATGTTCTTTAATTATAATCATCCATAGGGCTCTTCCAGCGATGGGAAATACATTTGATTAAATATTGTTTCAGACAGGAGACTTGTCTCCGAGATAACACCGGAAATTCGACACGAGTCTCTCGTCCCTCGACGTCTCAGAGAGACCGAGAGATTTTAGGAAGAACTTTTTTACCATGTACCGTTTTATTCGGAGTCTTTGAATGGAGGATACCAACAATTTTTCGGCACCAAAAAGTTTGTTTAGTTAGTTAAAGACAAAAATGCTATTTAGGATCTAGAAATTGCTGAATACAGCAATAAAATTAAGAAACAAGATGTCTGGACGGAAGAATCCTTTTAAGACCCTTTTACAGAGTATGATTCAACCCATTATTATCCATCGTCTTTTACTATTATTAATTTTTTCCTTTGAGAAAATAACTGGGGCAACAGCTTCTTCTGCCTCCAGCATGCTGCTACTAGGAAAATTTCAATGACAACAAACAATTGGGAAGAGTAGTGTCTGTCTGCCGCAAATCTTTCGACTGTCTACGTGAGTCGGTCTCCTAAACACCAGTCTCCCGGCGACCGGTCTACCGTGTGAAACCGGTCTAGTACAGTATCCAAGTGTAGACAGAGTACCGGTCTACACTTGGATAAATATCGTTTAAAAGCACAAAAACGGTGCGACTACTCTACTATATTTTCATATCAGACTTGTCTCTTTTGTCTATCCGTAGCAACGTCTGAAACTTATTGGTTTGTGATGAAACAGTACATAACCACGAGCAAAAATATGTAAAAATAAAAATTTTATTTAACGACATAAAAGAGTTGGATCTACAGATGTTTTCGCTGTACAGGAACTGGCGTCTTTTTTAATTTCTTATTTTATAAGCTTTAAACGTGAGCAATAATAATTGCAATAATAATGTTAATGAAACTTTTTTATATATTACCATCTCTCTCTTCGTAGTTGTAGAGATTAATAATTTTCTTGATTCGTCCCTTTTACAATATTTATTAAATGAACAATATCCATTATAACAAATTTTGCCACCAACAAATGAATATGGCGGCTTCTACTCAAGTAAAATGATATCTAAACCTGCTATCAAAGGAGTTTAGAAAGTATGCCAAATGTAGTGGGTGATCGGTTAACGAACAAATCGGATAACGAACACTTTCGCGAAAGATTTTTATGTTCGGATAACGAACACTTCACAGAACAAACGCAAGAAGTGACGTAAAATAATGAATACCGATTGGTCTTACCTTTTCTTCGGGCAACAATTCGAAACTTTTCGGAGCGCGGGAGACGTTGACATCGACGCTTAACCCGGTATATACTGATAGGATAGTATTCCTCCGAACTTTGAAACTCTCCCTTGTAATTCTAGCCTTTTATTTTTCTGACAGAAACAATTCTTTTATAGAATTCACGAGACCGTCGAACGGGCACGTGTTAAGTTTTGCATCGGTTTTTATTTTCAAAAGGTAAGAGTATAAAAGCAAAGGTAGAGAGTGGGCAGATGTCTGATGTTGCTGGGCAGTATGGCTTCAACAGGTCTACAGTAGGCCGCAGTTCAATTTTATATAAAATAGATACAGTATAATCAAGAAGACTCAAGCAGCTAAAGGAGTAACAAAAATTACATATGAGAAATATAGAACATTGAAGAGTTCCTGGAACGGAATGGAACCTGAAACGGATCTGACGACAGAAGAACGCCAAGAACTCCGGAATGAAGAACACCAAGAAACTCGGCGAGATATGTTTTCTTCTTAAAAAGAGGATTAATGCCGATATCTGCTATTAAACATCTTTTGAAGAAGTGGGAGGATGTCAGAACAACGGTCTTAGAACGGCATCCAAACCAGATTGAGGTTTTTTTTTTTAACTCTTTTTGCCCTGTGAGCACTAAGAGGGCCTCTTTTAGAAGGCCCATTATGAGTTCGGCCAGGCCCAAAATGGGGCGACCGGGTGGTGAGGGACGGGGCCCGACATATCCGAACGGACCACCCCCCGAAAAATTCCTGGGGATTAATCGACCCGTTCGGATTCGATTCCGGGTCCCCCAGAGCGGTAGGCTTCCACCTTGACCGCTCGGCCATCCGGCTGTCTGACCAGGTTGAGGTTAATAGGTTTGGGGATCTCTACAATTACAATGCTATTAATTACTCCCGAAAAATCCTGAAGAAGAGAAAAAAACAATCGACATTAGACAGATTCCATAACCCCCACAAATGGAAAAACATGACTAATAAAAATGAAAGGCTATTTATATATGTATTTTTATTATTGCATATAAATAAACGTAGTAAGAAAGTATATATATATATTTTTTATTTTTTGGAGTTTACAGAACGAATTAATCAAATTTCCATAAAAACCTATTGTAAATCGATAATCGGTTAACGAACAATTCGGATAGCGAACAAAGTCTTGGAACGGATTATGTTCGTTCACCGATCACACACTGTAACTTGTTTCTAATCGCTGTCTAAACTGCGGCAAGCGAGAAACACCGTCTCTGCAATGAAATTTTTCTAAACCGTGGATCAGGGCCGGATTTACATAAGGGCATTTGGGGCCTGTGACCGGGGCCCCCACAAAACTAAAACTTTTCTATTACTGCGACAGCCTAGTGTGGCCTAATCATGAGTGCAACAGGCAGAGAAAACCAAACCCGAGAAAAAGTCTATGAAACATCGAAAAATTTCGGGAAAAAATTTCACATAGGTATTTTTCAGTTAAATTAAAATAATTAGTTTTACACAATAAAATATATGTATGTTTACAATAACCTTATTTTAAAATGAAATTTACAACTTCCTAGTTGAAATCTAATTGAAAGTACAGTATTTTGTGTAAATTTTCTAAATCATCAAATTTGCCTACTCTCAAAGGGGGGATCCCCACCGAATTTGTGCCCAGGGCCCCTGGATTGGTAAATCCGGCCCTGGACTAGTCGATCTCTAAACCGCCGTCGGCATCTAAATGTTGTCACTGCGATAGGCCCGTGGGTTGCTCGGGTTGTTTGCGTGAAATATGTTTGGATTTTCTTTACGTTCCAAACACGTAAATGGGGACCAGTTTCTATAGAAAGTTCTAACACTTGGGCAAATCGCCCAAGCGCTAGGTTGCCTTGCAGATTAATCTATATATTACAGTCGCGTACTACTCGCGATAAATTCGCAGGTTCGATGGATTCGAACTCGAATCCTCACAGAAGTAGGTTGAGATCTTATCGCGCAACAGTCCACCAACGCTTCCGGTGGAATCGTTTCCGATTCTATCTTTTAATATTACTTCATTCGTCTGCCTAAGAGTTCTCATCTCGGTCACCCCCTCTCCCCGACTTGTCGTTTTCTTTACTCCCAACATTTCTATTCGCATATAGCGGCATACTGTGGCTGTCCTAACTACCATCCTTCCTTTTGATCCAATCGAAATTCTCCTATTTCAAAATACAACACACCTACTTCTGTTTTTGTCAAGAATCCTGCATACCTTTCAAACATACATAGGCCCCAAATCTTTCCATATCTGGTCACCGCTTCGTCTATCTCGCTCCGTTCTCGAGATTAAGGAAGGACAGACATCCGAACAGATGTGAAACTTTTCTATGGCATTCTTCGTAGGCAGGGGAAGCTAATAAATTGCTTTCTTCGTGTCCGAGAGTTTTTGTAAAGCGGGGAACCTGTACCCTATTAAACAAGATTATTCGTTGTTTGTTCTATTTATTACTAATTTACCGTTATGAACCCACTTCACCAGTAGCGTAACCTGGGAGGCCCAGGATGTCCGGGTCCCTTACCTTTGTAAATAAATACAGGAGAAAGATTTGAATGCGAGAAAAAAATGTATATACAACTATATCTATCGACCGAGAATTTACTCTTCACCCACAACAACTAGTGGCTACCTACATTTACTGTGTATCTAGTGCACTTCTTTACGGTAACTGTAAAGAAGTGCAGTAGCCTAACTAGAACAGATATTAAAGGAGGGCCAGAATTATAATTATTTCGGATAAACAAAACGAAAGAGGGACAGAACTGTTCGAAATGCATACTTAATAAAAAAGTCGGTGTCTAATTGAAAACATTCCACAAAAGGTGTAATAAGTCCCCAGACTAGAAGCCGATGTAGAAGCCGGATAACAGTAAATGTCTTTTGTCCCTACTACGGTACTTTCTAAACCTTACACCGTAACTCGTTGGTAAGTTTTTCCAGTTCCTTCGTTCGGGCTAACGGAAATTACATCATCCGCCAAACGGCACGCACGACGATTCTCCCATTGTTTTCCTCAATAAAACCTTTAACAGTAAGGCTGAAAGGTGGAAAGCTTTCTTACGTGTACGTATCTTTAACTAAATTAATACACTCGGCATCTTTCCTTCTAAGAACGTTTCACATTACCTAAGAAATTTATGGCAATCTTTCGAGAACACACAAACACCCCGTCTTTTCTATTTTTCCTATACTTTTCTATCGATCGCCTATTTATAGTCTCGGAGCTTTAATTGTTTATCGTCGTTTGGTAGAAGGTAGCATTGAATTTACTTCTGTAGGAGTGACGGCCGCAGTCCGTAACGAGGAGGTTCGACTTTTCCTCGACTCTCGATCCGTTTTTTAATTTCGAGAGAAACGAGAAGAGGCGTTGGAAAGCCAATCTTTAAAACAGCGTCAGTAGTGTCTTTACCTCCGACGGTCGGAGGTAAAGTGACGTCGAGGTCGGACCGGTAATTCCTCGCTCCGCCACTAGAGTGCGGAAGTGCCCGGGACGGCCCTCCGGGCTCGGTTGTGACCCGTCCGCGTTCGGAGGGTCGAATTAATCGTCGGCCAAAAAAGACGTACCGGATGCTTTCTACCTACTTTCGGTTTATTTTATCGGCTCTCGACTTTTTTCCGCGGCGGAGATTTTCCGCTTCCGTTCCGACGCCCTTTCGTATTCCGGAAGAACGGTTCCACCTTTTTCCGCGATTTTTCCGTACGGCCCTACCGAAAGGGGGAGCAGCGGGGGTTAAAGGGAGGTTTGGGTGCCTCCCGAATTAGGTGCTGATTTTTAGGGGGACCGACCGTGGCGCCGGGTGGGCCCCGGATCTTTAGCCGTAATTCTTTGGGTTTTCGCGAATAAGTGCCGAAGGGGCGGTTTTACGCCGGGGTAGGGTGTGGGGTAGAAACAGACCGACTTTGGAATAGGAACTTCTTTAGTCGGTGCCCGCGGGCCGGGGAGAAACGGAAAAGGAGTGAAAATGATCAGGAATAAATCAAATTCGAGTCGAGGAAGGGGTGGGGGGCCCAGACCACCCGTCGGTGGGGTGGCGGAAACGGCGGTCCGGTAACGCGTGGCCGAAGAATTTTGTAGGTAGGTTCGTATTTTATTTCGGATAGCGCCGAGGGTACGAACGAAGGAGGCGAAGAGAAAATTCTGTTCCGGACAAATACCTCCTTCCCTTTAAAACAGGGTTTCCGTTTACAAAAGGAGGATATTACGGAACGACGAAACTCCTCTGGGGAGAAATGAAAGATGGGAAATGGGTAAAAAGACGGTCGACTCCTTTAATTACGGCACTGGCAGGAAAATTCCGTTACCTTCACGACGTTTGAAAATGAGTCGGTCTCCCAGAAGCGGAAGAGAACAACGGGACGGAGCGTGGCCCACCTTCCAAAGACAAATACGCCAAAACGCGTGCGTGGAATGGAGGTGGGCCACCGACCAATTTTAAACGCCGTATTTCGTTTCCGACGAACGATGCGGAGCGCCGGAAATTTTTTCTTTTCCCGCTCCTCCGACACTTTTCTCCTACTTCCGATTCTCTTAGTTAATTTTATCAAAACAAGTCTTTATCCGACCGACATCCGCATCCAGAGGAAGCTTCGGGTGGATTCGGTGGGAAGGGTTCTGGAAGAATTTACTCCCTTTCTAATTTGTCGGACGAATTAAGCGCCATTTAAAGCGCCTTTCCTAATCCCCAGCAGCCGGTGGGACTTTTAAATGGTAGGGGTTTTAAAAAGCCTTATTCTTCTCTTAAGTAGAGCGTTAAGTTTGGAAATACGGACGCCACGCCACGCGGCGGAATAAGGGCGACAGCGAAATAAATAGTCCGCGCCTGGGTTAATTTTCATTTAACTTTTAAATTCTTCCTCGGAGGGGGACAAACCACCGTTTCCCGCCGGCGGGCGCGGCCCGGTCCCGATCTTCTTACCCCGGATTCTCAAAGAATTCCTTTTTTACCCGCCGTTTGCGATTTATTAAGAGAATTTTCGGCGAGGACGTAACCCGCCGCGCCGGTAGGCCTACCGTTCCGCGGTCTTCCCCCCGCCCGGGAGGTTTTGGGCTCCGGTGCCGTCCGGACCAATGGCGACCGAGGGACCTAACGGCGGGAAACGGAACGGAATGAATCGGCGCGTGGCCCGTAGCGAGAAAGTCGTACTCGTCGCGTATATAACCGGTCGAGCGTCGGTCGGAACCCCGTTTGTAAGTCGACGGAGGCGAGATGCTTGTCGACGGGATTGTTTAAAGAGCTTTGGGATAATAGGTTAGGTCGACGTCGTTCGCATTCGTTCCGTGCCAAACGTTTATCCTCTTAACCGACCGCTCTCTCCGGAATAACCCTCCTCGCTACACTCGCCGGTAAGCACCATCCTTCCTTTCTTTTTAATCTAATTTTTACCACAAATAACCATTTCTCCCACCCCGAGTTTCGCCCCTTTTACTCCTTTCTACTCGGACTTCGTTTAATTCCTCGCCCCTAATGGCATTTTTTATTTTTCGTTTTTTAATCTTCCCATTAAGGAATGGGGATTCGGACCTCGTCCTTTTAAATTACCTTTTATTTTTTCGCTTTGTCCGAACGTAATTACCCCTGACTTTTTAAAATCTTCCGATTCTCGCATTTCCGTGCCTCTACGTCAAATTTTCTTCCGTTCCGTCATTTTTCTTGCCCTCCCATTTCGTAAAACACCGTCCTACTTCCGCGGAAACCGATCACCACCCGCTTGGCTAATCCGAATTTTAATCGGAAAATCGGGCGTTTGTCTGTCCCCAGAATTTCTCTGTATTCGAACTTCCTCACTTGTTACCCTCCGTATTACAGAATGGTTTTCTATGGTTGTGCCGAATTTCTATATTTTACGCGTCGTACTATATGTACAGTACATATGTATTCTGTATGTACAGTATATATGTATACTATACGTATATAAGTACCGTAAGTGCCAACGTCGTGCAAAGAATGATTTCCAACTGACGATTATAATAAGACACGCGAGAAAGTATTACCGAATTGGAAGATTCGTGTACGTATAATACGTATAAAGTAACTTTACTTACCTTAGATGTAATGGCCTATTAGGCTACTAAAGTTTTATTTACAATTATAATAAAGAAACGTTCGGGGTACGATACGGTAACTCGTTTATTTTTTTATCAGATATCAAAAAGGGGGTAAAAATGAATAAAAAGTGAAGTACTTCCGAATACTCCCGGGAATCGGGACGTGTTTTCCCCTTACAAAATATCCGAAGGGGTTCATTTTGAAAACTTTCTTTTATATTCTACCGATCTTTACCGGTTGTATTTGTAATTGGGAATTTTATATTGTCTTATTTGTAAAACTACGTATACTTCCGCTACCGGATGACGTAAGAAGTGAGGAAAAAATAACAAATAGTTGATATTTACGTGTTTAACGTACTGTTTGTGGATTAATTAGAAATAAAAGTAGATGAAATATTATTTTCCAACGTTAAAATAATCGATTTTTATTTTAGGAAAGTCAGATATGTGGTGCGGAGAGAAAAGGAGAATTTATTTATTTCCCGTATTTATCCTATTGTGTAGTAGGGTAAGTCCAATTAAACTAATAACGGATCTTTGCTTATATTTTGAAGGTTAATTTTTTTAAGGAGGCGAATGTCGACTATAAATATCGATTTAAATTGCAAAATGAACTTAACGAGCCGGCAGCCCGACAATCCTAATCTAGTAGGTTAGAGGGACGGGCATCTGGTTGCCGATGCTCGAGGCCAGTGTGTTATGCTCGACAGGTCGACGACCCCGGCGATGTGACCGAAGAAACTTCTCGGCAGTTAGCAAAAACTGTTTACTCCTAAGTGAGCCACTTTTAGTAAACAGGCGATCGACTATCGTTTATCCCGCTAAAATTATCACTTCCGCCGCGTATTTTATATTACGCGCCGTGTCCGAATATCTCGTGTTCATCCGCCATTTTTAATGGAGTAATGGCACTTTCGGATTCGAATTCGAAGAGCTAATTTTGGAAAAAATCCGTGTTAAAATGACTTTTTTTTTCCCCGCCAGATCAATTTTTTAAAAATAAGAAATAATTACTTGTGGATCGACCCGATCGGTATTTTTATTAAGTGAGGAAACGATGTCGAGATAATTACGTATGCAAAAGGCGGAATTATTTTTGTAAAAGGCGCAAATATCGGCGTTTCCTTTATTTTTGCTTCTCCGGATAGTATTATACCGGAACAAGGCGAGCGAGGTAACGCTTTGTAACGCGAGACGAGACCTGCCGCTGCCTAAGGGTAGATGGAATAACCTTCACCTCTACATCGAAAGCTGGTGCAGAATAAGAGAAAGGGGGGCAAAAAGATCCTATCGATGTCAAGGGAACCGCTCCGTTAGTATCCGGTTTCGGTAGGCATGCGCTTTTCTGCGGGGCAACTGGAGCTTCTTCCGCATTTACCGGCATTCATTTTAGATCCGGGGTTCCTGTTCGGTTAGGAAAGTTGGCCACAATTTTTGCGGGTCAGTCCTGATATCGCTCCGGGCTTTCAACGGTTGCATTCTAAACACTTCGTAAATTAACAATTGTTTTTCTCGGTTTATCCCCCACCATTTTATTAACTTATCTGCGATTTTATAAGCGCGTATTGTCTAAATATCGAATTATATACGTCTAAAAAGTTCGATTAAAATAAATAATCAATTATTTACAAATTAATTAATTTATTCTCCATCGTTAATTAATAAATTAATTTCTCGTAATTGGGTAGGTTCATTTAGAATTTAAATGAGGGCAGAGGGGCAAATAGTGTTGGTCGATACCATCAGACTCAAGCTCGGTTTATTGTTTCGAAATGTTAAAATCTGACACTGTAGCTTCTCTGTTGTGTTTAAAATCTGTAACTGTAAGCGTTATACGTTTTCAACTTTATAAGGTTAATTATTATATGGTATTTACATGCAAATATACATAATTATTAATATATTTACTAATATACTGGCATGTATTTTAGATCCGGAGTTCCTGTTCGGTTAGGAAAGTTGGCCATAATTTCTGCGGTCAGACCTGATATCGCTTCAGGCTTTGAACGGTTGTACTCCGAAATAAATAAATATTATATATATTTATTTATTTTAGATAATATATGGGCTTATATTATATAGTTTAAATAATATATTATACACATTAATTATATATTATACGATACATATATTTATTTATTTACATTTCTATACGACATTTTTTAAATTGTTTAGCTGGCTTTAGCAACGGAAGAATCGCAAGAATTTTTAGAATCCAATCAACCCGACCAATTACCAGAAAATCAAGAAAATGAAAAATCAGAGGGTCAGGAATTCGATGAAAAATCGTACTCTCTCCAGCAGTCTCAATTCGTACCCAAACCACCACCTATAAAATTTGGAAATAAAGATCCCATTCCGTTTCCTTTGCCTCTACCTATTCAGTCGGGACACGTAATCATTCCCGCATTGACTGCTCAACAGCAACAGCAGCAACAACAGCAGCAACAGCAGCAACAGCAGCAGCAGCAGCAGCAGCAACAACAACAACAACAACAGCAGCAGCATTTTCAAACCATCCAAAATTCTCAAGGCACTCACGGTTCATTACTTTCGCAAGGATCGCAAAGTAATCTAATTAATAGCGATGCTCAGTTAATAGCGGAAGGATCTCAGGCTCATCCCGTGTATCACGGCGTGCAACAACCACAACAACAAGTTCCGGCAGCTCAACAAGAACACGGTTGGTACGATCACGATCCTCACAACAATCAATTTCCTGGTTTTCCGAATTTACCGGGTAGTGATCACTGGCCGTTGCCTCAGCCAGAAATGCCTAAAATAGTGAATTTAGACGTGAAATGCGAAAAAAATTTAATGAAAGTTGCGATCGAGTTCGATAAACCATTTCACGGTATTATCTTTAGCAAAGGTCATTATAATTACGGAAGTTGCGTTCATCTTCCTGCGGGATCGGGTAGAAGTAGCGTTTTCTTCGACGTTTCGATCAATAGCTGCGGTACGTTAGGCAACACACAAAACGGGCTTTACGGATACGGAGCGCACAGCGGCAGTGGAACTTTCTTCGAAAATACTATTATTGTCCAGTACGATCCGCAAGTGCAAGAAGTTTGGGATCAGGCGAGAAAACTTAGATGCACGTGGCACGATCAATACGAAAAAGCCGTAACGTTTAGAGCATTTCCGGTCGATATGTTAGACGTAGTGAGAGCGGATTTTGCGGGAGACAATGTAGGATGTTGGATGCAGGTTCAGGTGGGTAAAGGACCTTGGGCTAGCGAGGTGTCCGGCATTGTTAAAATCGGTCAAACCATGACTATGGTTTTAGCGATTAAAGACGAAGAGAATAAATTTGATATGCTAGTCAGAAATTGTATCGCTCACGACGGGAAAAGAGCACCGATCGAATTAGTGGATAGCTTGGGATGTATCGTTAGACCGAAACTGATGAGTCGGTTTACAAAAATAAAAAATTTCGGATCGAGTGCTTCGGTGCTAACTTACGGCCATTTTCAAGCATTTAAATTTCCAGATTCGATGGAAGTACATTTCCAATGCACCATTCAGATTTGTCGATACCAATGCCCGGAACAGTGCGCCCATCCCGTTAATCCGCATCCTCCTCAACACGATTCGTACGTTCCGGACGGATATATTCCCGCAGGAAGACCCCGCGAAGAACGAGATATTGCCGGGCATCAGAAAAACGTCCGACTGGATAAAAATAGTAACGTTCAAGACATGACAGAAATCGGTCTTAATCGGGTAATTCGGGTGGTGTCGGCGGGAGATTTAGCATTCTCTCTACAATCGAACGACACCGTTCCCATTTATTACACTCAGGAACGTATCGAGAGCGGCATCATTTGCATGTCCACACCCGGTTTTGCTGCCACACTGGTAATACTTTTATCTGTTCTGATTATTTCTTGTCTCCTATCGACTTTTCTCTGTCTCAGACAACGCACCTTGCCCGGGGCATTCCCTTACGATCTAACGGATCTTAAAAAGAACAAACATTGAATGATGGTTCATTTAATATCGCTATTTATTAATAGAAAACTTTTTTATTTATTTAATAAAACCGATGTCTATTATTGTAGTTTTAAGATTTTAATTACTTTTGCACTAAATTATTAAATTTTTTTCATACGTCCTACAAGAAGTTCCTAAAAGTTTTAAGTTATAAAAATTAAGTTATTTTTTTATTTAAAACAAAAATAGTTTAAAAACTTCTTATTAATTCTTCTTGTTTTAATTTTAACAGTAAAAAAAATAAGAACCAAAGTCAACGATTAAATAGCAAGTAGGCCAAATGATATAAATTTAAACGAAAAAATTATCGGGTTAATGTTACCCTAGGTATACAAAATGGCGGCTCGTCTCCGACTCCAGCATACAGAAGCGAGGAAACAGTTTCCTAAACCTAACCTATTCTAATAATTATGATAATTTATTAGAACAGGTTAGGTTCTGTATGCTGGAGTCAGAGACGAGCCGCCATTTTGTATACCTAGGGTAACGTTAACCAACCATCGCTATTCATACTGGAATTAGCAATTCTGCTTTCATTTGTCCCGTCGTTTTTATATTTATGGTTAAAATAGCTATAAACATTAAAACTCTAATCATTTCTTATCCATTTACATGTATTATTTTTCGTATTTAAAATGATAATATAAGTCAAACTTCAATTGGTTTTTTAATAAACAGACATATACCAACATTTTGAAGAATATTGATAACAATAAACGATGCAAATCTAAAAAAGCAGTTTCTATCTACCTCAGGATAGTTTAGCATTCATATATATAGGCTATATATATATATATATATATATATATATAACCTCTGAAAATGTTTACGTGAAAATGGAAATTGTTACAATCCACACCTGGTGGATTTTTAGTACATGGAGTATTTCCATATTTATATGTATATACATATATATACACTAATATAGTTGTAAGTGCTTATATATGTATATCTTACGACATGCTGCCATGTAAATAATTGTTATTTGGGGTGTTTGTTGTATGTATATAAAATATTTTTGTGACACGGCCAATTGACAGTATTGGGTTATGATAAAAACTAACTTGTCACTGTAATGTAAAAATATTTTGCTATTAAATTATTGAAGAAAATGTATTTTGTTTTTTGTATCGCGGACATCACACTACAGTCGTAACTGAAGCTCACAGATGTATTCCGGGGGCAGAAGCTAAACGACTCGGTCTTTGGCGGTTTTGTTGCCATTATTACAATCGTCCGATTCCACTAAATTAAACAAAATAAACGGTTAATGTCAGTCGTATTTGTTCCGCTCGCTTAACTCTAATAGCAATCCGCCATCCGTTAGTTTTTCCGTTTCGACCCTCTGCGGATTATTCCGTTGTGACGGATGGTCGTCGCTAATTGTGTAATACTGTACTGTAGTTGCAAAACTTTAAAAGTTTGTCGGGAATACTTCTATATACGAGGCATTGATGCCATTACGTTTTGAACCTTATAAGTCGGGATGTAGAGAATCGTATCTGGGGTGGGGTCAGACTTAATGAACATTTTACTCGTTATGAGCATTTACAATTTTTCCAACTTATCCCTAACCTCAATTAAGCCTTTTGCTATTGTATAATAATTAGTAATATAAAAATTATTTTGTAATAAAATCTCACAGCAGATGGCATCGAACATAATTTTCTATGGCGCCATCTGTTATGAGATTTTATTACAAAAGTTTAATTCTTTTTTTTTTGAATAGAGAAATTTCTCATAATTCGATAAAATTACTTCTTTTAAGCTTTTATTATCGTTTAAATTTTATATGGGAGTAGAATTTAAAATTATCGGACACTTCATGGACCCCGGGAAAGCCTGCAAGAGCCTTTGCCAGTTTTTATTATTATTATTCAGAAGATAAATTCAATTTTGTTTTGTTACGTTTTCTCAAACCAGGAAACTAACAAATCGAAAAAAGTCATTTAATTTACCGTGAAAGTTTACGAGATGGAAAATTTATTTTTTAGAATATTCAAGGTTTTTGTCGAATAACAAAACGATAAAAATAGTTGTTTATTAAGAGATTCTAATGTAGCGATCTTGCGGTGTATTGAGATCTGGTCGACCGAAACAATAAATATTGATGGCATAATGTTATACCCTCAAACATCTATCCGGGAGTAAAAGACGTCTTTCCACCATTGCGTGTTTGTTCCGAGGCTAAAATAACCGAAGGGAATCAATTTAAGATAATTAGCATAACACACAAGAATTTCTGGCTGTGAAGGATGAAGACAACATTGCAGAAATTGATGCAATGTTGTTTTGTTAGAGAATATATTCAAAAGTACCGTCTTCGGCGGCAATACAAAGGTACTAGTACCAGCAACTCGAAACTCAGACAGCCGGATGGTCGAGATGTTAACGTGGAAATCTACCGCTCTGGGGGACCCCGGGAACTTTTCGTGTGTGGTTCGTTCGGATACATCGGGCTCCGTCCCTCACCACCCGGCCGAACCCATGATGAGTTTGCTACAAAGGATCCTCTTAGTACCACAGGTTGGTAAGAATTAAAAGGAAAATAAAATCTAAAAGAATCTGCATTCTCCGGGTCTTTGGTAGCGTAATTTTATTTCACTGTTTTGTGTCTCGTGTCGTCAGGTAATTCTAATAAAACTGATATTCGTGACAATGAATGTTCAAACTAGGTTTAAAGCCTGCAACTCCGTAAGAATAAAAAATGTATGCGGTCCGCCGAAAGCCTACGAATTTCCTCTGCGCTTCCAACATCCAGAAACGGTTGTCATCACTGTTGTTGAAGGCCGAGTTTTATAAATGGCAAGTAGCATTCCTAGTGTCACAGTTTCAGAGGCTTCTCGTATGTCTCTATTCTGTTGGCCAACATCACGCAGCGCTGTCGGGTATAGTCTATATCAGGGGTGGCCAACAAGTCGATCGCGATCGACCGGTCGATCGCCAATCCAATTTTGGTCGATCGCTCGCGATGTCTTGACTTAATGTATTATATTTGTAACCGAACACGACAGTATGCATGCAGTTATGACTCGACTCATAAGCAGTGCACCACGTACTGAAACACAGTGTATAAACATAGTATGTATTTCACACCTCCCCTCCTCACTTACACTATGCCTATGACAACAAGTCGATCGCGACGCATTTTTAAGATAAAAAGTAGATCTTATGTATACAAAAGTTGGCCATCCCTGGTCTATATCATTCACCGATGATTTATGATTTTAGGTGACCCCAAATGAAAAAAAAAAAAAAATCCAGAGGAGTGAGTCTGACAACATGGCCGTGAAACAGGTCTATGTCCTATTCAGCAGTTATCAAACCATTCCTCGAGCCACCGACGTGTTCTGGAATGAGGAGCGCACCATCCTGTTAGTGTACCACTTCATTTGATTGTTAGACTGGTTGGTAACGTGTCGACCATCCCTTTCAGTTCGGAAGTAGAAAGAAGATACTTAGAGAGCAAAGTTTCACCAGCTATAGAGAGGTTGAGGCGCACGTATTCAGCCCAAAACGTGAACGGCGGACGGCCGAGCGCCGCCATCTGGCCATTCTAGGCGGTCGATAATGGCGTTCGCTACGTCTAGAATGGTGAGTATACGATAGGCTTAAACTTCTTCATTTTTTTTTTTTTGTTTTGGGGTTAAAATTATGACCTATTTTATTAAAATAACGATTATTTAAGCATTTATGAATAACATTGTAAAGAAACAGACGATTTTAATCCAGAAATTATTTAATTATTTAATATTTTTTAATGTGATGTGAAGTGACCACAGAAACTCTAAGGCTATGTTCACTTTTTCTTTTTTTTTTAATTTTATTTTCGCACAGTAAGCATTTAATTAAAATTATATTTGTAGTCTAGTGATGAGGTATTACTCTTGTTGGATCAGTATGAAAGTGATGAAGAAGCCATTTTACTATATCATATCACTAAAGATCTACCTATGACAAAAGCGAGAATAAATTTAAATAAAATGACTGATTCTGATTGCTTGTTTTATTTTCAGTAAGTGATAAATTATATTTGTCGACCAAAAACACATCGAAGGATGGTATTCGGTGGCCATAAACGTATACATTGTTTGAAATTTCAATCACTGGTTACACCCGATGGTACGATTGCTAATTTATTTGGACCAATAGAAGGAAGACGTCGTGACAGTGGAATGTTAAGAGAATGTAATTTGTTAGAGCATTTGGCTGCGATTCCTTGTTCTGAGAACGGGACTCAATTTGTTTTATATGGAGATTCCAGTTATCCTTTGCGTCAACACCTCGTTACACCAGACCCAGGTGCTAGCTTAACACCCGAGCAAGAAGTATTTAATTCCAGGATGAGTTCAGTAAGAGAGTGTGTGGAATGGATATTTGGGAAAATAATTCAGATATTTGCTTTTCTAGATTTAAAAAAAAAAAAAAAAAAAAAATTGAAATTGTAAATTGTATCTTCAGCCTGTTGGTAAACTGTATATTGTTGGTGCACTACTTACAAACTGTCACACATGCTTATACGATAGTGCAACATCAGATTATTTTATTTGTTCACCCCACAAATTGGACAATACTTAGAATGTAATGAATAAATAAATAAATAATTTTTTAAACAAAAAAAAAAAAATGAAGAAGTTTAACCGATCTTCTACTCGCCATTCTAGATGAAACGAACGCCATTATCGACCGACTAGAATTGCCACATGGCGGCGCTCGGACCGTCCGCCGTTCACGTTTTGTGCTGATACGTGCGCCGCAACCTTTCTATTTATACTTCTAAAAATAGGGTAGGTTCTATAGTCTGTTACAAAAGTCTGAACACCATAAATTTTGTTTTTTAAAAATTTATTTTGAAACTATTACAGGAAATATTAATTATTTTTTATCATTATTTTAATTATTTTAACAGGTTTTTTACATTTCATAAAGCAGCATAATTTTTTTCTCCACAATTATTCATTTTTTATATATTCAACATATATCACGTTTAACATCCAGGAATGAGAAAGAAGTTTTGAAGCTTATAAATAAAAAAACATGTCAACAAGGCAAGCTGCTGCTGAAATACCAATAGATGTATCTCGTGCAACTGTTTGGAGAACTTTAAAAAACTATGACAATGTCAAATATTTAAAAATGAAGTTGAAACCACTTTAACTGCCAAATACATATCACAGTGGCGTAACGAACATAACTGGCACCCCTCCCCCTCCAGAAACACATATAGTTTGTCTTGGAGACCATTTGGGCGCCCCTCTGCGAGTGGCGCCTGGTGCATGATAAACCCCCTTGCACCCCCCTCGCTACGCCACTGACATATCAATGCATTTAAATTGGGCTAAAGACAAGATGGAATGGACTGAAAAATGGCAAGAAATAAAGTTTAATTTATATGGTCCTGACGGGTTTTCATATTATTGGCATGATTTAAGAAGAGAAAGCAGAGTTAAAATAAGCCAGCATCAAGGAGTTGGGTCTGTAATGATTTTGGATAGTTTTGGAGGTTAATAGGATAGATGGGAAGGTAAAACTAATTTAGTATTTGTTGACAAAAATATGATTATATTTGGTGCATTAATTGGAAATCATAAATGGTAGTTTCGACAAGATAATGCTCCCATTCGTGTCTCAATGTCAGCAAAAAGTTGGTTTAAAAAAGAAAATACTGTATTGATATAATTGACTGGCCTTCATATAGTCTAGATTTAAATCCCATTGAATATTTATAGAGGATTTTAACAGCCATTGTTTATCAAAATGGGAAACAATACGAATCTGTAAATCGATTGAAAATTGCAATAATGGATACATGGGATGAAATTAAGAATGAACAATTAAAAAGTAATAAACTTCATGTCTAACAGAATTTTTCAAGTAATTGTAGCCAAAGGGGGTGAAATCAATTATTAAAAGTGTTTAAAATATATTTAAAATTTATTTTTTATGTAATTTTAGAAAGTGTACCTATACTTTGGTAACAAGTAAAAAGTGATAACTTCTATTATATTTATTAAAAGGTAAAAAGCTTGAAAATGATATTTTGTAATTGTTTTAAAACGTATAAAACTGTTTTCTAATAAAAAATTTAAATAAATTTTGAAAAATCACAAAATTTGTGGTGTTCTTATACTTTTGTAACCGACTGTATATATGGGAGGCAAGATGGCCGTCTACTATCTTGTCATAATACTGTAGAAGTAAAGTTGTTCTTTCCCAGCATCTTCTACCGTCGACAGTGTAATACGTCCGTAAATTTTCAGATATACTTTTCCAAGAACCTGTCGGATTTTCATACGCGTAGGGATTTACAGCCACTACTCTCAACAAAAGTATGTCGTGATAACAGGAAAAACGTATTGAAACTTTCCTAATGTTGCTCGGAGGAAACACGACGCTAATTACAGTAAAAAAAAATAATTATTTAGTGTTATTAAACATCCTATAAATACTTTTAAACAGTTTAATTTGTTTATTTAACTTTGCTGGTAACTCTCGATGTTAAATGTATCCGCCATTTTTTCAACAAATTTCCCGTTAGTCAATGCGTGACGTTCACTGAGTCACGTGTTGTTGTGAACGGCGCCTCAACAATTTTTACTTGAACTTAAAACGTCAAACGTGTACTTCTGCTTGCCGTACAAGTTTAACGTTTGAACTTGCGCCTCTCTATTGTTTCATAAAAATGCTCGACAAAGAATTTAAAATTTTTATTATAGTTGATAAGACAAAACTTTAATTTTATTAAGAAATAAAGTTATTTTTTCGTGTTATTAAATCCTCTTATTTCTCATTTTGTAATTACCCCTTTAGTTTTACTAGTTATACGTTTTAGTTATACAATCATTTACAACTATCACCTCGTATCATTGAATTTTCTTTATAAACAGTAAAATTGATTCTAGGAGGTGAAAATAAATGTTGGAGGTTGCAAACACGATCCAATTAAATGAATATTAACAGAATTATACCTAGTGTTCAGGAATTATTTAATAAATATCTCAATAGCCAGTTGGTAGAGATATGAGGCTTATCAAACTGCAATGGAGCCAACTAATCGAGATCACATAGAAAAAAAGACTTTTAATGGTGGAACGTATTTCGGTCTTCAATGAATCCTCCTCGGCCACAACAATATAAATATAGATACAGTAGAGCGTCGATAAGTGGAACGTCGGTAAGTGGAATGGCCGGAAAGTGGAACGATTTTCAGTCGGACTGTGTCGTGCTGAATCGAATGTTTTTGATACTAAATTTACTTCTAAAGTATAATTTTCATGTTTTTTATATTCTTTAATATATTTATTTTGTTTGTACAAAATGCAGAAATAATTTTTAACGATACGATAGCCTCGATGATTATTATAAAAATTTTCGTTAGGCTTAAAATCGACGAAAATTCAACACGAAGCGACACGCAACGGAGAAAAATTCAACAGGAAGCGATACGCAACGGAGAAAAATCTGAACATCGGACAGGTTAATGTATTTTTTCGTACAAAGTCGGAAACTGGAACAAATCATTAACTGGAAGGACCCCAGTCCCCAATTGGTTCCACTTATTGACGCTCTACTGTACCTACAATAGTTGTAAAAACCCATATACAACAACAACAAAATTTTTTACAAATGGAAAAAACAAATCTGCAATATTTAACACAATAGTAACACTACATGATTACACTAACTGTTTTGTACAGTATATCCATCCGATTACAATTCTACTCACAGTTCAAACAAATACAACTCGCTTGACACTATTAAGTGGTCAGTAGTACTGGTTAACGGCATTCCCCTTGAGAATTGGTAACCAGAATCCACTCACTTTCCTGCCCAAATTGTCATTAATATTATAATTAATTAATTACACGCGTAAACACTCGGATGATCTCCCTTAGGGTGGTCATCCGAGTGTTTGCGCATACAAAATATTTTGTTGTTAATTGACATTTATTGTACTGTACAGGGTACATATGATTGCTCAAATGGAAGGGGGAGGCAGTGGTGATGACGAATTGTATACAAAAGGGGGTGGGAGTAAAAACTGAAGCAAAATCTGTCGTCAAGTACACTGTAGTTGTAAATGTATAAAACTGTTCGGTTTAACTAAATTATAACAATTTTAATTCGTTCCAAAAATCACCGACAGATGGCACTATCACCAATAAATATCACGGACAGAAAGCAGTAGTGGAAACCACGGTCCGGTCAAAGTTACTTATTTGTTTACGTATTATCTCCCAGAGGGCACAATAATCGTAAGTAGGCTATTTTCACGTATAATCGCGCGCTCTATTTTATTCCTATGCATTCAAAAATTAGTTGTTTCGTTTGTTAGCGTTAAAGTGCCTAAATTAGTTCGAAACGTGTTATTTAACGCAAGGCGAAACATATTTTGTGAATAGATAGGTCACGTGTTCGGAGGAAGTAAGTTTATTTAAAGGACCTAAAAATCCTGAATTATAACTGAAGTGGGGAAGACAATTTTTTAAATGAACAGATTTCGTTCTCTAAAGACGCTTTGCACTTCGCTTTATTATTAAAGACCGGAATGCCACTAACAGGAGTATGTGGGAATTCCCGAGTAAATGGAAACTTAGGTGGTAATTTGTTTATCCAAGCTGCTTTTCAGTGTTGCGATGCTTTGTTTTAGGCAGTGCTAAATGGAATCGGTGCTCCGCAATTTTTTCTCACGCACGGCACACCAGAACTCCGTAGAACACAAGTAAAAGTATACAAAAAATATAGGAGTTACAAAGTACAGTACATATAGCAACGGGGTCGGCATTTATTTCTAATCGTTTTAAAACATTTAAATAGGTATAAGCACACATGATAACATGAACACCCCAGGACATCTTCAATTAAACTTGAATTTATGACTATTTACAAAAATATAAAATTTTCGAGTCTTTCTACTTCCTGTTTCACTCCACCACAGAAGTAACAGTGTATTGGCTTGAATAAACTTCAGTAGAACAAATGGTAAGTTATAAAAAAATTTCACACAGTTAAAATTGATCGAAACGCCGACCTTTTATTTGATGATTCGGCGTCCTTTAAAACTAAAACAATGATTACAACTTTTAATTACAACTACCTTCTGTGGTGGAGTGAAACAGGAAGTAGAAAGACTCGAAAATTTTATATTTTTGTAAATAGTCATAAATTCAAGTTTAATTGAAGATGTCCTGGGGTGTTCATGTTATCGTGTGTGCTTGTATGCAAATGAACTTTAGGATTACCCAAAACCGCCACCAGAGGGCCTGAACCAGTAATATATTGTGCTAAAGAGCAAGGTAGTAAATAGGTATATTTTTTAAATAAGGTAAAATAGGTATATAGGTATAGGTAAAATAGGTTAAAATAGGTATATTTTTTAAAATTGTATTTAAAAAACACTTTCGAAAAGAACTTTCCTTTTCTTCCCGTTCATTTATACTTGCAAGGAGACGATTGAAACTTGCTAAGTATGTAGCCCTAAACACAAACAGTTCCTTGTCCAAATAATAGGACCCATTTCTCAAGCTTTTCTGAAAAACAAGCCTCTGAAAATTGAGTGTTCAGCTTATAAGTCTGGAAGTTTCTAGTACAGCTTACATATAATGGCGATAGCCGAGTGAATGACATACAACTCGGCTATTGCCATTAGAAGAATAGGAGGACCTTCCAAAGACTTATATGCTAAACGCTTACACTTAATTTTGAGTCCCGTTTTTCAAAAACGCTCCAGAAGTGGGTCCTGTTATTTGGACAAGGAGCTGTTTGTGTTTACGGCTATGTGCTCACTTAGTAGCATCCCTCTAATACACAAACCTCCCTGCAAAATCTCAGTAATTTTCGACAAAAAATGAGAACAAGTGAGCCGATCCAGTCCTGGACAAACCGCGGTGGATTCAGACAGTATCTTGACAGATTTTATCATTGCGACTTCAATTACTTTGACGCGCGCAACTTGCCAGTCGGAGCACGACACTACCTTCTGGAGTGCCCTATATTGGAAGACATCCGACAACACTTAAAACTCCTCCTCTCACAATATCACAGCTTGTCTGATGGCGTAATCAAGACGGAAGAACCAGGCAGACCTTTTCTTAATATCTAAATATAATCGCGTTTTACTCTACTGTGTGTCTGTCTTATTACGTGTCATCTTCAGTGAAATAACGACAATTCTCATTCTGTATTCCACCTGGGTAATGCTATGCAGTACCGAGGCATAGCAATTTCATTAAATCACATTCCGAACAAGTTAAGAGATTTTATGACGAAAAATATTCAACGTAACGTTCGATGCATATCTATCAGCCAGGCCCGAGAAGAATTTCGGGGGCCCCGTAACTCTAAGGAAAACGGAGAAGGTCAACAGTTTAAGTCTGGTTTTGTATGGCACGAAAGGACTTTTTATTGAAGAGTAATAAGTTACGCGTAACTTTTAGAACGTCGAGGCGGTGCGGGGTATTTTCCACTCGAAAAGAGAGAAACAATTAGAATGCGGTAGAAACAAAGGCCGTCTGCACGCGATACGATAAAGGCGTTCAAAAATGTTTAGTTAACAAAACCCGGATCTCGGTTAGTTTTTATTGGGGAAATTACGACGTATTAACGATACGCACGCGGAATACAAATAAGTATCCGGAGGAATACCTTCGACTTTTTGCACACTTACAATGGGGGAGAAAGTCGTTACCCTCAGACCACTTTCTCGTGACTAAAAAAAGGAAAAATAACGTAAAATTTACTTTGGCGCCGCGGGCTCCGACGGAGAAATGTCCGAGAAGTCGTCACCGGGAAAGAGGAGTCGGGCGTTAGAGAAAGAGCCCGGATCTTCCGAACAATTAGTTTTGTTTCGCTCGAATCGTCGATCGGTGGAAAGAAACGGGTCGGAACCGCCGACGGAAGATCTAATCTCAACCGCGGTTTCCGGATTCGCCTTTTAGTTTAATTTGACTTTTCCTCCCGTCGTTTGACGGCGGAGGAGTTTTCCACCCTCGGAAGAAGAGAGATTATCCTCGGGGTGAGGATCCCGTCCGCCGCGCCACCGCTGGCCCCTACTCGACCGGTCCGGAGGCCCCTGGAGCCAGGACCCCGGAGGCCGAGAGAAAAGTCGAATAGTAAAAGACGGAGAAGAGGCGCGCCAGTACACCGAAGAAAAAAGACGGAGTATTTTGCCGCCAGAGAAAGGGTTAACGGTCGAGACGCCGGGTCCGTCAGGCCGCCTAACCGGGTTTAACCTCGACGGAGGCCGTCCGAACGGGTGGTGACGAAGACGAGCTTTATATAGACGAGAGAAGGCGCGACGGTCACGCACCGACGAAGAGCTTTTTCGTTCGGAACCGCTCAGAGGAGCCGTAAAAGTAGCCGAAAGACGAGAGTCGGGCGGGACGACACCCCGGGTGAGTTCCTTTTTTTTTAACGGCCCGACCGCCGACTTCCGTTTCCGGTCGCTGGGAAGAACCGGCGGTTTCCGTCTTTCCCCGGACGGTAGGGAAGGCGGGACAAAATAGATTTCTATTTAAGGAGAGCGGGCGGAGGGACGAGAGCGTCTTCCGCCGCGGCCGGTTACGGCTCCCGGCGACCGGTTAACCGGGGGAAGACGATCGGGTCCTCGTCCCACCGATTTCCGTCTCTCCGCCCGAAACCGCGCCACTTCTTCACCTTCCGTTTTCTTTCGGCAGAACCCGAGACCGTCCGAGGCCATGAACCTGTTTCTGCTTCTCTCCGCCGTCTGCACTCTGCCGGTAAGTCAATCCCCTCTTCGCTCTCTTTTCCTCTCGGGCCCTTCTCCCTTCGCCCCTCGGACGTTTTCGCAGCCTTCCCAGGAATTCTCTTCCATCCGCGCTTTCGGACGGCTTCCGGTTTTCCCCGGAGCCGTTTCCGTCGTCCGGGAGGAAGAAGGCGTGTCGGCCGTCGGCAGCGACACCCCTCCGGACCGACGTCTTTACGGGAACCGCGTTTTCCCCTTTGGTTTGGAACCGGGTGGCGGCCGGTGGGGAAGAACGCGTCGCCTGCGTCGCGCGTAGGAAGCGTCGCGCGGTGGGGTCCGATTGACGGAAAAGAGGTGGGAAAATAATTACTTTACCGGGCGCGGGCAGAATCCGGCCGGTGGGCGCTTAACGGGGGTAAAGATACGGAGGAAGTTTTACCGCTGTTTTTAATTCCTTTTTCGTCGTTTACCGACGGAAGCTTCCGAACGATTTCCATCCCGTCCAAACTCCAATTCAACCCGAAATTATTTCCCTTCTGGCCGATCGTCGTCGGGCGAAAATCGACCGTCGACTTTCGTGGGCCGACCGAGTGGCCCGGTGGCGTGTTTTTATTATTAACTCGCTTCGCTCTTCTTCCTTTTCGCCGATTTTACCTGCTCCGCCCGGATATTTCGCCACGTGGGACGAATAAACTCGGTCGACGCCTTCTCCCCTCCCCCGTCTTCCGTTATTTGAATTACCCTCGGCGCCCTTAGGCTCTGGCCCGATACGGATTAAATGCTACCCACCGACGGAAACAGTACTAAAATAAACTATTCGATTTCTACCCCGGTGAAAGATTATTCTCCACATTTCGAACGTCTAAAGTCTGATTTTTTTTCCTATTACCTTCATATCGTAATTTGTTTAGTGTTAGGCACGGGTATATCTTATCGGCCATTGTTTCTCTTTTTAAACGTTCTAGAGTGGAATGTCACGCGCGATTAAGGTCGAACGTCGAGCGTATAAATTTAGGACCTGGGATAAAATTTTCCGTCGTTACGCATTTTTCGTATGGCGGAACTTCCGACATTCTTTCGCGGAATCTCCGGCTTCCGCGTAAAGTTCGACAAACGTCCCTTTAGAGCGTGGCCACTTATAATTTATCACGTGTTATATTTGGAATTCTTTCGATAAAATACGCTACGCGTATACAAAATCCTATAAGTTTAGCCACGAAAGCTTCGATACCAAGAAATGGTGATAATAGAAAATACACTGTAAGATGGCGGTGTAAGGAGTTAAAGATATTTAGTACATGGCTAAAGTCTAATAAGATGGAATTGTCTATGGAGAAAACTAAGATTATGTTATCGAAAGAGAGTTGTTGTTAAGGGGAAAATATAGGGAGAGAATAGGAAGAAAAACATTTATTTTTATGTACAAATTAAATGACAAATAAGGAATTCGAACTAATAAAAGATAATAAAAAGAATAACGAACACCAAACATTTGTATTTCTCAGATTCTCAACTGTATATATACTTTTGCACCCCCTTGTATGTAATGAATGTGATAATTGGTGTTATCGAGATATGTATTTGTTTGAAATTAAATTTATCTGACCGCTCGTAATTGAATGCGTGTATACGTTAAATTAATGTATGATTTGTACCATTACATATTGTTTTTAGTGATATAAACATGTATTATATTATTTTAGTATATGTTTTCAGATCATTATCGTTAATTATACATATGTAGCTTATAGCGTGTTTATTATATTTGTTAGTATTTGACGTACAGTACATTTCGGACTTCGGTTGAGTAATTTCATTTATAACGTAACATAGTGGAAAGAAATTTTTTCTCTACTTCATTTACTCCAAGTGTATTTTGAAATTGTTTTGCCTTTGCTTGTTGTTTTCTTACTATTATTTGTGAGAAACAAACGAACAAACAGGAGTGAACTAAAGTATAAATCGGGAATTGGAACCGGCCCGGCGCTACTTTGGCTTTCCATCCCTAATCGCGTGGTTCCTGATAAATTACAAAGAATAACGCCGTCTTTTATTTTTCAGTCGAAACTTTCCGGCTCTCAACAATGGAAGTCTGCAGAAAACTCTAAACTGATAGACCTTCGAGCCGTCTGCTATCGAGATCGCATCAGGATCTACCTGGAATTCGACACTCCATTCCACGGCATCGTCTTCTCCGAAGGGAATTACGGCAATCCCGACTGCACCTACGTCGCTCCCCTCTCGGGGGTGACCCATGCCAACTTCGACGTATTCTACCGCGCCTGCGGTACGCGGCGGAATCCGGTGGCCAAATACTACGAGAACACCATCGTGGTACAATACGGAGCCGACGTCATCCAGGAGAGGGACGAAGCCAAGCGCGTCAGATGCCGGTGGTCCGACGACTATCGACGACCGGCATCCCGGCCCGCCCTGAAAATAGCCGAAGCCGAAGCCATCCCTATGGAGTTTTCGGGAGACCAAGTGGACTGTTGGATGGAGATCCAGGAAGGGAGAGGCCCTTGGGCACCTCCGGTCTCGGGCATCGTTCCGGTGGGAAGTCCCCTGACCTTGGTGGTGGCCGTGGCCGATCGAGAACACTTCGACTTGAGGGTCAGATCCTGTCGGGCTCACGACGGACGCAAACCGCCCATACTACTGACGGACGACGACGGATGCGTTCTTCGTCCCAAGATGCTGACTCCCTTCCTTAAGGTCCGCGATTACGCCGGAAGAGCCTCCGTCCTGTCCTACTCCTACTTTTACGCCTTCAAATTTCCCGACAGCGTGGACGTTCACGTGCGGTGCAACGTGCAGATATGTCGCCACGTCTGTCCCGAAAGTTGCTCCCGCGATTCGGGCGCCGGCCTTCCCGGACCCTCCGTAACGCCCGACCACCGGCAGAAATCTTCATATTCGAAAATCGTCACGGTCCTTAACGAAAATCGAATCGAACCGAATCCTTTTCCCGACCGATCGACGTCTTGGGACCAAAGGGCGCAGGAAATCCGAGAAATTTCCTCGCCGTCGGAGAAGGGAGAAGTTCTGCCGGAACACCAGGATTCACCGCGTCCCGTTTACGTCCCCAGAGAAAAACCGGAAGAGGCGGCGGACGAAAGTCCGAGGCCGTCCTGGGAGGCTCAAGCCTCTCGTTCTCGGGAGACTCCGTCGTCCCGGCATCCGACCGAGGATCCGGAACCTCCGACGGGACCTTTTCTTCTACCGGATCACGCCGAAGAGGCCGACGACCCAGTCTACATCTCTGCACCCGATCTGTCCTATTTATATTCTTTGCTGAGGTCCAAAAAAGAGGGCGCTTGGGGCGACTTCCGGCGGCATCGCTATCCCTATCCCGTGCCCCAATTCGTCCATGGCCATCCCCGGTACGGGACGACCGGAGTCCGGGAAGAAGGAGGAGCGGAGCCACCGGGAAGCCCCCAGTCTCCCAGGCGGCGTCGGAGGGCCGACCAATTAGGTGTGGGTCAAACGTATCGGGTAATTTCTTCGGCCGACTTGGACTTCGAATCGGATCCGGAGGAAGAAGGGAAAGCGTGGCGGGAGGACCCGATTCCCCACCGGGTTTCCGGGGTGTGTCTGAGTGCCACCGGCTTCTCGGCCTGCTTCGGCTCGCTGGCCGCTCTAGTGGTGGGTTCGGCCACCGCTTGTTTCTTCCTGCGCCTCAGACTGGAGGCGGCCAGAAAGGCTCCGTCCCTCCGGAAACCCCGATGACTCGGAGACTCGTTTCCTCTCTTCTTTCCTGCGGGTGGACGGTCTGGGGTCCGGCAGTTTCCAATACGTTTGACTAGTACTTCAGTCCCTCCGGTGGTGGCCCCGCATCCACGGCGAAATAAAGGGCCCATTTTCGCCTAACCCAAACGGTTTCGGTTACCGCGTTTACGCATCCGGTTAAAAATAACAAAGGCACTTTTATTTTTAACACAAAAGCCGGTCGGGTCATTCGGCTTCGGGTGGAAAGAAACAAACGGCGGGCGAAAGGGCCGATTTATAATTGTAAAGAAAGCATTGTGGGAAAAACAATATAAACTAGAAGCGATAAGACAAAAGGTAGTCAGTCCATCGACCGTTATTTCGTTAGCTACACAAAAACACACTTTTAGTCTCTCCAAATTAAATAATAACGCGTAATTGGAGAGTAAGATTCTCAAGTCCAGTGGTCGGTCCGTCACGTGCATTATGGACCTAGTCGAACCTACGATTAACAAAAGCACGAGCCCATTCCTGGTGGAGAATAAATCCATTACTCTTCTTACACGTTTCCGAATTGCTTACATTATTATTTTTCCATATTATTGTTTATGGAAATCAAATTCATTTGATCTCCATAAAGCATTTTCATTCCCTTCTATTGCCAATTAAGCGGGGAATAAAAACAAAAAAGCATTTTCGTGTTAGTGTCTGTGTTCTTCCGTGCTCTAGATCACGTGAAAAAACTATCGGGAAAGACACAATGCCATTTATCTTACATTTTCACGAAATATAAGAGAAAATGAAGATCGAAGGGTGGAGGATGCGCGGAAAAATAGGTTACAGTTGAAAAACCCTATATACTGGCCGGGACGTGTAGACAGCTTCGAGTTAACGCAGTTCGACTTAACGAGGTTTCACTGTATTCGCTATTTTTTAGTGAAATAATTGGTATTTACATTTAAGCAATACACCAACGTTTTCTGTCCTAACTTTATTTACAATAGAGACATACGTGTTAGACACGTCCAAAACAGAATTTTTGAGTGATCACTCATATAAAAATACTATAAACAAACAAATCATAGGACTACTTGCAGACTCTTTTGTTTTAATTATAAAACCCATCCCTACCCTCGAAATTAAGTTTATTGCCATTTTATAATAGTTAAAAATACAAAAAGATTTTAATAAAATATTATAACAGATGGCGCCATCAAATACTGCCGGAAAAGTTACGCAACTCGTTGCTGGATTTTTCCGCTAATGTTAAAAACGTGTTTATTAAAAGGCTGGCGGATCTCATTTTAATGTAATTGTTGAAGTAATTATAATTCTGGTCCGAACACACATCGACTGCATGGCGTGTTTAGTTAAAACTCAACGTGGAAATGGTTTCTTCCCGGATGTCTTGGCCAGTTATAGTCGTTTAAACAAGAGCGTAACACGAGAACACTGCTTAATGTTCTGTTGCCACTTTAACCGAAGTGCAAGAGCGAATCTCGAATGGTGTCGAAGTATCCGTCCGTAAATTGGGATGGAAAGTCGAGCCCGGTCGATTAAGTCGTAGCCGGGTGAAAGTGTCATATTTGGGTGCTGTGTTACATTCGATGGAAAGTCGAAATCCGTGCACGAAGGCCTCGGCAGAGAAGAGGTTTTTGTTTTCCAGCAAGGTCTTTTACGCTCGACGGCTTCTTCCACCATTTCTTCGGACTCCTTTCTGTTTAGTCCCGTCTCACGTGACCGTATCTCCACCGTCCATTCCGGAATTTCGGTGTATCGCCGCTCCGGATAACGGACGAGAGACGAGGCGCTGTCGCCCGGAGTTACGACGACCACCCATTTGACATCGGGTATACAATAGTTTATATATTACGTACGAATATACATACATTAACATCCCGTCTGAATCTTAATTAATTAGAATAATTCGAGTTCAATTTTGTGTTACGGCAGTCAACACAATAGTACAACTTTTTACAGACCAATTTCTCTATCGAACATTAAAAATCGTCGAAAACATTCAAATTTTAATAAAATCTCTATTTATTATACAGTAGAGAGTCGTTAATCGGAATCAATTCGGGACTGGGGTTGTTCGGATTAGTGATTTGTTCCGATTACCGATTATGTACGAAAAAATACATTAATCTGTCCGATGTTCAAATTTTTCTCCGTTGCGTGTCGCTTCGTGTTGAATTTTCGTCGATTTTAAGCCTAACGAAAATTTTTATAATAATAATCGAGGCTATCGTATCGTTAAAAATTATTTCTTCATTTTGTACAAACAAAATAAATATATTGAAGAATATAAAAACATGAAAATTATACTTTAGAAGTAAATCTAGTATCAAAAACGTTCGATTCGGCACGACACAGTCCGACTGAAAATCGTTCCGATTACCGGCGATTCCGATTACCGGGGTTCCGATTAACGACTCTCTACTGTAGTTTGTACTGGATGTCTTTGTTAAAACTCGTTTTGTCTAGTTAAAACTAGAATTTACTGCTAGTCAAAAATGAATTTGAGTTAAAACTAGTTTTAACTAGACAAAACGGGTTTTAACAAATACGTCCAGTATAAACTAGTTAAAACGCGTTCTAACTAAAAACGGGTTTTGACTGTAACATATATAACAACATTCATTTTGACTTTGAAGAAAGTAAAACAATAATTTTTCCATTAGCAATTTACAATTCAGATTAGAATAGGAATATTTCTTAATGCAAGTTTTGTTTTCACAACATTCGCTGGTTTTTTTTTTTTTTTTTTTTTTTTTTTTTGCAGAATGGACAATTTCAAAGAATTGAAGAAGTGGCACACCTCGGGCCGTGTCGAGCTCGAGGATGGTGACGTGTCGAAAGAGGCGGAGGAGGAGTCGCATACATCCGACGTCAAACGGGTGGTAGTCGTAACTCCGGACGACAGCGCCTCGTTTCTCGTCCGTTATCCGGAGCGGCGATACACCGAAATTCCGGAATGGACGGTGGAGATACGGTCACGTGAGACGGGACTAAACAGAAAGGAGTCCGAAGAAATGGTGGAAGAAGCCGTCGAGCGTAAAAGACCTTGCTGGAAAACAAAAACCTCTTCTCTGCCGAGGCCTTCGTGCACGGATTTCGACTTTCCATCGAATGTAACACAGCACCCAAATATGACACTTTCACCCGGCTACGACTTAATCGACCGGGCTCGACTTTCCATCCCAATTTACGGACGGATACTTCGACACCATTCGAGATTCGCTCTTGCACTTCGGTTAAAGTGGCAACAGAACATTAAGCAGTGTTCTCGTGTTACGCTCTTGTTTAAACGACTATAACTGGCCAAGACATCCGGGAAGAAACCATTTCCACGTTGAGTTTTAACTAAACACGCCATGCAGTCGATGTGTGTTCGGACCAGAATTATAATTACTTCAACAATTACATTTGTACCGTGGAATTTTCACGATTGTATATAAATTTTTATACTTAATATTTAATAAGTTTTATTAACTGTTTAAAGATTCGATATTTATCAAAATATTAAAATGGCGCATTTTTGGATTAATTTCTAATTAGAGACATTATTATTAATAGTTATGAGGAGTGTCGAAAACACCAAAAATTCATAATGAAATCAGCAAGATACGATTTGAAAAACATGGACTTCGGTAGTGAAAAAATCGCATAAAAAACGATCCCTTTAAGAATTATTATGTTTAAGATTATGATCTCTTTGTGAAGTTAATAAAGAAGCGAACGTTATAAACAATTACCAAATAGGTATTATATCTCTATTACTTTCTCGGCTGTACTGTATACATAACGGGGAAAGTATTTGAATCCTGTCGAATTTCACCCTCCGAGTGTTTTGTAATGAATGGCATTTATTTCCTTTAATCGGGTAAAGTTTAAGAAACGAAATTTGACACGATAACGTGTATAAAAGGGGCATTAATGCTGTTAAATTTTGATGGTTAAAAATCACGAACTTGGGGAGATAGAGGTGTCACGCCCATAACTCGAGAGGTATAAGACAATGTAGATTTTGCTCGTTATTGGCGTTTACAATTATATCGTGCAAGTGATAAAGTGAGTCGACAAGTGCAGTGAAAACTCAATACACTAGTTATGTAGGAAAACGATGCTTTTCTCACCCCGTCTTGCTTCGGTTAGGAGCAAATGTTTCGTTTTGTCGTCCACGCCTAATGTTTTCGTTGATGCGTTTGAACGAACAAGCAAAACCTCCGATAAAACGTTGCGTGTGGATCTCCTTTAGAATTCCCGTTCACGAACAAAGACGGCAACACGCCCCTATTCCTAAAAGTGAGATACTCTCGTTTGATATCATCGCATTGGCCGGACGGCCGAGCGGTCAAGGTGACGGCCTACCATTCTGGGGAACCCGGGATTAAATCCGAACTGGGTCGAAAAATCCCCAGAAATTTTTCGGGAGTTGATCCGATCGGATATACCGGCCCTCGTCTCTCACCACCCGGCCACCCCATCGTGGACCCGGCCGATCCCATAACGGGCTTGCTAATAGAGGTCCTCTTAGTGCCCACAGGAAGAAAAGAATTTAAAAATAAAAAATATCATCGCGATTTCTTTAATAACCAGATGTCGCGCAGGTCGAAAAATTGGGAGGGTTGTGAACGGGACACAATCGCAATGGTTTAAGGCGTGAATCCATCTTTGTGCTATTGGAGAAGGGATAAGATGTAAATGAATAAAGTCTTGGTGGTTTTCACATTCCGAGTCAACGTATATCGGTTCGGGTCGCGGCACACACCAAGTATTCGTGTCGGAAGTATTTGTAAAGTTATAACTTTACAAATTCTATTTTATTAGTTATTATTGTTAAATATTAATAATATTGTAGACCTTGTCGTTCTGCATAAATTGACACCAATTTCGACGTTCTATCTCTTCGCCATCAAAGTTATACACTGCCCAAACGCGTGCGGCGTCCATTTTCGGGGTTCACGCGCAACTGCTACCCCTCCCCGCACACCGCCACTACCCATCATTTATAGTTTGAGAGATATAAGCTGACAAATTCTTGCCATTCTTTTGGTCGCTTGTTTTTCATAGACTCTTCATCATAAAATCAGAAAGGATTCCTTTGGGGTAAAAAGCTTTTTCAATATATTATTAAAAAGAACGGTTAATGTGAACCTAGGTATACAAAATGGCGGCACTTCTGACAATCTTGAAGGTTACTATGTATTGATTATTTTGTTAATAATGTTACTTTTTACAATGATTTTTTCACATCTTAAAGAAATGTTAATGTCGCTCACCAAAATAACCTTAGTTGTTTGTAAACGAACAACGGAAATTATTGGTTTATATCTTAAAAATACACATACTTTTATTTATGTAAATTAGACTGGAAGGACAATTGGTTCAAAATTCATGTCTAATTCTTCATTTGCGAAGCGATTACCTGTGCTTAACACTTTAATATTAACTCTACCGTATATTTATTACAGGCAGAGACTAAAAAAAAACAAACCGAAAGGTGAAAAATAAAGGTAGAATACAATCGTTATCTATTCAAACTAAAATCTGCGGTTGTTAAATTATTTAACTTTATTTTGTTGGCATTAACAAAAGGATTTGTGCAACCGACTTGTACACATTTTATGACACTGGTGCCAAAGTTTATCGAATCGTTTATTGATAACTAGTAATCAAATGTTATTGCTTACCTGAAATGTTTCTGACAAACTCTTGTATTGATATTCACTTTATCCATATTGAAATTTTTCCGGTTAATTCTCCAGAGCCATGCAAATTGCCTTCGCGGTGAAAGCCCTTCAAGTTTGGGGTCCTCGATGACATATAATGCCAGGAATCTTAAAAAAAGACGTTCTTTTCTTCTCGACTGAACTAGCATTACAATTCACCACAGAGATATTCACAACGCAAGAACTCCAGCTAAAGCGTGCGTCTACACAAATAAAACGTAAACCACAAAGATGGCACGGGACAATTGCGCACGCTCGTGACGTCATTCATGATGTCGACTCGAAACTTCTATAAACTTTTTCATCTCAGTTTAGCGGATATTTTAATAATAATGTTTTTACTTACCATTTATAAGTTTTATATACTTTTCAATTCGACAGTTAAACACATTTCTTTGCTATTAACTATGAGCTTGACTTTAACCACGGAGGTCGCCATCTGTAATCTTTTTATCCGACCTTACATTCGGATTAGTTTGATCACCATCCAGTCGATCCTAGGTGACGTTTGTATACGCAGATAGAAATCGATCAGATCGCTAGTTCGTTTGTATACAGGATTGAACGATCAGAGTAATCTTGAGTCAGTTTGATTCCAAAAGTATATGCACCCCTGGACGTTGTGTGTTATCGTAGGCTTCCGGTGGATCGTTGCCCAAGCGAACACAAACACCCTGCTCGATAAACGCCGTATTTCACTAATCGCCGAGCACTCCACACATCGCTCGTAATGATCCTCAAAGTTTATAGGATCGGTGAAGATCCTGCTAGGCACCACCGCCGGTATCCCTACCTCGTAATACCCGTACGTACAGCACAGCAGTGATCACGAGACCCCTTCCCCACGCAGTCGTAATATAAACTAAGAATCACCGCGTGATACGTACCTGTACAGTACTTACCAGTGGCGCACTCATAATTTAATCTTGGGGAGCCGAATGGAAAAAATTTTTAATGCCAATTCGATAAAATTCCCACCTTCTAAGACCGCTAATTCATTAATAGTATAGAAATAGAAGCTACACAAAATAAAGAAATAACGAATTTTAATTGGGAAAAGATCATCGGAAAATTTTCTAGTGTTTTTTCAATTTTCTTTGGAGGATGCGGGGCCTCTTGGACCCCCTCCGGGTGGGCCATCGATACGTGCGTACGGACCCGGTTTTCGAAACTTTTAGATCCTAGCCGGCAGGCGGTGTGAGCGAAAATTTCGCGGTATAAATGACACACAATAAAAGTTCTTAAACTGCAACTTTAATCGGTTCACAATACCCTAGAGGGCCTTTTTTCACTCGAAAAGTAGCACAACCACATTTAAAAACATTTTCTTTTGATACAAATGATGCCCTTATTATATAAAGGATTCGACAAGAAAAAATAAAAACACAATTTGATTAATTCACGTAACAATTTCGAATACTGCATCGTAATATTTATTATTAATACGAGAATGGAACGAAAACGAAATAATTGGCAGTGATTGGCAAAAACTTTTTAACACCGACGGGGAACGAGCCGAATGGCGTCGCCCGTCTCATTCTCGTCGTTGGGCAAGAAACGTTTCCGTTTAAAATATAACCTTTGATAGAAGCCACAACATTTCGAACGTTTTTCTACATCGTGCTAAACATTTAAGAATATTAAAAACAGTTTTTACTAAGGCTTGCCCAGTGCTCCGTTTGTGCATATAAATTTTCCACACCGACGATCCAACGATGCATTTTAACATTTTCTTTCTTTTTTTTATAATTAAAACTACCGGCAAACATTGGCGCCGTCGGTCGAATCTACGTCTACGTTTTACCATAACCAATATCGTACAACATAAATTTAATCACACGAGTACCAATATCAAAGCCGTTTTTATTAAAATACAATATGAGAAAAACGAGGCCCACGCACTTCACCTTTCCACGTGTATTATTAAAGGGTGCTTGCCGTAACTGGTAAAAATAAATAGGTACAATTATAACCGTAAATATGAACACAACGGAGTTTCGTCACGTCCGAGAACCTAAAATTGGCAGTGTAAATTCTTCCGTTCGGATGGCAAAGGACGACTCGTCCGGGGTTAAATATTGCGGGTCCTTAGTCAACCGACGGCTAATCGTAGTACAAATGAATGAATTGTCGTTTCTTGTCTTGTCATTATATATATATATATATGTATATATATGTATATGTATATAATATATCTTTGATCACAAAAGTTAGTATTCTTTATATGTTTAACAATACAATGTTTAAACAACAACAGAAATGGCAGTGTTTATTATATCAATGATCAAGACAAGAAGTCGGTGAAAAAAGTAGGGGTTAGGGGTTTCCGTAAAGCTAAATATCTAACACTAATTAAACAATGTATTTTGTACTTTTAGTCACGGGTTTAGTAATGAAATTCTACTCTCGGAACGCACAACAAAGAAAACTGCCAAGGAACGTCGTACTAACCTCAATTAAACGTACGGGCAGTTGACGAAATATCCAAAAAAAACCGCATCCGACTTTGTTCCTAAGTACGAACGAAACGATTTACGTAAGCGACGTACGACATGGTCCGAAGTATTTCTAAAATCTACGGAAATTTTTCGGATAAAGGCGATTATTAAAACGGATAAAAATTTTATATAAATAGATTATTACTTTGTAAATAACTGCAAAATCTTCGTGGGTAACGAACGACGGGATTAAACGCAATAAATTAAAATAAAACACCACGGGAAACGCAATAATTACTAAGGGCGACGGGCGTTGGCCGTCGACTTATAAATTGCCCTTTTTTTATATATTACGAAGCGCACGGGGCTTTAAAAATTGAACCGCGCAGCCGATAAAATTGACGACGTATTTCGGAGAGACCGGAAATAAGAATAAAGTTTTTAACATTTATCTCACTAATATTCGATAAAGATTTGCAATAACATTAAATAGTAAAGAAAATACTCTAGGTAAATAAATAACTGTAAATGAATATTTTAAATGCAATAAACAGCTTATTCACGCAATTATCGTATTGTTATCTGACGTGGTTTATATATTATACGGTAACAAATTTGTTGGCAGTGAAAATTCTCCTTTTCTTTCCGTGCCGACGCCACCCCATCCCCGGCTGAATCCAAATGGGCAACGGGAAAGGCCATTTCCACCGACGGCGGGTTAAATCGGAGGAAAAGAGCGTTTTTCGTCCGTAATGCCGGGGAAGGGGGCGAGGAGGCCGCGTCCTCCCCGCCCGGGGGACAGATGTGCGCGGCGTCGAAGGTCCCGGGCAACGAGCGCGGAGCGTGATCGGAAGGGAAAGGATGGTTGTGATCACAGTAGCCGGCCGCGTCAGACGCGACCGTTCGCCTCCTCTTCTCGAGACGCCGCCCCCGCCGACGCCGGAACCGGAACCGGAGACGAGACAGTCTTGAAGAAATTCCTGAGAGGTGTGAAAAGATGTCTGATGACGGGCACGCTCCAAGCTTTACCCAGCAGCTGCTGTCTTCGTCCCAGAGGGATGTTGCCCACGTCCGTGTAGTGGCGAGGGAATCCGAACACCCTGTCCGACAACAAAACCCTTTCGGTTAACCGTTTCCTAATTTTTCTATTTTACATTGTCGTTACTTACTGTTCTAGTTCTGTAACCCAGAGTACATCTCCTTCACCATTCATTGTCACTGGCAAAATACATTTCTTCCCTTGTTTTAATGAATTACTGCGTGTTGTCACGGTTCTAATTTTTTCTACCTGGAAAAAAAAGTCTGTTTTATAATATATTAAATCATTTCTTCATTTTATCCAATGCCTCTATATTAACATTTTTACTATGTCGTATTGTATTCTCGTAAGTCACTGTTCGCATTCATTGCAGATCGGACGGTGATACTAATCTTAACTCATTAGCAGTCTTTGTGCTGTGATTTTTCTTAATACACACACACACACACCACACACAATAGAGTTAGCTAGACAATTAAAGTTACTTCCTGCATGAGCTTCCAACTTGTCTATACTGCATATATGGAGGTCAATGGAAGTAAAAGACTGGAAACGCTTGGAGTAGACGTAAGTCGGTCTGAGCTAGGTCTATGTCAGGTGAAAGACGTGTCGACTCCCAAGGGAGTTGACACGTGGACCTGATCTCTTTGGCTGTTTTGTTTTTTACGTTTGTAAAACGTTTTTGTACCATCTTTATCATAATTATATTGTTTTATATTTTTTTTTTACAATTTTATTACTTACTTTTAATTCTGACGTTACTTACACCTTAATCACATGTCTCTTTTCGTACATTTCATCTAACATAGACCCTATCTGCCGGGGCTGACTTTAACATTTAATTATTAATTATATTATTAACAATTAAAATTTTAACGAGATAAATTATTTAAACATATTCAAAAATAAAAAGATTCAGTTTATTATTTTACTATAAACATCAAATAGTATTACCATGGCTTTTCTATTAAGACAAGGAGTTAAAACACTGTCCAGTGTAATGTCTTGTTCAACCAAGTGCGGCTGCAAGGGACTAGAAAAAAAGAAAAAAGAAAATTAACTTAAAAACGGTGATGAATAAATAATTCCATAATTAAAATTCTTTAATAGAAATTTTAAAATATTCAAAAATAATACATAAGGGTGCATCATCACCCAACATTAATGGAGAGTAACTTACTTTGAAATATCTTCTCCTTTTGAGTATTCCTTACCTCTGCGTGAGAGTCAGTGAGGTAATCAATGAATAAATACTATTTTTTTAAATTATTTTATTTTTAGTTGGAATAAATTTCTATCAGTCCAATTAGTGTTAAACTAATTTCTTAAATTTATGACGAGAATTAATTTGATCATTGTTAAGAGATTTGTTTCAGGATATTTTCATTTCACTGTTAATTGTAATTTAGAAATTTTCAAAATAATATTTTTCTTTTCAAAAATTTGGAATTCTATGCAGTGACTGTAATGTTTTTTCAGTGTAATAACAACATCCTGACTAATTTACAATTTCTTATTGATTTAAATATACTGTACCTATATTTTTAAAATAGATATGCTTACTTACGTGTATAATCCTGGAATATTACCCCAAAAATAACGTGCTCTATTTTGAGGAGAAAAATATTTGGAATCGAGCATAGCCGGTTCACACTAAAAAATAAAATTCAGAATTTTTTTTCATTACTCTCGTATATATATTTTAAATATAGATATATTGTATATTTACTACAAAATATATCTATATTGAAAATTACGTAGAAGTAATGTAAAAGTTTTTTCGCGTGTGGGTAAAATTTAATCTTGGATCACACTACAACTCCAGAGCTGAGTTTTTTGAGTCTAGGAATTTGGTGAGAAGAGTAAACTATTCATTGTCCAATTGTTTTGGCTACTAGAACTATTTTCTTTCTTTCTTATGAGTTTAGTTTATCTTTGTGTATAATATATATATTTATATATATACACACAGTTATACAGGGTGTAACTGAACTCTGTGCAAATATTTTAGGGATGGGTTCTAGAGTCAAATTTCCCTTAAAATTCTCTATAAAGATTTTTCAAGATTCACTTTGTAAGACTTATGGCTTGTCAAAAAAGGTATTTTTCAAATTCCATGTAAATATACTGTATTAACACCAGAGTTGTAAACTTTTTAAAGTAATTTTATATCTTTTTATGCTTCTGTCGACTGATTGAGGTAAGTAAATGTTGCCCAACAGGTCCTACTGTAATAAATGTAAACAAAGCTATAGCCACTTTAAGATTTTTTAATTATCTACCGTATCTGTTTTAGAGCAAAAAAACAAAAAAAGAAAATTAGTTGAAAAGCAAAAACTTGTAAATTTACTTTGAATAACATTTCATTAAACAGAATAATTTACAAGAGCTTCTCAAAATGACCTGTGTGGATGTGGATGCATAATTGCATACAACAAGCCAGTGACTCGAGCACACAGGCTAACATGTATTCAGAAAAATAATTTTTAACATTTAAAATGAAAAGCTTTAGTGTGTACATGTTGGTAAAACAAAAGTAGAAACAAGCAGTGATATAACCTTACTTGGTTAAATATGGCACTGGCTGGGGACGACTCCTACTTCCGTGGCCTAAGAACATCGTTGGTAATTCATTACATACTCGTTGGGCTTAGAGATGTTTATTATATATATATATATACATAATATACCTCACCGGGTAATGCGTTAGCTGGCCGAGTGCCATTGTGGAGATGTTCTCGAGCAGTAATATCTTTTTGGTAAGAATTTTAAAATTGGTTTCTGACATATTTTGGCAGGCCATATCTCAAAAATGAAGCAATTTCGAAAAACTTTTGTAAAGGATTTTAGGCATATTTTTGACCCTAAAATCTATCCCTAAAATATTGGCATTGAGTTCAATTACATCGTGTATATATTTTTTCTTCCTACATTTGTTATGCAATAGTGGTTTAATAGAGTCAAAAACTGAATTATTTGAGTAAAATATTAGAATGATTTTCACTGAAACAATTGTTTGATTTGAAAGCATTAAAATGTTCTTCTCTTGTAATTTAAAGTTTTTGACTCCATTAAGGCACTTTAAGATTTATTTTCTCCAGAGTGGCATTTTAGTTTCTTCTAATACAAATGTTGTTTGATATTTTTGGTTATATAAAATTATCAGATATACTAAACCTGCAGAAAACGTGTAATAGTGGATTTATATTCTTGAGGCATTGATGCTACGTTTTCGTATAACCAGAATACATGTCTTCCTTTGTTTGCTAATTGCACGGCTTTCAAAACTCGGAAGAAATCAAAAAACAATTTTCCGGTTCCCGTTGGATCTGGAAAAAACATCAAAATTAAGTAATTTTATATATTCATATAGTAATAAATTATATACATAATAATAAACTTACCGTATAATCCCTTTCTTGCAGGATTTACTAAAGAAAGATCATTACATGGTGAACCTCCAATAACTAAATCAATTGGGCAAAGTTTAGCAACCTACGTAAAAAAAAATTCACTTATTTATCTAAAATAAATAATAAATATATTGTAATGTATTATAGTGTAAAAATGTTTTATATATTATAATTAAAGATATATTTCTGATATTCTGATTGATATTCAGTTGTTTTAATTGATTTGTGAAAGTTGTTATTTTTTGACTGATAGAAGTAATTTGAGTGAAGTAAAAAGATGATGTGAAATGAGCACAAATTAATATTAATATTTAAACTATTTACAATTTTAAGATAAACTATATACAGTAGACCCCCTATAACACGGGTTCATATACGACAGATTCGTATAACACGACGGAAAAATTGCAATCGTGTTCGTATAACACGCTAAAAGAGGCTCGTATAACACGGTAAAAGAATGAGACAGATTGTTATGGCCGACTCCTGTCTTGACAGAATTGGTCGAATCTGGACCAATAGTGGACATTGCATAAACCGTCGAATTTAAACAAGCAGCAGACCTACTAAAAAACATTTATAATTCAATGGCCATAAAAATTATATTTCTATTAATGATGACTCCAAAGTTCGGCAAATTTTTCGCAGAAAGAATAACTTATCAGGAAATATGCGTCCGCCGTTCGACGAGCCACTCTGCAACGAAAACAAGCTTAAGCAATGGCGTCTTCGAACAATGCGCACTCGGTAATTATTCCTACTATTTATTGTTTATAGCATAGTTTATATGGATTATTCCCAAAAAATTATACATGTTTTGGAACGTTCGAGCCAAATTAGTCTAGAATCGATTAATTTTATGGAATTTCAAACGGCCATACCCCCTAAACTGCACGAGTGCCGGGCTGTGAACGGCTCGTGTATTTGTAAAATCTAAGTAACTCATACAACACGGAATTCATATAACATGGAACGTATCTACCGTGTATAGGGGGGTCTACCGTACATAATAAAACAAATAATTAACAAGGAACATCACCCAAGCATCCCTCTCTATTTTGATGTTTCTATGAACACTGGTGGCCAAAAGATTTTGTTACATCGAGATTGAAAAATCTATTAATAGTTTCAAGCAAATTTTTTCCATGTGTATTTTACTCCTTAAGTTTAACTAATTACTAGAATTTTAATTTGAAATATATAAAAATATTTTAGAAACTACAATTTTCTAATAATGTGATGGCCAAAAGTTTTCATTACACTTAAAATTTTGTTAATAAAGCCATATTTTATAAAGAATAATATAATTTCAATGTATACTAATTTACATCAGATTATTTTAATCAGATCTCACTCGGTGAAGATAAATCTTAGATTTAGCAAGGGTATATCATCAGAAAGGGTATAAATTCATCTCTCTTGCTCAGAAGAAAATGTTCTATTATGATTATTACTTATTTATAAAATTCTTTTATTGTTTAAAAAAATTAAATGAATATATAAATATAAATTATTTAATTTCTATTTTCTCTCATATTTTATTTTTAGAGAGTGTGAACTTAAAAATTTTTCTACAAAATACAATGTAATCTGGTCCTGTGTAAATATTAAATTTTTCTTAAAATCTAAACATAATTTAATATAAAAAAAATTTCGATTTCAAAATTAAAACAAATTGTATAATAAAAATATTCGTACTTCTGCATCAGTAATTTCTTCTATAGGCCCTAAATGTAATATATTTGTTTTATGTTGAACAATGGCAACATTTATAGCATCTTGATCGATCTCACTTGCATAATAAACTTCTACATCTATTCCCAACAGATCTAGAACATATCTTCCTATAAATATTTATAAAAATTAAATTAAATTAATAAAATGATAATCTTTCAAAATTAATTTTATTTGAAATTCATTTATCATACTAAGAATAATATCTAAAAAAATTCATCCTTAATGCAGTGTTTTTCAATCTTTTTCTAACAGTAGCACAGCAACTTTGTAGTTTTTCTTGCAGCACCTCTACTCCTTTATATAATTTAACGTGCGTTGTAAATACATGTACAATTAGTTTAAACAATTAAATATATAGAAGTCTCTGTAATCCGAACAAAATATACTTGTAAATCGGTAGACTATCTTTCAGCCAAACTGCTAATAACTTCTTTTATTTAGTATGGTAAATGCATTTCGGTCCTATTTTACATCATGGACCCTCTTCAATACCTTCATACTCCCGGATCTTATATGCGCTTCTACTGCACTAATACAGCTAATATACATGTAAATATTCACCCAGTTGTTGACTGTGGTGCTAAAAACGGTTAAAAGATTACATTTAATGTACAACACTAATTTGTTATAATTATATGTTATAACACCGAATTTAAAAAATTGAAAAAATACAAAATTACATACGTTTTTGGTGACCGTGGAATCAATTCCGTACAATATATATATATATACCAATAAAACATCACTGCGGTATACAATTTTCAGTGGTAATACGTCACATAACCAACCCGTACAAATTTACACACTGTAACAATCGTTATACAGCACTATCTCACTGCGCCATCTATCAGAGGGTACCATCTCTGATCAATTTGCATACCGTTAGAAATGTTGATCAAATTATTATTTTTACTATTGTTGTATTTTATTATTTCTATGTGTTCTTTAAATTTGCGTTTATAAATATCCCGTTCATTATGTAAAATTTGTACACTATTTCTATCAATTTGACAATTATTATTAACAACATGAGGGTACCAAGGAGAAATATTAGTTTTCAAACGCATAGCTGCTTCATGTTCTTTAATTCGTTTTTCCAATGTACGACCTGTTTCCCCGATATAAACATTCGGATTCTGACAGTTGCAATTAATTTTATACACAGTACCAATCTTTTTTTCCCTATCAATTTTAATTGGGTTAGTTTTTACTTTAATATTATTTAATATTTTATTGGTCAAGGACGGGGCCAACACAATTTCATCATTTTTTAAAAAATTTTTACACTTATTATATATAATATCCTCATAAGGGAAACTATTATAGAGATGTTTTTTATTCTGCTTAATATTAAATTTATTTCTTTCATAATTAGTATGCCATTTCTTTAATATGTATTGTGGGTAACCATTAAGAATAAATTTTAAATTTAATTTATTATATGCTATGATTTGTTCGTTATTATTAGTGATTCTTGTGTATATTTTCCTCAGTTCCATTATGTAAACATTCTTTTTAAAACTTATTGGTGCACTTGAGTAATAGTTCATTGTTTTTTGTACATTGGGGGATTTTGTATAAGTAGTAAATGAATATTTTTCATTTTCTTTAATTATTGTTATATCTAGAAAATTAATTTTATTATTTTGTTCTAACTCTATATCGAATTTTATATGCTGACTTATATTATTTACAATCTTTAAAATCTCTTTTTCATTTATGATTTTGTTATTAAAAATTAATAAGTAATCATCTACGTACCTTCTTACTATTTTTACCCCAGGTATATTTTGTATTTTAATGTCAATATTCTTCATTACTAACTCGGCAAGTTTTGGCCCCATCCTTGACCCCATACCAATACCGTCAATTTGTCTATAATAATCGTTATAAACTTCAAAATAATTGTTTTTATAAGCAAACTTGATTAATTCAATTAGTACTGGGTTGATATTATTTTCAATTAAACTATGTTCTACTAATTCCCATTTAATGTTAGGGTACATATTTTTTATGTCTAAACTCATGAGGGTATCTGTGTTCTCTCTTTTAATTTAAAAACACACAAAGAAATAGAACAATACAGACCCTTAGTAGACTTTCGTTACTCTATTTTGTATAATTTAGAAAGTTACATAAAAGAACAACTAAAACATATTGATAATTCTAGTAATAGCATTAGAAATGCGGATGAATTTATCAATACTATCCTTAAAATTAAAAGAGAGAACACAGATACCCTCATGAGTTTAGACATAAAAAATATGTACCCTAACATTAAATGGGAATTAGTAGAACATAGTTTAATTGAAAATAATATCAACCCAGTACTAATTGAATTAATCAAGTTTGCTTATAAAAACAATTATTTTGAAGTTTATAACGATTATTATAGACAAATTGACGGTATTGGTATGGGGTCAAGGATGGGGCCAAAACTTGCCGAGTTAGTAATGAAGAATATTGACATTAAAATACAAAATATACCTGGGGTAAAAATAGTAAGAAGGTACGTAGATGATTACTTATTAATTTTTAATAACAAAATCATAAATGAAAAAGAGATTTTAAAGATTGTAAATAATATAAGTCAGCATATAAAATTCGATATAGAGTTAGAACAAAATAATAAAATTAATTTTCTAGATATAACAATAATTAAAGAAAATGAAAAATATTCATTTACTACTTATACAAAATCCCCCAATGTACAAAAAACAATGAACTATTACTCAAGTGCACCAATAAGTTTTAAAAAGAATGTTTACATAATGGAACTGAGGAAAATATACACAAGAATCACTAATAATAACGAACAAATCATAGCATATAATAAATTAAATTTAAAAATTTATTCTTAATGGTTACCCACAATACATATTAAAGAAATGGCATACTAATTATGAAAGAAATAAATTTAATATTAAGCAGAATAAAAAACATCTCTATAATAGTTTCCCTTATGAGGATATTATATATAATAAGTGTAAAAATTTTTTAAAAAATGATGAAATTGTGTTGGCCCCGTCCTTGACCAATAAAATATTAAATAATATTAAAGTAAAAACTAACCCAATTAAAATTGATAGGGAAAAAAAGATTGGTACTGTGTATAAAATTAATTGCAACTGTCAGAATCCGAATGTTTATATCGGGGAAACAGGTCGTACATTGGAAAAACGAATTAAAGAACATGAAGCAGCTATGCGTTTGAAAACTAATATTTCTCCTTGGTACCCTCATGTTGTTAATAATAATTGTCAAATTGATAGAAATAGTGTACAAATTTTACATAATGAACGGGATATTTATAAACGCAAATTTAAAGAACACATAGAAATAATAAAATACAACAATAGTAAAAATAATAATTTGATCAACATTTCTAACGGTATGCAAATTGATCAGAGATGGTACCCTCTGATAGATGGCGCAGTGAGATAGTGCTGTATAACGATTGTTACAGTGTGTAAATTTGTACGGGTTGGTTATGTGACGTATTACCACTGAAAATTGTATACCGCAGTGATGTTTTATTGGTATATATATATATATTGTACGGAATTGATTCCACGGTCACCAAAAACGTATGTAATTTTGTATTTTTTCAATTTTTTAAATTCGGTTTTATAACATATAATTATAACAAATTAGTGTTGTACATTAAATGTAATCTTTTAACCGTTTTTAGCACCACAGTCAACAACTGGGTGAATATTTACATGTATATTAGCTGTATTAGTGCAGTAGAAGCGCATATAAGATCCGGGAGTATGAAGGTATTGAAGAGGGTCCATGATGTAAAATAGGACCGAAATGCATTTACCATACTAAATAAAAGAAGTTATTAGCAGTTTGGCTGAAAGATAGTCTACCGATTTACAAGTATATTTTGTTCGGATTACAGAGACTTCTATATATTTAATATATTAACAGCCGTCATTACAAATTTTAGTTTAAACAATATTTTCAATAAAATAATTATAAATATATAAAGTAATTTATAATTTTAATTACATATGAATATACAATAATTTTTATTAATACAAGTAAAAAGCATTATGGTGCTGCTCGTCACTATATTTTGTGTCGTTGCAGTACCCTAGTGTGCCGTAGCAACCCAGTTGAAAAATCACTGCCTTAAAGTGATATTTCTTTAACTTATTTTTATTGAATTTTTTAATATAATTCCTGATCTGACAAATTATTTACATTTAAACTTGTAAGGCTATTTAATAGTAAGCTTCTTGTCTCTAATGATTAATTATCTCAAACTTCCAAATAGTGGAGATATACAGGAAACTTATCAAACTGCATTGGAACATCAAAATAATTGAGATCACATCTTTAAAAGATCAATTTTAATAGTGGAATGCATTTTGGTCATGCATAGACCCTCTTCGGCCACTTTTATACAAATATTGATATCTACAATATTGTAAACCATTATTTAACATCCAGTTTTAAACTAAATATATATATAAAACTACAAAAGAAAACAAACCTGTATTATTTTAATACAACCATGTAAATTTTTAGTACTATGTTAAGTAGGTACTAAAAATTTATATGGATATACTGTCTAGCTGTCCACATAGCTATCTGGTTACAGATTCTTCTATAAAACCTACCAGCAGTTCACACAGACAATTCCTCATATAACCTTGTATTAAGCAGGTCTATAACTATACTCGGTAGTGATCCCTCTTAGTGAGAAGTGATAGCCAGGACCCGGGATTCACATACTTTTCTTCTTAAATTATCATTAATTCTTTCATTAACATTCATAATTTTAAAATGCTCATAATACAAGCATTTTAAAATTTGGAAGTTTGAGATAATTGTAAAGCTATATTTATAAATAAAAATTTGAAATTATCACTTTCTGCAGTGGAGGTTAGTCCTTGAGAATGTCCATTTACATAGATAGATTTTGTAGATTATCATTTACAAAATCTAGTTTTATCAACAGAGAGAAAACTTTTTATCTATATCCATTTTACAAAACGTATTATAAATATTAACATAATAAAAATTATAGACAGAAACCTGTTCCTATTCCATCAAATAATGACAGCACTCTAATTGCCCTTTTTTCTTTGTAATCATCCATTGATGGTGGTAACTGTACATGTTTTTCTGGTTGAAACAGCTGCATCACATTTTGTTGCCATTCCTCTTTTTTTCGAATTAAACCATTTAATTCAGGATCATATTCTGAACATAAGTAACAGAGCCACGGACTAGTTGCTAGCACCTTTACGAACGAAATTACTTTGATTTATATTTCATATTAAATTATTATATTTTATTTTTAATAAACGAATATAGTTTTGCAAAATATAACTAAATTTGGGGCCATCCATTAATATGTGTACAGTTTTTGAGTCACATTTACTCCCTTCTTCCCTGTTGTGTACAGTGATGTAATTTTGGCACTCTCTCCCTTTTAATTACATGCACTATAGTTCATGGACATCGGAGACATGCCCTTAAAAAATTCTGCAAATATTTTCTGATAGTTTTATTCATATGACTAGAAAGCATGCTTATAAGGTCAAATTTATATGCACTGAAAAATCCATGCAGATAATGCCTCAACTCCCTCCTTTAAACTGTACTTGTAATTAATGGAAGCCCTTAACTATTATTCAGAATTATTTAACTTTTTTAGATGGATCTACATTATATTTTTGGAAATTTTTAGACTACCTCATTTCACATTCTTTACATTTTTATATATTATGAAAAAATTTACAAAAACATATTTTAAAAAATTTTTATTTTCATTTTAAATTGATGAATAAATTGAGCCAAAATTAAAAGCGGTCCAAAAACTTTCCAAAAAAAAATATTTATAATTAACATTTAGAAATAGAATAATTATTTATATGTGTTCAATGTTCAATAATTAATTTACTTTAATACCAAAAATTTGATATTTTTACTAAAATATTATAATATATTTATCTTACAAAAAATTTTGATTATATTTAACATTCAATAAAAACCTTTTTATGAGCTCCAGGAGCCACTAAAACATCCACGCAACCTGTACAATAACACCTATAAAAAATATATCTATTACATAAGAGTAAATAGTACAATAAAAATTTATTATGCATATGTTAGAGAAAACCAATTCACAAAATAACAAAAATATATTCTTTTGTGGAAATAAAAAATTTAACTTCATAATCCATATTCATTATATCATAAAAAAAAATTAAGTTAAACAAAATACAGTCGAGTCCACGTAAGTCGACACCCGGATAACTCGACATCGTAGGTTAAGTAGTCAATTTTGTGTGGCCCCGGCCGACTTACATAGGCATTAATGTTGTTAATGTTAAAAAATTTGGTTTATTCGACATCGTTTAACTCGTCACCACTGGATAAATCAACATACTTTTTCTGTTTCACACTCGTTTAGACGTCTGATAAGTCGACTCCCCCTGAAAAATGAGTTCACATCACACAGCTTATTGTACAATGTGAACTCATTTTTCAGGAGGGGAGTCGACTTATCAGACGTCTAAAACATGTAAAACAGAAGAAGTATGTTGATTTATTCAGTGGTGACGAATTAAACGATGTCGAGTAAATCGAACTTTTTAACATTAACAACATTAATGCCTATGTAAGTCGGCCGGGACCACACAAACTGACTACTTAACTTACGGTGTCGAGTTATCCGGGTGACGACTTATGACTTATGCGGAGTCGACCGTAGTTATATTTCATTAACTCGTCAACTTTTCACGACATAATATTATGTATCAAATTCCAGTTTATTTTTTATAGAATATTACATGTTAACAATTATTACTAATTTACTAATTTCTATTACTATGCATTTAAAGATACTAAACATAGTTATAGAGCATCCAGTACAAGTTAAATGCTCTGAAATAGAACATATTTTTAAATGAAAATGTTTTTGATAGTCAATGTAGATTTAGAGAAATATGTTTGAAAATAAGGATTCAAATAGTCCACTTATAAGACAGACAAGAAATCTATTTACAGGTAACCTCCGTATAACACGGCACTTCCATAGCATGGATTCACTCTAACACGGTTCGAGAATTGGGTAAACCCTCATACAACATGAAATGTAATAAATGTTCATGTATTTAAGTACTAATAGTTAACGAAAATTATTATTTTCGTGAACTATTAGTACTTAAGTATGTAAATTTTCTTTTCCCGCCTTCTGTCGATACACGTGGTCCTTCTCGAAACTTGTTTCAGTGTTACTAGATCTCGACGCTTATGCTTTTGATGTCGCCACATGTTTTTCCCTTATTCCATACTTGCTTTACTCTTCATAAGTGCTTAGCACCATATAAGGAAATTTATAAAGATCTTTTAACTAAAAGCAAGCAATCTAAAATAACATATTTTTTGCAAAAGGTAGAGCATGGATCTGAAGATAATGCAGAAAACTGCTCAGAGGATGAGGATATTTTGTCAAAAAGAATTCTCTTTAAATGGGAAGTTAATCTTCAAAAAAACCCTTGTACACAGCCTTGATCAGAATAACTGACTTTCTTGAATGTAGTTGAACTGAAACTCAAAAATTATCATAAAATTATATCTTGAATACAGGTTTAGAATTACAGGGGTTTAAGGGAGTGTCCAACATGTTGTGGCAGTATGCCATGTTTTATGTATAGTACTAGTTTTATATCATATTTTATTTATAATCTTTCACTATCCCTTTGTTGTGTATCTTGTTTTCCATATTCCGAGAATTTTCATACCCAACCCTTCTCAACCAGGATGTGGAGGAGAAGACAATAGAGAGCAGGAAGCACTGAGAATAAAAACTCATTCTAGAGAACCACTTTTTGGCTGGACAAGAGGTGTAGATGGAAGGATCTGGGTCGTTTCAGCAGATGAGAGTGTGATACCAGAGGAAAAGACACATAAGTTTTTGTCCATAAGTGTTATAGGGAAGACTTCTCAGAGAACATCCCTCATTGTGAACACTTAAAGAATGGTTCAGAGCAGCAGATTGGCAAGGACGTTAGAATCTGATCCAAACCAACGCATCTAAAGATTAGTCAAGATTTTGGGTACCCGTCCTACAAATTCTTCTTTCCTTTCTTCTTCTATCTATATGCATATTTCCTTAATTTAGTTATAAATAGGTTAAGATACTAGGCTAAGAATACGGTCTGTGATTGTAAAGTCTTCATACCATTACATTTTAATAACCAACGAAAAGTAGAAATTGTGATGACATCTCCCTACACGGAGGATTCATTGTATACACCAGTCTTGTGAAAAAAACCTGGGACTTATGTACGAGTTAGGGCCTATAAATTCCTTGTTCGTATGTGAAAATAAAGCGTTTCTTGTATACTATACTTTGCGTAATTACCTTTCACTTTGAACATTCACAATGTCCTCTGTCTAGATGTAGAAAAGTCATCTTTTAATATTCCTTGTCCCCATACATGTTGAAATACAGAAAGATTTAAAAATTAAAATCATTGAAATTTACAAATACAGGACTGTTTTTTTTTCTTTCTTTTTACTCTTTCTGTCCTGCAAACACTAAGAGGATGAAATACAAAAGCCAGGATGAAAATGATTGGAATGCTTAAACTGAAAAGAAATTCTTTTGAAAAGGATTGGATTTCATAAGCCAAAAAAATTGCTTCCTAAGAAATACTTTTAGCACAAGTCATACTACCATTTATGCAATAAAAAGGATTTTGAATACTAAAGAAAGACATAACTAATGACAAAAGCTGCATTGATCAGAAAATTCTTTTAAGCTAAAACTTGCTACAATAAACCCAAATCTCAAGTCTTACATGATATATACCACTTCATATTTGATTCTTGTCTAAAAATGACACACTTATAAATGGTTTTAGCACAATTTGTTTGCTGTTAAATAAAAAAGCCTCAACATTAGCATGGAATATCACACAGAAATTGTACTATAAACAACTGGAATGAATTTGTATGAGTTTTGTCATCATCTATCTTCACAAAAGTAATTGACGAGATTCTATAAAAGCAAAAACAGATGTCAAACATTGCTAGTGAGCACAGTTAAATGTGAAAGTGTTTCATAAAACAAATTTAATCCTCACATAATTGAAAAAAATCTGTTATTTAAAATCTAACATATGCACGTTCATTGTGTGACTGCTCGCCTTATTAATTATTTAAAATTTATGTGTTTTGATTATTTTAATTCTCAACGTCTTTCCTCTGTTCATGTCTTCCCTTTCTGGAACTTTCTATCCCTTTCTAATCCCTCTTTTGTCAATGTTCTGAGAAACATCAGTAACAATAGAGAGAATGATGACAGGCCCAAAGGGAAAAGAGAAACTGGTTACTCTTAAGCTAGATTTCAGAGAGGATGTGTGGAGGTCCTCATAGTCTGAGAAGGTAATAACAGAAAAGCGAAAAAGGTTAAGCTTCGGCAAGTACCGTGTGGCTCGAGAGGACATAAATTTTATTAGTGCTCCTTTCCGAACAAGAGACTTTTGATCATCACGAAGTTGGATAAGCAACGGAACTATATTTGTGAAGAAAGATGGAAAATCATAAAGCCAGAAGAATTCATTGTGATTCCAATCTCGCAAGCAAAGAACAGTATTTCCAGACAAAATCCCAGGTATTTTCACAATTGATCTTTCTATCTCTATCATTCTAATTTCTGTATCCTACTTTTCTCTTATTTAGATTGTAAGGTAGTTTTAGGGTAATATTAATTTTGGGTTACTTCTGTTATGTGCGAGATGTTTTTTTTTGTTTGGTCTGTAACCACCTGCACTCCCAACGTGAGGAAAATTCACTGGTATCCAACCTTAGTTGGGATCCCGACAAAAGATCCCGCGACAGTTATTCTGTGTAAATAAAGTTGTATTAACTGTATCTGTTCACCAATTGTGTCTTGGTATTACATTTTGTATATTGCTTTTGTTAGCATTGTATCAACACTTGATCTTCACAATTGCATAAAATGGGTCAGAACATAAAAATGGAATGTAATACCATATGTCAACATATTGCTATAATCAAAAAAAAATAAAAATAAAATTTGGCAACTAAGGGGAAGTTTGGCAGCTTTGGCCCATTAAAAAAATGTGACTGTATATAAAAACATTTCAGTTTTATTTTTAAAATAATTTTCTGGTTTGGTAAAACGTGTTTTACTGATATTAAAATTTTAAAAAATTATATGTGCCTCGACCGTTTTTTTCATTTTAAATTCATTTTATCACAAGTGCCAAAAAAAGTTGGACTTTCTTTGTTTAGAAAGTGAGATTCCAATACTGCATTGACAAAATTCACTTGATAATGTTATCTGTGGAGAACAATATTTTTTATGGTAAGTTAAAATAGATCAATTTTATTAATTGTTGCAAGCTGAAATTCAAAGACCAATAAAATTGGGTGTAGCTAGGATTATGTTAATGCAACTACAAGAACTTATAAAGTTTATATAATAGAAGCAAGATGAAGATATATGCAAATTATTAAAAGCAATGTAGTCTTTATGAAAAATGTTGTGATTAAAAAGTTTTATAGTTTAAAGATTGTATAATTTTTGGTAAAAGTCATGTATTTTTCCTATCAGTTTTGACGAATTACAGCTTACAGTTCTATAATAATGGACTTAGCATAAATGAGCAAAAACTTAGAACAAATCATTTTCAAAATTTAACAGTTCTTAAGTAATATAAATTTAATATTTTTGTTAATTAATAAGATTCAAAAATTCAATATCATAATTGATTTTAACTAAAACTTTAAAAAATTATACACATGTTCATACCTATTGCATTCATTATTATCACAGATGAGAAGCTCTCCAGCTTGACCACAAATCACACAATATGCCTGAAATATCATTGCTTTTCCATTATATTTTTATTGCTAATTTGAAAATTAAAATAAATTTCATTTAACGTACATTTGTGCCGTCGTCTCCGTAAGCAAACATTGTTTCTACAATATCATACTTGCATTGTTTACAAAGACCACCATGAATAAGTGGATGTTGTTCTACAATTTCCACTGAAGAAGAATCACAAGCAATACAGACATCTATAAAAATAAATATACAACAATAACTAGTTAAATTTAAATTAGATAAAAGGGTACTTTTTCAACAACTTGTTTAATTTTTATCTTAAATATAATTTTTCTAGTTGAAATTTAAAATTATCATTCTTGTAATTGTTCAGAAACATTTGTTTTAATAGAACATAAAGACTTTTGAATCTCATCCATCTTCAGGAAATTTTTAGAATGTAGAATTAGGATTCACAGCTATTTGTCATTGTAAATTTTCCTGAATTTACGTTATCATTAAAAATTTCTAGTACCCTATTATTATTAGACTTAAAGCTTATCCTGTACTTATGGCAAAATTATTAACTTCATAACATAGTAATAATACAAAATTCTTTTAACTGCCAATTACAAAAGTAAATTCCCACTTTATGTCAATCAATATGAAGATGAAGTCACGGAGTCAAATTTGATGTAACGAAAAACACAGACTATATCAATGAAATATCAACATTAACTTAGAAATATGCTTTGAGTAACTTTAAGTTTAATCCATATTTCCAAGTCACTTACAATCTGGTCATGCTCTGTTCTTGATCCAGTCAAATATTTATTAATTATGTACAATATATGTATTTACATTACGAGTAACATTCAAGTCTCGATCCAATATATTGGACACCATTGATAAATATTCGACAGGACTATAAACAGCTTGGTAGTGAGGATGAGGCCTTTAAAGTTAGTGTCAATGGCAAAACAGTTACCGTCCGTCAGACAAAGATAGCAAAACACTTCCTGGAAATCAACATAAAGTATACATACCCGACTCAAGCCAGAAATGTACAAACTGACGGACAGAAGTCTATAATGTTAATTTCTATTTAATCTCATGAATTTATATATTAGTGTATGTGTGATCATCTACAACAGTACGTGTCAAAAATACATGGTATTATGTAATGCCCATAAGCCAAGAATTATATTTTTAATGAATATTCACCAAGTGCTCGATAAGCACTGGACTCTAAGCCAGCACTTACCTGAAAAGTGAGCACTCAATTTCTGATAAAACTCATTTCTGAATGCACCTTTTGATTCAAAGAAGTTAGATGACTTGAAAAATTCCTATGCATTACATATGAATGAAACTTTGCACATCCACTGCATCAGTTAATTATTTTGGATAAAATCATATAACATTAACAGAGAACAACAAATTTCCATGAAATTCTCCTTCTATCATGGAAAATTTCCAGATTTTCCATGATAGCTATGGATCCTGAGAATTCTATTGCTATAGTAATGCATTAAGGACAGATGAAAGCAGATGGTAAAACAAAAATCTGTTATTTTGTATTTAGAATTCCTTAATAACAATTTCTTTTGTTTTATCATCTCCTTTCTTAACAATGTGTTTTTAATGCATTGCCATGGTAATTGTGTTGTGTTCTGAGCACTTCCTGAAGATGGACAAGAATATAAAAGTGAAAAAATTTGTTCCTTTTTTCAAAGTTTATTAAGTTTTATTAAAGCTTCATTAAAGAAAATATTTCTATTATATTTTAAATTTGTGGAGTCTTTTATACAATTCAAACAGTTTGAAGAGGAAGAAAATCTGCAATTTCGAAAATATTGGCCAAAATATTAGCTTTAAAATTACTGCCCATACTGGGTTAATGGTAACTAACTATATTTATAGTATGTACTTAAGACAACTATACTAAAGAGCATTTTTAATGTATCACATTCCAACATGTAAAACACAAGATACAAGACAATTAATACTAAGAAGGAATACTACATCTATATCTCTCACCAATTTTGATGAATTTTGGCACATAGGTAGTGTTTGATAATGCAATTCTCAAACTTGTTTTATTCTAAGGGCCATAATAAGTGAGTTATTGAGGTTTAAAAATTAAAATATCCATCTGTGTAGTCTGCTGCCGTAGGCTCGTTTGTAGAGGCTTCACCCTATGACAGACAACTTTTTTGGTATTTAATTATGTTCTGACTGTAAATTTTTTAATTCTTTTGAGTGATGAATATTTACAAATAAACAAATATCTGATGTTTTCCAATAATGTTTTTGGATTTGGAAATTAAGGAAATTGGACAAAAGAGGATATTTTTCAGAGTGGAGGTCTGTCTGCTCTTAGTTGGGAAATGAAAAGGAAAAAGCAGACAATGAAAGGAAATTTTTGTTATTGGACTGCAATTTGAAAAATTTGTAGACCTATAAATTCTCACTGTTGTTTATCTGTCCTTCCTTAATCTTGAGAATGGTATTAGAGGAATGTTAGACCAGATATAGAAACCTCAGGGATAAGAGGCCCCAATTAACTATATACTAACTTTTGGTTTGGACTGGAACTCACATTATTTCAATTCAAAAATCTTATGAATGGAGATAAATGAATGACCAGCATGATTCTATTGTTGATGTCAACAGGAAAAGTATGATGTACTAGGAGCAAAGAATTAGAATTGAGAGCACTGCAATTGTACTAGAATTGAGAATTGCAATTGAGCACTGCAATTGTACTAGAATTGAGAATTGCAATTGAGCACTAGAATTGAGAATTGCAAATTGAGCACTGCAATTGTACTAGAATTGAAAGCACTGCAATCAAAGATTGTAGCCTGGCATTGTGACGATGTCACAGTAAGTAAATGGTTGTTAAAGTTAAGTCAGTATAGAAACGCAAGTCGAATCTGATCTAACATTGCCACATCCAGAACACATCAATCCTTTTGGAGTTTTACAAGAATTGTCTGCAATTTTTTAACATTGTGTTATTGTCATGCTGTGATTTGAAGTAAACTTGAAAATTGAGCAAATGTTAAATTTTGTATTAAACTTTAAAAATTTGTTACGAAGACCCTTGAAATACTTTGGGAAGTCTATAGCAACTAAGCAATGGACAAAGGCCACAATCTCCAAGATTCAAGAAGACATGACAAGTCAGGAGCACAACAAAGAGAATGTTAATAATTTTTTAATTTTAAGGGGATTGTGTACTAGGAATTTGTTCCTCTCAGTCAGACAGTAAATTCAGATTTTTACTGTAACGTTTTCAGTCAATTGCAGAGGATATTTGTAGCAGACGACCAGACTTATAGCACAACTGAACCTGGATCCATCATGACAACACTTTTGCATACATTGCCTTCAAAATATGAGCATTTTTGGCATAAAACAACATGACAATCATCTTCTTCCATCCTCCTTACTTGCCAGATTTAAAATTTTGTGACTTCTGTTTGTTCTCCAAAATGAAAAGCTTGAGATGTCATTTAAAATGTCATTTCAAGATAGTCAAGGAGAGCTAATCCAAATCACAACAGGTGCTTTGGAATTTTTGAAATAATAATTTTCAAGAAGTGTTTGAGACTTGGTAGAAACAGTTGGATTACTGTATAAAGGGTAGTAATCAGATTTAAATTAGTTAGGTATTAAAATATTTATAAATCAAATTTGGTTTCTTTTTTCTTTCACCTCATAATTATATTAATAATAAAAGTTCTAAGCATCTTTCCTATTCCGTAATTCAAATAGTTTTAAATAATTCAACATCACTGGTGTAAACAAGCTCAATATGAATTTATTTAAACCCCAAACGATTACCAGATTATATTGAACTGTATTAATGCTACTATCAATCAAATGTCAATCAGGATGATCAATGTTTCTTTAAATCATTCTTTAATTTATTAAAGCTAAATTACTTAAAACTAATAGTAAAAACATATGTAATTTAAATTATTTTTACCTTCTATTTTCAGAGTACCTTCACGAACTTTTTTTAATACACTATCTATAAGGAAAAATAATAAAATAAAATTACTAAATAAATTCTACACTATTTCCATGAAATAGTCAATACATTTATTTTTAAATCATACAAATTAATATTTTATATGACCTAGAAATATTATAAGATTTAATAATTTTGTGCTTAATAATATGTAATAACTAAAAAAAGTGAAAGAAAGACTTGTCTTCTGAATTGCTTTGTGTATGGATCTGAAGATGAGACGTGAACCATCCTGAAGATTATTTTACTGCATTAATAAAAGTGACTCTTTGTATGATTATTAAAATTTTGGTGTGTATCATCAATATCATCATATATAAACATCTCAAAGCACAATGTTATTAATCAATACCAAATGATTGCTGTAATAAATCAACCCTATTGTAATGCTACTATTAATAATTAAATTCTAAGTAATTTGGTACTAGAGGTAGGCATTAGGTGTCATCTCTTATTAAATTTAATAATTATAATTAAATTAATATTTATTATGTGGTCTGAAGACCACGTGTTCTGTTGTGTAACCAGCTCCTTCGGTGGGCCACAGGGTAAAGAAGGAATGGGCATTCTCGATGATAACCGAAAAACCCGGATGAAGGAGGAAGAGAGGGAGATCATGCATGCTCAACGAAAGAAGCAGGACTTTTTAGGAAGAAAGAAAGAGGAGATGTGTAGAAGAGAGAGTTGCGAGTTTTTTTTTTTTTTGCATTGTTTCCTTTGTTTTAGTGTCTGTTATAGCGAAAGGACAGAGAAGTGATCGGAAGGACTAAAATAAACTTTAAATTCCTTGCATTGGAGTCATAGTGTGTGTGATTTATTTCTTCGAAGTTTCTTTTTTGTTTTGTTCTGCATGGGGAATACTCTAAAGATTGAGTACTTCCCCACAATTAAATAATTTAGGATATTCTAGAAGAAAAGAATCAATCCTGCCTCTAGTACCAAATTACTCAGAATTTAATTATTCATAGTAGCAGAAAAATAGCCTGATTCATGATTGGCTTTGATTGATGTAATCTTAAACTTGTAGTTGTAATATATAAAATGAGAAGATTCCCACTTTTACCATAATACACAATCACTCACTAAACTTGATAGAAAACAGTCATAAGAACTAAAATAACCAGCAGAAAAAAGTGAAAGAGCTAACGTTTTTGCACATGTTGAACGAGCATCATCACGTTAACCTGATAATGCCCATTCAACATGACAAAAATGTTAACTCTCATCTTTTTCTGCTGGTTATTTTGATTTTAATGGCTGCTTTTTTTTTTTACCATAATTATAATTGATTACTTTATCTGGATATTCAAAACATCACAACGGACATTCAAAAGGGAGTAAATGTTTTTTCTTTACTTTGTGCAAAGTGGAATGGTCTCTATTGAACAATTGTGTGTGTACTGCTCCGCCACTTTTTGGTTGTAATATGTGTGTATATTATATATATTGTATATAGATATCTTTTGTACATAGTTTCGCATTTGGTTTATTATGTTCATTATTGTATTGGGTTTTCCTTTTTTCTCTTTGTTTTGTTTCGTCACTCGTGGTTGACACGTGACCTTCTCACTCCAAACCATTTTTTTAAAGGTGTGTGTAAAAAGGCCGTTTGATTGGTTGTCCAAAGGTCACGTGGGAACAGGAAGAAAATGGATAAATAGAAGGTCCAGGTGTGGGGGGACACCTTTTGGTTCTTACCCTTCATCTCAAGAGGATTGGCGCTATGGAAGGATTCCAAGAAAGCACGTGAGTAGGAAGCGAAAAACCGTTTGGAACAAGGGAGAAGGAAAGAGGAATAGAATCCAATTCCATCTGTGGCATTTGAGAAAACAACGGAGTGAAGTGAATTAATAAGGAAGTTAGAGCGTCTAAGGTATCGTCCCAAACAATTATTTTGTCTCCATGTGCGATAGTTGTCGGTCGGACATCATTGTTTAAGTACAGAGTCACCATAAGTAGATTGTTCTCATTGTAACCTCCGGGTTAATGTAAGCTTTGTGTTAACCTTGTTACGCGTTAAGGAAAAAGGGAGAAGGAGAGTGAAGGTACGTGTAATATTTGTACTCGGAACACGTGAATGTAAAGGAGCCTTTCAGAGGAGTTCATATGAGCCCTCAAGTTGCTGAGCATGTGTTAGTTATAAATAAATGTATATTTGTAAGCCGACTATTTGTTAATTAATTGTAGACTATTAGATCTCAGTCTAGCTATGAGTCTTCTCATATGTCTGATACTTTATTTTAGTCAACCTAGGAACATCTCTATAGCAATGAACAGGAAACAAATTACACAAACATACATTATCTGTATCATATGTCAGCAGTTGCCAACTGGTGGTCCATAGGATCATTGATGGTCTATGAGAAAATTTTAATAGTCTGTGGAGAAATTTGGACATTGATCAACTCAAGGTTACGTGAAGTATCACGAAAGAAATGCAAAATTCTTGATTGCTTTTTCTCACTCATTGGGAAGTTTTTATTTGAATCTAAAGCCAAACATGAAATGACTGTTATCAATAAATAATAATGTTAATACATCAATAAATAATCAACAATAAATAGTGTTGTGAGTGCAATTGTCATCCTTCGTGGAAAAGAGCCAAGAATCCATAAAGTTAATTTCAAACAAGCAGCAACAAACTTTACACTAATCTGTTATAACTAAACAAGTGAATTTTGTATTAATAAAGTAAAATGGAACTTTTATGATCATTATTTTATAAACGTTTGTATCATTTAAAAAAATATTCATGATTGTTATGTATGTAAACCTCGAGGGGATAACCCACACTGAATTTCCCCTTGACCTAGTTAGGTGACCCCGCACCTCTGACCTTTGTGGTGTTCGTTTGTCTTCGATCAGTCATGCATTAGCTGTAGTAACACTTAGACTTGGAGACACAACATTACGTCTGTATTATCACAAAGTTATGTTTTTATTATAATAAAGTTAATTATATACATTAACAAGTAATTGTTTATTTTATGGACACAACAATGATAGTGGTCTGTGGGATTCAAAATTTAGTTTAGTGATCAGTGAAATCAGAAAGGTTGCCAATTGCTCTCATATGTTATCATCTGTAATACTACAGTAGAATGTCAATTATCTGAATTAATTGGGAACTGGGGTTGTTCGGAAAATCAATTTTTTGGATAACCGATTATGTACGAAAAAATACATTATTAATATAGTATATTAGTATATCCCATGTAATTAGTATACTGTATTAATATACCCCACATTGAAATTTTTCTCCGTTGCGTGTCGCTTCGTGTTGAATTTTCGTCGATTTTTATTATAATAATAATCGTGCTATTGTATCGTTAAAAATTATTTCTTTATTTTGTACGAACAAAATAAATATATTGAAATATATAAAAACCAAAAAAATTATACTTTAGAAGTTAATCTAGTATCAAAAATGTTCAATTCAGCACAACACACGTCCCAACACAGTCCGACTGGAAAGCTTTCGGTTAATCGACATTTGGATAATCGACATTCTACTGTATCTGCTATGTGTATCATAGTTTGTAAGGTATTTGTTCAGTTATTACTATATTTAATAAAAATTAAATTTCTGATAGTTATAAAATAAATAAAATAAAATAACATTCTTTTACTTTTGGAATGTAATCCTCCATTTTGTATTGGTTCTTAACCCTGTATATCATGGTTTCACACTACATGAGATATTACAGTATTACATGAAGACCAACTTTACAGTACATCTAGAGATGAAAGTAAGCTGGAGACTACATCACATAACTGCTTTATTGTAGGTTTTATAAATTCAAATCTCATTCTACATCAATCTCTCTCTCTAGTTATAAATATATTGTTAATTGATAGATAAATTAATTCTAATTATTAATAAACTAGCAGATATTCCTGGTCTGGGCAAAAACTAAGAACAACAAACGTTAAAATGAAAACCATGTTAAGTCTGGTATTTTAGTGTATCATTGCCATGTTTTTACGATACTTGGATGTGCAGAATGATGCAATTTCATTGGTCAGGTAGACAGAAATTAATGTTTTTCAATAGAAAATAGTCATTGACTTCTGTCTGAATGAGAAGACAATTGAAGATATCTATATTTTTTAAACACAAAATTAAACCAAATTTCACTAAAAACCATGTAATATTTACCAATAAATAATAAATGAGTACATGTACAATAAATATAAAATTTAAATTAAAGATATGTCATATGAATTTATTTAAATTTCAACTTTACCTTTATTTTCTAATTGTTCTAGTCTTGAAAATCTGGGTGGCAAAATATTATTAAATTCAAGTGATTGCAAAGCTTGAAGATATTGAGATTTTATTCTATTCAAATGTTTTCGCACATTCTCAGGAACTGGTTTTGCTGAAAATAATTTATAAAAATCAAGAAAAATGTTAAATTATCGAAATATTTAAAATTAAATTCAAACTTAAATAGCTGGTATTGTCAAAACTTTTTTTTTATAACTTGATTGAAGAAAGCAATCTTATTGAAAGCAAGTGCAAGTTATGCAATGATTGAGACTAAGACATCTAAGTGCTAAAAATCATATAAGTTATAATTTATCAGTTTTGTAACTACAGTCGACTCCGCATAAGTCGACACCCGGATAACTCGACACTCGTCGGTTACGCAGTCGGTTTTTTGTGGTCCCGGCCGACTTACATAGGCATTAATGTTATTAACGTTAAAAAACTCGGTTTACTCGACATCGTTTAACTCGTCACCACTGGATAAATCTACATACTTTTTCTGTTTCACACTTTTTAGAATTCTGATAAGTCGACTCCTCCCCTGAAAAATGAGTTCACACCACACAGCTTATTGTATGGTGTGAACTCATTTTTTCAGGAGGGGAGTTGACTTATCAGACGTCTAAAAAGTGTGAAACAGAAAAAGTATGTAGATTTATCCAGTGGTGACGAGTTAAACGATGTCGAGTAAACCGAGTTTTTTAATGTTAATAACATTATTGCCTATGTAAGTTGGCCGGGACCACAGAAAACTGACTAATTAACCTTCAATGTCGAGTTATCTGGGTGTTGACTTATGCGGAGTTGACTGTATTTATATGATTTTTAGTGCCTAGATGCCCTAGCCATAGAATGATGCAAGTTATCTGACAAGTTCACTTACAATTATGAACTTACCAAACAGATTTTCCTTTGTATAAAGTCATCAAGAGTATCTTTAGCAAACATAAGAAATCTTTTAAGTACTATATAATCTTACATTCGTCTAATATCCTAATTTTTCTGAAAACCACAAAGACATGCATACTTTGCCTTTAGTTCTTACCTGTTCACATATGCCAACCTACACTTTAGTTGACATTATAACACATTCCTATTTTAACTTGTATTTTAAAAACTGATAAGCTTCAAATAAATTTTCCTTTCTATAAAACTCTCGAAGAACTGTTTACTGTTCTACTTTGAAGCTAAACAATCAACTTTCGAATCCATATCAATCAGTAACTTTAATATTACAATTTCTTTCTATTTAATTGTTTTGAATTTATTATAAGTATATAACTATAAATAAAATAAATTAATATAATATAATATATAATAAGTTAAAATAACTATATGAGCATATAAATAAAACTCATTTTGGACTCAACAGGTAATATTATCCTGAATTAAATAAAAGGTGTTTACACAATAATTTACATTTAAAAAATGTTGCATGAAGCTGATTTTCTAATGCAATAATACTTTCAGATATGTGATAAAATAGAGATCTATTAGAATATTGATAAACAAAAATAGGCAAAGTTGAATTATGGGTTAATCTATACAAATGAACAACAACGGCCAACCCGTAACGTATAAAGCTACCACCAACCAAAGCCGAAATTATCGGGCGGAACGGCTAGCCGTTTCAGCCGATAATTTCGGCTTTGGTTGGTGGTAGCTTTATACGTTACGGGTTGGCCATTGTTGTTCATTTGTATATTTTATCTAATTCTTTAGAAACTTTGGTTAAAAGTGAAGGTGCAGCCATAACTGTATTGGTATGCAATAGTCAATAAGAGACTGAATATTTGCAAAAAATAATGAACGTAGAATAGATTTTTGAGGAATTGACCTACAGAAGTGCCAAAAAATGCCTTGATGTATTGCAAGCAATTTTATTATTTTGTCTATTTGGTATCTAAAATTCAAAGAAATACTTATTTAACTATGACTGGATTGGTGGATCTACATCAAATCTGTTACAAAGAGAGTTAATAAGGGTGTTTGACAGTATGGAATCAAGTTTATTGTTGTTAAAAATTTATGTGCTGTTAACAATAATTATCATTATAAAATGGCAATGACATAATACAATTAAAAAATCTTGTTGTTTGGTAGATTTTTGTATTATTGATATTTATAAAGTTAGGAGTTTCCATCTCTATATTTTGTTTTCCCCTTTTACTTGTTTTATAATTATACCTACAATGTATAGCTAATTAGCATAAATTATATAATAACTGGATGAATAAATCAAAAAATTCAAACCTTCTTTCCAGCAGTTTATTACATCAACCTCTAAACAGAAACACTGGTCTGTGAGACTGTTGCTATTACATTATGCTATAATGTGACAGAACAAAAATGCAAAACATGAAGTCTACAAAAATACAAGGTTTCTCAAACCAATGTTTCCAATTATGTAGTAGAAACCTATGTTTCTGTTTAGAGGTTAAGTGAATACAGGTATTTAGATTGTAATTAGAAAATTATAGGAAGAATAAACACAGATTATTTTTAAATCCGGATTTATAATATACAAGTTCTGTAAGTAAAATGATCTGAGAATAGAAACTTACTAGAATCAGGTGCATATGGTGCTGGTCTCTTAGAATTTGTACAAAAACCTTCTTTTGCCCAAGTAAGAAATCTGGCCGAATCATTGTCTGCTATATCTACTTCTGCTCTGACAGCAACTTCCTACAATTCAAAATGTTAAAATTAAATTATTAATTAAAAAATTATGAAAACAATTAATAATTTAATTAAAATTCATTTCTTAAGATTTTAATAATAAATAAGACTAGAGACAAATTTTAAATAACTAATTTAAAACTGACCAGAGCAAGTCTGGAATAGGACCTGAATCCTCAACTAGATGTGAACTTCGTGTAAAGACTTTTACACTTTCAATTAAACTTGTGAGAAAGACAAACAAGATAATACTATAAACCAGTAATTCCCAAACTTTTTCTGTTCATAGCACCCTTCGTGTCTTAGAAATTTCTTCATATCCCCAAGCCAAAAGAAATACCTAACATTTCTGCTTATTAAATAGTTAAGTTCAAACAAATGAATCTCTTTTTGTCCTAACAACTTAGTATCCATTTGAAGGAATAATAAACAAACTAAAAGAAAAACAGTATTTTTATTTTGTTTTTAGATATCTACAGTTACTAATGGGATGTATGCATCTGTTGAGCATCGTACAGTTTCGTAAACTTTGGAATCAGACTGAATATTACCATTGTGGCAGTACACCATTTTGTATATATTAATTTAAGTATAGTTTTAGTCCTCTCTTTTGTTCTTTGTTTCTTCTTGCTTCCAGAACTTTCCTTTCTAATTCTTTTCCCTTGGGTGGGATGACCGATTCTTGGAACCACAGAGAACAATGAAAGAAAAGAGGCCCCGAGGGCTGGCGAGAGAAGGGAAGGACATTCTTTGGCGTCGAATGTGGTGCTCCAGGTTGCAAATGACAGCGACTGGAGAATTCGAGAGCATCGGAGAAGAAAGTTGGATGTTATTGTAGTTACGATAAAAGGTGTAGTTGCTACACTTTTTATCAAACTTTTGCATATTTAATAATTATTTATTTATTTTTATGTATTTAATTTTTTAAACTTCGTATACTAAAGCATAATATAAAACGTATAAATTTTTTGGTCATTTGAAAAATGAGAACTTTTAATAAATCTATAAAAATTAAGATATTTCATATAAGAGAAATATAGAAACTGTCAAATTTTTTGCATTTCTGTTATAATTGTTTGAAACATTTGTAATTCAAAAAATGAAGAAAAAAAATGAAATGCTTACCTTTATAGCTTCAACTACACCTCTCTTAAACATTTTTCCAGCAAAATCTGAGAACTTATTACTAAAATCAATTACAAAATCTGTTAATTTATCACGAGGCAACTGAAAATATATAAAAATACATACGTAATTATTATCTTCATAAAAATTTCATTTTATCGATATAATTAAAATAATATCATTAAATATAAAAACCTTTAAAAAATTAAAATTTATATTTATTATTATTATTTTTATATTTCATAAAATATAATGAAACTTTTTAAGTATCAGGTTGTAAAGGTGAAATTTACAAATGACTGGGAAAAATTCTCTAGAACAGGACTATTTAAACTATGAGTCACAATCCCATTTGGGATTGCAGAACAGAATTTGAAAGTCGTGAAAACTTTGTCAACTGTTCGCAAAGAATGTCACTTTTTATTTATTTATTAATGTTTTTATTTATTGCTGTACAAAAGAAAATGCCATAACATAATTGATATCCTCCCATAATACAGTAGATCCCCCTATAACATGAGTTCATATAACAAGGCAAAAAAATTGCAATCGTGTTCGTATAACATGCTAAAAGAGACTCGTATAACACGGTAAAACGTCATCCCCGACTCTTGTCGTGACAGGATTGGTCGAATCTGGACCAATAGTGAATATTGTACAAACCATTAAGTTTAAACGAGCACTGGACCTAATAAAAAACATTTATTGTTCAACGGCCATAAAAATTATATTTTTATTAATGATGTCTCCAAAGTTCGGCGAATTTTTCGCAGAAACATAACTTATCGGGAAACACGCACCTATCGTTCAATGAGCCGCTTTGCGACGAAAACAAGCTTCGGCAATGGCGTCGTCGAACGGTGCGCACTCGGTAAGTAATCCTACAATTTTTTGTTTATAGCCTAGTTTATATAGATTATTCCCAAAAAATTATACGTGTTTTGGAAACGTTGAGTTAAATTAGTCTATAATTGGTTAATTTTATGGAAGAAACCTTTCAAACAGTCGTAGTCCCTAAACTGCACATGTGCCGGGCTGTGATTGGCTCACGTATTTAAGTGACTCGTACAACACAGAATGTATCTACCATGTTATAGGGGGGTCTACCGTAACAGAAAAGAATGATTTTATATTTTCCAATTTTCTAATAAAGTTTAGTATTTGTCTTACTATAATAAGTCATTTATATAAAAATTTAGTCTAAACTAATGATTAAGACTCTTTTCTTCCATTTTTTTTAATTATTTTATTATATATATATATATATATATATATATATATGTATGTATGTATGTATGTTGTAATATTATAATTTATATCAGTTTATTTCCCATAATTTTTATTGAATTACTTATGTTACTAAATGTATAATTATATTATAAATTATTTCATATTAAAATTATATTTTAATTGTATGTATATTTTTAAGTGCTATTTTAAAATAGCACTTAAAAAAATACTAATAATTATTTCAATATCAATCAATATGATATTTACCTCTGATATTTTATGATCTCCAAACCAAAAAACCCACGTCTGACCAGGACGAGCTGGAGGTTGGCCACAGTCTGCACCCCAAATCACCATAGCCGGCCACCAGCGAGTGCAGCCTAACTTTGCCCATACTATTTCTCCAACTCCTGCTTCCTATTGAAAAAAAAAAATTATGTAATGCAGAATATATTAATTTAAATAATAAGCATATTTAATAAAAGCTTATTTTGATTGTAAAATTAATAAAAGTTTTCTAACTTCCAGTCATAAAAATAAACTCCACACAACTGCCAGATTAAATCAAGCGACATTACTGTATTATAACAGTGAGAATATAGCCTGATTTAATCCAGCAATCATTTGGCTTTAATATAGTTATCAGGCTTAGAGTTGTTTATATACAAATAAAATGCTACACTTGACATATACGTATTTATTTCTTATACGTGGTTTTCTTTTTTAACACTGGTTACAAAATATCTTTAGAAAAACATTGTTTTCCTCCTCAATTATATACTTTGCAAAGGTGTTGATGATCATATAATATAACTGTATATCATAACACTGTCTGCTATATTCAAATACTCAAAAACCAATTACATTAATTTTATATTCAACTTTATGTAGAAATGAACATATTATCAATGTATTTTAAATATTACAGAATAAGTGTATTACTGTAAATTTTGTGCTTAAGTATAAGAGTTCTATGTATTCCAATTTAGGATGTTATTGACCTGAAACAGATCTTGTGTAAGATTGAAAACATTTGTCAAATTTACATTAAATTATTTATTGGAATTATCAAGGTTTTGATTGGTCTACTTAATTATAAGTATATTACAATACATAATTATATTATGTAATCTTCAACAGCTTCAGAAAGTATACAGCTAAGAAAGAAATTTTCTTTTAAACACATTTTGTAAACAGGCTGTTGTAAAGAAATATCAAAAATAAAAAAAAAATAAATATGCTCTGGCAAAACTTTCATCGTAGTGGATTTTGTCTGCATCATCTTTGTCTTTCAGCAAAGGTGCAAAAAAGGACATTGTTAGTAAATTCTATTAGAGTATAATTGTGCTGTGAATTCATTATGATTTCATCAGTTTTTCTAGAGGTTACATTGAATTGCACAAATTTTTATTCAAGTATGTCCTGGTTAAAAGGTTCGTGTGTGGTGGCATTTTGTCGTCAGTGTATATATGTTGTGAGGTTTTTATTAAGGATTTACAATGGAGTCCCGTACAGTGCAGAGGATACATGCTACATGATCAGAAATCGGGTTATCAAGATATGCATTATTACACGATTTTATGCAAGTTTAAACTTAGGTCTAGTTAAAGAAGAAGATATATATGAGATGACAAAGTTAGAATTTTGTATGAGTACCAATGACAATTTTTTTCATTGAGTTATACAGGAGTTCACTATACTAATGTGTATACGTATGCCTACAAATCCTAAAAAAGGATCTATGTATTAAGACTGAAGAGGAGCCTGTTATGTCTGAAATGCATATTGTGAAATAAATACATAGAATTACTCTGCAAATTGTATGTCTCGACATAATTCTGTTCCATGTTTAATCCAGTGTGATAAGTCTGTCTTTGGGAAAATTATACCAGCACAAAACATTCAAACCTATCAACTGTTTTAATAATAATAATAATAAAACAAAACAAACATCCCATTTTCAAGACAATCTGTCTTTGTGATATACTAACTTACAAGTTTTAGTTGTTGCATCATTTGTCAGGCAGCCAGATGTGATTTCTTCATCATCATTTTATATCTTTTTGTTTTCTAAAAACCTTTTTTGGGTTTCTTAAAGTGTGTATGTGAATTTTTCATTATTTGAAAACGTTCTCTCAATAGTTAAACGATGTCAAATAATAATATGCAAATTGGCACACAAAAAATTTTGCATCATAGATTTCACAATTTTTGTATGAGCACTTGAAAAGGTTTGTGGTGTTCGTGGAGAGAGGCTTGTAAACCCGTGAATGCACGTTACAAGTATGAACACAGAGACTGATACACAATTAAAAGTTCTTTTATTTCTCCTCCGGAACACGGTTCTTTCCTTTTCTAATTATAAATGATCCCAACTGGAATAACTTCACTGAGGAAGGGGGGGTTGCCACATACAAAGAATCACACCCGTGCTCGTAACACAAACTTTTTACACCCGACTTAAAACTAAACTTATATCTACCTTAAAAACAAAAAAGGAAAAGGGAAACAGATAGATTTAGGAAAGACGGAAAGTATATAGAAACAGATGGAAGGTACCCGGGTCTACGTTGATCGGTATTTTCGCTTGAGTGTATTTCCACAGTAGCAGCCATTTTTCTCTCTTTTTCCTTGTCCGGCTGTCTGCCCTCAACGTTTTTCGATTCCCTCGGTGCTCCCTCGGTTTTGTGTCTATATTCCTTTGACCTCGACGGTCCTGTAGCCTCCTTTCGATTTTTCCCGTTTCTGGTCGATCGCTGGCTCACACTTCCGTCCTTCTCGAGGTCCAGTAGAAAAGTGTCCCTTGTTCCACCACTTAGCCTTCAGGGCGTCTTTGCCTTCTTTTGTTCTTACTTAGGAGGGGTAATCCTGCCCTCCAGCGATAACGGTCAGATTGTTGAGACAAAGGAGAAAGGAACGGAAATAAGAGAATAGAATGAAGGAAGAAGGAAGATAGAATATATATATATATATATGTATTTACAACTTATGAACTAAACAAAAAATAAACAAGAAAACAATATGGCTGACAGCCACAGGTTGTCCTCTCTGGTCTAGACTATGAGGTAATTATCTAAAAGATGAGGAGGCATGGAAATGGGTAAAAAGACAAGAAAAGAGAAGTAGGAAAAAAATAGACAATAAAATCTAGTGAACTTAAAGAAAAGTATGAAAACTAAGAGGGTTGCAAGAAATATGATGGAAGAGATTTCATGTTTGAACTGAACAGATAAATATTTTTTAAGTAAAGGAGAACAGTGGGTGGTAGTCTCTTCAAGACTGGAATTCCTAGACCAGGGGTGGCCAACCTTTTTGGGAAAAGTGCCACTATCCGAAAAAAAAAATTATGCATGCCACTTCCAACATACTATAAAATATAAAAAGGTGAAAAAATGTTATTTACAGGCTAATTATGGGATTTTTATGCAAATAGCACATTTTTTCTCATGTACGTCTGAGTAGCGAAGATTTAAAAAATAATATAATAAATAAAACAAAAATACAAACTTAGATTTGATTGTAAATAAACATATTTAAAGGATCAGTCAGTTAGGTTATGTATAAAATAACAATGAATAACTTGAAACATTTAATTCTAAATAATTATTAAACAGTCAGTCCCCGTACTTAATTAATGTGGCTTTTGAATTTATAGTTTTTTTACCAAGTCATCTATATTAGGATTAGTTCTTGAAGATGCTAACAAAATTGGGTTTTGGGTGCATATCAGTTGATCTTGAATGATATTTTGATTTTATTATGTTAATAATAGAAAACATTTGTTCACAAACATGTGTTGATCCAAACCTACAATAATATCTGAGCCAAATCATGTAAATTTGGAAAATTGCTTGTTGGTACAAATTTCCAAAATTCAATATAGTTTGGATCACTTGCATTTGAAATAAGTTCCTTACATTTGGTTTTCAGTGTAGTGTGGTACTGTAGGTCAATAATTTCGATTTGGATTTCAGGTGGGTAACAATTAATGTCTTGCAAAGAAATTAAAAAAGGATTTGTGAAAAGATCAGCATGTTTTTTTTCTTTATCATCTTGAAAATCATCAAACCTAGCATTAAATGAATCCTGCAAAATGGATATTAAATTTTTATATCTATCATAGTTCAAAGCATTATTGACTTTGGTAGCTAGTTCCTGCATTAATGTGAAATGTGTTAATCTTTTTTCTCCAAAAATCAAGACAAAAAAGCAAAAATTTCTTCACAAAAAAAGATATATGACCAACTAGGGTAGGAAAAATACAATCTTTTCCCCGTAATCTTAAATTTAAATTATTTAAATGTCCCATAATATCGGTGAGAAAAGCTAAATCCCATAGTCAATCTTCATTCTTCAGTAGAGTAGCAAGCACTCACTGGGCCGTTCATTGTTTTCTTCCAAATATTTTAAAACACTCTCCCTCAAATTCCAAAATCTCGCATCAACCGAAGAGTGTCGCACTCGCTCTCGCTCCAAAATGAACAACCATAGCAAGACACAACGGCGCCAAAGCAAGGCAACTCAAACCATTGGGCTTGTCCCACGACCACGCTGTCTTACCGCATCGTCATGCCGGTGTCAAGCAGTGCTGCTTTTTACAGATTTTGACAAAGTTTCCAAAGACAACGTTATTATGTTGTCAAATTTTTAAATTTTTCAATAAGTCTTTGCGTGCCACTGTTAACACTCCACCGTGCCACATTGTGGCACGCGTGCCGTGAGTTGCCATCCCTGTCCTAGACTATTTGTATTTGAATTTGAATGTTTAAAATGTTTTTTGAATCAACAGAATTTGGAATTTGTGTGGTCAATTGCCACTTATGATGAGCCTAAGAAGTTTGAAAGTACTTGGGTAAAATATCAGACTGGTTTCTTTTGTTAGTTTCTCCGGTAAGATTAAATTCTACACTTGATCATGTTTATCAAGTTTTAAGATGGGGTAACTCCTCTAAAACATCATTAGATTTAGATATGTCCTCAAATGTTCAGACTTCTATCTTGATTAGAAGTGAGTGAAATTTGAATTGCAAGATTTGATGATAAAAAAACTCCTTTTTGTCCTCCTTTTTATGGTAGCTTATTAGTCATTAGCTTAATAGTTTATTTTTCTTTCAGTGGAAGAACACCAGCAACAAACATACCTAACATTCAGACAGCTTAACTGACTTAATTGTTGATTTGTAAAAAAATAAGAAATAGGTAGTAAAAATACACAGATTATAATCAAACAAGATACTGAAATCTTTTATATATTCAGCAATTTATTAAGAATACATTTTTAATTATTTTAGTAGCAATTTTCATATTATAAACACAAAGAATATTTCAAAACAATAAATGAAAAAATTAAATTATTATTTAAAACTTTTAAACAAATTTTAAAATCTTTCATTTTTTGTTTTAAGATTTATGATGATGGATTTTCAATTTTCTTTGTTGTAAAGAATTTGAAGTAAGTTGTTTGGTGCTGATTGTGAGTTCCTTAAGATTTGCGTAAAAATCATTCTAAACACTCTAAAGTTCACAGTAAATTCTTCACTCCATGAAAAAACCTTTATAATCCAGTAATGGGTGTTTCTACGACAGCTAACATTTTCAACCCTTTCGGGTCTTCCTATCACTGGATTATAAAAGTTTTTTCATGGAGTGAAGAATTATAATTCATCCAGTATATATTAAGAAGTATATTTGTTCAAAGTAAAACAAAGCAATGTTTTGTTTTAAAAATATTCTCTTTATTTCATATTTAAATAATATCCAAATACATAAAATAATTTGAAGAATTTGTAATTTGAGAAATATTGATAATATAATATCCTTAACATAAGAATATTAAAAACTTTTACTGCCAAACCTCCTTGGTTCATTTTCAAGACCAAAATACAATACTTTCATAACAGATATAACCAAATTGTCAAAAATCAAAGAATGTAAGTATTACATGACAATTCAAACAGTTGTCATTTGGGATACTTACCCAATATTATATTTTCCGAACCAACCTAACCTAACAGTTTCTAACAAATTCGGTACAGTAGACCCCCCCTATAACACGGGTTCATATAAGACAAATCCGTATAACACGGCGAAAAAATTGCAATTGTGCTTGTATAACACGCTAAAAGTGGCTCGTATAACACGGTAAAAGAACGAGACAGATTGTCGTGGCCGACTCGTGTCTCGACAGGATTGGTCGAATCTGGACCAATAGTGGACATTGCATAAACTGTCGAGTTTAAATGAGCAGCAGACCTACTAAAAAATATTTATTATTCAACGGCCATAAAAATTATATTTTTATTAATGACGACTCCAAAGTTTGGCAAATTTTTCGCAGAAAGAATAACTTATCGGGAAACGCGTTTGCCGTTCGACGAGCCGCTCCGCAACGAAAACAAGCTTAAGCAATGGCATCTTTGAACGGTGCGCACTCGGTAAGTATTCCTAAAATTTTTTGTTTATAGCATAGTTTATATGGATTATTCCCAAAAAATTATACGTTTTGGAAATGTTCGAGTCAAATTAGTCTAGAATCGATTAATTTTATGGAAGAAAACCTTTCAAATGGCCGTACTCCCTAAACTGCACAAGTGCCGGGCTGTGAATGGCTCGTGTATTTGTAAAATCTAAGTGACTCGTACAACACGGAAGGTATTTACCGTGCTTAAGGGGGGTCCACTGTACTTATTCCATAGAAACATTAGAATTATATTGGTTGGAAGTATAATATGACTATCAATTTTTAAAATTAATTTAAAATATTGCACTTTTAATAGCAGCTTAAATAAGATAGCACAACCTAGTGATTAATAGATTTCTACCCTAATAAAAATATTATTTGAGATCATATTTTCATGGTACATGATTTCAAAATGATATGACATGACAACAATTGACATCATGTTATATTTGAATATAACATGATGTCAAGTATGACTTGATTTCAATTATCAGAACATTATAAGATTAAATCACTTGTAACGACATATATTCCTGTTTTAACGTCATATTTGAAGCACTCCCAAATTTACAAAATTAGATTACAAATTTTATTTAACAGAGAAAAACTACGTGTTCAGTCCTAGGGTCAGAGTCCACTTCCTAGAACGACTGTGGGTGGTACTCTCGCCACCTGACTTTAATGGAGTGAGGTTTAAATGACGTGACCATCGGTTATTATGTACTCATTTTTAAATTATTTTATGCTAAATTGTTAAATATTCTATTATTTTTATTTTAACATATTATATCAAATAGTTTATAAAGAAATAATTGAATTATTTTTAATTGGCATACATTAGTTTAACCTTTTGATTCAACATTATTCTCAAAACCGGAAGTTCAGCCGTTATTAAAACTTAAGACAAATAGAAGTTTCTTATAAAAAAATTTTTAATTGCATCGATGTAAACTTAGACGTAATAATGTAAATAAAGTTGATTTAAACATGTAGTTTGCATTTTTATACATATGATAATAAATTATTACCATCATAATAGATACAGTATACTGTATTACCATTAAGAAATAATTTTATGATAATACATACGATGTTAAATTAGAATGGATTTTATAATAGATTCTTAAATACACTTGGTACTTTTTATTAGACTGAAATTATGACCCAGCAGATAACGACACTCTGTTATACCGTCAAAAAATTGTCGGTCCCATGGATGACGTTATAATCGAGTTAAACTGTATCTATGATAATTTTGTATAGTTTTCTTTCTTTCTTTGTTTCATTGTCTATCCTTTCCAGAATGTTCTTTCTTTAACTCTTTCTTCTTGGGTGGTGATGACTAACCCTGAGAACATAAGAAAGGAATGACGCCCTGAGGGCTATGTTGGGAGAACGAGATTCATTCTTGGTGGGGACTTCGATGGGAATGGACAGATGAAGTGAGTTCTCTAGTGCGTTTTGGCAGCATATAGAGACGGAAGAAGACCTAAGATAGAATATTGGAAACTTCGGTCAAGAGGAATCTTTGAAACACCGAGACCATCATTCAGGAAAATTTAGCGGGGACCAGGACCATCCATCGACCCAAGGAAGAAAAGCTCTGAAAGTTCACCACCCCAAGATCACCATTGAAAATTGGTACCCACTTTCCTCTATCCCTACTCAATTTCCTGTTTCTGTCTACCTCCTCCCTTCTTACCTAGATTTAGTTAGTTGTAAGCACCTAGTTGTAGTTTGTTATATATTTGTTGTAAATATATCATATTCAGTAATTTGTAGTGTCGCGATAATAGAGTCAATAACAACCTGTTATATCAAGATTTGTATGGTTCAGGTTATACACTTGTGTATTGGGACTGAGAGGAGCTGGCATTCCAAAGAATTGTTTTACTGTACGTGAAATAAAGATATTAATTTTATAACGTATCTTTGTAACTCATTTCGGACCTATCATTACAATATATATGAATGGGAAATCTTTCTACTAATCAACACAATAAAACTCCAACAAAATACTTTATTTACTGCTTACATCTTTCAATAAGTCTAACTACAACTTCATCACGGCCCTTCATAACATTCTCTGATCTTGCATCTAAACTTCACATCTCCCTCCAACTTTGTCCCTGCACTCCATACACTTCTCTCACCCTTGACCCCAAACTTAAAGTATCCTCTTCTCAAGTGTCCCCAGCCATCTGTTCGGACTATCTTCCCGAAACACATATACGTAAAAATTGATTTATCCATTATATATATATATATATATATATATATATATATATATAATTTATCCTTGATATTGTCTAATTTTTTATCATTCAAATTTCTCAGTATTAGGATCTTAGCATACAACTACCTTCGATCACAGTTCAAAGTAAAATTGGTTTTTTTCACATTCAATTTTAACATGTTCTTCATACCAAAACAGCAACCAAAAATCATTTAAATCTGAATTCTATCCTGTTGTTTTTAGAAGATGACATTTTTTCTTTTCTCTTCAGTGCATGCCTAATTCCCCGAGATGCCACATGTAATCTAAGATGATCGGGTAGGTTGTCATGACAATGGAATAAAATGTAAACAAAAATAATTCAGAATTGTAAACAATATTGAGTTTATTGTACAAGTATATTTATCTATTTAAGATAAATTAATTCAAGCAATTAATACCAAAAAAAACAAATCCAATAAAAAATAAAATGTTTATTAATAGAACAAACATTTTCAACTGTATGTAATGTCAATTACGTGAATTTATTATGTTCCATTCTAGAACCTGAAGATAGCTATTATACATGGTTAAAAACATTTGTTCCATTAATAAACATTCCATTTTTTCCTGGATTTAAGGTTTTTTGATATTAATTTTAATAATTACATCCAGTTTTTGGAGTTTTTCAGTTCAAGTAATTTATTAAAAATTAGAATGAGCAAAGTTTCTCAAAGCATATTTCTAAGTTAACTTTGATATTTGATTGATCTACTCTGGGTTATGCATTACGTCAGATTTGATTCCAAGACGCCAACTTCGTGCCAATCGGCATGAGGTGACGATTTACTTTTATTGTCGACTCTACTTTTCACGATAATCCCTTAAACTATACACTTAATTAAAGAACAGCCCTATTTCTGACTTCTATAAAACTTGAAAGTTTCAACATCATCCTTGCATTTCCAGCAAACACATTTATTAACAACAAACATTTTTGGCATATTTCATAAGCCTGCATTGTGTTTACAATCTAGCTTCAATTTTAATAAATGTGTTTTCTAGAAATACAAGGATGATGTTAAGATTTTCATCTTAATCATAGTTTCAGTTTCGTTCATTACTTCTATAAAACTGTTTAGCAATGCATTTGTATTGTGGCTATATGCCATAATGTATCTTAGTTAGTTTTTAATATTTTTTCCCTGTTTTTTGTTTCTCTCTTTCTAGAACTTTCTAATCCTTTAATTCTTCCTTCTTGGTTGTATGAATCACTTCCTGGGCAAACTAGTTTGAGAAGTTGCGTGTGTATTAGTGACCTTTTGAGCTGATGCTTGAAAAGACAATCTGGTGAGAGGAATGTGGAACATCAAGAACTGGAGTAAATGGGAGACTTGTAACCTCATAACGGAACCTTGCTGAGACAAGGTGTGAGGTAGACTGGCATTAACTGAGTTGAGTTTCTTGCCCTGAACCAAATCCTAGGAGAGAGGACTCCAGTTCTCACATATCCTGCAGTGTATAAGTGACCCAAAATCAAACTGAACCATTCTGATCTTCTGCTAAGAAACAGACATCTTGGCTAGAATAGACATCAGGAACAGAAAGCGAAACAGAAGGGATCATTAATGGTATAAGAAGGTCCACTTAGGCCAGCAAGACAACAGAAGCTGACAGATGTCTAAAGGAACCAGGTACCTTAGTTCTTAACTATTCTCCATTTTTCTACTTCTTTCTCCCTGTTGTCCATTTACTTATTAGCTGTAAGTTTAGTTTTAGGCATTAGTTGTAAGGATATAAAATTTGTAACAAATAATTTTTTTGTACTAGTTAGTCATGTCGTAATTTGGTCGTAATTGTACATAAATTTTATAACTGTTTTGCCGACAACTGGAGTTTGGATGACTACTGGTATAATTGTAATTAGTCTAGATTTGACATCCGAAAAATACCTGTTACAAAATCACGCATAAATAAATTAATTCCTTTCTCCTAATTACTGCTGGTTTTTTGTTGTGTGTTTGCCTTTGTGGTTAACTGAAACACTATCATATTTCATATAATATATCATAAGTGATAATATTATACATAACAAGGCATGATCTCATCACTTGATCATCAAATAATTTCATGCCTTGTCATTTGGCCATTTGAAACTGTCCAAAAATCTATTCAGATGATATCACTTGATATCATTTAAAAGTGATGAAATAAATTTTTACTAATCTGACATAATGGCTTTTTGCATTTTAATAATTATACAGTCAACTCCGCATAAGTCGACACCCGGATAACTCGACACCATCGGTTAAGTAGTCACTTTTCTGTGGTCCCGACCGACTTACATAGGCATTAATGTTAAAAAAACTCTGGTTTACTCGACACCACTGGATAAGTCAACATACTTTTGCTGTCCCACACTCCGATAAGTCGTTACCGCCTCCTGAAAAAATGAATTCACTCTGCACATGTGGTGCAAACTGATTTTTTTTCAGGAGGGGGAGTGGATTTATTTATTAATATATAATTAATATATATATATATATTATACATATTAATAAAAATGCCTTAACATTTTATGTATAAAATAATAACAGATAAACAAAAATAAAATATGCAATCTACATCAATGCCACACCAGAATCCAATTTTGCATTTTCTCACGCTAGAGCCATTAAGAATCCTTAGACATTACTTGCCAACAATTGACAATTGCGAAGATGATGTTTTCGAGGCTTTCGTGATGGTTGAAAAAGAAAGTCAAGACAGTTAAGTGCTCAAAACAAACAACACTAAACGAATTTTTCAGTTTTTCATCTAGAGTAATTGTAAATGGAGGACACAATGTATTGTAAGCCGATACTACTGTTTAACGCACTACTGTATTTTCCTAATTGTAGTTTTGTGGTTTTTTCCCACTTCGCTTTAGTCGTCACATCGGATAACTCGACAGATTTCCACTTCCCCTTGGGGTGTCGACTTATGCGGACTCGACTATATTTACTGTATTAACAGGCTATTTCCTATATTTGGATTATTTGGCTTTACATAAGTTATTCTGAAAAATCCAAAATTTCAAAGTTGCATTTTTACAACTTGATAAGAAAAGGTCCTCAATGAAACACTTAAAAATTTGAATTATTTTGAAATATAGTAATACCTTGCTTAGCATTATCCCATAGAACTGTATAGATAGTCCTCAAGTTATAACCAAGTTCATTCTGATATCCCTGCCATAAGTCAAACATACAAAAAAAAATAATAATAATAATAAAGAGATACTGTTCTCAAGACTGTGCATAAGCTTATGTTATACTTGTTGATAAACACTATGTAAATTGTAATTAGTTGACTCTTCTTACGTTTACTAGCCATATTAATTACATTAATACAATGATAATATCATAAAACCTTTGCATAACCCAAATCACCATATTCCTTATATCTCAGAGTACATTACAGGCATATAACTATAAAAGGTATGCCCATAATCGGAGCCTCCTTCCTCTAAGGTTTCCATATCTGGTCTCGGATTTCATCTATCTAACTCCATTCTCAAGATTAAGGAAAGATGGACGACAGCGGGAATTTATGGGTCTACGATTTTTTCAAATTGCAGCCCAACAAGAAGGTGGAATAACTATGCAACACAACTACACGGAAGAGAAGACAGAATTGAATGTAAATTCAAAGAGGAAATAAATGGGGAGGTCCTGAAATTTCTAGAGTTCAAACACTTTGTGACTTCTGCATTCCACCAAGAAGTTGAATTTGGCTCTAGCCCTAGCTAGGACTAACAAGTGTTTTATATAAATTAGCCAGCCAGAATTTCTAGAGGTAAAGATTGAAGTGCCACTAATGAAAGTGAGAAGTAGGAAAGTACCACAAACTGATGGGCTACAAAAACTGCTTAACTCTCATCCAAGCATATCAATTTTTGTGATGTGACTTGGGGAGTTGTATCTGCTGGATACGTAATGCAAATTAATGCAATTTTTATATTTTTACTGATTTATAAGCTTTACTACGATTATATCTTCGATTTCTACATTTTCTAGATAACGGTATAAAATATTTATGGGTTTAAAAAATGAGATTTTTATTTATATTTTTTGTAATTTGATCTGTAAATGCAAAAAACTAAAGTTATCAAATATCACCTCAATATAAATAATTTCAGCATTTGCTTATTGAAGTCAGATTTGTTAAATTTTATAGGATCTTATTATTTTTCAACTTCAGGGTAGTAAAGCTTTGTTTATTTTCTCCTGGGAAAGTAATAGACTTTGCAAGTTTTCCACTGTGAAGTACAATAAACTGCTAATTGTTTTATTACTTTGTTTTCAAAAATTCCCTTTTCTGATAGTAGTGGGTTGAATGACTAACAAACTGCCTTCTTGCACTCAGGGGAATGTTTTCTTTTAGATTTAACAACTAGTATTGCCAGTAATGAAGTCTATAATTTTATTTTTAATAATTAAAAAAACATTGATAAAATTACCAAATAAATGTTTGGGTCACAATTACTAAATAGTATTGATATGTAATGAAGATAAATTTTAATTGTTGCAAAAATGAAAGTATTAAATTTCTTATCATGCAACTGATCACAAGACAGCAAGGCCATAACACTGAAGCAAGAAAACTGCATTGTCAAAAAAGCTGCAATGCCTTATTTGAAATGAATTGAAATTGGCCTGTCATTGAAACCAGGAGAAAAAGATAGAATGTTCAGTATTGTTGTAAAAGTTAAATATTCTATATTTTCTTTTTTTTTATTGAATTGCAATTGTTGCACAACAATCATGAGAGTACAGCACACTCACGCTGTGAGAGAGTTTACTGCAGGTAGTAGTAAGGTATTGTTTTTTGTAAAATTTCTCTAAAAAAAAAGTCATAAACTTTAAAACCATTGTTGGAATTGCTTCAGAACATATCAATTGAGAAACACTACAAAGACCGCAGTTCAACTATTATTTATTTTTGAGAAATTCAATAAAAAAATGCCATATATCTGCTGGATGCATACACAACAAGGTAAGAGTTAAATCAATGGGAACAAAAGGCAAAAGCATTTTAAGAACTCTGCAATAAAATTCTAGGAGGAGACAATATCTCTTTTGACTGGGCAAGTTCCGTTTTTATACCAATACCAAAGATAGTAGGAACAATGGAATGTGATAAACATAAAATAATGAGCTTAATAAATCATGTCTCCAAAGTGCTGATAAATATCATACATAGAAGAATAGAACAAAATATAAACATGGGGACATGCAAAAGACAATTTGGATTCAAAAGAAATTGCAGAACTAAAGAAGCAATAACACTAATAAGACTGATAGGCAAAAAAATAATTGAAAAGAGTAAAAACTTATATCTATGCTTTGTTAACTACAAAAAGAAATTTGATAATGTCAGCGACAGATAGAGAGATTAGAGAGGAATAGATAGAGTTAATAAATATTACTAACCAAATATATAAAATTCAAAGAGCAATAGTCAGGCCAATGTCATTCATCCTATCTCTAACTGGTCCCTCTTAAAAACATCTTGAAAGGATGGAAATTTATGAAGCTTCCTTTAGAGAATCAGCCATCAATTACAGAGAGGTGGATATCATCTTCCATGTATGGAGACCCTTAATAAAACTCAAATCTTTTTTGATTTTTTGATGGACCATAGGATGGCAGGATTCCATCATTTATTATGTATATATTCGGTGAGGTTCCAGACGGAACTGAAATGATGTTTTGAATGAGAAAAATCCGGCAGGACAGTTAAGCTCTCACCTTTCGAAATTAAAAGAAAGTAAGACTTAAAAGTTTGAATAAAAGCTATGACATATATTTTAGGAGTCTAAATAGTATTTTTATGCATTTGGTACATGAATGGCATCCGTGTTGATGAGGACCCCACTTCTGTCAGCCCTGTAGATCTCTACGGCTTCCAATGCTCTAATGTTTTGCTGGTCAAAGACCCTGTATATTAGGGTAGCTTGGTCTCAACAGGAGGAAATCCCCGAATCGCTGGTGTATTTCAACAGGACAATGCCCATCCATATGTTGTTAGGAATACACTAGACTTCTTCTCAGAATGACAGATACCACTTCTTTCTTGGCCTGCCCATTCACTAGACATGTCACCTATTGAAAGTGTCTGGGATTTTGTGGGTTAAAAACTTGCTTCTGACACTTGTCTTGCAGCCAATATGGATGAACTTTGGGTTTGGATAGAAGTATGAGGCCCCAAAATAGTTCAAACCAAAAAAGGATGTAAAATTTAAGACTTCAGAAGAACAAATAAATGCAGGAAAATAACAGCTATTTCAAGGTGTCAGGTTTACCAATGTCGAGACAGTGACGACGGACTTTGACACCTTTGCTGTTAGTAAGAGAAAAGATGGTGTCAGATAAACCATCTTGGTCAGACCTTTCTCATGGCCCGAACTGGTCTCGAATTCCACCTGGAGACAGGTGAGAGACCAATAGAGGAGTGAGAAAAGGGAAGTCCGACCAATTGGAAAATGAATCAAAAGTGAAAAACTTATAAAAACTCAGTTGTTCAAGAACAAGGAGGACATTCCTCCTCTGTCACACACAACCTTCTCTCCATGCCATCACCAAGAGGTGTCCAGCTTACTGTTATTCTGTGCGCAACTTCTATACTCTGGACTCTAACTCACCACTGCTCCATAAGGGCACAAGAAAGAGACTTCCAGGAACAACTTCAACAACGGAACATCAAAAATCTTGGACTTTATCAAATATACCGTATTTACTCGCATGTAGCACGAGGTGTGACTTTAAAGATCAAAATAATGAAAATTAGATTTATTAATACAATTCTAATTTTATTTTGTTTAATCATAGTTAAATATCAAATTAACATAAATGCACACATTGTCCCACGAAAATTACTAGCATTTTAAACTTTAAGGAAAAATCTTGTAAAATTGACAACATAATTTGTTCGTGTAAAGCTGGACAATTAGGAACCTTTTTGTCAATTCTTAACAGTTGAATCCACTCTCCGTTGATTACACTTATGAGTTTCTCTGAATTCTGATTCCCGAATAATCATCTGTTTTCACGTGGGAATGAATTAAAACTTACATTGGGTTCCTGTGTGATTTTGGAATTTCAATCTGGAATTCAATTCAAAAACTTTGCTTTTCCTATTGCTATTTATCTTTACTCCTGACAATACACAAGAATGATTCAAACAATCCAGGTAAAATACTTATGTTTTTAAACACCAGAGGGTAAGCATCCAGTAAAAAATACGAATACATGGTTCACAAAAAATAATGCAAAAATACAAAGAATCCTTCACTCACGCATATAGGACGACCTAGGTTTTTGAAGCAGTGAAAAATGAATAAAAACCTCATCTTATATGCAAATAAATACACTATATGTAAGCATAACCTTTGAAAAATAAGTGTTTCTTTGTGAAACACTTGTAATTTCTGCCTCCACCTTCAATGCAAGGGCCCTAGGACATCCTGACGAGGGAGTAAAATTTTCCCTCAAATCGGTATACTTACAGAACCAATCTGGAATGCTATTCCTCTGGTAGACATTCAAAACCTGTTTGATTTGATGCCACAATGTGTAGAAGTTCTTATTGCAATGCATGGCAGCTTCATCAAATACTGATTTTTGGCATATAATATTGTTCGATTGCTCTGTAAATGTAATCGTTTCTATGTATCACTACAGGTTACACATGGAATAAATTTCATTCATTTCTGATGATTCTTTCATGGTGTTGCAATTTTTACAGACATAGTTGAGTGTTTTTATCTTTTATTCATTTTGTTTCAACTTTTTGATTTAAACTATCTGGAATTCTATTTTCCACAGTTTTTCTGTTACATTCCATTTTTTTTGCTTTGTTTGAATTTGTATTTTACCTGAAGGTGATCTTTAAAAAAGATTGAAAATGTTTGTAATTAAATTGTTTTTGTTGCATACAAAGGTATGTTGAGTGTCTGAATATCCAAAGCTGCAGCTTCTACTTGTTAGGAATATTTGGATATATTGTACTAATGTGTCAAAGTAAATTTACAATTCATGAAATATCCAGGTAATTCAGAAATCAATAAATTAGGCAAAATATGTTAAATATAATTAAGAGACTAATCTTTATATTTATAACGTAGTTTAATATACTGAACAGATGATTTATTCATAGTCTAGATCAAGGGTTGGCAGTTTGTCAAGTGAGAAGAGCCAAATTGTCATGGAAACGGGATAACAAAAGTATCAGAGAGCCGCATGTTACACAGACGGGCGGACACGTGTTCAATGGGTTATATGTATAGATATGCTTCAAATGCTACCACTCGCATGCAACTCATATGTGCAGACGGGCTAAAGAGTGGTAGAGAGTATGCCGTACGAGTCAAAGTTTGTTCGATGGCTCTATCTCGTAAACTCATAAGTTATAAGGCTGCTCGAGATGAGGTGAAATTGGAGTTTATGTCCGAAGAGCCGCAAACGTCTATGCGAAGAGCCGCAAACGTCTATGCAAAGAGCCGCGTGCGGCTTGCAAACCGCTCCTGCCGACCATTGGTCTAGATGGTAACAATCAATTTCCTGTACATACAGTCAACCCTGTTTATCCAGATCAAAAGGGATCTGATCTGATCTAGATGAATGAAAATTCAGATAAACTGAGATTAGTGTGGTATTGAAATAAAAGTCCAAAATTCCATACTGAAAATCCTTTTTAATGATTGAAAATAAACTTACATACTTTACTGTCTTAAAAACAGTAGGAACATTAACATTATATAAATATGAACATAAAATTTTCTAAGTATATGTAAACATTATGTATTTTTATCCTTGCAAACATGAAATTGCTACATAAGTATATATTAAGGCAATAAATAATGTTTCAACGATCTTACAAACATCACAAAAATGTGTAAAAATTGAAGAAAATACAACTATTCAAACCAATACAAATATTTCTGAAATCTGGATGAATGGGATCTGGATAAATAGGTTTGACTGTAATTTCAAAAGATAAAATGTTTAATGTTACCTTAGGTGCCAAGATGGTGGCCCGTCTCCGATTCCAGCAAGGAAACAGTGGAACGCATGTTCTAACCTAACCTAACCTATTCTAATTATTTGGTCGCTAATAATTATGGTAATTTATTAGAATAGGTTAGGTTAGGTTAGAACGTGCGTCCCACTGTTTCCTTGCCGGAATCAGAGACGAGTTGCCATCTTGGCACCTAAGGTGACATTAACCGATAAAATAAACAAAAGCAGAACATTCTCAACACAGATCAGGAATCAATAAGAAAATGATGTTAAAATAATTAAAACAAAGAATTTTCACAAAGAGAAATGCTAATTTATTTCATAATATTTTGGATCGGTGTTATAATTTTTTCCATAATACAAACTGTATCTTTATTATGTCTCACTTTAAAACTGTAAAAATTGCTAAGTTAAACATTAATTATAAAGTAAATAAAATTATAAAATATTCACACATCTTTACTTACATTAAATCAAATTTGAGATTAAAAAAAATATTTTTTTAATTTTGTTTTAAATCTTCATTATTATTCAATCTCCATTATGAGATTCTTCACGTCAAGAATAAGATAGTGCCGACTAAAAATTTCAAACATCTTGATCACAGTCATTCTAAGCACCTGTGGTAAAGGCAGGACCTAGTTTAAATTAAAAATCAAATTACATTAACAAATTATATTAAACAATTTTCATTTAACTAATATCACACCAGAATTTAATTTCTTTCTGTTAATTATCAGTTCTCAGATGAATTCCAAATTTTAAAAGTATTTACATGTTGAAATTAAAGGTAGATATGTTCAATTCATCTATTTACCTTGACAATTTCTAGCATTCATTTCTTTTTATGGTGTATAGAACAATTTTCTAAATGTTATCTTCGAATATATCTTTAACATAACTCCCAAAAACTGAACAGTTCAAAATCACACACAGATGTTTTTATATACAAATTCCAGCACAGATGTTTAATAGATGTAAGATAAATGGAAGATAACAAACGTTTTTGGTAACTTCGGTGGCCTTTCTCGAGATTACAGAAACTAAACAAACACACCAAAACACACCGCAAAATATAAGACTTACTTCTAACTCGAAACCAAAAACGAAGTCCGAAAACGTTAGTGAAAGACGTACCGTCAAGTTACGCGCCGTTTTTGGTTTTGAGTTAAAAGGAAGTCTGATTCCGATTACAAGATCTGTTGAACAAGCTCATTTGAAGTTTTCATTAACTTTTACAAACACTTCTTACAGAAATTCAAATGATCATACTCATTTGAAAATATGGAGCACTATAAATTAAAATTAAAACATTTCAAAAATTAAATATAACAACATATTTTTTAAAGAATAAAGCTATAATATTCATTCTAACACTAGCAATACTTGACACACTTGTGGCAGATTTAGTTTGTCTCTGTTATTAGTAAACCACCTTTTTGTACCTACTTAAAATCTCCCACACAGTTGAAATTTATAAGTTCTCGAATATAGTAAATTTTTTGTATTAGTTTCACCTCTCCCCATTGGGAGACACCTCACGCACACTTTCAAATTCAGCCAATGCTGTGACATACGTCTCTTTCTGAATGCCATAAGCATGTTCTTTAATTCTGGTAGTTAATAATCTAGTAGTGTACACTAAGCGAGTGTTAAATCTTAATGGTATTCTATAGATTGTGGAAACCTTTATAAGTTTATTTCATCTTTATCATTAGTTAGCAATGTAAATGTAGTAGGGCGACATGTATAAGTACTGTACATGTTATGAAACTTATGCTCATAGTTTAAGACTATACTTTCTTCTCCTTGTTATTACTCATCTTGTTGCCACTACTATTTTTAGCTTTTATATCTTGAATTAGACTAGAAACAAAATTTGCACTGTACCCATGTTTGAAAACAATTATCCTAATATGCCTTATTTCCTGCTTAGTGTCTATCATGAGAGAGCAATGAGTGTATGCTCTGTTTGTGTATAGTCTGTGCTGGAAGTAACATTTTAAAGTTAAATCTGTAAAGGATTTTATTTTTTTATTTTTAGATTTTGTGCTTCAAATTATGACTAATAAAATTCTCTGCATGTATTTTTAAACTACTTCAAAAACAAAAAAATAAAAAAACAAAATGAAAAAGGATGATTCAAATGCTATTATCAATGTGGATGCTATTAATATTGTCAATGCCAATTTGGATTCAGTATCCCCACTCACAGGTCAGACAAAACTATTAAATTATCCGGAAGAAAGTACTTCCTTAATCATTAATAATTCTCAAGACATCGCATTGTTCAAAGAACAAACATTTAATTCTGACAATAATTTAGATATTATGAAAAAGTTGTGGAAACCAGAACCAAATTTGAATTTTTCTGCAACCTATGCTGTAAATCACAACCAAAATTTCCAATACATATAGTTTGAAATATTTACATGGCTTGTGTACTCCTAGGTTGAAAATAGGGTGCATAGTATAAATATCCTGGCTGCAGTTAATCAGAAATGATTGGAACCGATTATAAAAACAATAATTTTTATGTTGTCTGCAAAATATACTCTTGAGAGGATATTGCGGTATGGAAAATTTTCATTTGTACAGTAGCCAATTGCCAATGAAGGCAATTTCTAAGCTTTGTTAAGAATGAGAATTGATGTGGGCGATGAAAACCTCACTGGACATTTTAAACATCCTGCCAAAAATGCTAACTACATTAGCTGGAACATACAAAATCAGATTATAAATGCACGTAACAAAATCATTTGAACTATTTGGCCGAAAAAATTAATTTGTCAAAATGTTTTTCAATTCTTGCCAATGAAATTTGTGACATTTCTACCACTGAACAACTTTACTTGTGTGTTAGGCATGTATATGAAGAAAATGACAACAAAATTTGTGAACAATTCTTACAATTTATTCCTGCAACAATCGTTACAGGAAAAACTTATCCAACAAAATATTACAAAGAAATAATTATGGCACCAATTTGTCAAGGTTACAACAGTGCTGCATTAATGAGTAGAAAGATTAATGGTGTCCAATGTCAATATGGCAACTACATATCCATAAACTTTATATGTTCATTGTGCATCACATAGTTTGAATTTGGCAATTGGATATACAGTATCTGTGACTGAAATAAGAAATTGTATTGGCATAATCGAACAAGTACACAATTTCTTCAATACCCCAAAGAGATAGGACATCCTTGTTGACAATATCGATAAACAAACATTAAATATCATGAGACAGAAACTATGCTAAGTTTCCCTGACTAGGTGAATGGAATGCCATGAAGCTATCATGGCCATGGTAAAATTGTGATGCAGTGACTCAGTATTGAAACACTCATTTGTTGGGAAAACAGAGATTTGTCCTCTAAATCAAAACTTTGAATAATTTGTATATGAATTTTGTTTTATAGTAACTTTATTTAGCTTGAAAAGTATATTTCAGTACACCTTATACCATCATCTAAAATAATGCAAAAATCTGGCAGTAACCTCTTAATTGCCTTAAATTTTGTTGATGATGATGTGGCTCAATGAAATATTATTAATGAAATACCAGATGCTTCTTTTAAAGATATTTACAATAAAGCATATGTAAAAGACAATACTTTTAATATTCACATTAAAAAAACAAGAATCGCATCAAAATAAACATAAGGACCAATGTTCCGGTTGATTTTTCAGAAAAGCATTTGACCAAACATTGACTCAACTTTATTAATGTTTCACTCTGCACCACAATTTTCTGAAATATTTTTTTACTCCAACCAAATGGAAAAGTTGTTCCAACAGCAAGTGCAATGGAAGATTTTCATTAATTGTATAAATTTTATGCTCATAATTTGCCTTCTACAAATCCAGCAATTCTTAATGAATATTTCAAGTTGTGACATAAAACATTTGAAAAACCATTTGCAATAGCTCCGTGCAAAAGTGCCACTTAAAAGTACCATTTTTCATACTTTGAAACGGCATCAAACCTATTGATGCAGTGCGACATACGGAGATTTGAAGCATGAGAAAATAATATATCCTAATATCTATGACTTATTAAAAATATTTGCAAATGCTGCTGATAACAACATGCATCAGTGAAAGGTCATTTATTACATGATGCTTTTTAAAAATTTATTTAATATCTACCATGACACAATCACAATTGAATGGACTGGCTTTGCTATATATACACAAATAAATTAATCAACACTAAAGTAATTCAAGAGCTTTGTAAAAAGAAAAGAGAACTGGATTTTATTCTGTAAATAAATTTTTATAATCATCTAATGAATTTTATTGAATTCTCATTAAAAGTTCTTTTATCTGTTTAACTCAGCTCCCCAAGTTTAAATCCTGAGTGCACCATTGTTCTGGAGCAATCTAAGTATGTTTACAATGACTTACAGTACATATAGATTCTATAAGATGGCACATGCTATTTAATCTTAAGAAATCTGTGTATAATGGAGGAGATAGAGAAGGATGGGATAACATTGCAAAAAAACTAGAGGTGGCTCATGGAAAATGACATTATGTTAATCAAGGATGACAAAAGTAGGAACATTGTGTTATTAATTAAAGCAATCCACATACATATAAATATGTGAAATATGTTATAATAAATATGTTAAATATAAATATGTCAACAGACTCCAGAATAAAGTGAACTTTTTGCACAATCTAAGTTAGAAAGAAAGCTTGGACTAAAATGTGCCTACTCTTCCCTGAGGCTCTTCAGTTTTGCAAAAGCATATAAGCCAAGCCAACAGCTAAGACCCAGAGTGGACAAAGCCTAATCTCCAACAATCTGTTTAGAAAGAAACATCCATCTTTTACTACAAGATTTTCTCAAAGATTACCAATGCATTGTGACCCAGTGTTTAGAGCTCATCTAAGTTAAGATCAATTGTTCTGTTTTTGAGTTATCCTGCTTCCTTTATGTTTTCTTAGAATGTCATTTCATATCTTTCAAAATGATATAAATTGATATTCTAAGAAAACATAAGATCAATTGGATTAACAGGGTCAAAGCAACTTTCGATGCCAACTTCATATCATTGTACCCTTCAATTAAACTTGAACCTGCTTTTGCATGTTGAGGATGCTGTAGTATAGGACACACAAATACCCTCAGCAGATCTTGAACTTATCACTTACTGTACTATTCCTTTTTTCTTCCAACAATATAATGTACAGTACATACAAAAATGGGGTTCCCAATGGAAAGTAAAATGTATAACCACTTCACATAAGTCCCCAGATTCTTATTGGGGACTTATGTGAAGTGGTTACACATTTTGTCAAATGGCAAACCTTAAGAAGCTTTCTTCCAAGCATATGATTACGCATGAGATATGTTGATGATACTTTTACTATTTGGAAAGATAAGCCTAAAATAAAAGATCTCATACAAGAATTTAACAACTGTGACTTAACCTTAGCTTTAGATCAATCCAGCAATACTGTAGCCGTACGCTATACCTTTTTATTGTAAATATAGATTTAAGTTTAGTTTAATATCTTTCTTTTCCCTATCCTTTGTCTCATCCCCTTCTAGAACTTTCTTGCTTTGTCTTTCTGGTTCATTACCCCTTGGGTGGGATTGCCAATTCTGAGAAAAGGAGTACAAAAACAAAGGGTGAGGCAAGGCCCTGGAGCCGATTAACAAAGAGTAGAGACACTTCGGTCGGGACACTCAACGAGTACAGACGGACAGAAGGAAGGCTTGATATAGCTAGCACGCTAATCGGAGACCTCCGAGTTGCTGAAGGGAAACTTGTACTCGAATCCCGGAGAATGAGGGCAGAATTTGGGTAGCCACTAGATCGAATTTTTAGAAGATCGAAAGTTACGTTCACCCCAAGGAACTAGTAAAGAAATTGAAGAGCTCCGACGCATAACATCAAGGTGTAATATTAACCCCGAGAAAAGAATCAGATTTGTCTCACCCAAGTCTTTAAGACCAGGAAAATCCCGGGTATTTCTATTTTTTCTCATTCTTCTATCTTCCATTTTCTCGTCTTTCTTTAGTTGTAGTTAGCATAAGTATTAGTTTGTAAGTTTCGGCCCGCGTATAGTTGTCGCGCGCGTTGATCTTTTGTTCGTTAGAAAATATTGTAGCGTATGTGTGTATAGTCAATTACTTGTAGTTGTTGGGATCCAACGAATTTGTTTAGTGCGATAATAAATTACTTTGTCACATTAAAAATCTAGTCATTTATGTGTACCTGTCGCCCTAAACTTCACAATACAAAAGTCTACTACTCAGACCTAGAAAATGAGCTATTATAAAATGAGCAAAAAAAAAAAAATAATTACAAGAGTCGACCACAAACCCACATACTAAGCCACTTTCATACCAGCCAACTCCAACCCCAGGAGATACAAAATTGCAGCTTTTAGGGCACTTACAAATTTATAAGCAGGTGCAAAAATGGGGCTGTATTAATAACAGAGAGAAACTAAATCTGTCACATGTGTGGCAAGTATTGCTAGTGTTATAATGAATGTTAGAGCTTTATTCCTTTAAAAAAATATGTTGTAATCTTTAATTTTGAAATATGTTTTAAATTAAATTTATATAACATTATTGAAATTTATAATGCTTCATATTTTGAATGTGTATAATCATTCAAATTTTTGCAAAAAGTTTGTTTGTATAAAGTTCTTTTATCAAGTATACAAGAAGTTTTAAAAAAGACATCTAAAAGCCCAATAGTTATATTAAAACCAAACAATTGCCAAATTAAATTAGACTATACTACTGCTATTATTAATAATTAATTACTACATAATTTGGCCTAGAGGCAGACATAAGGCACCATCTCTTATTAAATTTAATTATAATAATTAAATTAATATTTATTAAATAATTTAGAAGGTTCAGGAAAAGAAGGTTGTCCCCAATCAGTACCATTAGTAATCAGTAGGGTTATATCTAAATTAATAGTTGTGGATTTGATGCAGGTAACTGGCAATGCATCCGCACGGTAAGCAGTAATTGTGGGTTCAAGTCCCGCTCCAGGCAGATTCTTTTCTTCCAGAATCTCCTAAATTATTTAATAAATATAAATTTTAATTATAATTATTAAATTTAAAAAGAGATGGCACTATCTCTAGGCTAAATTATGTAGTATTTAATTATTAATAGTAAGTAGCAGTAATATGGCCTGATTTAATCAATCATTTGGTTCTAAAACAGATTTTTTAACCTGAAGTGGGCCACTGAAGTGGTCAAAAACGTTTATCCTCTGTTTATCTAACATCTATTAAAACTCTGTGCCGGAAGTAGTACATAAAAGTGTCTAATCCAATTGTAATTTATAATGTAACTTTCATATAATTTTTAAAAAATTCTGTATATAACGTATTTTTCATTTATAAATTAATATAATATTTTCTGTATAACAAATTTTAATTAGCAAAATGAGTCAAATTTCTGAAAAAATTAATAAAGTTTAAAAACTGCAATAAACAATTATAATAACAAGAGTTCGAGTGACCTATGTAATAAAATATGTTCTATGTTATTTTTACTAGCTTCTTGTTAATTTCTAACCTTGCATTTATCATCAGAATAAAAAGAAACCTGCAAAGTATGTTACAGAAGACAAATACTTATTGAAATACAAAACTTTCAGGTTACAAATATCTCATCATAAAATCATAAATAATGAAAATAAAAAAGGCTTTCGAAGTGAATGTAGAATACTTTTACAATAAACTGAAAAGATTTTAATCTAATTCTAAAAACATTTCTAAACTTAGAAGAAAATTAACAGATAAAACTTAATACGCTGCTAAATAAAAAACATGAAAATGAGTATGAATTATACAATATGGTCTTGTTTTATGCAGGAATTTCAAATCAGCAGGTACTACCCTGTTTCCCCGAAAATAAGACAGTGTCTTATATTAATTTTTGTTCTCAAAGACGTGCTAGGTTTTATTTTCAGGGAATGTCTTATTTTTTCGTACGGTATGGCGGCTTTTGGCCACCAGGGGGAGCTCACCACAGCACACTCGTACAGCACAGCAGGAACAGCGTGTGGTAAGGCGGCAGGCGATGGGCCTCTCGATGCCTTGCTTGCACATTTACGAGTGACGGCCGCGAAAGGGAACGTCGGGATCGGCAGTAGGTGACGGTCTTTGCGTCCTGCATGCAGCTGCTCTGCAACGGACAGTGAAGGTAGGGGATAACGATGGCAGGCTAAAAAGAATCACAGCTGCATGCCCTGGTGTTCTGTTCAGCGGGCATGCTTTCAAATGAAAACTTTGCTAGGTCCTACTTTCCAGGGAGGCCTTACATATAGCAATTCAGCAAAACCTCTACTAGGTCTTATTTTCAGGGAAACACAGTATGTAAATCTGTGCTCCATCCAAGCATTTCCTAATGATTGCATAGACCAGGAATGGGCAACCTTTTTAAGTATGATTGTCAAAAATGTCTTTTAACTATTGAGAAAACTTTTCAAGTACTCAAAAATCCACATAAATACACACTTTAGAAACAAAATACATAAAAAGATGTTAGATATTTAGTTTTTTAGACGAGTTCTGTGTTGCATGCTGGAGTGTGCCATATTTGAGATGTGTTGCCTAACTTTGGCACGAACATTGATGCAATCTTTTGCAATTGACAAGAAAAATATTAAACACATGTTTACAATGTATAGAATATAACCCATGTTTTAATTATAATAACTAAAATATTTGCCAAATGTTCCTGATTGTATGGAGCAAAATTTTATTATATTGTATCAAGTACATTATTTTAAAACTATATGTAAACCAGAATATTCACCACAGTGAGTAGCATTCAGTAGTTCTCAGTGTTCAGAATGTCAAAAGCTGGAGTAGCACAGTTTGCTGACTTAAGAGTAAGATTCAATGGTTATAGAGGTGGGTTAACCTAACCATTTGTCACCTGTGTAAACAAGAATCCATATATATTAATCTTGCTTAAAACAAATACTATTAAAATGTCAACTGCTCATACTATCAAAAATTTTTTTGAAAAATTTACTGTATTTTACATATTTTTTATTGTGCAATATATTTCTGTTGTAAGCTTTTTGCATTTAGATTTTAGCTATTTTTGGAGTTAGATTCAAAATACAGTCAAAGCTTGTTAGTTAATATATTACCAATTTATGCAAAGTCTGCATTAATGTGAAGTAGATTTGCAGTTCTATGGACAAGGATAGTCATTTCAATGTTAATGAGCTTAGTTAATAACAAAATATTGATTGATATGTAAAGAAATTACTAAGAAACTAGAGGAAGAATGCCGAGATAACAACCTTAAATTATTTCAGCAAATATTATTTAATGCACAAAAATATTTTTGATCCAGTTGATGGGCCTTCATTAGTTGTCAATCAGTTGTTGATTCGACAATTGATGAAAACTCATCAATGGGTTGAATACATTTTTGTTCAAGTTAATAGTTATAAGTATCCGTCATTTATGAGTAATTTTTACTTACTCTTTTTGTCCTATGGGTACCAAGAGGATCTTTTTTCCAGGACTATCGTGGATTTGGCTCGAGCCCACAGTGGGTGGTGAGAAAAGGGGCCCAACATATCCACCACCCCTGAAAAATTCCTAGTTTTCAATTTGTTCAGATTTGATCCCAGGTTCCCCAGAGCATTAGAATTAGTTACAGCCATCTTGCCAGAAAGGAAATCAGAATTTACAGGATTGGGAGATTTTTAATTATTATCTTAATTATTATTATTAGTTATTTAATAATTGAAATAATTAAACAGCTCAATTACAATATTAAATACTGTAATCAGCTCAGTTTTATAATTAAAAAAAAACTGTTTCCATCAAAATCCAAACAAATATGTTATTTTTAAATTTATAACGTTTCAAGTGTCCGGCTCTTGGTTTCAATTTAGTGTCTAGGTCAGCCTGTTACATCCAATAGTTTTAATCATTGTTCTACCGACTCTAGCCGCTGTCAAAATATCCGGCAATGAGTTGCTTAACTTTCCCAGCAACATATAAAGCTGCATGTGGCATCTGTTATGATATTTTATAAAAAAAAACTTATATTTTTAATTATTATAAAATAGCAAAAGCTTAATTTTTAGGGTAGGGATAGATTTTATAAAAAAATTGTAAATGCTAATAAGGTAGTTTCAAGGAAAATTGCAATGAGAGGCAAATGTATGCAGCACACAAAAATGTTTTGCATTTTCTGTAAATATTTTGGAGAGTTTAAACAATAGAAAAGCTGTCTGATGAGTTCATAATTGTAAATTAAAATCAACCAATAACCAACATCATTGCACAACCCATACTTGTTTTCAAGTTGACTTTCAAACACAAATGTCCTGCAGGTTATCGACATAAAATTATGGTCAATGAAATGGTAAGGTATTTCTAGTTATACACAGATGTGTATATTGTCTGAACCTCCTTTCAACTATATAAATCTGGCAACATTTTATTGCCGTTAATCAATTTTTATAGTTATGATGTAGTAATTTGGACTGGAATATATATTTATCTTGTTACGTATAAAACCGAATAACGATTCTATGGCAGAGAAGCCAAAATAATTTTATTTTAGTGCAGAAACATTTTTACTTAATTGTATTTAAAACAAGGATTATTATATTCAAATAACTTAAGTTTTTCAAACTATTAGAAAGCCTAATTGGTTGGTTATTAAAAATTTATGAAATTGTCCAATCCAGAGTTCTAGTTACAATCTTATTCATAATTTTGATTTTTACCATAACTTTATGCTAAATCAACTAATAATTTTAATTTCCATAATTCTGATAGAAACTGAAATTACATTATAGAATTATGAAAGGTAATAGCTTAAACGTGTATATATAAAATCCTTATATAATTATAACAGTTTAAATTAACAGGAAGTCATTTAAACTTAAATTGATTCAGAAATGAAAGATTAATAACAAAACAGAACATATATGTACAGAACATAATATATATATATATATAGATAGATACAAATATAAACATCTCTAAATCCAATAATTATATTAAAGCTAAATGATCACCAGATTAGATCAAACTTTATTACTGCTTCTATTAATAGTTAAACGCTAAGGAATTTGGCCTAGAGGTAAGTATTAGGTGCCATCTCATATTAAATTTAATAATTAAAATTAAATTAATATTTATTAATTAATTTAGAAGATTCTGGAAGATAAGAATCAACCAGAGTAGGACTCAAACCCACAACATCTTTTATTAAATTAAACCAAGAATAACAGAAAATGCATCAAAGATATTTAATGAATTAAAAACATTTTTGACCTCTATTTTTATGGGTCTTCCTCGGTTACAAATTAGAATAACTTAAGAAATTGAACAATTTATTGAATGTATAACTGATATTGATATTGAAAAGAACAAAATACAAATTTTAAAATTTAACATAAAGCAGTAAGAAAATAATTTAAAATAATGTAAAAAGATAACATGTAACTAAAAGTACATAATATAAAATATACCCAAAACAGTGTACATTGAAATTTAAAATAACTAAATAACAAATGCAATATGTTTTGTTATATAATGTAAAGCAACAGAGTAACGTGGTATCTAGTTTGTAAACAGACCACACTGCTGATAAAGTGTCCATATCTTTGTAGTTAGTGCATGTGTTTTTTTGATACACCTTATAAATTTGGGCATCTCCAAATATCTTAAGTTGTTATTGCTCAAATTATCTTGGCATCCTCCCATAAAATCTGTATTCTTTATTGTTTGGCATAAACTGCTAGTATTGTGTTGCTTGTTCTTTTGTTTACTGTGTATTGATATTTTTTCATCCTTTTCTCCAAGTTGCGCATAGTAGTACCTATACAGAAAAGTCTTCTATTGAAATGCTGGTCCATTGGAATTGTATATACCAGTGATTCTTAACAGGGGAGCCACGATCCCCTGGGGGTCCATAAGAAGTTTGCTGGGGGCTGCCAAATTATGCAATATATATATATGTATATATAATACAATAAATACAAAGCAGGAAGCTTCAGTCTGTACTGTGATTGGTAGGTTTATAACTTGCCACAGACATACTGACTGAAGTAACATAAACACCATCCCAGGGATTATGCATCAGATATTTTTGTAGTATGCAAGAAGTTCCAAAATTAGCAGATTTTTGTAAATCAAATGTCAAAAAGTCTGTCATGTACAGTTTCTATAGATATTTTGTCAGTCCATATGATAAGAAACCAGACCCAAGGCTTCTGTCACAATTGGTACAACTTTGGTGCTTTTGTTCCAGTCATGTTATCTTAATTGCTAAATCTTGGTATTTATTCAGTTTTTCTTTCTCCTTTTCAATAATCCTTGGTTTTCCTGGGATTGCTATGTCAATTAAGTAATTCTTTTCATTTTCAACTACTGTGATGCCACGTGTATTATGATCCATACGTTTGTCAGTTTTTAGTCTAAAATCCCAAAGTATCTTGACTTGTTCATTTTCAATCACTTTCTCTACATTGTGTTCGTACCAATATCTCACTACTTTGATGTACTTTTTGCACAGTGACTAGTGTATCATTTGGACAACCTTACTATGCCTCTTTCTGTATTAAGTTTGTGTGATTTTGCTACATCCACTGAGCAGATGATCAATTGTTTCATTCTTATCTTTACAAAGCCTGCATCTCTCATCATCACTTACTTTCTGTGGGCCGATTGCAGAGACGACACTTAGACACCAACAGCAGTTTAAAGATTGTGTAGATCAGAAAAATTTCATTGCAGAGATAGCATTTCTCACTTGCCACAGTTCAGACAGCTATTAGTAACCAGTTATTTGACCTACTTTCTAGACTCACTTGATAGCAGGTTTAGACAGTAAATTAATTCAAGTGATAGTTTTGTTGAAAAGTTTAGATAAAAATGTTGTAAACTGTATGAATCGACAAAATTATTCATTAATTAATTGCTTGGAGTGACAATAATAAAATGAAATACTTTAAATTTGTTTTAAATGTCCCAATTCCAATATTGAAACGGGTGAAGACTTAAAACTACAATTAATTTAAATCAGATGTATTTATTTAAAATTCAAGAAGTATCGTGTCAGTTATAAAATGTTAATGCATTTTGCGGTCATTATTGTTAATCCCCGATCAGAATGGAGAGAGAAATACAATGTCGGAATAATTCCTTAAAAATTTATTCCAAAGATGAATTTCGAATTCAGTACAAATTTTCTAAATATAGATTTGTTCATATTTTAAACCATATTAGTGACGAAATTAAATATTGAAATGGAAATGGATCATCGTTAACTACTGAACAATAGTTGTTGACGGCCTTAATCCTGGAAGCTTTCAGAATATGTCAGGCAACCTTATTGGTGTTTTTTCTGACGTCACAAACTAATAATCAGATTGGCTGAACGACTCCTAAAATGAGAGTAGTGGTGAAGAAAATAAGAGCCAATATTTTGCCAAGGTTCATTTAGACGACGTTCAGAAGTAGACCATCATCATCTTTGCAATGCATTTTAAACCACAGTTCAGCCAGCCAACGTCTAGATGCCGTTTGGCTGTTAAACATGGTTTAATGTAAACTCTGTCTCTGCAACTGGCTGTGTATGTTTGTTTTAATGACATTTGTTGTTATGGCCTGATTTTAAGCTGCAAAAATTCTTGCCTTCAGTTCTTTTTTCAGTTTTTATTTGTACCCATTGCCAACCTTTTACTTTATAAACTTTTTCTTCAGTTTCTTTGATGCAGTATCCATGTAAGGGTTTCTTTTTCCAATTTTAAATTCTATCTTGTATGACTCATTTTTTTATACTCTTGCTACATAATATTGTGAGTAGCTTCTCTTTTTTTACTTCATGCAGCAATTTTTCTTTGCTTCTGCTGATGTAGTCATTCAAACTACATTTTTCTTCCTCAACAGTTTGTTTTCATTGGAGCTGGCCTCTTTCATCACTCCTTCTCGAGAGGTATAGCCTATCTGCATTACTCTGTGAGTGGAAGCTTACATGTATTGTCAATAACTTTGTGGTTTTTCTATCCAGCCTATCAATGATGCCAGCCTTTATTAAATTACAGGAACTACCCATTTATTAATGGCTTTGATTGTTTTCTTGCATTTAGTTTTGATCTTAAAATTTTACTGGAACATCTCAGGTATTCTGAGCCCCCTTTTTAATTTTTATTTCAGCATGTAGGCCTGAAGCTTCTAATACTAGAATATTAGAAGCTTCAGACCCTTTACATGCTGAAATAAAAGTTAGAAGTTTTCCTCTATTTATTTTATTTTTTAATGTATACTGTTTTGGGCACATTTTATATGTATTTTAGTCACATGTTGTCTTTTTATTTTACAGTAGAGTCCTGCAAACTTGACTTAGTGTGAACTGTAAAGGTGATGAATTACTAAAAATGATGAGCTTTGCAGCATAGCAATGACGCTAGCCTAAATAGCAAAATTTTCATATAGATATTACATTGTGCAAATTCATATAATTAAATTAAATAAATATCAATAGTGACTATTTAAATTTGTAGTTAAATTTTAATTTAAAAAATATTGGCTATTCAGTAGCTACTTTTGAGTTAGTGACATTTGCGTTATGGTGTTTTGCAGTGACACCTTGAAAAAAGGGGTTTATATTCTTTAACACATAGAATTGATGTTATCATCAAATGTTGCCAATGAATAACAATAACTTATTTGATTCCAGTGTTACATTACAGAGGTAAAAATTAGATTATATGTATTTCTTTTTTTGGATGGCAACAAGTTTTATGAAATGTTACGTTATCAATAGTTAATTTTACGGGATTCTATTATTTTTTAAATTATTTTCACATTGGTATATGTTAAATTTTAAAATTCATATTCTTAAATTCATATGTTCTTTTCAACATCCAATATTAGTTATACATTCAATTCTGTTAAATTGTCCAACCTACCTCTAGGCCAAATTACTTAGCGTTTAATTATTAATAGTAGTAGTAATATAGCAATATCTAATATGGTGATCATTTGGCTCTCTATATATTTTAAAAAATATTTCTGCTTATTCTGAATGCATAACAAAATGTTGTGGAGACAAGTAATATTCTGGATTATATTTATTTATAATATAATCCAACATATTTACCTCCAAGTATGGAACTACATTTATTACATATATAGTAAAACCTGCCTAAATGGAAAAAGTTCTTTGCAATGGAGTAACTTCTTATGTTAAATTTTACTATATGCTGGAAACCAATGAAGAAACAGATGAGTTTTCAGTCTGTTAACCTGAATAAAGTAGAAAATTAAGATTCTACTAAGGATGATAAGTAAAATTATCTCTAGGTATAATGGTCAGTACAGAGCATGAAAAAGTGTATCCCAAGAAGAATTTTGAACCTTGTCAGAGAAATGAAGGCCATATGATAAGAGAATATACAGACACAAGGTCTTTGTTAACATTAGTCTTTACTGGAATTACCAAGGGCAGAATCAAATACTTTAAGGATCAAGAACTTTCAATGAATCAAGTTCAAGAAAAAGCAATGAATGTAATTCAAGAAATCAATGAGAATAAGGTAACACAGTGCTGCCAATTTATCTTGTATGAAGTAGTTAGAATCTAACTAGACTGAGTATTCAAAACAAGTTGATTAACATATTAATAATTGCAAAGTTGAAGTTAACAATTAAATTAAATTAAATTGCAATAAGACCCTAGCATGTGGATTCACTTCACATGAATTCAGGTTCATACTATTGGCAATCAAGGAAGGATGAAATATACTGGTACATAAAATAAAAATTCTTAATTAGATGCTATATCTGTGTCATTTTCCAAGCTGCATTAAGTCTCATAGCATCTCACCTAGTCAAGCTCATTCTCATTCTCAGAAAGTGTTACTGTGACTAATTTCTTAGTTTTGCACTAAACACTGGATCCATATTCATTAGTGCAAAACTATCATAGTGCTAGATGTGCACCATCTAGTACCATATGGCAGTATTGAGAATAGATGGGTATTTGCAGATACATTATGAAATAAAGATAAAACCTTGAAACTTTTTAATTTTCACTATAAATATACTACTATATAGATATATATTCATTATTCTTTAACCAAATATTGTCGAAAAGATCCACCAAGAGCACTGTTGTGTGGAGTTCTCACTTGTAACATGTGTCTGCATGATATCATTGTTTCTCCTTATTTCATTTATGCAAATAGAGCAATCATTTGGCTCTAATAAATAACATCCGGTTTTGAGATGTTTATATTTTATGGCATCATGCTATATTGTTAAATTAATATAATGTTTATTTACCTTATTTATATTAAAAAACATGTGATAGTTATATTGTATATTAATAGCAAACCCCATTAATTATTAAGTATTTCCTGTAAATACTTAATAATTAATCGGGTTTGATATTTTATGTCAATTGATGCTTACTCAAGGAGTCTTGGAACATACTGATTGCGTATGGCATGGCCCTATTATATTAAGATTCCTCAACAAGTCAGAAAATAACTTTGTCTCTGTATTACTGAAGTGTGATTGTATTTCCAATGGCAGAGGAAACACTAGTGTTGAGTACTTGAATTGGCTTGTTCAATGCCATTTGAATACCCAGCCCAAGTTCTTCAGAACAATGAGAACTTTCTGCAATCAAATAGTTATTAATCCTTGCATTTGAATACTCCAATGTTTAGTTGGAATCACTTTGAAGTAATTTGGATTAAGTCTAGTAATAAAATTTTTTTACATAAGTAAAGGTGATTTTACTGTAAAAGATGAGTATACAGATCATTTCACATATCTTAGTCTGGGTAATGAATGTACTTAGGGGTCTGGAAATTTTATAAAATTCAATATCCCATTTGATAATGCATAATGATCTTGTCACAGATTCATCTAACAATCTAATCACTTCACTAAGTACAGACTGGCCCCTACTACTGTGCAATTTATACAGCCCAATCAAGATTCATGAAATGAGCTGTAACTATGTTAACATTTAAAGATAGATTTTTAAAAAATTACCTGTTCAAAACATAAAATAATCCAGTACCGTGTGATTCTGGTTTACACATCTTTTATTATATAACGTTTGTTCTATATCTTTGATGAATAAATTGAGTTAAATAAGAAATTGATTTTATACTGAAGTGTATCATCAAAACACTATAATTATCATCAGCCTGGATGTATATAAAAATAAAACACTGCAAATGATTAATTTTATACAGAAATCTGTAAATTCCTTACTAAATATAACAATTTACATATGGAAAATTTTAATTGTTGAAATGATAATTATTTAATAAAATAATAATTTCCTCATTGATAAGATATTTCTCTGCATAATTTATATATAATATACTTTAATGTTGCTATAACTAAAAAAAACAATTAAAAAAATGATGAATGATGAAATGAATACTAGACAAATTTTAAAACAATATCCAACTTTACACTACTTGATTACCGGAATCTTGTAACTAACCCTTTCAAAACCTTTGTGTTTCCAGTAAGTTACGATGTTTACTTGAGTGAACAAACGTTTTCGAATCTCCGCCGAGATCTGCTTCGGGTTTGTTGGTGTTCCAACCTTGGAATGCCAGGAATTCGAATTTTTAAAAACCAATTAAAACACCAACGAACCCGAAGCAGATCTCTGTGGAGATTCGAAAACGTTTGTTCACTCGAGTAAACATTGTAACTTAATGGAAATACAAAACTTGAAAGGGTTAGTTTTTAAAACAATAAATGAATATAAGGATTCCGTTATAACATAGCATCCATCTGAGAACCTGTAACAGAAAATATAATTAAATTTCAAACATTATATTAGTTAAATGAAAATTGTTATAATAATTCTTTAATGTAGCTTGAGTTTTAATTGGAACAAGATTTTTCATTTTTCAACTATAATGGATATATTTGTTATTCTTATGGAAATAATGAATTTCTTTATATGAATAGTTCGTGTAATCAACTACTGATATATAAATTTATAACTCACATTATTTTATAAACTATAACAACCTTAATGCACACACATTATGGTTTTATTGAAGGATGATGAATAACAGCACGTAATTATTCATTTTCCATTTATTTGATAGTTGCATTCTCTTCTTATATTGACTTTTATTTGTATTTTTTCTATAATTTTAATGTTTATTATTTATTTTGATCATGTTTAATTTTGATTTCAATATTACAATGACAATATATAAATTAAAAAGAGTTATCTTACAACTAATTTAAAAATTGAGAATATTTTATAATTTTATTAACAGAATTATATATAACTGTTACAGTTTTAATATTAAACATAAAAAAATTATAGTGAGTTTGTGAAAATTTAATCAAAACTCAATATCCAATGAAAAGTATTGATATGTTGATTATATTAACCGAGGTGATCCTTAAGTGTAAAAGAAAATAGCTGAAATTTAAGTAATAAAATTCAAGATTAAAAATTAGGATCAAGTTAAAGAAATGAAACTAAAGAAAAAGTACTGTACATACATATTGGAACAAATTCACATTTTTAATATTTATCGTCAGTTATAATTTAACTTAAGAAGAACAATGAATTAATCTAAAAATGATAATTTTTTTATATACAGTCGATTCCGCATAAGTTGACACCCGGATAACTCGACACCGTAGGTTAATTAACCAGTTTTCTGTGGTCCCGGCCGACTTACATAGGCAATAATGTTGTTAACGTTAAAAAGTTCGGTTTGCTCGACATCGTTTAATTCGTCACCACTGAATAAATCAACATACTTCTTCTGTTTTACATATTTTAGACGTCTGATAAGTCGACTCCCCTCCTGAAAAAATGAGTTCACACCGTACAATAAGCTGTGTGGTGTGAACTCATTTTTCAGGGGAGGGAGTCGACTTATCAGAATTCTAAAAAGTGTGTTGATTTATCCAGTGGTGACGAGTCAAACGATGTCGAGTAAACTGAGCTATTTAACATTAATAACATTATTGCCTATGTAAGTCGGCCGGGACCACAAAAAACTGACTACGTAACGACAAGTGTCGAGTTATCCGGGTGTCGACTTATGCAGAGTCGACTGTATCTATTTTATAAAAATGGGCAAAAAATTGAAGTTTTATAGTAAAGATTTCATGAAAAATGATTTTGACTATCATGATCTACAAATTTATGGAATAGCAATTTAAAATTAATGAAAGCCTAACAGTTCAGCAAGATATGTGTTGTAGAATAAATAGAACAATGTAGACAAAAATACTTTGTTTGTTTTTTTGTTTTGCTAAAATTTGATCTTAAACATAAATTAATATACGTTTATTTAAATATTAGACATATTTTTGGCCTTTTCTTTCAAAAATTATCTATTGCTTTTTAATTAAAAAGAAAGCTTGTTAAACTGTTAATTGATGCATACTGGAATGTACCCATTGTCAATACATTATGACATTTCTCCTCATTTAATATTGTTAAAAAATCTTCAAAATATTTTAGTCTATTACATATATATTTATCCTTTTATTAAGTGTTGCTTCTGGTAGAAATGTTTTTCTAGTCAGATCAGTGTTGCTCAATATTGACTTCTGACTTACACTTTTACACTTACTATTTTGGTCTCCAAAAGTTATGTTATTAAACAAAATATCTTGTTATCTCTGCATGACGCTTGAATCATGACGATCTCTGCATTTTCAAGAATAGTTGTTTCAGAAGTTAAAATCCTGATGTTAGAAATTATTCCATATAACCAGTTCTCATCCTTATTGTAATGTCTACTGTGGCAGTCTGCCATGTTCTTTTTTTTTGTCTTCACTATCCACCCCATTTCATACGCTCTTTTCCATCCTGTGTCCAGTGTTATGCTGTTGTTTGTAATCATGTCCAGACCAGCTCTATCATTCAGCGTTGAAGTTAGCACCCCTGTTGAGGGAAACCGATCTGAACAACAGAAAGGAAATATCCGAGGGGACTCGAACGGAGGAGAAGTCACTTCGGATGAAGTCTTGGACAAGGATGGAAGTGAGAAGAACTCAGGAGGACTAAGGTAGACAAACAGTGGAAGCCATCCCTGAGCTCGAGAGCAGCATCGGGCCAAGAGAGACCTTTTTGGCAAGGAACTACAAAATACAATGCTGAGACATGAAGTGTTCAGTCACCTACTGGCAAAATATTGTAACTCATAAGGAGTTCTAGATGTAATTGTAACTCTGTTTAATATTATTGTCCCACTATTGTAATTTAGTTTGATTTCATATTCAGGAACCATTGCATAAATTAGTTATAATAGTCTACGACTGTCAGGACATACACAAATTCGATTTGTACCTTACAGGATTGGCTGATATCTCAGAGTCTAGTAGTGACGGTTTTATTTTATAATTCATTTTGTTCAACAAAAGGTGTTTGTGTGTGTTTCTTTTGTCACTATCCCCAAACAAAGTTCAAAGGTCATTTTGAAACTTAACATTACAACATACTGGATCATTTATTTTTCTCTCTGAATGAGATTTATGCTTCTCATACACCTCAGAAAATGGATTAGGATGTCATCATTCTAAAAGTGGTGTCAGTTTTTGATTCATTAAAAATTCTATTGGATATTTATCTATTTCTACAAAAAGTTATGGAGAATGCAGATTATGAATAGATTAAAATTATGAAAATAATTTTATTTTTCCAGTGTTCTCCATTACATAATAAAAACTTTAAACCATCATTATTACACCATAAAATAAATCTTTTGAAAAGTTTTTATGGTTTAGATGATATTTTCTGATTGCCTACATATCAACAAAAAAGTGGTACAGTAGCTTCTCATTATATCACTTATTCGGACATAAGGTGATTTTTTTAGTGTTACAAATATAAAAGCACTTTAACAAATAATTTTTCAAAAATTGGTTGGTATTGAATTTCTACTGGCAATGAACTTATCAATGGCATTGAAATGAAATTACTATTGTTTGAAATACAACCTATAAAGAAGCAAGTTGGTATGGAGATAAAAATAGACAAAACAGGTGGATAGATACATTGATTATATCATGCCATCTGATACACTATCCATTTGGTTTGTCCCCTAACATGTGCAATATAATGAGGGACTACTATAATAGTACAATAATATAAATATTAGGTACAATCATTATATTACTATGATTACCTTATGTGATGATTGCAGTGGCGTAGCGTGGGTGTCAGCCACCCGGGGCGGAGGAAAATTCGCCGCCCCCTTATTTAGGTAACTCAATTTAAAAGACTAAAATATACAGTAATTCTAAAGAACTTTTCGGCAAGAACAATCATCATTATTGTGTATCGTATAGGTGTATTGTATTGTTATTATTTATCGTGAAATTTTGCCGCCCCCACTACGCTACGCCACTGGATGATTGATTGTAGTTTTTCTGTGTAAAGTCATGAATTCCTAACTAATAAACAGAATCTAATCATGGTAGCTACATCTGATATTATTATGCCGGATAATAGAATCAGGTATACTGTATGCCTGATTAATATGAATTATGTTGGTGATCTCCGTATATAACTGTTTAATGTACGGATTAAATGTGATAAAGACATGGGGTTCATCATCTGGTCGGTTGTCACCACGTGTGGACGGTGGATGTGCGCCGTGAGCAGTGGTAACAATCAGTCAATCTATGGGTCAGATTACCTAACATGAATTATTATGAAATATATAGAATTAATAAATTTTCTCTCTGGTCATTCTGAAAATGAGTTAAGTTTTGCTCTTAAACAGATCCATCAAATCATACATAGTCTAGACCACAAATCAGTTTGCAATTCTTTGGATACAACTAATTTTTCAGCTTATTTCTGACTAGCTGCCTCTACTGATTAATCATTCAATTTCCTTGTTTATGTGTGGCTGTACGCCATATTTTTGTACATATGAATTTTAGATTTAATTAGTTTTAATAATTTTCTCTCCTTCTTAACCCTTCTTTCTAATTTCCTTTGTCCATTGTTCTGGCTTCTGGGAACGCGGGCTTCCCACTCCCCACCCACCAGGGGGTCGTGTGGAACAAAGAGTTCGAGTGGAGGACGAGTAAAATCTGGGTCATCGAAGAGTCACTTTTTCTCCGGCCGGACACGAGGAAGCACGGACGAGAACGGCGAGCTCGTGAGACGGAATTCTACGAGGGCCGAATAGAGAGCCGTGAGGTGAGGATCCGGACCGTAGAGTCAAAGACACTGACAAGAAATTATCCTAAAAGGTATTTTTACAACGTTGACGAACCCAGAGATACGCAGAATAAACCACCAGCCGGAATCGGAGTTCAGCGAGAACAAGGGTACCCCACTATCCTATCAATTCTTCTCACTTCCTACTTTTATACTTTTCTATCCTTTTAGGTTTAAGTTAGTTAAGAATCGCGCGGGTTTTATTGTTACAATCGGACAACAAGAGAAGTTGGACTGAGGGAATCCACAAAGAACTTTTTGTATATATTATTAATCGCGAAATTAAATTTGTTTTAATTGAATTCACGTGTCTGTGTATTCCTATCGCGCTTCACACTTTACATTGGCGTCCGCGACAGGATTCCCTCCTCGTTGATCCAATTCTCTGTATAGCTGTACTGATTATCAGCCATCGTTGTAAGTTATATGGAGGACAAAGGTACTCCCAGTATGAGTTTGGTGGCAGAAAGCCACAGTGAGAACCCCCCACTCGTGGTTACTGGATTCTTAGGGATGATCCCCACTTTCTCAAATTCGCCTAACGACACGGTAAATATAAATCAACTATTTAGAACCATTGATAATGTGGCTAAGTTAGCCCAATGGGGGGACGAGGTTAAGGTGGCTGCGTTGCAAGCTAAACTAAAAGGTGAACCATTAAACACTTTCTTTTGTTTATTGGAGCAATCGCCTGCACCAACGTTTAAGGAAATTGAGCAAGATCTAATTAAATGTTTCCAGAAGCACGAAGGGAAAGGAAGGGGCTTACTCGATCAATTACTAAATTTGAGGCAAGGAGGAAAGGAATTAGTCAGTGAGTATATCATTAGGACTAAAACCATAATGTCTAGGGCTATCCGGAGTAACCCAAATATCGTGACATTCAAAGATGAGATTATCAAGGAGAGGTTCATCAGGGGATTAGACATAAGTATCCGAAGTCACGTATGTCGCAGGGAACCTGCTACCTTAGAGAAAGCTTTCGAATGCGCTGAAAGGGAGGAAGAGCTAGAAAAGGAATGTAGTAATCCTAGAGACCTCAAAACGGTCTGTTATAACTCCCAAAGCGAAGTGGGTGCTGAATGTACTAGTCCTGAAGTAAACCCTGACAAGACTCCAAAAGATGAGGATCGGTTAGCCAATTTAGAAAAAGGGTTGAAAACCCTGTTCGAAATAGTTTCCAAGATGGCCGAAAACTCGACCCAGACTACTAAGTCGCCTAATATTAACAGCAGACTTTGTTTCGTTTGCAATAGCCCAAATCACTTGGCTAGGAAATGCCCCAAAAGAAATAGTCAGGATTTAAACTAGTCCGGGAACCTGATCAGGGTCAGTGTCGTGTTCCCATCCTCATCTTTAAACTGACCGAATTTTCATGTTCGGAGAGGGGACTCCCATTAATATGTGGCAGGGTAGTGGGGGTAGAGATTAAATTCTTAATTGACTCAGGTGCGGAAAGGTCTTTAGTTGATATAGCGCTGACTCAAAACGCGAAATTGGCTAAGTCCTTCCAGGTTGCAAGAAGGGGTGAGATCACCCATATCAGAGGTATCAACGGCACAATCTCCACATGTAAGGAAGTCCTAAAGGGATCGATAAGCTACAAGGATGAGATAATACCCGCTTCCCTTTGTTGTATGGAATTCCCGGATAGGCTAGAATACCAAGGGATCTTGGGGATGGATGTCATCAACTCAATCCCGTCATTGATAATTGATGGATGTACATTCATCAGTCGTGAAGCTAGAGTATTGAACCATAGTCCTCGCCCATCGATCATGTATTTCGATTGCTTAAGTAGTACTCTGGTTGGCACCGCCATAACTCCAGGAACTACAAAAACGAATGACGAAAATCAGGTGACTCGCGTCCTCGATAAGTATCCCGGTTTGTTTTCGGAGGGGGTCGAAGATTTGAAAGGCACCGATCTTTTTATGCACAGCCCTGAAATAGACACTAACCGGGTAATCAATACCCGTCAATACCGTATTCCGAATTGCTACCTTGCCGAGTTAAAAAAATTGACTGATGCATATCTTAAGGCAGGCATCATAGAGGAAAGCCATTCGGAATGGAATTCCCCCATCCATATTGTGAAGAAAACCTCGGGTGAAATCAGGATGACTTTGGACTTACGTAGGATTAATGACATAACGAAACCACAGGTGTTCCCGCTAAGTAGGGTGGACGAAATACTCACGACCTTCCATGGTAGCAAATACTTTTCCGTAATAGACCTCAAATCCGGTTACTTCCAGATCCCGCTTGACCCCAAGGTTAGGCATATATTTGCATTCACTACCCCTTGGTCCAAATATCAATTAACGCGTATCCCACAAGGGGGGAAGAACAGCGGTCGGTTCTTTCAATATTGTATGTCACGTCTCCTCGCCCCCTTCATCGGAAACAAATGTTATGTATTTCAGGATGATATCATCCTTTTTTCCCCTTCTCTGGAGGAGCATTTAAAACTTCTTGATCAAGTGATAGGGATCTTACATAAGGCAAATCTGAAGCTCCACCCTACCAAAAGCAAATTTTGTGTTAGAGAAATTAAATATTTAGGTCACATCATTAGTAGTGATGGTATATACCCTGACCCAGGCAACGTCGAAGCAATTAAGGAATGTAGAACCCCGCGTAATGTCAAAGAGGTTCGCAGTTTCCTCGGAATGGTCGGTTTTTTCCGCAATTTCATCCCCAATTTTTCCGAGATGGCGCTGCCCATGACTGAACTAACAAAAAAAGGGAAACATTTTGTTTGGGACAGTAATTGTCAGTCCAAGTTTATGAGGTTCAAGGAAGTTTTATCAAACCCCCCCCTTTTGGCACACCCAGATTTCTCTTCTCCATTTGTGCTATATACCGATGCCTCTGATAGTTGGCTAGGTGCCGTTTTGGGACAGCAACGGGATGAAGGCGTGGTCCCACTCGGATATTATAGCAGGAAGTTTAGGGGACCGGAATTGAGGTATTCAACGATCGAGAAGGAGTGCCTTGCGATTATTCTCTCTCTCCGGCACTTCAAATCGATAGTTCTAGGTCACGAAGTTTCTGTATATTCGGATCATAAGCCCTTATCTTACTTGAGGAGTATGAATAATCACAACGACAGATTAATGAGATGGGCCTTAGAATTGACGAATTACGATGTTACGATAGCTCATGTTAGGGGTAAACACAATCCGGTGGCCGACCTTTTGTCACGCCCGATATGTTGCGGAGAGAGACCTAACTTGGTCAACCAGTGTTTAGATGTGCATAGTCCCAGTTTCCACCATAGAGTAGTGGAATCACAAATGGAAGACGATTTTTTAAAAAAAATGAAACTAGGTCTTGCGAAGGCTCAAAGGAACATGCATCAGGGTCTTGCCGGAAAGGGTGTCCAGCCAGAATTCCAGTTGGAAGGAGGTGTGTTGGTCCACATTAAACCGGGAAGATATGGCCTATATAACTGGAAGCGGATATGTGTAGGTCAGAAAATGGGTGAAGAGGTTGTTAGAGCGTTCCATGAGTCGGGCCTTGGGGGGCACTTGGGCATAGAGAAGACTTGTAATACCGTTGACAGGCATTACTACATACGGGGTCTACAATCGGTAGTCCGATCGGTAGTGAGGGTGTGTAGGACATGTCAGAGGTTTAATTTACACAAGGGAAAGGAGCCGTTCCAAGAAACAGAGTTAGCTGGCTTCCCTTTTCAGAAGGTAGCTATAGATATAGTCGGCCCACTCATGGTTACTCCCAGCGGAAATCGGTACATTCTATCTATCATTGACGTTTTCACCAGGTATTCTGAAGCAATTCCTATTAAGGACCAGACTGCAAAGAACGTAGCAGACGCCATATTCCAGCATGTGATATGCCGTTACGGTTGCCCCGAAATTATTATCTCAGACCGGGGGGCTAATTTCACTTCTTCCACGTTTCAGGAATTATGTGGCATACTCCGTATCAAACATAAAATCACTACTGCTTACCGTCCGTGTGCGAACTCGGTTTGTGAGCGGTTTAATAAGTCTATATGTAGTATTATAGCTCGGATCTCCAGAGGAAGTAATGGGAAGTGGGATGAGCATCTTGCTCAGGCAGTGTTTGCTTATAATAACGCCACTCATGCATCCACCGGCGAATCCCCTGCCTTCCTTCTCTTCGGTTTTGACCCCAGGTTACCTCAGGTCTTTCCGACGGGCGTGCCGGCCCACCATAATTTGCATGATTATCGGAGGGAGCTGTTAGAAAAATTGAACACTGTTCGTAACTTGGCTTATTCACGGAGCAGGCAAAACAACTTAAAGAATAGGGAGCGGTGCAATATAAAAAGGAAAGGGCGTGGCTTTAGTGTTGGTGAGAGAGTGTGGCTGTTACGCAAGCACCAGGGTAGGAAGTTCGGAAAATTTTCCCCTAAGTATTCGGGTCCTTTCCGTATTACGAGAATTTTAGGTCCAGTAACCGCAGAGTTGGGTGGTAGTGATGGAAAGAAAAATTGTATTGTGCATTTCGATCGTTTGAAACCATATTATTCATATGCTGTATATAAAGGTCGAAACCATTACCGACCCAACAACAATGATTCCCCGGATATGTCTGATGATGATGGAGGTGATGAGATTGCATTACAGTACAGGAGACAGCCGATGATACCTATCAGGCGGCAAGAAGACGATGCATCACCAGAGAATCCCCTTGAATCGGATGACGAGCATCAAGCTGTTCCCGCAAGCGAGGGTCGATACCACCTTCGGAAAAGGAGAGTAGATTACTACAAACTCCATCATGGACTTTGAGCCTTTCCGATGGGGCGTATGTGGCTGTACGCCATATTTTTGTACATATGAATTTTAGATTTAATTAGTTTTAATAATTTTCTCTCCTTCTTAACCCTTCTTTCTAATTTCCTTTGTCCATTGTTCTGGCTTCTGGGAACGCGGGCTTCCCACTCCCCACCCACCAGGGGGTCGTGTGGAACAAAGAGTTCGAGTGGAGGACGAGTAAAATCTGGGTCATCGAAGAGTCACTTTTTCTCCGGCCGGACACGAGGAAGCACGGACGAGAACGGCGAGCTCGTGAGACGGAATTCTACGAGGGCCGAATAGAGAGCCGTGAGGTGAGGATCCGGACCGTAGAGTCAAAGACACTGACAAGAAATTATCCTAAAAGGTATTTTTACAACGTTGACGAACCCAGAGATACGCAGAATAAACCACCAGCCGGAATCGGAGTTCAGCGAGAACAAGGGTACCCCACTATCCTATCAATTCTTCTCACTTCCTACTTTTATACTTTTCTATCCTTTTAGGTTTAAGTTAGTTAAGAATCGCGCGGGTTTTATTGTTACAATCGGACAACAAGAGAAGTTGGACTGAGGGAATCCACAAAGAACTTATTTGTATATATTATTAATCGCGAAATTAAATTTGTTTTAATTGAATTCACGTGTCTGTGTATTCCTATCGCGCTTCACACTTTACATATGTTTGAATAAAAAATGTAACTTATGGTCAATATTTCCATGTTAATAATGTCTACATGAGTCTAATAGACAAACTCCAAAATACTATTTCTCAACCTAGTGGAGATAAACTCTGAATCTCCTATATGTATAGATGTTTATGTCACTAACAAGAATCTTCATCCAAATGCCCCTCTCTGAATTTGATAATTTTTATATATGTTATAGAATAATAAAAACTAAGAGGTAGATATTTTTTCTTTCAGTGGGAAAACATTTTTAGGAGATGAAATCAGTTCTCAGCGTTGGACATGTCAAGCAGTGATTTTACAGTTTCAAATAGCAACACTTATCCAATTTGAATGAAATCAATGTGAAAATATTTCTTATAATTGTTAATATTTATTAGAAATTCCTTAAGGAAAATGAATTATTTGAAAAAATATTTGTTGTAAAGGTCAGAATTAAGTGCAAGTGTTTTTTTTGTATTTTCACAAAACTCTTTTTAAAGAATGACAACCCTTATAACATTATACTGCTTGCAACCATATTGAGGTGATTCTTTTTAAAACTATCCCATTTTAAGCAAAACATGAGTTATGTACTAAACTGGAACTCTTTAATATATATACGCACACAATGACGCCTTTCATACTTATTCCAGCAACTTTATTCAGAAATACAAATGTTTTCAGTCACCTTTAGTGGCCCTCTTCAGGTTACAAGCCATTCCATTTATCAATCATTTAAAAGATAGAGATTATTATTTTATACATTCATAGTATTTTTTACATTTGTTCTTATTTTAATTTTATGTGCAGATATTTCTAAATTTGAATTTAATCCTTGTTGATTATGTAGAATGTTTTTTTTTTTTTTTTAAATCATATCCATAGAACATTTCTCTATCTTTTAAATGATTGATAAATGGAACAGCTTGTAATCTGAAGGGAGCCACTAAAGGTGAGTGAAAACATTTGTATTTCTGAATAAAGTTGCTGGAATAAGTACAAAAGGTGTCATTGTGTGCATATATATATAATAAGCCAAACAACTACAGGATTACATCGGGCTACTTTTCTGCAATTATTTTTAATTAATTTCTAAATAATCTGTCACTCATTTATTTAGAAATTAATTAAAAACAATTGCAGAAAAGTAGCCTGATGTAATATGGTAGTTGTTTGGCTTATTACAAATATATTGCATTTTGAGATGTTATATCTATTTCCATTTTCTTTTTTTTTAATGATAAAACATGTCAACAGATATAAATAGTTAATGCTCACTGTAAGATACAGTACATAACCCATCCAATAGTGGTAAACTATCCTTGTTTATCTTTTGGAAATGCAAAGCATACTGCTATTCATAATTTTAAAAGTATATACTGATTTTTTGAATATGATAAAAAATCTTTTTGCATAGCCTATCAAGTTAAGTTTCTAATAATTTTATAGCTTCTTGTAATAAGACTAGGACATCTAGGCACTGAAAATCATAGTCAAAAAGTTATGACATGTGTTTTCAGTGCTTAGATCTCCTAGATTTAGTACTAATATAATTGTAATTCAATATTCATTTTTGTTTGTTGTCCTTTGAACAAGATTTAAATGCATTATGCTAATTTATAAAACTTTATAACTTCAAGAAATTTTTTGGATCCAAGTACCCAAACTTGGACCCAGCATGTCTTCTAATTGTTACTTAGATTCAATAGTAGAGCTAAAATTTCACTTCAGGAATTTTGTAATGTGGACTTGATGGTATCTTGAATCATAAAAACCCAGATAACACAAAATGTTTGACAAAAAATATTTGGTGAATTATTAAATAAACTGAACATTAACATGTACGTATTATTGCCTATGATGCACACTAGTTTTATGTTTGACCTACTTATTAAATATAATGACTTAAATTATATGATAGCACCTTTAATATGATTTAAAATTATGTTTATTAATGAAATGTAAACCTACAGTTATAATTAAAATTTCTTTGATGGCTGGATGGCTAAGGGGGTAAAGGAATCAGCCTGCGACTCTGAGGACCCAGGTTTAAATCTTTGTCATGAATCTTGGAAATTTTTCAGGGCAGTCTTTCCTGGATTTGTCATGTCTCATCCCTACCCCAATGTACCCTGACTAAACCTGTAATGCATATGATTAATAAAAAAAAGACCCTCTTTCCATCATAGGAGCACTGAAGTTAAAAAATAAAATTAATTTAATAATTTTTTAAATTTGTACTGTCAAGATAAGTGACCAGATTAAATTCTTTTTAAAACTTCAACAGCCTCTTTAAAATACCACACATTACCAGGCAAAGATTCACGTACTGTACTACATTCTGTTGACAAACTACTCTCACAATTCACCTCAGCTATGAATCCTTGGAGATACAGATCTCAGTTAATCAGGACTATATTGTAATATTAAAATACATCTTTACATACTCTACATATTAACATAGTGTAATACTTGTATTAAGATATAATAATACACTTATAAATCAATGTTGTGATAAATAACTATATTATATTATTGTAAAATTAATACATACTGCAGAACGTGGGTTTATTGGAAAATGGGTTTAGCAGACACTTCTACTTAGTGGACAAAATATCTGATTCTGGCATAGTAATAGGGCTAGGGATGTAAATTTATCTTGATTAAACAAATGCCGTCTTCTGCAGAAAACAGACAAAAATTTCCTCTTTTCTAGTCTACAAAATCTATGTTAAATGACCAGTAAAATGGTTTACACATTTTCCATTAATATCACTTTTAAAACATGGTATTGTGCTTACTTTAAATGTTATCATCTTGTAGGATTTCTTTGTGTCCCTATATTTGTTAAATGAGGCTTTCACAGTTCCATATTTAGACAGATTAATGCCACATCTCTCTCTTGTATAATGGGAGAAAGGCATTAAGAAACTGAAAACAAGAAAAAAATAATAGAAGCCAAACTGAATCAGATGAGTAATGTGTTTGGAATATTGATAAACATTCTACTTGAAAGCCTAGGTAACATAATCTGCCTAGTAGCTGCAATTTTGAATTACACTCTGGGCCAGACCTTTCCTTATAAGTTTCTCTAAATTAAATAATTATTAATTTCTAATTATTTAGTTCTGTATAATATAATGCATAACACTTCTAGTGTCAAATTATTTAACACACAAAAATATTCCTATAATTTCAATGAATTTTTGGCTATTTCTGATTTCTATTAGCATAAACTTTTTCACAAAAACATATATTGATTATTTAAAAAACTGCTGAGTATTATAAAATATACAGCAATTCTTTAATGACTATCTATCTTAAGCAGATAAAGTCTCCAGTCCACGAATGTAACTAAATTCGAGTTCTATTTTCAAAGCACTGACGTCGAGATACATATATGTAAATGCAACTTATTTGTTTAAATTCCACTACATTAATTACATAAACTAACAATATTCAACGTTTTTCTTTGCATATCTATATTTCCCTAAGTATTAAAAACAAACATTAATCATTTCAATGCTTATTGCATTTGTTTTGCTATGCACTGTTTTATAATTATTTTTCTGCAAATCATCTATCAAATTTTGATCATATTTTAATCAAAAAACATATTATAATCTGTTAGTATGTTACTTGTAGATGCAAATAGGAATATTTGATATTAAAAAAATACCATGTGTAGTTAGGCAGTTATCAAAGTGCTTGAACAATTTTCAATGTAGTTTGCAAGAAAGTCCGTTTGCTATTCCTTAAATCGCTTGTGCACAAAATTCATAATTTTCTCATTCATAATAATGTTGTATCCTTTTAAGGTTCTCTTGAAAGATCTAAATACATGAAAATAGCACAGCAAGAAGCAGTGGTGCAACCAGAAATTTCAAATAGAGAGAAAATTTTTACTGTTTTATATTATAAAATTTACAATAAAAATAATTACTTTTTTATAATGCTATTTAAGCATTATAATACAGTAAGTAAGCATGTGCCACTTTCTTCTCACTTTTTTGAAATTTGACAATGTTTTGGTTTCTTTGAAATTTTCTTTGAGAGAATCACTAGAAACAAGTCTTGGCTATTTAACAGAAGCTGTGAAACTTCCTAGTACATTCATTGCATGGTCACCTGGACATCCATTGCAACATGCAGATGAACATAATCAAGTAATGATATAATGTCTGTCCTTAACTTTCCTGGGTTGTTATTTTTGATTGCTGCACAGAGATTTATAATGGTTTGTTTGTATTGATGGAATTCTAACAGCAATAAACATGAACTGTCCTTATCAAAGAAAAACATAATCATGACTTTTCTTACTGACATGTTTTGAACATCCTATGATGAGATAAGCTCACATGCTTCCACTACAAAGCTAATAGCTTTCTACTCTGACTCAAAATGGCAATTCCATATTTTGTTACCTGTCACAATTCAATGAAAGTTCTCTCTGTCTTCATTATATTGCATGACATCAAAAAATTGATCAAGTATTTGGACAAATACCCGTACATACATTGCTCTTTCTTCTATCATCAAATATTTCCATTTGCATATATAGGTAATATATATAACAGGTTGTAACACATTTTTCAATTAATCAGAATTCTAAATAAGGACATGAACAAGTTTTATTTGATCACACCTTACACAATAAAATTTATTAATTATTTTATAGTTCATATTAAAACAGTTAATGAATTTTTATCATAAAGATTTTTTATAGTTTTATTTTATCAACACTGCTATTATCTGTATGAAAATCACTGTTTGTTTTTAGTTACAAAAGGAGTTACATGAAAAAGCAAAGCTCAAAGTAGTATCATACTGAGATAGAATTGTATGAAGTTAAAAGTTAGAAATATTTACTGGTTAATAACGTATATTTTAGAATATCTTTCCTCTGACAAAAAGAATTGTGAATTAGCTTTATCAGAGTGTTTGAGTTTCTGTTGTATAATTGTAACAATTTAAAAAACACTGCTTAAATTTTCAACATAATTTATTTTGGTGTTCATTAGTATTTTCTGAATGTGAATTAGATGAATTTTTTTAATAAAAGCAGTATATGAAATAAACTATATGCAAGCATTATCTAATATCTTTAGACTCATAATTGTGCTAATTTAGAATTGCATTGTAACACAGAAAAACTGTCTTTTGATATTTAATGACAATAAATAAAAACAATTGCACTCTAAAATATTGCAAACAATTGTAACAACTAAAATATTGCAAATGCTTTTCCATCATGAAGCAAACTATTTTTAGTTGTAATCTGTTTTTATTTATTGTATTCTGTCATTAAATTAACATCAAAAATATTTTTTCTGTTTCTATAATGAAGTGTTGTTGTTTATCATTCTTTTCCTCTTATATTTAATTTTTTTTTATTGATAATATTATTCATTGATTAATTATTAGTTTTTAATATGGAAATATAAGCCCAATAAGCTTGTAATCAAAAGCACTTCTGGATCAACAAGTTTATTAGATAATAAAGCATGTTTTATGTAAAATTCAAAATAAAAAATTGTTTAAAAAACCATGATGAGAAGCCAAAACTTTATATATTTACTTATAGAAGGATTATTAAATCAATTAGCATCCATAATATTAAGTGATTCTAAAAATCTTAATCTAATTATATATATATATAATATAAAATATTTTAAATTTATAATTACTTTCCATTCTTGTCATTTTTAATTCAATGAATTATAAATATAAAAATGAATAAAATAATAAAAATTAATATGAATTTCATTATTTATAAAATAAACACTAACTAAAGGTTTATCTGTTTCTTCTTGCTCATCAATCTGACTGATGTTTTCTGGAGTTAGAAGTCCTTTATCCTCTATTTCAAGAGATTCCTGAAATTATCAGAATAATTTATTTAGCTAATTCATTTTACAAAAATTACCAAAATAAAATATAAATTAATTTAATTAAATTTTTTTTTTAATGTAAAACTTTTAGGAAATCATTTTAGAAATTTCAATACTAATAAATTAATCAAATACAGAGGTTCTTTTCATTAAATATTATATTCATATTAATGTATTTTTTAAGTTAATTTAAATTTGAATATAAATTTTATTTGTATTGTATTCAATCAATACAGATTTGGAATATTTGTAATTGAAAAGAGAAGACAAAAAATAGCTTAAATTTTATATTTATATAAAGCACAGCATCTAAATTTCACATCTGAATAAAATAGACATTGCTACCATTAACAACAAATGGTATCTACTATATTAACTGGAATGTTTTACATCTGTTCAGTACTAGCAAAGACAGCCATGTCTTCCAAGAAAGAGTACAACAATAGTCAGTTATGTAGTGTCATCTGTAACCACAGTGAGTGACGTTCTAATGGTCCTAACAAATGAATGTAATTTTCTAAGTTTGATTTTAACACGTTCATGGTGTTATGAGGCACACGTGACTCGTACGGACATGTCTAGTAAGGGCTACAGACATAATTGCTTCTTTTTCCGTGGGGCGGCGCATATGTTTTGATAACATAATTCTTCAAACATCATACTCGATATATCAATATTATTTTATTAGGTGCAATAAAATATATTAATTTAATAGTACGAGGCAGCACTGGCGACTCGTGCCGCCCGATGTTAAAATAAACTACGAGTCGCCCGTGACTCGTAACGTCCGGCAGCTGCCTAAGCGTTTATCTACTGACACCATGAACGTGTTAAATAAATATTAGTGTATATAGAAAACAAATACAGTGAATACTGCTTATTAAAATCATGTTTATTATTATCAGCCTTTTATTGAAGCTAAGTTATTTCCAACAATTCTCAAGGTCTGTATACTGTACTGTATCCATTTTAATTTTTATTGTCAGTATCACATATAAAAAGTAATGACTATCATAGAAAGCATAGTACATAAGCCAGTTGACCCAGGAAGATCTTTTGGTGGGCTGTTATTGTTTGTCAAACATTTGATAAGCTTGAATTACATAATATATCTGATAATTTCATCATAGTCAAACTTAATTACAACAAGGATCTGTTTTTATGGGATATCATAGTTTAATGTTAATTCTTATTTATCTAACTATAACAGTTTGATAGTGGATTTTGAAGGATACATCTCTGGTTATGTAAATGATGATGATCTTTTAATTCTAGAAGACATTGATGCTAGAATTGCCAATGAACTAGATTCACTATAAATTAGTTCTAATACAAATTTTAGAGTCACTTTCAGCCTAGGTCTTTTTCATCCAAGATTAAGTGAATTAATTGAAAACCCTCAAAGTTAGATGACTAGTCTTTTATTGTCAATTCTAGATATGATGGGATTAAAAAAAAAAATTTTTTTGGACTCCTAATCTTTCTATTCGACATTGCTATCTTTACTGATAGAATCAGCATCTCATGTGATACGTTGAATGAGCATAGATTTTTGAGTTTATATGGAAAAATTCAGGTTGATTGTGATTGTTTGAAGTTAATTGCACCTTGAAATCTTTTAGAAAGGATAGAACTAAGGAGGCTTTCTTAATTATTCCAAACTAAAGAAAAACTTCAAGTCTCTTTACAAGGTAAAAAAGAAATTGTTTTGGCATAGAGTCACTGTGCAATTATTGAATTGTAAATCTTCTAGTGACTTTTGGAAAATGGTTAATAAATTCAGAGTGCAAGAATCATACCTTAATATTATTTCTACTGAAAAATGAAATTTGTTTTTGAGGAAACATTTCTTTAGTCCTTTCTTGGCTATTAATCTTGCCTTAAATTTTGATAATTATAGTCCACTGTTAGATGGACTAATGTTTTGAGTTATTTACAAAATAATAAGACCTCTGATCTAGATAAAATTTTAAATAAAATGATAAAATCTCTTTCTAGTAATATTTTGGTGGTTGATAACAATTAATGATTTTAAGTTAAATCGTAGATTTCCTTCCTCTTGGAGAGAAGTGCGTTTAAAAATGTTATATAAAAAAGATCCCAGATCAGTGTCAACAAATTACAAACCAATATCCTTAATCAATGAACTTAGAAAAATCTTTTCTTCCATATTGGTAAACCATCTGAAACTTTGGATTAAGGAATTTAATATTATATCCCTGAATCAGGGAGCTTTCTTCAAAAATGGTGTTTGGCTATAATCTATTTTATTCTACAGGGAATTATTCAGTCGGTGTTTTCAAAATGCACCATAAGTTATATGTAAAATTTATCAATTTGAAAAAAAGAATTTGATTCTGTAGAGCACAACATTTTATGATGGAAACTTGTTAAGTGGGGTATCTCCAATTCATTTAATTATTTATTCTAACAGCTATTCTCCAATATCAGTTACATTATTGAGGAGGATTTTATTAAAATGGATTCTCGGACATCGAAAAAAGGATTACCTCAGGGTGAGCCTCAGGGTGATTTTCCAAGTTCTATACAAAAACTACAATTATGGGTAAAGTGTTGTCTTTACAGATTGAGTTTGATTGTCTTTTATTTGCATATGATATTATGCTGCTATCAAATTCTGTTGTTTCTCTTCAATCAAAGCTTAATGTTTTGGTTGATACTGTAGAAACAATGGTTTGACAATCAATGAAGATAAATAAAAAATAATGATTTTTCATGGAGCAGAAAAATTTGAGAAGGCTGATATTTGAATAATGAATAAAAATGAACCATCTACAACTTAAAAATTCAATTGGTAGATTTCAATGGCTGGTTTTTGTAAAGTTTGGTGTCCTGTTGAACTAGTCAGCAGCTGATGTTGACAGAAACATAAGAAAAGCAATATATCATCGTGCCTACTCAGCCAACACTACTTGTTGCTGGGTTGCTGAAATTAAAGATGGTAAAATGGACATTGAAGAGGCATGAGGAAAAGACAGAAGTGACCATTGACAAGAAGAGAATTGCATCAAAAAAATTAAAGAACTTTTGAGTGAATCTAAGGACTGGAGTCTGCAAACTATTAAGGCAAAAACTTGCATTCCACACAAAATGGTTTGGTTTATATTAAAGGAAAAACTTGGTCTGAACAAAGTCACGAAACTTGGGTTCCAAACACATTGACAGAAGACAAAAATTGAACCAAACTGCAGCATATCAAACAAATTTGCTTGAATTTCATAAGACAAGGAAGCTCCTTGAGCATACACTTTCAATTGACAAAATGTGGATTTCCATGTAAAGAATCAGCCAGACAAGAATCCAAAGTTTGGATACACACAACCAAACCATGGAAACTCAAGTTAAGGGAGGCTTTCAACAAAAGAAGAGGATGCTCTTAATGGCCATGGATTAATAAAGCCTGATGCTGTCCCCTGAAAATGCCAAAAATGTATGCTTTGCATGTATATTGACAACATTTCCAGAAACAAACAAAAGGTCAGTTTATTATTTGTACAGCAGTTTCAGCTTGGAAGAACAATAAGTTTTTATGGCCATAGATTTTCATGGAATTCAGTGGCGTGCCGTGACATTTGATGATAGGGAAGCTGTGTTTCTGTAAGAAGCCGACTTACAGGGGCAATCAATTAATTGCGCATCGGGGCCCGTTCGTATTCGTTTGTTCGATAAGCCAGTAAAAACCGTACACTTCTTTAAATGTATTTTTAATAGATTATCTGACATACTTAATAAATAAGAAAGTTCAATATAATTACCTACGTTATTAGATTCAATAAATTCCCTATGCCCTCTAAATGCCAATTCTTGCTTTGAGAAAAAACACATAACATCTATTAATTTAGATATATCTATTAATCATAATTATCTTGTTCTAATTTTCAATATTTATTTTATATTGTCTACCAATGTTAAATTCTATTCTATTTTGATTTCCAAATTGCTTCAATTTTATGAGACTCGTCATTCGTCATAAATTTTATCATCAAAATGTCGAAATTTTTTGTCGACGTATTTATATTTAATTTAGGCATTGGTCTTTCTCTTTTAATAATGTTTTTTTTTTCATTATAAGGTCTTAAGCCAAAACTTTTTTAAAATAAATTTTTTAATCACTAGCCACGATATAAGGGCTAAAATTAAAATTATCAGAAAAACTTACTTGGTAAAACAAAATGTGTGACGAATATACATACATAGTACAAAAAATTCTTCAATTGTACGAATATACTTTTAAAAAAACTTATAATTAAATATAACTTTGTGAAGAAACGTACATAAAAATAACAAAATATTCTTTACTTTTTAAATCTTAAAACAATCCACTTAGTGAAACAGCTCCCTACGAGTAGCTAATGAATTGAATCAGAGACGTCCTGGTAGGTGTGCGGCGTGGCATGCACGCGGGATGCCAAATCTCGAGGGTGCCGATACCGGTCAATGTCAAATGCCTCTTTTGTCGCATCACTAGTATATTTCAAAGGACACGACAGGGTTGTTGTAGATTTTAAACGTTTCTCACCATAGCTGTAAAAATCTAAATACGTCAAACTTAACAGATTGTCCGTCGTTCGTTTTCTAACTAATTTGTTTTAGGACCAAGTGTCCACGGAAATTTCCAAAATTTACAACTTTTCGGTCACTCTCATTGAACTGGAAAAATTTCTGTCTTTATTACATCTAATATTATGAATAGATCAGACCCCACTGTACTTGGCAAGAGATTGGTTCAGTTAAGCTTCTGTTTAAGTAAAATTTCGGCTCTTTCATCAGGGTTTTATATATGTTTCTGATTCCCTAATCGCTTAATTATTTAACTACTACTTAAGTAGAAATAAGTTAAAACCGGTTACTTTGTACTCGAATATCTGTAGTCTTGGGAAAGAAATGGAAAGAAATTTTTATGACAACCGATACATAAATCGTAAATTTAAGGAAAATAAATTCTAGAGCTTTTTTTTGTACCATTGTATGTCTCATTCATTAAATTTGGTTGTAAATGATGCTGCCAAAGTAACAGTTAATGTTTTAACACTGTACTAGAATTGTACACGTTTTTTTCTGCATCCTCTTACAGATGGGACATACTAAATTGTAATATCACCAGTTTAACATTGAAATCCATAAGTAATATAAGATGGGAGAGCGGAATAAACGCAGAATAAATATCAAATATTTTAATGGATTTTTTTTAAACTCCTGTCAACTATACAGAACTATCGTAAAAACATGCCAGTATATTCCTATCAGTTGAGTTAAGTTATAAATCTAGTCCAAGGGTGGGCAACTTCTTTTATAACATGGGCCAGAATAAATTTTATGTTTTTTCCGCGGGTCGTAGTAATCAATTGATGCCTTCTTGTGACTTGTAATTTTTTTAGTCTGCAAATATGAAATAAATAAATAAAAAGTTAATTACTACATTTATTTCTCTTATCGTTTTCGAAAATTACAAAGAATTGGAAAAATAACTATTAATTAATTATTTTTCCAATTTAATAATCTATTAAAGATCTCGCAGGCTGGATAGAAACTTTTCGCGATCCGTAGCTAGCCCGCGAGCCGGGGGTTGCCCACCGTTGATCTAGTTTACTCATGATTCGCATAATCAGGCGAGGGTGGCCAGATATCTAGCAGGCAAGCGGCTAACAGCCCACAACCGGTCCAGGATATAAAATTAGAAGCTTTATGTGTGAAGCATCCACCAGCTAAACCAGGTGACATTGGTGCTCTGTAAAGCGCATGCGCCAATGCCTATAATCTGGCTGCTTGGAAGTTGACAGGCAGGCGGCTAACAGCTCAGAACCGGTCCGGGATATAAAAATGGACGCTTTACACGTGTGTCGCTTCTACCAGCTAAACCGGGTGAGGTTGGTGCTCTGTAAACTGCATGTGCCAATGCCTATATAATCTGGCTGATTGGAAACTGACCTGGTTTCGACATTCCTTCCGCCACCGAATTATTCAAATATACAATAGCAATCTTATCGTTTTTTTTCACATGTAGTATAGAAATTTGTAAAAGATACATAATGCAGTTATAATAGAATATTAATTTTAATTAATTCTAAGTACGTTAAAATATGAAAATTTATATTTTATAAAATACAAGGGAAGGTCATTGGAAGGTGGAATCGGCGCTTCCATCGCTTCCAATGACGACACGCCACTGATGGAATTACTTTTTGGTGGCTCTTGCTTGAAAAAGACAACTGTGATTGCCTAAACCAATAAGGACTTTATTAAAGGACCATATCAAAGAATGGAAAGTAAAAACAACATAAAACATCCCATTATTGTTCACGACAATGCTAGACCCCATGTTGCTAAATTAGTTCAGTACTATTTCATTTGGATAAAAGAATTTCACTTTGAATTCAGTATGTCTGTTCATCCAATCTTCAGCCTTGTAATTTAGACTGCTTCAGCCCTCTAAAAGCTCCCATAAAAGATACTAAATATCAAAATTAGGATGAGATTGAAACTGTATTGAGTAATGTGATCTAGCATGATTTGTTACATGGCCTCTATATGGTGTTAAAATGCTGCCAAGGAGAAGGGAACAAGTCATTGCACAAGAAGGAAACTATATTTAATTATTGTGAAATTTCAATATTTTTGATCGTGTACCTTCTATTTATTTTAATAAAATCACTGATTGCTTTGCTCTGATCATCTGATAATTGTCTATTATATTCCAGAGATGTTACTAAATTTTCATTTAACAATTTATTAAAAATAATGCATTAAATCTAAATATTTACATTATACCATGATAAATTTATGGAAAAACTGCTTTCCATTAATTAATTAGTTACTGATCAACATACCAATGTTAATTCTTGATCTTCATTTTCTTCGAGATGATTAGGTGATGCTTTCTTTTTCAAAGATTGTGTTTTACATTCATTAACAGGAGCCGATATCACAAGACTGGGAACAGAATTTTCTGGTTCAATTTTCGCATGCTTGGGTCCATTCTTCTCTTGATCTTTCATCAACGAAGGTATTGAAAACTTGCGTTTTCTCATTATCACAATGCTCTAAAAGCAAATATAAATGCCTAGTTTAATTTTAAAAATTTAATTTAATTTAAATATACACATTAATAAATTTACAAATGAATAAATAATCAATAATAAATTATTGATAAATTTATCAATACTTAAATGTAAAGTGGGATGTCATTTTTTCCCACACTAAACTTTTGAAAATGTGAAGACCCTAAAATTGTCAGATGTGCCAATGCATAAGTTGGTGATTTTCTGCTGATTTTTTTACATATGATTACACTACACATAATTTCCATTCGTTGAATTTGATGATTTTGAAAAATCCTGTAATTATCTTTTCGGTTAATGTTACCCTAGGATCCAAAATGGCAGCGGGGGAAATTTTTCCCTACGTTGGAGACTGCGACGGGGAAAAAAATTTTCCCTTGATTCAAGATGGCTGCGTTTCCGGCCGCCATCTTGAATTTCTCTGCACATTCCGCGGATATTAACCGAAATAAACAATAAAAAAAAAAGAATTTTTTTACTCACTTTTTGATGGTGGTTGCCTGCTTCTTCCTATCTTTTTTTCCTTTCCGAACGTATTTTTAAATATACGACCCTTTCTCGTACTTTCTTTTACATATTACGGTCTCGTCGATTTCCACCGTTTTATTCGGCACTCCTTTTTTAAACGATGTCAAATTACTCAAAGCTATAAGCAATACCAACCGTATGTGATTGGACCAATCGACTCCCGTTTTTCTGGATTCGCCCGCTGCAATCGCCGAGGTCGTCGCCGTACATTCCAGACATAGTTAGTGCCATATAAACGACAGAATACAACTCCAAGAAATGTGGCCAAATTTACTTTTAAATGTTTCCGATAGTATAATTTGCATAAAGAATCACAATGAATGCAAACGGACTCGGTCGGCTGTATGCCTAATTTTACAGCAAATTTCAATGCGTTATCGATACTGGGAGGCAAACCTGGTTCCAAAAAGTCGTCTTCAATTAACATGGAGAAATCACGGGCGGTGCATTTCGACCAAAATTCGTCGTTGCAACTCAAATCTGCAAAACTACTAATTATCGAACAATTGCAAATAAACTATACGTTTACCGATAATAAATTGTGCGAGAATGAAATATCGTAACGAAATGAAACAGCAATTATTCCAATACGCAATTCGTCGCAACACTACAGCAAACGATTCCAACTGGAAACTATTCAATTTGCATAAAATTGCCCGGAAAGGAACAGAATCACGTCGTAGATCATGCATTTGCATATTCGTTCGTAACACCCCTACGTATTTCCCGCCGATTTTACTCTCGCACGACGCTACGAAAAAGCTCCCTCTACCGTCGCAAATACACACTACTGTCCGTTTCGAGGATACAGGAAACTCGGCCACGTCGAACGCAGGGTCGAAACCAAACGGGGAAAAATTCTCAACGGCGTCGACGTCACGACTCTAGGGAAAATTTTTTTCCCCGTAGTAGTCTCCGAAGTAGGGAAAAAATCCCACCGCCGCCATTTTGGATCCTAAGGTAACATTAACCATCTTTTCTGTAAGTGCCAGAATTGAACATCACACATTTAATTTACAAGATATTATTTTGTTTACAAAACAGTATTCTTGGTCAGGCTCCCCTATAGAGCTATCCAAACTTTACAATAGTATGGACTAATCAGAGAGGAATTCAGGAAGAAATAAATGTTGGGAGGACTGAGATATTTCTCACAAGGAACTGAAAATGATTTTTCTGTATTTTTTGGGCACAGAATAAATCTGTGAAAATATTTAAACTGTTGTGAGGTTCTGGACAGAGTCCAAAATTGAGTTGATTACATAATATATAAAATCATCGAACCTAGAGTAAAACGAAGTGAAAACAAAAGAACAAAGCTTATATACGCAAGAAATAAATGTAGCTATCAAAATAGTGATGCGGAGGTGAGAAAAGGCATCCTAGGATGACTCTTGAACATGTTAGATGATACGTTAACGTCAACCGAGAGATCAAGCCTTGACATCGACTCTCGTAAACAACAGATCAAAGTTAGGGTAAATTGGAAAAAGGGAAAGTTTGACAGTCGGAGATACATCATGTACGGTCATTAAAATTCTGAATTGATGGAGAAAGGAAACAACGAACTAAACAGAACCTTACAAGCACAAGGTTCTTGATTCAACATTCTCCTGGTTAAGTTGAAGGATGGTATGAGGTAATCTTTCTGAAATGGACCTTCCCCGTAATCCGAAATGGTCTTGGTTTTCACCTGGAGATGATGAAAGAACCAATCAGGGTGCATGATAGGGAGTTGAGAACCAATTGGAAATGACAACTTGTGAAATTCTATAAAAACCGCAATTTTAAGGTCAGGAGAGGCAGTCTCTCCCCTCTGGATCTACCTAACTTTATCGTGTCTGTCTCATCTGCCAGTGCAAGAACCAGTGCCAATTTCATTGCAACCTCTTCCCTACCCAACAAATGACTCTTCTTGCCTGCTCTGGGGCTGTGGTCATCCAGAACGAACACACACATTACTGAAAACTGGACTTTGAACTTTTCTCAACCCATTGACTCTGGGAAGACACTGTGTTGGAAAATCTGTAGTGTATCAGAAGTAAGACATGTAAGATATTTTTCTCTTTAATAAACAGTTTTGTAAACATATATGTGTTCTCTGTCTCCAATGCCACCACCCACATACATGAAACCCTTGATTTTACTGTGTTATACATTAGTTCCAGCTTAAAAATTGAATAAGTTGATGAAAAATTCCCACAAAAAAGTAGTAGGTATGGAAATTGCTGCTAATGGATGTGATCATGGGTTAAGGATATAGTCTTTTATGAAAATTATTAGTTTTCATAAATAACCATATATCAAATAATAATAATCAATGGGTTGATTTTCACACCAAATACTGTATAATAAAACAGAGAAAACACTGAGATCAGCATTGTGGACTCCGCAAGCACGTGGTTTGCGGGTATGAAAGGAAGTGGAAATGAATAGTCGGTAGAAGCGTATAGATAAACAAACAAAGGTTTATTAATTACACACACAAAAAGGGGGAATTGATCGCCTGATTTAAACAGGCAAACAGCGTTCTTAACAAAATTAAGGATGACAATAACACTAAGATTACAACAGTAATTAATCGCGAGACTAAAACTAATACGCGATTAAACCTTAAAAAACTATACAAACATTTACAAGATGGTAGATACCGTCGCCGTATTTCGTGGGACACGTAGTTACGAAATGAGATTCTTCTCGCTGGTTCTTGTCTTTTCTTTTTCTTCCTGATCGGCTGCTCTGCTTCGAATCCTTTCTCTCGTCTCGTCACCGCTCCAGATCCCCGATCCACGAAAGAGAAGAATGAAAAATGCCTCGACACGTGGAAGTCATCCCTTTATATCTCCCACCATCCGGGAGCTTTTTCTTTTCCTCCCACGTGACCCTCCAAATAGCCAATCAAAAACCACGGCACAGCAATGACGACAACAGACGGTACGGTACACAACAAAATGGCCGTGCGTTATATCTAAAACCCGATACAACAACATATACGCGACGCGACATAAACGAAAAAACAAACATATAAATAGAACAATCGAACAAAAAAAAAATACATAAATATATACATATAATTAATAGCGGCGAAGCGCTACATATCTCCCCTCGGAGACGATTAACTACCGTAGTGTAGCCTACGGAAGTCAATCTCACGATGCCTTAGGTTGTACGGTCGCTTGCTTATGCGTTCGTCATCGCTATTCCCCTGCGGAACGTCGTTGCCAACACCCTTTACCCTAACATCACTGCTCCTCAATCTCCTGTTCCATCTCCCATCTTGACCCTCCTCTTCATCCTCTATTTCATGATCGCTAGGTTGCCTTTTTCCTCCCCTTTTTCTCTCCCCACGCCTAGTTTTTTCTACCGGTTCTCCGTAGCACATCTTTATACGGTCAACATGGACAGTCTCCCTGTCTTTGAAGTTACACCCTTCTACGCAATACGTAGTCGGGTTCACAACTCTAATGATGCGGAAGGGCCCTTTGTATTTATCCGCGAATTTATTTTTCTTTCCCCCCTTCTTTCTCACCCAGACCTTTTGTCCTACTAAAAACTTCTCCAATTTTCGCCCCTTACTCCCGTATTCTCTTCTTTTCTCGTTAAATTTGGTAGCGCGTTTCCCTGCAGACTCCCTTAGAGCACGAAGTTTTGTGATGAGAAACGTCCTACGCTCGTCAGTCGTGCTTTCATCGACGTGTTGTTCGAAATTCGGAATGCGGGGATCTATTCCATATAACAGGAATGCAGGCGACTCGCCAATTGCCAAGTGGTGCGAATTATTATAAGCGAAGCAGGCCGGATAAATCATTTCATCCCATTCCGCCCCTCCTCTCTCCGAGGACTTTGATATCATCTCTATTAGCGACTTGTTAACTCTTTCACATAACCCGTTTGAACACGGTCTATAGGCTGTAGTAATGTTTCTCTTGATCCCAAGCCACTTACAACAATCGGAGAACAGGGACGAAAGAAAATTCGTCCCCCTATCCGAGATAATAGTTTCGGGTGCACCATAACGACAGATTATTGAGTTAAAGATAGCATTGCTAACCGACCACGCAGTTTGATCTCTTAAGGGGTGAATCTCTACAAATCTCGTGAAAATATCGATCATCACAAGGATAAAGCTATTCCCTTGACTCGTCGTATTAAGGGGACCTATGATGTCGACGGCGATCTTCTGAAAAGGGGCATTAGCCACCTCATTCTCCTGAAATGGGGCCTTTCCCTTATGAATATTGTGCCTCTGACACTTTTCACAGGTCCTAACCACTTCCTCTACTTTATCCTTTAGGTTTCTGACATAATAATGCTTTTCGATGCTCATCATCGTCTTCCGTACTCCCCAATGCCCCGACAGATTATTATTATGAATAGCCTTGATTAACTCCTTGGAAATGTCTTCCCCCACGCAGACCTGGTTGTGATACTGATCGCGTGCCCTGAAATAACTTTGCCTATATAGGCATTCGTCCACTACTATATACTGTGGCATCTTACTCCTTATGCCGTTACCATCAGGAGTTCTCATTAAATCCCGTTTAATAGGTCCAAAAATTTCGTCTCTGTCTTGCGACAAACGTATTTCGTACCTATCAGGGATAACAAATTTCGTGGCCCCTACCTCAACGTGATATACCCCATTAACGTTCCTTGACAAAAAGTCCGCCACATTATTATTCACGCCCTTAACGTGCTGCACCTCGATGTCATAATCCATGAGCTCCATCACCCATCTGATTAAGCGATTGCTTCCGTTTTTGATGTTACTAAGAAAGACCAAAGGCTTGTGATCGGAGAGAATTATTGTCCTTTGCCCCAAGATTAAAAACTTAAAATGCCTCAGGGCCATGATTATGGCCAAACACTCCTTTTCTATGGTCGAGTAATTAAGTTCAGCTCCCTGAAACCTCTTACTGAAGTAGCCGATCGGTACTAAGCCCCCCTCTCTGCGTTGCTCTAGCACTGCAGCAGCCGCTATCTTAGACGCATCGGTGTGTAAGAAAAAGGGTTCATTAAAATTAGGGTGTGCTAATAATGGCGGTGTGGCGATGGCTTCCTTCAACTTTTCGAACCCTTGTTGGCACTCCAGACCCCACGCAAATTTTTTTCCCTTCTTTGTTAACTCGGTAAGCGGTGCGGCAAGGTCAGCAAAGGATGGTATAAAATTTCGAAAAAACCCTACCGCGCCAAGGAAACTGCGGACACCTTTCACGCTCTGGGGCGCCCTCACCATTCTTATGGATTCGATGTTACTCGGGTCCGGACGTACTCCTTCCCTACTAATTATGTGCCCTAGATAACTTACTTCTTCCGCTAATATCTGGCATTTTTTTGGGTTAAGTTTAAGGCCTTCGCTATTCAGGGTGCTGATGACGCGATCGAACAAATCAAGGTGGTCCTCTAAAGTTTGGGAAAACAAAACGATGTCGTCTTGAAAGACGAAGCAAGAGTTCCCTACGAACTTAGCCAGGATTTTCGTCATGACATATTGAAAAAATCTCCCACTGTTCTTACCCCCTTGAGGCATCCGGCAAAGTTGGTATTTGCCCCAAGGTGTGGAGAACGCGAAAACATGCCTCACCCTGGGATCCAAGGGGATCTGAAAATAACCCGCCTTAAGGTCTAGAACCGAAAAATATTTATTCCCATTAAGCTGAGACAATATGTCATCGATCCTAGCCATCGGAAAAACCTGCGTTTTCGTTATTTCGTTTACCTTCCTCAGATCCAGAGTGACGCGGAGCTCGCCAGAGTCCTTCGGAACGACGTGTATCGGGGAGTTCCACTCTGACGTGCTCTCCTCGCAAATTCCCGCCTTCAGGAGGTCATTAATTTGTCTTTTGAGGGCAGGCAAGTAGCTGTATGGGATACGGTATTGCTTAACTTTTATCGGACACTCAGACGTCAATTCAAGGGAGTGCACGTGATCTTTGGTCCCCGATAACTCTGAAACTTCGTTAGCCACAGCGTTTGGATACCTTTTTAACACATCGATCACCCTTTCCTTAACCTTCTCCTCAAGGTGATCCAACTTCCATAACTCCGTCTTATCACCTAGCTCAGTGTTTATATTAATGGAGAAATCCCCACTTCCCCTCAGGTTCGTACTATTCACAACTACTCTGATGCCAGTCAGCAGCTCTGGGTGTTGGCAAATAACATCCATGCCGAAAATTAAGTCATAGTCCGTCCCCTTTGGAAAACTCAAACTAGGAGCCTTAACACATACCCTACGCCCGTTCTCGAATCTACAATCAATAATTACAGCCTCATCACTTCTCAGGAGAGCACCTGACATTCCGCTTATACAGGAATCATTAAACACAACCCAGTTTCTATTCTGTTTTCTTATATTTTCAGCTAGCTCGTCTCTAATAACGGTCCTTTCCGCGCCCGTGTCGACTAGGCAAGTAACCATGGTACCTAACATTATACCTTCGATTATCGGTAACCCGCGCCTGGATAATTGGATCCTCGTGGTCAGTTCCAATCTCACGCTCTGGCCATCTGTCTGACCTCCCAAATGGCCCTCCATTAGTTTAAATGCCTACGCTTATTGCACTGTCTAGCCAGGTGCCCCTTCTCCCCGCAAGCATAGCATCTTCTCTCATTGCTCCACTTTCTATCGGGATTCCCATTTCCCTTCATACATCCTGTTAACGATGCGACCGACTCCGTCAATGCCCGTATTTGACCCTCGAGCTCTGCAATACGGCTGTTCACGCCATCCTCTTTCTCAGAGGACGAAACCTTATGTTCTGAATTCGTGCACACCTCGCTCATTATTTTCCCTTTTCCGCAAGCCGCCTCAATCTCTTCCTCTTCCTCTGCCCTACATATCGCTTGGTCCAAGGTGTCCGGATGTTTTTGCATTACCTGCCTCCGGATGTCAGTGGCCAAACCTCTCAAAAAACACTCTTTCACAGCGTTATCCCGGAGCGTGGCCAAGTTACTGTTACGAGCCACGGCGCGCGAGAACAAGGACCTTATGCGGATTCCGTACTCACAGACTTTCTCTCCTCTCTTTTGGGCTATTTTTAGGACTTGACTGAAAGGATCTTGTTCTTTGTCCCTCCGATCGAAACATTTAATGAGACCCCTCTTTATTTCGTCGTAACTCGTGATGCCTTGGTCCCTTAGGTCAAAAAACACCGACAGTGGTTCACCCTTAAGCCTGGCCTGAACCACGGTTACTTTGACTTGCTCCTCCCAACCTGCGAGAGACGCCACGTTTTCCACCGTTTGAAAGAAGCGACATATATCCAAAACATCGCCTGGCGAATTCGTAAAGCATGGGATCATCCCCATGAACCCGGTAACAATAGGGACGTTACTGATCCCCTCCATTGCCAATCCGGATGATACTACAGTATGGCTTTCCATAAGGAAAGAGAAAAAAAAAATTTTCAAAACCGAAGATGTGCAGCGCAGCGACGAATACGTTATACAAATAGTAGGGCCTGGAATGTGCGACGGACAGAACGAAAATGAAATGAGGGGATGTACGCTAAACCGACTATTCTATATCCTGTCGCGGACGCCAATGTGGACTCCGCAAGCACGTGGTTTGCGGGTATGAAAGGAAGTGGAAATGAATAGTCGGTAGAAGCGTATAGATAAACAAACAAAGGTTTATTAATTACACACACAAAAAGGGGGAATTGATCGCCTGATTTAAACAGGCAAACAGCGTTCTTAACAAAATTAAGGATGACAATAACACTAAGATTACAACAGTAATTAATCGCGAGACTAAAACTAATACGCGATTAAACCTTAAAAAACTATACAAACATTTACAAGATGGTAGATACCGTCGCCGTATTTCGTGGGACACGTAGTTACGAAATGAGATTCTTCTCGCTGGTTCTTGTCTTTTCTTTTTCTTCCTGATCGGCTGCTCTGCTTCGAATCCTTTCTCTCGTCTCGTCACCGCTCCAGATCCCCGATCCACGAAAGAGAAGAATGAAAAATGCCTCGACACGTGGAAGTCATCCCTTTATATCTCCCACCATCCGGGAGCTTTTTCTTTTCCTCCCACGTGACCCTCCAAATAGCCAATCAAAAACCACGGCACAGCAATGACGACAACAGACGGTACGGTACACAACAAAATGGCCGTGCGTTATATCTAAAACCCGATACAACAACATATACGCGACGCGACATAAACGAAAAAACAAACATATAAATAGAACAATCGAACAAAAAAAAATACATAAATATATACATATAATTAATAGCGGCGAAGCGCTACAGCATTATATGTACTTTTTTTATCACAACTACTTTCGACAAACCTATAATTGTCATCATCAGGCAAATATAGAAATTTACTAAAAATAAATAAAAATAATCCAATGAAGAACAAAACACTTATAATTCAAATTAAAACTTTCGTCAAAACCGTTAAGAACATGTAACAAATATTTAAATGGGTTCGAAATTGAACGAGCGGTAAGCTCCGTGATATGCGAAGTGGCACATGCTTGTTACTATGCTTACGCTATACGTATACTGAAAGATACTAATAGTTGCTTAACTGCTTGTACAGCATGACCTATACACTGGGCAGGTCAAGGGTAAGAGTGTTGCATGTATCCAAGGTGGTAGTAAGAAGGGATTCCCATATAAAAATGAGTTCTTAATTTTTATAGCTCTTGAGCATAATTGATTGGGACCATAGCAGGTTGTAACCCTACTCAAGTACCTTTTTTGTAATTTCTGTGGTGTGCCGTCCCTTCACAATGTCCTCTTGGTGTTCCACAAGGCAGCTAGCAAGCATTCTAGTAGTGGCCCCGATGTATCTTTTGTTAATTCCCATTGCAAAATTCTCCAATGGAACTGCATAGACCCCAGACTTCTCGAAAGTAGAAAACTTGTCCCTATCGTTACAAATGAGCTTGCATAGGTTTGGAAGTGGGGATAGTGGTAGGACAAGGTTATGCTGCTTAAAAATATGGCAAATGCATATAGAAAGGGGTCTAAGGTATGAAAATGATGTTTCGATCACAAAAAATTCCCTCTTATTGCATAGCGTAGTGCTTGGAAATAGTGATATTTTTACCGTATTGAGCACATGCGTAAATTTGGCATGCGAAAAACCAGCAGTGCATACTGCCGAAGTAATGTTGTCTAATTTAATGTTTAACAGCGCTTGCAAAGATGATAGTAAGAAAGCTCTTCTGATGAGGGTGGCAATGGCGGCATTAACATATCGTGAAGGCCTTTCAGCCTTCACAATATGTTAATGCTGAGATAATGTGTGATGCCATGTTAGATTTGTAGTGAACCAAGAATTGTGGTCCTTCAGGAGATTTATATATGCACAAATCTAAGAACATTACTGTGGCGTCAGTTTCTTTCTCCCAAGTAGAGTTGATGGAAGGATATATACTTGAGAGTTGCTGCAGAAAGATGAAAAACATCTCATCCGTGTCTTCCCATACTATGAGAATATCATTAACGTAATGCAAATACAGCAGTGAATAGTAGATGGCAAGCGGGAATTTGAATGTTCTGCACTCAATTTCTCTCATAATGAATTCCGCTAGGATAGCAGATAAGTGTTAATTTCTCTCATAATGAATTATAAGTGTGAGGGCCCGAATATAAGAATAACAAGATTCGATTCAAATCTTTCCTTTTATTTACCGTTTTCCATACGATTTTAGCAAGTTAGGGTTAATTCAACCACAGAAACAAAAAAGGAAAAACACCCGACAAATTTTTTCATAAAATCAATCATAAATCTTCGTTCTCACGGCAATACTTCCTTGTGGAAGATAAGTTAACTGTTGAAAAATGATTATGTCATTTAATTCACCATTGGTCAAAAAGTACTATCACCTCTGACGTACATTGCAAAATCTCGAAAAGGGAGAACCCTAAATAAAAGAAAAAACAATGACGTATGAGGGACAGAGAGGTTTCGACATTTGTCAACTGTGTGTGTGTGTGTGTGCCGTGGATTATCTCTCCTGCCATTGAAGCCATTCATCCGCTGAAGGATCCCTCCGTCCTTATCATTCGATTCAAACTTTTGTCAATTTGACTCCCCAATCCCAACGAACTTACGTTCTTCAGAACTTTGTCAATAATCCAAGGATTATCAAAGTATCACCTACATTTCAAGGTATTTACTCTACTCGTGATGTCTTGTAAGCTATCTCTCTCTCTAGTCAATCGAAACGTGGTCCGGTTCGATAATGTAAATAACTCCTCCGATTATGTTAAGTAATGTATCTCTTATTCGTTCCAAAATAAACGGGTATTTTTATCTAACTACAGAGTGGTGTGCATTTCTTCCTCCATTATCATCTCCTCCGTTCGAACCCGGAACTAAGTACGAGATCACTCGCGCTTGATCAGTCATTCCTTCAATCCCAAAAAACGCGTATCTATCTGCGAAAAATCGATAGATTGGTGTCAATTCCCGATGTAAACAAGATCCAATGATCCTCATCTGGAAGAAAACATTGACCACTCGATCCCTAGTCATCTATTGGACGAACGAGGTCGGACCTCAAGGTCTTGTGCTGATAAGAAATAGGGAAGGAAAGAATCATCTTCTATCTCCTACCCTTGGTTAATCTCACATAGGTGTTCTGTTCTTCATCGCATTATTTCCGTTTATTTTTAGTAAATTTCCGTATTCGCCTGATGATGACGACTATAGGTTCGTCAAAAGTACTTGCGATAAAAAATGTACATATAATGCCGATCTCAGTGTTTTCTCTATTTTATTATCAAATAATAAATAGATAAAAACTGTATTTCAAATAATTCTTACCTGATAATGTTGAACTTGTGCAGGTCTTGGCCTTAAGCAATCTTCCCACCCATTGGATCCACGTTTATAAGGAGAAGAAAGAAAAAATTCTTTTTTTTTCTTTTTGTTAAATGAAGGTATATTTTCTTGAATTTCAGGTTTTAACTTTGGTGACAATGGCATCAATTCCTCAAGAACAGGAGGTTCGGGCGTTGGATGATTTTCAGAGAGGATATTTTGCTCTAACATGTCTGATTCCATAGCTGTACATGATGGAAGTATTGGTAATCGTGATCCAATACTTAAATCTTCTGGGATCAATTGACTGTCATCAATACAATGTAACTGATGATGTTTGGACTTTTTTGATTTAGTTCTTTTCTTTTTCTTGTAACTGAATATATTTTTACATTTACTTTTTTTTTCTTTTTCTTTTTTTTGCTTTGACTTGATTTTTGTACATATTGTTTCAGATATGCCTAAAATTATGAAAAATTTTGATATGATAAATACTCCTTTATATGTATAAGATCTCATGCAATAACAGAAATAAAAATCCACATTGCTTTTAGGTAGCCAAATGTTTTCTTACACATAAAGCAATTCAGATGAATAAAATTTGGGCTGCATTGTTAGGTACAAGAAACTATATATAAACAACAACTCATAACCTGATTTTAATTGATTAAAATAGTAGTAAACCCAATAATTTTGGCATAATCATTTGGCTTAATATATGAAACTTGAAAAAGAACAAGTTCTTGTAAATGTTGAATGTTCTATCAGATATTCAATATTTAAATGCTATAATCTATTTCACTAAGTCAAATCTGGATCTGATGATGAGCTGAGGGAGTTTGAAAAATGCTTAGTACAAGGAAATAAAAAGACCTTTATATAAGATTGTGTTTTGTTGTGTGTGTGGACTATGGAATATAATACAATCAGTAAATTTCATTAGTTATACATGCTCATTGTTATTTACCTTATCACTATTTTGACCAGTTTTACATTTACTTGTAGACAAATATTACTTTAAAAATTATAATGATAAAATGTTTAATTGACCTAATAAACCCAAAATTATCTTTACATGTAATAAAAAATTTGGCTACTTGAAATGAAATGTGAATTTCAAACATATAACATTCTTTGAAATGTTCTACATTCAAAAAATCCAAGATAACATTTGTGTCAATAAATGATGTTTGTTGTGAAAAATTTTGTTTAGAAGCACTGAAGATGGCTTTTAAAAGGTTGAAAATGTTCCAATATTAAGATTTGTTGGCTGAAGTTACAGGTTAGTTTGTGTTTTAATATTATACATTATATTGTCAATTTGGAAGTGTTAAGATACAGTGGTGATGCCAGCAGAAATTCTATTAGTTGCTATACATTCAAAATTTTATTCTTCTTCTATGTTTAAATAATTTCAAACTTTAAATTTCTTTATGTTCTAGAACAGCATTAGGGAACCTATGGTACACTGACCAATTCCATCCCTCAAACGTAGGTAATCTGCCTCAGGGTCGTTTTCAAAATATACAGTAGAATATCATTTTAACGAATTGCAGAACAACGGATTTTTTTTCCAGGTCCCATCAAATCAATATAATTTTACTTCCTTTTAGCAGATCTGTAACTCAAAATAATAGATTTTTTTCTAGCCTATTCAGGCTAGAAAAAATGATTGGATAAATGTTTTTGAGCTACTTTACAAATCAACTTCAAGTTAGGTTATCCATAAATTAACTTATTTTTTATTCTATTTCTGCAAAATTAGAATATTGAAAATTCATTACGAGTTTTAAACTTTGGAATTTTACAAAAGTGTTGCTGGAAGGGGATAAGATTGTTTGCATGATATTGTTTGATTATTTTCCAGTTTGAATTTCCTTTTTCATATAATTATTCCTAAATTCAAGTTAAAATTATTTTTTATTGCATTTCAACATCTGTTTATGAATATTTTTACAAATGAATACCAGAATATGATTTTCCTGTTTTTATATTCCTACACTATACTCTAAATTTAATGTTATAATTTTTAAATTTACAAATATATATATATATATTTTATTCATTACCAATGGCACATCTTCTTGATCATCATCATCTATATTTCCAGGTAACTGATCCTGATCTTCATTCTGACAGCATTCTCCATTATTAATATTCGTAGTAATTCGAAACCCTAAGAAGTTACAGTCCTCATCATCACTAAAGATGGCAGGTTCTCCATCCCATACATCTTCAATGAAGGCAGACTTGCGTAGCAGAAGGTGAGCAGGGGGTGGGTAGGGACAGTTGGCAGGCAGAAGGATAGGTGGGACATCTGCAAAACAAGCAAGGGTGCAAACAAAACACATGCACCACAATGCCCCATACAAAGCCATTCCATAACAAGTGCATACTTTACTAAACATGCTCACAGTGCTCCACAAAATATAACATTAATCATGGAATATGAAATTACTTTATCTAATTTCTTAGTCCTGTTCAAATCATAATTATTACTATAAACATGCAGTAGTGACTAGGTCAGCTACTGTTTCTAAAATACAAATGAAACACATGGAGCACGTCAGCACATTCAGAGCATAACCAACCTATAATGTAAGTGGCAGTGGACAGCTAGTACCGTACAGCGGAACCAACCCATTGCTAAAAGGACATGGGACAGTCAAAACAGCCAAACATGCACAGTATAGCTAAAACCAATGCCATTATTATTAATATTATTATTTATTAATATATAAACATATATATATATATATATACATATACACATATATATTATATACATATATATATATATAAATTAAATATAAGTACTCTACACCAGAACTATAGTATCCAAATAAGCTAGCTAGCAGAGAAATAGCATATTAAAAAGCTTCAAAAAGCAAACCATATTAATAAACTAAAAATTATTTAAAACTGTACATTTCTTTCAAATAATATATAATTCCAATTATAATTATAATTATATAATTTCAAACTATTATTGTAATTAAATATATAGCATGGATACATTTTGCATTTAATTTAATTTATGCTAAATGTATCCATGCTAATTTGTTAAAACTTCTGCCTTCTTTATATATGACAACTTCATTTTCTTCAAATGTTTATTCTTTTATTATTTTTAAAGGAAAAAAGTTTTCATATCTTCAAATTGTTAGTAATTGCATTTGTTCATTTGAACAAAGGATATAATTAATTATGTTTTAATACTTTAAACAAACAAACAGCTATTTTAATTATAAACTTCAAAATAAATAATGAGTCGTACAATTTTCTTAAATAGATTTGATGTACTTTTAAAAGAAATGAATTTATACTTTTTTATTAATGCGCGATTCTATAATTTATTTGAAAATCAATAATTTTGTATTCTTAAACTTATAATTACTGTAATTACTTTTATGGAATGCAGTAAGCTTGTACGATGTGAAAAACATCTAACATAAAAATTTAGTTTTTTACTCAATAAAAAAGCCGGTTAAATTTACCTATGGTGGACAAAATGGCGGCTCATCTCTGATTCCAACAAACAGAAGAAAGGAAACAGTGGGAATGCATGTTCTAACCTAACCTAACCATTCTAATAATTTGGTTGGTAATAATTATGGTAATTTACTAGAATAGGTTAGGTTAGGTTAAGTTAGAATGTGCATCCCCACTATTTCCTTTCTTCTGTTTGCTGGAATCGGAGACGAGCCGCCATTTTGTCCACCATAGGTAAATTTAACCAAAAAGCCTTTATTTATACCAATGTTTTTAGTACTACAAATCTTCAGTGATAAAAAAAATGCATTAAAATTTTCATTAAATAAAAAATGTATGGATACATAGAATACTAATTAAATTATTATTTACAAAAATAAAAATCTACTATATAAAACTGAAAAACTAGGCACTCTCTGTCACTGTATGCCAAAAATGGCCACTAGGGGCGCCCTAGCTATTATTTAAATTAACAATTATTTAAATTCAGCTTTTTGTGTTTTTGACTGTGTTTTAGTAGGGTACACCATGAGAAATTCAGTATATTATTATTTTTATTTGTAATATGAATTTATTATTTATTTTTAACTGTTTTCGCTTGCAAATAAATGCTTTCTGTGTGTTCAGAATTTTTGTGCTGGCAATTTTCAAAATGTCAAGTTAAGTGAACAGAGAATGTGCATTAAATTTTGTTTTAGCAACAGAATTACTCCTACAAAAACGTTGGAAATGTTGAAAAAAGCTTTTGGTGTCAACAGTCTATCAAACACAAGAATTTGAGTGACACAAGATGTTCAATGAGAGCAGAAAACATGTCAAACACGGATTATGAACTGGTAGACCATCCACTTGAACTGATGAACAACACAACATATTGGTCAATTCAGAGATTTGGTGTTCAATAATCATCATTTAATAATTAAAAACATTATTGAACATGTTCCAATATCAAGCAATTTTAAAAGATCATTTGGGCTTGAGTTGTCCTGATACTTTTTGAATCATAGGGTATGAAGGTAGGAAGAAATTTTTGGCCACTAACTTTTTGTTAATATAAGATGGTGAGATATTTTTAAATAAGAAAAAAAGAGTATAACATATAGAAATTGTATCAGATTTGTCCAATAGATGAAAATTATGTAACAATAATCATCTGAAAAATGTTAGATTAATAATTCCAAATAACTAGGATTACTTAACAAGCATAATACATTTTTAGTATCGACAATCACTATCTAAAACATTTTAAATATGTAAAAGTAAAAAGCTAGAAAGAGTACATCTGGTCACCCTAGTTAATGCCAGATGGTTGGTAGTATATTTCCTGAGACTGAAGTGGCCGTTTTGATAGTTGCTACATACTTTATAATGCTAATAAACAGACATTGACCTATAAGGAAATCTTTAAAAAATAGCTGTTTCTTTAGTTTTATTTAAATTTAAATATACATGATGGTATCATGTATTATAAAAAAACAGTCTAAAAGATTGCCAGTAATACTTTTAAAAAAGTGAATCATCTTATGGAAGGCAGTCCACATTCTGATCTAGTAGTAGTGTTGCCATTTTGAAGGATTTACCTTCAGATCTGGAGGAATTTGAGGCAGAGATAGAGGATAAAAAATGTTAGAGGTGTATTTGACAGTGACAACTTCCAGACCCAGAGCAACAAGGAGAAATTATTTTTAACTTGCATTCTATAAAAACCAAGTTGTACAATAAACTACATATCACTATATTTTAACTTTTTAAATTTTTAGTTGTTATTTTAATTGTTAAAATATATTATTTCAATAGATTAAAAAAATAAATCATACCGAAAAATGTCACTAATTTTAGCAACAATAGTACACTTTACATAAGTAATTTGTTATGTATATATAATAATTATTAACTCAAGAAATATTTTGAAAGTCAGAAAGAACTGTTTTCATTCAATAACATGCAAAGCATCTTAAACATTCTTCCAGCAGGAAAATATCTTTTAATTTTTACATTAGCAAACAGGGAAAGAAAAATAAATGTGACAAAAATCCAATCCTACAGGCCACACACAAATGGTTAGCCAAATATACTAAAGCCAAGATAACATACAGATGCCACCAACTATTTTTCAATTATTGTCCAACACCAAAGATAAACCTAATAAAACGACACTCGAGGGGTTTATTCTGTCCCCTTACATGATAGTAGATTGTACAGAAATCTGATCTATGTGGGATCTACTTAGATTCATAGGATTGCAGAATATAAATATGATATATCTAATAATAAACCTATAATTTCACTAGCCCATTATGTAAATGAGCCTGGGGTGACAATCAACTGTGAGGATGCAAAACTAATTAGAAAAATCTGATTTAAAAATACTAAGAATCCTAGATGTGTGGGAAATTTTTAATATAATGGTTAACAGAAACTGTATAAATAAGGATGGTGAGATAATAGCTACGGAATGGCAATCATCGATGAACAACTCTCTGAAAGAGAACAATACTACAGAAATAAAAAATGCACATGTGATTCCGATCCATCATGCATTAAATTAAAAATTTATAATATTTAGGATTACCGTATATTCCAGCATATAAGACAACCCCCGACTTTTACAGTTAAAATATAGAGTTTGGGATATGCTCACCCTATAAGACGACACCCAGCGTATAAGACGATCCCCAACTTTTGAGATTTTCCTGGGTTAAAAAGTTGTCTTATACGCCGGAATATATAATACATTTTAGATAAAAATTTCTATTATTTAATAATATTTGCTATAGATGAATATGTATAATTTCAAATAATTCCATATTCATTTAAATGCTAAGAAAAACAATCTCAAAAATATTCTAAATTTGGAATTCTCAGTCTAAGTTTACATTTTTTCTGTGTAAGCCTGACTCAGGTCTCTGAAAAAGGCCAAAAACGTTTGCTATTGTGAAAATTAAAAGGCATTTTCCTGCTGGAAGTGTGTTAAAGTTTGTTGCACATTATTGAATAATTATTAAATCTGGAAGAATGGACTTTGACTTTGAAGGAATTTTTAGATGCTTCTGAAGATGGACAGCACCTCAAATCCGGCAACATGCCAAGAAGGTATATCCTGCAGACACTTCAACATTTCAAAAATTATATTTATGGTTTTTAGATGCCATTTGTATTAAGCCCAATGTTCAATTTTAAAACTACAAAACTTATGACATTAGTTATAAGTTTTATAGTTTTAAATTTGGTACCTCCCTCTAGTATCAAATTGTTTCATAATTTATTAGTATTATAGCCATTTTATAGGCCGACGATGTACGGCATCGTTGGCTTGTAGTTTTATAATGTATCGGGTTTTAGTAATGTTGTTTGTTTAAAACTTACTGTATTTAATATTTTTACATTGAATACTTTAATCGTTTTTTCAGAATTATTATTAAAATTTCAAAAAGCAATGAAAACTATCAGTATTTCATATCATCTACTGACAACATTAATGACATAACTTCCGAAATTGTCTATTCAATTAAATTATAGAATTTCGTCGGATGGTGATTATGTTTAAAAATTAAATTGAAGACATAGTCTGTTGAAAAAGGAATCATAGGAATCACCAATTATTCACTTTCAATGTTCCTGAATACAAACTTTTGACGACTGACCTCTCTATGTAAGCTACTTAGTTGTCAAAATTAAAACTTCTCTTAAAAACACAAAAAAATATCCAATTAAAAACACAGGTTTAAAAATCGGAACTGGCAATGCCACAAATGTCTTCTTTCCTTCCATCGTTATCATTTAGGGACCTAATTTTTTTGTCTGTTTTAAGTTATGTGTAGTGTGAAATTCCCAACTATTTACAGTAAAATGTATGTCATGTTATTATTCCAGACCTGACCTTCTCAAAATCTTCAAAACTTATTCGAATTTTTATGTAATTGAAATTTTAAAAATTACATACCAACTTGAAAGATAATTAAAAACTAATCTGCTAGTACACTCTCAAATAGAAAGTGTTCTAGCTAGAAAAAATTGGATAACTGAAATAGTCGAGTAGAAATGAAAGATTAAAACTTCAACCGAAACTATGAAAGCAATTATCTCATAACAGCATTTTTGGAATTATGTCACTAATGTTCTCAGCAGGCAATACACTGCTGGCCATTAAAAAAATTGCTACACCATGCAGCAAATGTGAAATTTACATGGAAGGTACAACATGCTGAAATATGCAAATGATTAGCATTTCAACACATGCCTGCAAAACAGGTAGGAGTAAGGCCACCTACAGTCTGTATAAAAGGGAAGATTGTAAAGCTGGTTTCTCATATGGAAATTGCATTTGCACATTGGTTGCTTGTGATAAGGTTCTGTTTTGCCTCATGTAAGGAGGAGGAATGCCTACCAGTATCTGTCAGAATCTTATCATGGTAAAAGCATGTAGGAACTGCAGTTCATTGTACCACACTATTGCTGCTCGCATTGGTCATGATACAATGACTGTAATGAGAATATTGAATTGATTGGTCCAGGAGGGCCATACCGAATGCCGTGCAGGATCCCAGCAACCCCTGATCAGTTATACCCAAGAAGACAAACAGCTTTTCCACATGGTCTTGCGGGATCATATAGCCACATCGTGTACCGAGTCGGGAACTTGGGTCATTTTCAGAACGAGTGTCTACACAGACAGTAAGACAATGTCTGCAGCACCACATATTATCAGCACAGTGACTATTGCTGCGGCTTTCCTTTAAGCTGTAGTAAAGACAAGCACACATACAATGGTGCATTCAACGATGAATATGGACACATGAGTGGCTTCATGTCATCTTTTGTCATGTTTAAATTAAGTCCAGTTCTGCGTACAGCATCATTTTGGCCATATCTGTATGTGGAGGCACTGAAGAGAACAATCATTGCTGGTTTACATTTGTCGTCATCTTGCGGGTGCAGCATCTGGAGTGATGGTATGGATTGCCATTGGGTACACATCCCAATTACCTTTTGTTTGCATAGCCAGTAATTTAGACAGCCACCATTACATTTCTGATGTGTTAAGGCCCATCACTGTACCCTATTTTCGAAGCCTCCATCAGGCTACCTTTCAATAGGACAATGCACAACCACATATTGCCCATGCTATCCTAGCCAGTATGTTCTCCAGATGTGTTGCCAATTGAGAGCGTTTGGTCAATAATTGCTAAGAAACTGGCATGCCACCACTCGCCAGCCAGTATAATAGATGAACTCTGGCATAGAGTTGACACTGCATGGACTGCTGTACCTGTATCTGCCATCTAAACTCTGTTTGACTCAACACCAAAGTACAGCGGTTATTGCTGCCAGAGGCAGTTGCTCTGGGTACTGATTTCTTCATGCTCTATACCTCAAAATTGCCTGCCTATTTAATCATGTTTTCCTCTCATTATACTGTTTGTGTACAATAAATATGATTCTGCCATTTGCTTTCCTTCTTGGTGTAGCATTTTTAATGGCCAGCAGTGTATATATGGTTGGTTCAATAGAAACCCATTTGATCTATATAAATTCTGTTTGGTATGTCAAACAATCCCATAATGCCATACAACACACAGATTGAAATGCCATCTAGCCAGTGTACTAGCATTGTTATGGTTGATGGCATAATGAGTATGTGACAGCCACTGAAAGATAGCATTCACTGTTCACAAACTACCCAAAACTGACCAGAATACTTTAATTCAGTTTTTGAGTGTAGAAGGCTGCTAGCTTGCTGAGATTCATTGCTGAATGCAAGTTGTGTATGATGAGGCTTGTATTTTGAAGATAAAATAACAGATTTGAGCAAAGAGTTTCAGAATGCAGACAATCAACAGCAGATAAGCCATGGCATGAACCTGCAACAACAGCCAAAATGGACAGGAATTTTTCAGCAGTTGAAGAACTGATATGACAAAACATTCATATAAGCATTAAAGTTCATTGCAACAAAATTAAGTATTAGTATCGGATCAGTACATTCCATTGTTTGTGTTCTCAGATTCAACAAGATTTGCTCACAATGGGTTCTGCGAGAACTGAATACAGATCAAAAGGCAATATGAATGAGCTTGTCGATACAGCACCTGTAACATTACCACACAAAGAAAACAAATTTCTGTGAAGAACTGTAGCTGATAATGAAACATGGTGACAACACTATGAGCTGGAATCTCAAAGATTGATTTTACAATGGAGACATCCGGCCCAAAAACATGAAAAGTCAACTGTCTCCAAGAAAGTTATGCTGACATTCTTTTTTGATCATGAAGGACCATTATTAAAGGAGTTTCAGCAACCAGGTATAACTATTAATGCCGAATGATACACTGGAACACTTGATTCCTGCCCACAGCCATTAAGAACAGATATCCTGGTAAACTGAATTGTGGAGTCATTCTTCTTAACAACAATGGCCATGCCCATAAAGCAAACATCACTAAGTCCAAACTGCAAAACATCCATGGGAACAGCTCGACCATCCTCCATATTGTCTTGACCTCTTCCATTGCAATTTCCACATCTTCGGACAGCTCAAAGGTCTTACACTTCAGTCAGATGGTGAAGTAAGAGATACTGTTTGGAACTTCTTCAATCACCAGTCAATATGTTTCTTCCAGGAGGAATTTTTTGTTTGGTGAATTAGTGGGACACATACTTTAATACTGATAAATATTATGTGTAACTAACATCAACACAAACAAAAATACTTAAAGATGTATGGGTTTCTATTGAACCATATATTTAAAAACAGAAAATGACTGTTAAAGGAAAAATCATAATTAAACCTTCATACATCAATATTATATAATTAATAGTAATGAAAGCTACTTAAGAATTATTTTTGTTCACAATATATTACAATATTTATCTAATTATAAACTAACCATAAAATAATAAAAAAGTCACCTGAATCTTCTCGACGAGAAGCACCTCCAGTTAGATCTAATGGTTCATCTTCTTCTTCCTCTTCATCTTCATCTTTCTCTTCAAGGCTTAGAGGTAAGGGCTGAACAGTAATGCAGTTTCCTATTTTAAAATAATACTAAATTTAATATAATTTGAAATTAAAAACCTTTAAAAAAATCATAATAATTTAAAAATTTTTTAAAACAATATATATATATTTTTAAAATATACAAAAAGAAAAGTTCATTTTATTCCTATTTAAAAAGACTTTTCAACAAGATCTATACAGTCAAACCTGTTTTTATGCGCTCTTTTTATGTGCGATTTTTATTTGTGCGATTTTTTTAATGCGAATTTTTAATTTGTGCGGTATAGTTGGCGACTAGTCTCGTGCGATTCGTCATGTCTTACGTTGATTTATTATAGCTAAATAAACTTATTATAGCATAAATGCACTTATTATAGTAATATTATTGCATGAATATGCGAAAAATGAAATAATTTATTTTTTAAGTCAACAAAACACCAACTGGACAAAAATATGTAAAACAGACGATAGACCAGACGATGCAGTCAAGTGCTGACATCTGTTGTCAATAAATTCTATTTCGTACGGTTTTGAGTTATTTTCTATGTGAGACTTCTTTTTATGCGGTCCCTGTTGACCGCATAAAAAAAAATATTTTTTAATTGTGTCGCGAAAACTATTATTTACAGCCATTCGTGAAGTTTCGTGAGATTTTTTTTTATGCGTTTTTTTTAATGCGGTCCCTATCCCCCGCATAAAAACAGGTTTGACTGTATATCTTTAACGTATAATGGTACCTTATACTTCAAATGACTAACTTCAAACATTCCAGAGTTCAAACACTAAATTTGACAGAAATTTGACCAGAGTTCAAATGATGCTTCTACATTCAAACATTATTGTTTTCATGTTTTAATTTATTATTCAGGGCATCTAATTGTGTTATTTTTACTTTAAATTATGTTTATTTGCTTTTAAGTTTATCAAAATTGATATTGTTTAGAGTCTGGGAACAGATTAATTCACTTTCCATTATTTCTAATGGGAAAAACTGATTTTGATTTAAACAATTCAGAATTTGAACTGCCTCCTGGAATAAATTAAATTCAAAGTACAAGACATCACTGTATCTCTATAAAACCTCTAATAACATGCGAAATAAAATAAATTTATGATAAATATCCTATTTATAGTATTTATTAAAACAATAAAATCTCGAAAAAAAAATGTTAGATAAGTCCAATGTAGAACACAGAAATAAATTATCTCAAACATTTTCAAATTCCTCCAGAGTCCTGCCTCAGGTTAAAATTTGTTCAATTCTTGGAAGATATGAGCAGAACATCCAAGGAATTCAATTTTAAAAGAAAAAAAAGCATGAAAAAACTCTAAAACTGGATGTATTAATTACAGTTAATATCAAAACACCTTAAATCAAGTAAAGATTTTAAAAAATAGGCATGTGTCTGACATGCACAGATAGTGCATGCTGCAAACTAGGCATGTCAGACACATGCCAATTTTGCAACAGAACAGATATTCTGCTTATACATTCCAAGCATAGAATGAATTTTAATCTGAGGCAGGATTCACGAGGAATCTGAAAACATTTGGAATAATTTATTTCTGTATTCTACACTAAACTTATCAAAGGTCATTCAAGAATTTATTGTGTATCATTCAGTTTGAGATAAGTGTTGTGAAACAAATAATAAAAAACAGAAATAAAATTTTCATAAAGCATATATAAAATAATTTTAAATTTACTATAAGTATTTCTAAAACTAACATCAGCTTTTTTCAGTTATATAATAGATAATTTGTTTTCTAAAACAATTTTAATTAATACTGAAAATGTTGATCCAAGGATCTTCCTAGAATATGAATGATTCCTAGATTCTTTATATAGAAAACACATTATATGGCAACAATAATTAAAGTTCACTCAGATCCTGAAAACTGCCGACCAATTGCACTTTTATCAACTATCGGGAAATGCTTTACCTCCATTCTAGCCTCACGATTTCAAACCTGGACAACTCATCAGAAACTAAATTCACAATTCCAATTTGCGTTTATTAAAGTCGAAGGAACAGAATCGGCAATTTTTTTACTGTCATCAATAATTCAAATCTACTTACAGAAAAAGCGAAGAAAAATATTTACTGCGTTTATCGATATTTCAAAATCTTTTGATTCGGTATATGTTCCTACCTTAGTAAATAAACTAAAACAATACGGCGCTGGAACTAAATTTTCTAATTCTATTAAACACTTATTTTCTTCATATAAAATTAATATTAGTTATAATAATCAGGCATATCCGGAATTAAAACTAAACCGTGGAATTTTACAAGGAGAACCAGCTCTCGCCATATCTCTTTCAACTTTTATATCAACGAAATTGCTAATCTCTTTTCAACTGATACGGACGGCATTGATATTCACGGTCGAATATTCCATTACATTCTCTATGCTGACGATTTGGTATTACTGGCTCCCACACGTATAACATTGCAACGCAAGATTTCTAAAGTAAACAATTACCTAAACTCAATTTATCTATCGATCAATGTAACTAAATCCAAAATCATCATCTTTAGAAACAATATTAAAATATCTAAACTCGAGAAATCCTTTTATTTAAATGGTTCACCTCTGCAAGTAGTCAATAATATAAAATATCTAGGAATTGTTTTTAACTGGAATGGCAGATTTAACAAACATTTGGCTATTTGAATATAAAGAGCAACCAACTTATCAATAATGCTATTTACTTATGTTCTAACTTAAAAATTTCTGACCTAAAACTTCATATGAAAATATTCCATACTATTATATTACCAGCAATCTTTTATGCAAGTCCGATATGGGCACTTGAACTTTATTACGACCTAGAGAAATTTCATATCATTTTCCTACGTAAACTATTTAAATTGGAACGTACAGTACCAGGATATGCCATCAGATCTGAAATCAATAGACTTCAACTATTTCCATTTTTTCTAAAACGACTGTTCAAATTTTTCTATCGCTTAATAAATACCGACAATGATAATACAAAATTTCTATACAATATTACGAAAGCTCAGGTGAATGATTCAGCCGATAATATAAACACATGGACTTCTAATTTTATTAAAATGCTTCAATCATATGAAACTTCAATTTTATTATTTGATAACTCGGAAGATAATTGGAAACTTGGATACTCCTTACTGATGGAATCGGCTATATCGCACTCTATTATTGAAGATCAAAACAAAATTTTAAATTCGACCTACCATCCTTGGTATCAATTCATCTTAAGTATACCTACAAATCTAAATTTCATTACTGCAAAAATAAATATAAACATTAAATGTCTACTACTACAAATTCGACTTAATAAATACTCTATTATTGCCAACAATAACTATATTGACTTCACAAAGAACTGTTACTGGTGTAAATCTAATAATTTCTCATTATTTCATATACCCAACAAATATCTGGCGTTACAGAAATATCTTTGAAAATATCAGATTGATGAATTGAACTCACAAATCAAACTTTAGATCCAAATTTAATAATTTATCGTCAATATATATGTATAAAATAAATAATTTTTTCATCCAAATTACTAAAGAATTAACCAACTGTAATGTTACTGATACTATTGTTTAACTATTGCGACAACATTAAATTGAAGTTTATATATCCAAGTTTCTGTTTTTATTGTTAATTACTACCAGTGTGATTTTTCCCGTACGGGAGTTTCTTTGATTATATTGATCACTAATGTAACTATATATCGATTATATATTGTTATATCTAACCCCTCTGTAACAAGGTTTTTCCTTAATTAAATAAAGCTTTAAAAAAAAAAATAATTAAAGTTCACTTATTCTAATATTTCTTTAAAATTATCTAAAAGTCAGATTTCTTTCAGACCATAATTAAGCGGACTTTAATCACTGAAACATAGTAATTTGGACTGAAGGTAAACAATTGATATCTTGTATTAACATTAACTTTAATTACATTAATTTTAAAATTAAATTTAACGATTTAGAATAGTATAGAATTTGAAAGAAATCTGGATTTTTAGATAGTTGGTTATTAAGATTCAGGCTTTGCTGTTATATATTTGTTTCTATAAAAATACAATTTATTACAAAGAAAGACAGAATATCAAGAATCACCACCATAAATAGTAGTGATTCTTGAAGGCCTACAACTCTGACACTTATGCAATACAGTTAGATAAAAACATAAAATGTAAATAACAGACTTCTAGAGACATGACTATCTGTACATGTTTAGCTAGAGTGCTGCGGACGAGACAGCTCTATTTCTCAAGCATTCAAAGACAGGCATTTAATTTTTTCAGAAAAGGAAACTTGCTCAGAAACTAAAGGTAAGTAGATGTAAAAATAGATGACACAAGGCAATCTGCCAAAACAAAACATTAAACTAGTGAATCTGTCATTGATAATGGCAGAACTGATTGATTCTTTTACAAAGAGACTACTGCTGGCAAATCACTGTCATAAGGATTCTGAAAAATAATGCATGATGTTCTCGTGTTGCATTATTTGGTTCAATTCGGGCATTTGGCTCACATGATGAATTTTATCGTGTGAACCAAAAGTTGTGGTGGCAATGGTAGGCCATGGAGGAATAGAACGAAGTTTACTATCCAATATGTCCTTGTCTGCACCCTAAAAGCAAACAGAAGAGCACATGTTGTAAATTTAATTGAACAGATCTCATCAGTCAATGATTTTTTTAAGTTATGCAATACTGCTACTTCAGGAAACAAGAAAATTGATCCAATGACCAAACTACTGCCAAACTCAAGGTTCCAATCTGGAATGTCCAGGAAAGACTACAAAGTCTTTGGCCACACAGCCTGCAGGTATGACAAGAATCTTTCTGCAATTGAAGTCAGCAGTCATCAGCCTACCAAAACCAAACAAATAAAGAAACAGCTAAAAAGAAATTGCAAAAAGAGCCTATTAAAGAAGTAGAGGGCCTACTAAGGAGCTAAAGAGACCTCGAGTAGTGTGTGCCCCTTTAGCTTCTTAATAGCTCTTGATGGGTGGTCCTGTCTGCATATACTAAAAAAGCTGTCCACCAATACCTGTTTCCACTTCAGGCTGCTCTAAAAATGGTAGTGACTGTCAAAAACTGTGATTTACAGAGATCGCCAGTTTATTTATGTTTTGTGAAACAAAATAGGAAAAGAAAAGAAAAAGTGGATTTATTACCTTTGTGTTCACTAGTCTGGTGCATATCTTTTATTTACCTCGGTCCATAAAAAGAAAGGGAGGCCTGGTAACAACTCCGCATTCAAATTTTTGTGCAGACCGACAAACATATGATTCACTTTTGCCAAATAGCCAAAGTCATCGACGTGCTCCCACCATCGAAACTTTAAGCCATGCTACCTGCAAATAAAAAAAGCACAATTTTATCAAATCTTAAGAAAGGAAAGACTCAACAGTTGTTTATTTAACAACTTTTAATTAAAGAAAGCAAATAATTGAAGTGAGTAAAGGACGCACCCAATTTTCCGTTGTTTCAAGGAGAGAAGGAATTGCAACAATCTTCTGTTATTTTTTTTATCCGGACTTTAATAAATACATTTAGACTAATAAAATGTCTTTTATTAATCTAAATGTTTTTAGACCACAAACGGCAATCCAGTTCGGTCCTTCCCTGCAAAACAAAGTAAGCATTAGTCATGTTTTTTGAACTCCACGCCAAATTGTCCCACAGACAAAATGCCAGAGTCATTCATCTGACAGATTTACCATCACTCCTATTCTTTATCTATATGTCCATGACAAATTTCAATCGGGACATTAGCAAATCTGTTAACTGAGAACATGCCACTAGGTCTAGCGTTCGTGTGTTCACGAGATGTTCAAAATTAGTTCACGATTTGAGGTTTCCGTTATCTTCTATCTCAAGTGGCTAATATTTAAATTTCAATATCTTCTCCTACAAAGCTTTCAATAGTTGGGAGGGGGCAATGCCTCAATTCCCTAATTGCTACTTTATGTCAAAGAAAGAACTTTTCCTTTTCCCTCGGAAGTAAAGTTAACACGCATCATTTCCACAACTTAAAAATCAGGTTCCAACCAAAAAATTGTTTGCCAATTGAAGAAGTCTTTAGGAGCAAAAGAAAAAGTCTTATATCATCAGAAGAGAAAGCAGCTTAGAAATTTTTGAGGTTTGACAAGAGGCAAAGACAAAACTACCATCCACAAACAGAAAGAGGTGTCTATACGGGAATAAAGGTAACTCAAACCAGACACAGAGGCAGAGAAAAAGAGACAGATCTAGAAAACTAGTGACCAAAATCACTCAGTTGTGTTAAGACGAAAGAAAAGAGGCCAGGAAGCCAGCAATTACTTCTTGGGATTAGGAACAATGTCGAAACAAATGTGCGAAAAGACGTCTGCTTACACGAATCGGGAAAAAACGGCAGAGACAAAGAAATAGGCAAAGGACAAGAATCAATGCTCGAGCCGCTTTTCTATCCGAAGAAAACACATAATGAAATTCATATCACCGAAGAAGAGTGCAGAACCGATGCCAAATCCAGATAAAGATTATTCTTTAAATCTGTCAAATACAGAAATCACAAAGGAAAAGGAAGAAGAAGCTTGTGTAAAAGAATTCTGTTTCAATGGCATGCTACAAGAATTCAAACCAGATCCCAGGACAGACCCATCCACTTCTATCATGCTTCCTATCTAAATGTCAAAAATTTTAAAATTTAGTCACCCACTCCCCAGCTCCAAGCCCATTCGACAACTCACGGATAAAGAAAAACAGTCTAAGCCAGACGGCATACATCCCTACGCTCCACGTTATCTTTGCCATTATCTACGGATGCCGGCCTTCGTACGTGACGAAAACGTCGTCGGGTACGAAGGCCGGCATCCGTACCGGGACCACTCCGGGTTCCATCTTCCTCTTTCCTCACTCTCTCCCCTCTCTCCTCTCCGGATGGTCAAGAGGAGGCGAGTAGGGGATTTTCTCCTCCAGTCTGAAAAAAATTTTGGGGCCTACAGCAATTCCAAACCCTATAAAATTTTACTAACAGGAAATAAAATCTTTAAGATTCCTTTTTATTAAGTCAGTACCATAACTTCACCATCAGAAATTTCTGCATGTTCTTCCACCATCATTTTCATGGACATCACTTTCATTTTCAAATTCGATCAAATTTTTATCATCCGACTCGAGTAACATCTGCCGTAAATTTTCGACATCCTTCTCGTCGTCGATTCGATACGCGGTACTTTCCATTTTCGGACAGAAAACCGAAAAACATCTTTAAAAAATAACAAAATACTGGAATAGGTGGCGGTATCTCCGATGAACAATTCTAGGTAATCAATGGCTGCATTCGGCAGACGCACCAGTTTGAGTAGTTTTCTGCCGAACGCCCTCTACAGTACACTCTTTCGGAACATATTTGGTGTTTGACGTCACATTTGGTAGCGTCTTTCATTTACGCTACCAATGAGGGCTGCTTTTTGTTTCAACGCATACGTCACACATCGTTCAGCAGATGTAACTACGTAACAGCTACCAATTGAAACACCTTTGCTCAGTTATAACTGTTGACTGTACCGAACGCAACCAATGTCGTCAGTCCCCGGTGAGTGGCTACTCCAAGTGTCAGATTGTACGCCATTTCAAAACAAAAATACTTAAAAAATTATTCCGAACGTATTTGCGAAGTCGGCCGCGACCTCCGAAGGAGAAACATTCTTCACATTTCGTTTATTCAAAAAACAATAGGTTAAAAGGTCCGCTAACAGACAAAAGGAACCCGCTCTAATCCCGTGTCCCGTACGGACTCTGGACGGTTACGCTCCTCCCTCTTTTACCTGGTAGACTACCGGCCAATCTTCCGCATCCGTAACGATACCACGCGTTCGTTCCTCACCTAGAAGGGTCATTTCCGCCCTTAAGTGTTCTCCAGACGGCACCGAAACACCGGCTCCTCCGAAAGTCGCTTTCTTCGGATTAAAGTTTGTCGGGTTTTTACATCGATCTTTCCTCTCTCTTTTCTCGGTCCGAACTGGCGCTTATCGAATGGGTTGAAAAATCGTCGCCTACGTCACGTTCGCTTCCTCCGACGAAACCGACACTCCGGTGTGAAAATCATCACCACCCACTCGTTAGGGCCTTTATTATCCAAGTGTTATTCTTTTAATTATTATTCTATCGACGAAAAATCGTATCTCCTTCCGGTTCGTTTCGGCCCGCTTTCGCAGCATCCGCAGCATCTCTTAGCAGCTGCTTAAAGAGGATTCTCGAGTATTTTCGTGGCTTTTGTCTCGGAATCCTTCCGGGGTGGGCCGACGCCTTTCCGGCGGTATCTTTCGCAGAGGGAAAAATCCGACTATCTAAGAATTTCGGGTACGCGATAGTCAAGGGTGCGAAGGTTAATTATTGTATACGTCAGAAGCGGTTAACAAAGCGCATCAAAGAAAAGCGATTCTTCCCGAGGACTTTTATATATTTTTATTATAATTTCTGTCGTATTTAATGTATAATATAAGGCATTTTTGTTTTATGTAATTGTCTTTGTTTTCACATGTATTTGTTAATTTTCGGGGTAGAGGTCGACTGCTCTTTCAGAATCTTCTATTCTACTCGTAAAAATAAATAAATAGATGCGGTACGTAATCGGTATAAACACGATTGTTAATTACAAAATCGTTTTTATCACTCGTAAATTTAAATAATATTCCTTTAATCGTTACTTAAAAAGTATTATTGAAATTTACTGGGACAATAGAAAAAAGAGGCGATTTTTATAAAGAAAACAAAGTTGTATTTTGTCCACCGTTCGTCTCTTATTTCGTCGCTCGGACGTCCGGCGCCCACTTAGCAGCGGCCCAGTTGATCGTCGCTCAAAATTTCGGCCTCGTCTCTTTCACGCGTGTCGCGAGTAATAAAGGAAAAGCAGCGCCGATAGAAGGGCGTTATAACGAGGGAGAGAGGTGTTCTTCCCGTCCGTAACTCATCGATCGATCCGGCTGGGATCGGACGGAATTATCGAGGTTTTTCTCGGTAAGGTGCGGGAAAAGGCCACGCGTGTCCAAAAGTGTAAGTCGTCCGGCAAAACCCCCGTAAAAGCGGCACTTTCGTCGTACACCGCGCGGACGCGTCATTTCCGCTTTTACGTCCCGATATCCGAACGGAAAACGGACACGCGTGGCGAGTTGTATTTAAATTCCGGCCCGTCCTGTTTTCCCGAAATATCGAAATTCGGGTAGACGTTACGCAAGAGTTTCGTCATTTCCGGAAACCACTTTCCTAATTTTCGTCGTAGTCCGCGCTCGGTCTCGTGGCGCGAACAAGTAAACCCGACGGTGGAAATAATTATAAATCGGATAATATTTCGAGTGGAGCGTTTCGCTAGTCCGTGGCCTTTATCCTACGTCGACTCGGGTCTGGCCACGGTTAATCGGTCGAGGAGTGTTTCTGAGGTGTTTCCCACTTCGCCTACCGATCAGGAAGGCGAAATAAATGTTTCCAGAGCTTTCGGACGCACCGTTTCCGAAAAAAACCGAAAACTAAGCTCATTTTTGCGTCGGGCCCCGGCCAGCGCGGAATATAACGGCGTAGCCAACGCTAGTACGCGAGTAGCGCCAGCAACCTCCGCGCGGCCAGGCGGTAAGTAGGTGATTTCTTTAGATTCTCGTGGTTACGGCAATTCGAAACAGTTTGGGAGAGCGGATTTTTCTCGTATTTTCCGGTTTCTTCGTATTTAGGGAGTTGGTTTTTACGGTCGTCGGCAAAAGTTTCAGTTTAATTCGATACCGGTTCGATTACGTACGCTTTTCTACATTATAATTTTCCCAGGCGTTATCCGTTTGCTTCTAGCGCTAATACTTCACCGTCCTAATTTTCAAGTACCGTATTTAATTACCGATGCAGAGTCAAACTTCCCGGGCAACGATCATAAAAAGTTAAACCGAATATTATCGAAAATCCCATTTGCGTAACGAGCGTGACGTCTTTGTCGCACGACCACCAAAAATCGCTGTCGTGGGTTATATAAACGCACCTATGAGCGGAAGAAACTAGTCGGAGAATATTAAAAACGTGTCCGAGTTCGTCGATAAATTACATTCGAACCCGGGCGACCGGAGGTAGCGAGAGAAAAATATCTCCGACGGAGAAGCCGGTTAGGAGGTAGCGGGAGATACTCGTACGTTTGCCTACGCCTGGACAATTACCGGGCCTTTTTTGGGCTCTCGAAAAGACCGGACGCTAAAATAAATCTCTTTTCGTCTTCCAACGGCTCCGCAAACGTCGTTCGTTTCGTGCACGGGTGGCAATGTTTCTCTGGTAGCGGGCGTTAAAGGGAAGAGGGAAGAAACTTCCTCGGCGCCCGTCTCCGACGACGGAAGCGGAGCGTTTCCTCGCCCGGAACGATTAATTAAAGGCGCGCGGCGTTCCGGCTTCTCGAAAGCCTCCGGTGTCGGGTTCCGACGCGACGCGCGCCTCTTAATTCCTCCGTCGACTCCTTTCGCGGAAGCCCCCGGTGCTCCGTTCTCGTCCGGACAGAAATTTCTCTCCCGACGCGGCCGATCCCCGGCCACGGGAAAAGAAAAGAGATTATCGACCGGAACCGGTAGTCGCTTAATTACTATTGCCGGGAAGAGTATACCCGTTCCCGGTCCGCTCGCGCCTCCGCCCCTCGGTCCGAAAAGGAGGACGCGTTCCGCTCGGTCTTTAACCGGAGGAGGACGCCGCTTCCCCACCGCCAAAGAGGGCGACGGAGGCCGATCGATGGGGACTTTTCTTCGGACGCGGCCACGCCCGTCTCGGACCGTTCCATGGCGTGGGGGGGAGCGGCCGGGGTCGTCGGCCCCGGCCGGCGCGTCCGACTGCCACCGCGACTGCGCCGCATTTCCCGACGGAACGACGACCGGTTAATAACCGCTCGGACGGGGGCTCGGGCGGACGGGTCTCCGACGGCGATGGTGCCGGGACCGGCGCCTCCTCTTTCCCGGATCGAGTGGAAAGATGCTGACGAAACGAAAAAAAAAAGTCGGGAGGACGCCAGGCCAGCCGGCGGAGGAAAGCGCGCGCGTGGAAAAAGAGCGCACCCGCCTCGGAACGCTCCGATCCGCCTAAAAGAGCGACGACCTCCGCGGACGGATCCGCGGCGCGGGTCCGAGAGAGGCCACCGCTTCGGACGACGGAGAGGCAAGGCGTCCGCGTCGCCCGCGGGTAGGAGTGGCCCGGGCCTCCGGTATGGTCCGGGGACGCTTTCCTTCCCGCGGGTCGGTCGACTCCGGATTCCCCGCCTCCCGTCCCTTCTCCGCCCCCCGCTGGGTTCCGCGGATTCCCCCCGCCGCCTTCGGAAAAAAACTCACCTCTGCCGCGTCCCACTCGGCGCGGGTCGTTTCCGGCCGTCCAGAACGAATCCCGACGGAGTCGCTGCGCCTGCGCCGCGCGTTGCCGTCGACGGCGGCGGTCGGGCCTTAGTGGCGCCCTCTGCCGGACAAAATCTTACCGACGAAAATTATCGGGTCCTTCCGTTAGCCATCTCTTTCGCAGACCCCGCCAGTTTAGGAGCCGGCGATAAAGCCTATGTAAGATTTGACGCGGAAACTCCCGCAAAGAACATTTTATTTTCTACCTTTCATTACCTCTAGCGAGGGCGGAACAATTTCCGTGGCGTCAAAATATTTTCTTTCGATTTTCGCCTTTCCTCTCCTGAGAAAACAGTTCCAGAAGTACTAATTTTATTTCGTTTTGTTGTAATGTAACGGTTTTTGGTAATAATTATCGAAGAAGGTTGTATTCAACGTCGTCACTTAGTGGCTTAAACGTTCCTAAGCAATTGCTGCAATTTACTATTTAACACTACAAACAATTTAATAAGTACAGATAAGATTGTTGAGGATTGCTTACAATGTCGACGTGGACATTAACATTTTGCGGGATCTTTTCGATATTTAATTTAAAGTCGACGCAATTCCACTCCATTAACTTTTATTGCGCGTAAGGATCAGTTTTCCCCGTTACGTGGGGGTTTAACGAACAAAAATTGATATACCGATTGTTAGTTTTATGACGGTGTTATTACGAGATTTTCTCGTACGCTTTAAACGTAAGAAAATATAAGTCTGCCTTAGTCTTGTACGGGAAATTTTTCGAAACAGTTAAGCAAATTAAAAATCGTTCTTACGTCGTACACCAAAGCTTTTCGTCTTTCGTCATCTCCGATTTTAGATGGTTTTTATCGGCACGGAATTGGTGCAATTCGTTACGTAAACGAAAAGAGCTTCTGTTGTTGCACCGGTAACGGTTTTCTTTAAAAATTCTGTAAATTGTACCTTATTCGAAACACGGGCAATCCGGACCACCCAATTATTCTTATTATTCGAACCGACTGACATTTCTATATGTAGCATTTTTAATAAGTTAAATGATAAGAAATCACGTCTCCTATTTTTCTAAGAAAATTAGGCTAATAATCCTTTTTACCAAGTGCGAACACAATCTAAGTCTATTTAATTCCCCTCCGAGGACACTTCCGGGTATGTTACGTTCTAAAAAGAACGTTTTACGAATAAATGTGTCTTGTACCGTTTCTAACCTTTGACATTTAGTCAAACACCAAACGGGTAAAGCGTAACTCGTAGAATTTCGATAACTTTAAATCGAGTGATAAGATTCTTCTCGTCTTTAACTGTTTAAACACCTGGCATATTGGCAATCAATATGTAGTACTGTATCAGATTTAAGCAAACATTCTTATCGAACGATAGCGTAAGAGTATATAATTTCTTGTGCCGATTTTAATTCCTTTTTCTTAATATAAAAGGACACACGTTTCTTTGGCAGTCCACCTACCTTCATTCCGGAGTACGATTTATCGGAATTCATTTTCAATTTTAATTCTTCGCAGAAACCGTATCTTCTCGTGTAACGCATCAGTACTCGGCGCAATTAACACAACGTTATATTGACCGAACAATGTAGCAATTTATAAGTTTTTTGTCTGCCGATTTTTTGTTAATCTTTTTTTCAAATCAGATATAATAACGGAATCGTAGGTTCTCTCGATATAAAGTAAATAGGTTGTTTTCTTCCGAGTCGATGCCGAATAATGGCAATTATTCTGAAACAAATAAGGCCTTTATTTCTCGCACGTGCAAATGGCGTGAAATTTCTATAATTGTTCTGTTCGATCTATAAATTAAACTCTGTTATGGAAACAGATTAATAAATTACGAAAACCTACGACACTGGATCGTAAGAACTGTTTTCGATTTATCTTAGAAACTTAAGTTTGTTGATATTCCCACGTTTGACTATATAAATTTAAACTTTGGGAGATTATTCTGGTAATGGCTACACCTCTGGCCCTATCCACCCTACAGTTTTATGTTCATCTTGAGAAAGGAGTTAGATATAAATGAAATCTGAGACCAGATATGAAAACCTTAGAGGAAAGAGGCCCCGGTTATGTGAACTTCTGATAGTAATAGGAAATCACGTTATTTCAATTCAAAAATTTGCCCTCGAAAGGTGTTAGATCAGCGGTTCCCAACCAGTGGTCCGCAAGAGCTAAAATATGGTCCGCGAAAGATTTAAAACTTTTATTTATTTTAAATTATTATTCCCACATTGATATAAACTGAATTTAATTTTTACTAAAAATGTTATGTTTTCTATTATAATAGTACTGTTAAAGCACGTTACTCTTGAGTTTAACGATTACTTATGTTTAAAGTTTTGATTAAACTTTATTTTTGACACAGTTCATTTTTCTTCAACCTTGTGGTCCATGCTAACAACAATGAAATCAAAGTGGTCCCTGGTCAAAAAAAGGTTGGGAACCGCTGTGTTAGATAGATGCCCGCCACGACTCTATTGTTTAAGGAAAAGTATGATGTACTGGGGCAAGCCACTATTAATTTAAGGCGGAGAGCATATATTTTAAATTAAATTAAAAATTTCAGCCCGGCATTGTGACCGTGTCAAAACAAATAATTGCTCTTCTTAATTCATTTTAGTTTCACTTGTTTTCGTTCTAATTCTACACCTTTTATCCAAGTGTCACAAGTAAATATTGTTTCAGGTTTCAATTGTGTTTTTCCTCTCGGTTTAGCACATATGTAATATAAATGAACATCAAGTTTAATGTATTCTATTACGCATAATTTATAATTGTACGAATAAGGACTGAAGAGGGACAAATAGCCCGAAATGCATTTCCATCGCTTTATTATTTAAGACTCATTATTTCTGTAGAAAGCCTATTTATTCTCTTCGCTACATGTGTGTTCCTGTATGATAAGTTCGACATAGTAATTTTGTGCGTTTTTTCCCAATGAATATTTTCACATTTATCTATACTGCATACATTTTTAAGTTTCCTTCCTTTGCCATTATCTCGACATATTGTTTGTTACTCTATCATTTATTGGTTTACTCCGAAAATATAAGCGAGGTTGAGGCCGAAGTTTTAAACGCGAAAACGTGTACGTCGGACGTTCATCGCCGCTTTCCTGTAAGCCTAGAAGTTTGACAATGGCGTTTGGAATGTCGAGCACGATTCCACTGGCTTTCCAAACGCCATTGTCAAACTTCTAGGCTTACAGGAAAGAGGCGATGAACGTCCGACGTACACGTTTTTGCGTTTAAAACTTCGGCCTCAACCTCGCTATAGGCCTATACTATAATACCTCGTATTTCGAACGCTAAATTTCACAAAAATTCGTTTCGGAGTTCGAACTGCACGCGCAGTGAAAAAATACGCTCGAAGCGTAAACGCAATCTGTTTCCCATGTCGTCTCTTGCATTACATTCGTATAAACAACCTACAGCATGCTCAGCAGAAAATAATACAAAAACTAAACCAGCACCTGATCACTCGCTGAGAGATATTTATTCTTAACACAAACGTTTTCAATCCAATCAATGGATCATCATCAGGTAAAATAGAACATTACAAAAAATAGAACAACAAGTTCAAAATACAAAAAATAACGGCTAACCAATATGTAACTAACAGCACAATAACATTTCGAAATATCAAAAAATTAATAAAAGTGCTGCTAAAATTAAAAATAAAATAATAATATATAACAACAAACAAATAGTGTATACAAAATATTAATACTTCTGCCTTAATAAGCCTTGATAATAATTATTAAGGCAGAAGTATTAATATTTTGTATACACTATTTGTTTGTTATATATTATTATTTTATTTTTAATTTTAGCAGCACTTTTATTAATTTTTTGATATTTCGAAACGTTATTGTGCTGTTAGTTACATATTGGTTAGCCGTTATTTTTTGTATTTTGAACTTGTTGTTCTATTTTTTGTAATGTTCTATTTTACCTGATGATGATCCATTGATTGGATTGAAAACGTTTGTGTTAAGAATAAATATCTCTCAGCGAGTGATCAGGTGCTGGTTTAGTTTTTGTATTACATTCGTATATTTTCGGTGCTTTTTTCGGTTTATTTTTGGTGCGTTGGTTATTTGTCTTGTGTTATTCTTCTATTTTTAGCAAATTCTTTCTGCAATTATTTTTCGTCGACAGTTTTTGGGCGCCCACATACGCTTTGTATCTTTCAGTTTAAAATTTCCCGAACGGAACCATATATTTGACGTGTTCGAAGCTTAGGAGGTCTTACCCATACATATTACGACTACTGTATTTTTATTTTATAACAGAAAAAGTATGGCGACTGGCAAAAAATGACCTCCCCTGATTTTTTCATTTTTGGACTTAGGACACCTTGAAACGTGGAGAAATGCAAAAAATTCGGGGGTAATTTCTGTATGTATGGATGTTAGTGTGTGTGGAGGGACACGAATTAGTTCACTCCCTTTGAAGCTTAATAACTCCCGTGCTTTATGTCGAAAATTTCTGAAATTTTGCAGGGAGGTTTGCGTATTAGGGGGATTTATTCTATTAAATTTTGGTGGTTAAAGGTCGAAGGGTGGGGAGACAGTGGAGGTCGTGTTTATCTCCAGTAGGATCGGACCTAATGGCGATTTTACTCGTTTTTAGCATTTTCAAATTTTTTTTTATAAAACCCATATCCTCAAAATTAAGCTTTTTGCCAGTTTATACTAATTAAAAATATAAAAACATTTTAAAATAAAATACCATAACAGATGGTGTCACATAGTTTTAAATGTTGCCGGGAAAGTCGAGCAACTCTTTGCTGATTTATTTTAATTTCCTTTGCAATGGTTTGGTTCGTTTACGGAAGCGGGACACGTGGATTATCTACCAATGGAGGAATGCTTTCCGGGAGGTGTTTTATGGGAAACTGGTTCCTATTTACGCGTATCTGACGTGAAGAAACCTGGAAAACTCCACATGGCTAACCCGTCGGCCAGGCGCGATCCCACGACCAGTATTTACAGTGCTAGTGGTTTTATCCATTCGGCCAGCGATGGGCCATGCTTTCTGTTATTTCTAATGGGAAAAATTGATTCTTACTTCGAGCGGCCTGGAATGAATTAAATTCGAAGTATGAAGATAACTGTATATTACTACTTTACTAAAAAGTAACTTAAACATTTTATTGGAGTTTATATCATAAGTAAACATCTTCTTGTCTTTAATATAATAATCTTCTCGTAAATATATTTGATTCCCCGTTAATTTTTCCCGTTTAACTATTGGCAGAATTTTTTGCTAATCGATCTTGATCTTGATCTTGAATTCGCGAAGATCATCTAAAGAGCATCTTTACAAATTCCTGGTTAACGGTAGTCATTTTCTTCTTCTAAAACTGCTGTTTGGGAACGACGGTTAAAGAACCGTTTTCACACTTAATTCTTAAAACCATATAAAAATGGAGATCGAAACGAAACTCTCCGAGCCATGGAGAATTCCATGTTGCTTTCTACCATAACCTGCCACTGATCAGTGGCCGTTTTTATCGTCCGGAATACAGGAATGCGCGGAGGAATAGGTTTAAGTGCTCATTATTGGCGTTTTCCACCGTAGTTTCGACTTACGTCGCCTCTCGTGGAACCAATTACCGACGTAAGGCGAGGTATACCTGTATTAATTCTTTCATTAACTAACTTATCCACTTCAAATTCTAACGTACAGTTTACCTGACCGTAATATTTGGTTATGGTTTCCATCTTTTCTATTTTCTGCCAAGTCTTGTTAATTCTCCGTCAATCCTCTTCGACTTACTATTCCGAATATTTCGTCTTCTAGTGTTGAAAGTCTTCAATCTTTGGAATACCAAATCCATTTCCTTACGCGGTTTGCCCGCCATGTTTACGCTAATCAGATGTGACGCGATTTATATTTTTCATGGTAATTTTTTTGTTTTGATATTTGCTCTTTTTTTTCTTTTTTTTTGCACTTTTTTGACATTACCACACCACGCTATATGTAGTACTAAGGATTACGGGTAAAAACATGGTGTTACGCTTGGAATTAGGATGCCGCGTGCCGATTGGCTGCCACGCGAAAATATACATTGTCCCAGTACTCTGCGGCTAAAAGTACTCAAAGACGATATTAGAGAGGTTGAGGCGCACGTATTCAGCTCAAAACGTGAACGGCGGACGGACGAGCGCCGCCATCTGGCAATTCTAGACGGTCGATAATGGCGTTCGCTACGTCTAGAATGGCGAGTAGACAATCGGCTTAAACTTCTTCATTTTTTTTGTGTTTGTGGTTAAAATTATGACGTATTTTATTAAAATATTGATTATTTAAGCATTTACGAATAATATTGAAAAGAAACAGACGATTTTAATACAGAAATTATTTAATTATTCAATTTTTTGCAAGTGGTGTGAAGTGCCTATAGAATTTACTTATATTTGTCTTCATAATAGCTTATCTTAAGTCAGGTTTGTTCTTCCGCGGCATCTTCTACCATCAACAGCGTAATACGTTTGTAAATTTTCTAAAAATTAATTTTTCGAGCAGCTTTCGAATTTACATAAGCCACTACTTCCCTCGACAAAAGTATGAGGTAGTTCTGTCGTCCGATAGGAGACACGACGCTAATTAAAAATAATTATTCAGTGTTATAAACATCCTATAAATACTGTTAAACAGTTTAATTTGTTAGTAAGCCTTTGCTGGTAACCCTCGATGTTAAATGTATCCGCCAGCTTTTCAACAAATTTCCCGTGAGTCAATGCGCGACGTTCACTGAGTCACGTGATGTGAACGATCGCCGCAAGGTCTTTTACTTGGACTTAAAACGTCAAACGTGTACTTCTGCTTGCCGTACAAGTTTAACGTTTGTACTTGCGCCTCAAACTCTCTAATATAGTTAGTAACTATATTAACTGCAATTATAATGATGTTTCTTAAAAGCTTTAAAAAGCAATATTTTTACTATCATTTTAGGTACACGAAAAGTGTATATTTTTGTACAAACAAAAACATAATATATTGGCTATGCATGCACGAATCAGTAAATACCTTTTCCATCTAGAAACTGTACTTAATAAAAAAAAAAAAAAAAATGCTGTTCCCAACTGTGTTTAAATACATTTAATTAAAAATATAACACAAAAGTATAAAAAACATCATATATTTTAAATTAAATAAATTAAAATATGATTAAAAATTGCAGCTCTGCATTGTAACGATGTCACAATAAATAATTGTTCGTACTATTATTATTAGCGAGGTTGAGGCCGAAGTTTTAAACGCAAAAACGTGTACGTCGGACGTTCAGCGCCGCTTTCCTGTAAGCCTAGAAGTTTGACAATGGTGTTTGGAAAGTCAGTGGAATCACGCATTGCATCGAACTAAACTCTCGCAAATAATAAAATATCGGCATATTTAGCATTACAAGAAGATTTGAGAAGTGATATAAAAGGAAGAAGCTTGGGAAGAGTTGGTTCCTGGAGATTTTCATTCCAGAAGTAAAAAATTTCGAGAGATTTAATTTTTTTTACTCTCGGCGATATTAAAACTCTGTCGTCTATTCTTTAGTTTGTTTTAATTAATTTGGATAAATTGCTTGCAAATAATATTAAGTACTGTTAATATTAAATACATTGCGAGTAATGCGTTTGCTTTGATTTCGAAATTTTTATTATCCGAACTCGTAGGTGGTGTCGGATCCGCAATCAAATTAATTAATTGACACAAATGTGCACTATGGTAAAGAAATAAAAATGAAACTGTAGCTCGACAACAACGCTTAACAATGAGCGCAGTTTGAATTCGTTCCGCTTTCCACACCCAGCACGGATATAGATCGTTCCCGGAAAACTGACAACGGGCGGGGTTCGGGGATTTGTGGTCTTACAATAAATTTCATTCTTTTGCATACTGACGTGAAATCTCTGTCAAATACGGTAATTTTAACTTTGATATTGGTCCGCAGATCTTCTGCGCCCGATAATAGTCACAATATCCACATTCTACAAATCTGGACATCGTGAAGCACTATAAACTTGAAAGTAAAAGAATTTAAAAAAAAAAATGCGCTTGTTGCGGTTGCAGTTTGCGATGATGTTAGGGGCGCGCATTACATTCGCGGGATAACTTTTTTCTCTACGAGTTTTCACCTCTAGAAAATCAAGTGCGCATCACAATGGAGGAAACACGATAGTTGAAATTGTTCAATTCGTCCTAACGTAGTTTAATTGTGGCCTTTGTTGTTGGTACGAATGGATAACCGTACTTTTATCCATTCATTTTTTGAGATTTACCGTACACACCATCGATTATTTAAATAATTATCACACAGGCTCGAATAAACTCACGTCTCAGCTCGCATTTGTAAAAACAACCCAGGTACTTGAATAAACTCACAAATAGGTTTATTGGAACCACACTTTCTAAGTTACGAATTACCGTAAATAATCTATTCGAAAAATTGTAATTATATAAATTATTGGGTCGCATCTCTTGTCATCTGCGTTATTTTTTGAGTATTATTTTATGAAAATTTAATATGCCTGCAGCCGCTCCCGCCGACACATACAAAAATTAATTTTGTAAAGATAAACCTACGGGCTTGAATAATTCATACCCTAAACGCATTTTAAACACAATAAACCAACAATGAGTCTATTAGAGAGCCTAATACTACGTTCGCACACAATCCACGACTCACTTCGATCTCGATTTACCTACAATCTGGATTGTGACTAACGGTAGTCGAACGTCGTGCTGTTCGCACAGGCAGTCCGCTCGAGAACAACCCTGCTATTACACGCGACGATAAAACTGACATAACTACGTCGTAAGTCACGAACACCAACAAACAAAATGGAAGTTTTGGTTAGAAATAAATACAGTACTTTCTCTTGCCATTTATCTAATAATAGACAGATGTCATCGTCTTTCCAAATACAATATCTTTTTTATTTCTCTGTCGATAGCCCGACACGTGTTCCGCCGCCATCTTGTATTTTCTCGCGCGCGTGGGATTGTGGGGTCTCTCTTATGACTGGATTTAGTTTCGAGAACTCTCTCGAGTCAATCGCGATCGAACCTCGTTTCGGTCGAGATTGAAACGGTCGAGAGAGATCGCACCAAAACATAATCGCCGACCTTGGTTACAATCTAGATTCTAGATTGAAATGCTCGGTGCGAACGGGGTATAAGGTAATTTACTTTGTTATGAATCGAAATGCAATCTCAAAAAATCTAGCGACAAGTTGCATAACTTTCCCGGCAACAGCATTAGAAATTACATTTGGCGCCATCTGTTACGATATTTTACTTTGAAAAAAAAACATTTTATATTTTTAATTATTATAAAATGGCAAAAAGTTTAACTTCGAGGATAGGAATGAGTTTTATTTTAAAAAAATAATAATAATTGTAAATGCTAATAACGAGTAGTGTCTTTAAGTCCGACCCCACTCGAGATATGACAGGTGATCTGTCCCTCTCCACTCCCTGATCTTTAACTACCAAAATTTAATAGCATCGATACCAACCGTCTACAAATCTACAAAATACCTTGCAATATTTCAGAAAGTTTCGACAAAAAGCACGGGAGTTATTAAGATTTGAAGTGAGTGAACAAAATCGTGAGAGACACACTAATACAGAAAAACCCCAGAATTGTTTTTGCATTTCTCGACGTTTCAAGGTCTCCAACTCCAAAACTAAAATTCTTGAGGGGTCATTTTTTTGACCCATCGCCCTACTTTTCTTCTGCTATATATAACACAGCCGAGAAAGTAAAAAGAAAATATTTGTTTTACATTTCCTGCGTTTTTTTTTAATTTTATTTACCGATACAGAGAGAATGGCCGAAAATTTAAACATGTTGAAATGATCGCTATTGACGTAATTTCTGAACAACAATGGTTAATTGCAGGGATTAGGACGAGTATCGATGTTCAAAAATATCAAACAATTTGTCGAAAGCGTCTTTAATTGAATGTTCAGAAAGGACCAACAAAAATCGACAAAAAAAACATAGACGCGTTAAGTATAAGCCCGATTAAAAAAAAAAAAAGTTACGTATCTTATTGTTGTTTGCCAGGAAAAAGAAAGCAAAACGTAATTCATTTCCATAGTCTTAAAATCGTCCGAGGGAGGGAGGAATTATGGCAATGGCAACTACCCGATAGAATAACGGAAAATACTTTTAAAAACGTCCCGGGCAAAACAGTTTACTTATTTCAGAAATTTTACAGCTTTTACAATTACCATTTATATTTTCGTACTTTATTATTTGTAATTTCGCGTGATTTAGAGAATGGAATTTCGGACGTTCAGATTTCTAGCAACAGGCGACGTCGATTTGGCCATCGACCACCCGGCCAAATAAATACGTTATTCCGAGAATAACTCTCGACGAGAGAGTTAAAGCGACTACAAATTACAAAAGAAAAGATGGCGCTGCACGCGTTAATCGGAAGAGAAGCGCCGCGCGGCTAATTCTAAGGGGAAACGGACGACGCAGGGGCGCGTCCGAAGTTGCAAAAACCCTGTCGGGCGGTAAGCGTGCGGCGGAACGAAAAGGTAGACGTTACGGCCCTCTCCCAGTCGATATCGGCCGTCGGAAAAATATTCGAAGTTACTTAATTTGTCGTACGAAATCGGCTCGCGCCGCGCCGTTCCGTTCTCCTAATCGGCCATTCAACGCTCTCTTTCTGGCCCTTTAGCTCTGTCTTCCGGTAGTCGTCTACGTCGTCGGGACAACAAAAACGTTGGCTAATTTTCGAACGATTAACGCTTCCCGGTCGCCAATTCTCCGACGTTCGTTCGACTCCGTCCCAATTCGTCACACCGCCGCAATCCTTTCGGGGGACGGCGACCGACGTTTCGAAGGACGAACGGTTTAACGTAGTTACGTAACGGAAAATTACGCTTCGGCCGCGGAGGCTAGACGTTCCCGACGGGTGTACCCGACTCGGCACCCAGGGCCCACCGGCAGAAAATTAAAGACGAAAACGTTACGGACGGGGAAGTAAACGTCGACGCCCGACTCAAGATTAAATCATATTTAAAGGATTCCAAATTAAGAATGTTTCGTCGTTCGTTCCTTCTCCTCCGTCTCGGTAATTACGGATCTTCCGTTGGCGGTTGGGAAAACGTTTCGTATTTCCATCGGCTTTCACACTTCCGGTGGAGGAAGGCTACCGACGGAGCCCCGGGCAAATTCTTAGTCGTAACGCAATGGTAAGCTATCTCCTAATCGAGACGAAGCCTCGGCCTACGGTAGCGACTAAAAAGGAAAACAATTCGACTCCGGCCTGGTAAAAGAGTTGTGTCGAGCCGAAAAAGTCTGCGAAAGGTTTACCTGTACCGAGAGATAAAAATACGCAGAAAACGGACAACCCGCGATTGTCTTCCGATGTTCGTAACCATTGTTTTAAAGACAGACGTTCGGTACCGGTGGGGTATGACACGCTTCCGGTATTCGTCGTCGCCGTCTGCTTCGTGGGTTTAATTTAGTTTTGTTTTCGGACGATGCGGGAGGAAAGTCTCTACGCTCCGCCTTTATAGTAGGAAAACATACTTTCGATTCCGATGCAGGTCCAACAAATTAAATTGTTTCGACGATAGTTAAGTCGGAGTGTAAAGTCGGTTCGATTTTTATATTTTGTAATGTTAAATACGGATTGCAAATAACGGCTTTGCCAGACTTAAATCTTAAAATGGGACGGCGGGGAAAAGCACGGGGAGGTGGTGGTGTTTTGTACTTTCTTCCCGGGAACGCGAACGTCTTTTGATCTTTTTAAAATACATTGCCAGACTCTTCTGTTCCGGCGGAAACAATCTTTCCTTCGGACGGAAGGCAACATCGGACTTGGAGAAAGGAACCGGAGCATCCACCCCCTCTTGCCACCGATTCGCGCTACGTCGGCAACTTCTTTTTACACGCGCAGCATCCAGAGAATAAAAGTGATGGTGGCATAATTCCCGCGGAGTTGGAATTTTCTAAAAATGTAGAAAACCGCGGCTCGTTCCGTATCGGATCTGGAGACGAGGCGAAGGCAGAGGTTACGCGCAGAAAAGACAGCAGCGCGAAGTAGCTTCAGACGTAGTGGCCACTCCGCTTTTCTTTCGGGAGGAAGAAACGGAAGAAGCAGAGAAAGGACGAGGTCGACAACCATAATTTAATTTCCTCGTTATGTTACTTCTCAAAACACTGTTAATGGCGGCTACACATTGTTACCGTAAAAAAGAAGAAAAGATCCTTTGGAAACTGGAAAAAGCGCGTGAAAAACCGGACGGGTGGGTTCGGTTCGATCGTTGCCTAAACTTATCTCGGGGCGGTTTCGGCTCTTCACACTCCGTCGATGGCGGCGTCCAGTTTGCGCTCGATGTTGCTGAAGGCGTCGCTGCCCAAATAGTCTATCTGACCCCTCTCCCAGGCGTGTCTCCTGGCCTGAGACGACGCGGCAGTTTCGGGCGTCCGGCCTTCGCCTGCTTCCAAACTGACGCGAGACAGAGCGCCGGCCAAACCCGCCTGAAAATACAAGAGAATTAGAAACGGTTGGCGGAGGACCCCTGGCCGCTCGTTTTCCTACTCACGCAGTCGGGTTCCAAGAAAGGCTGGACCTGAGTGGCGAAGATGTTCCACCACAGACGCAGATGCTCCTCTAGATGGCGGCAGTCACCGAATACCTCCAGTCGGCCCGTTCCGGCGTGGTAACGGTGCATCCAGGGTTTGACGGGGCCCAGGAAGTGAATTATCTTGACGTCGCTGCCAAATCTGCAATGAGAAGAAAGAGTTAAGAGCCGGGTAGGAGGGAAGGAACGTCGCATCTACTTACTGTTTGTAGGCGGGAAGATAGGTGTAGCTGGCATTGGAATTCATGTTATAAATGAAGGAGAGATGTCGAGAGATGTCTTTCGTTCGCCAGTCGCTAAAATAACTGTTTAAAAGTCCCTGGTCGCCTCCTGCACAAAAACGGGGGTTGAGAAATGCGAAGGAAAGAAGAAAACGGAAAGAAAATGGTGGTTTACCGTCGAAGCTGCCGTGCTCTCTGGCGTGGTTTAACAGAGCTCGGAAGGTCTCTTCGGAAGGTCGGAAGACGAAGACCCCGGAATTGAAGCAGTCGGGCCAACCCACGTCGGCCACCGCGGACAGTTCCTCGCGGTCGAACAACTCGTCGCAGTTTTGCACTACCTGAAAAGACACTTCCCTGAAGTTTTGGCGCGGGGGGAAAGAAGCCGGCCAAAAATTCACTCACCAAGGTGTCGGCGTCGAGGAAGACGGCTTTGGAGTACTGCGTCAGACACCAGCAGTGGATCTTGGTCAGCGTCACACCCAATTCGGGACGGGCCATCAGAGCCAAACGAGCCTCGTCTTTGCTGTCTAGCACGTTTACTTCTCGCACCTCGTCGAAAACCGAACTTAGCTGAGATCTACCGAAGAAATCGTAAAGATGGGAAAAGAAAGACGGAGAAGCGCGCGGAAGGAAACTTACCTCATGTGAGGAGTGACGTTGGGAGCGATCAGAACCACCAGTTTTCTGACGGTGAAGCGTTTTAGAGAATGGGCCAGAACCAGAGCGCCCAGGCCGTAGGTGTCGTCGGTGGCTAGTGTCACGTACGCTTGATCTGGAAGTACGACGGACGACTGCGTTAGAAAGTCGGGCGGGCGCGCGGCGCCGAGCGAAAGAGACGCGCCGTCCGCGCCACCACCGACCGATGGGCGGCGGTGGCGATAGTCGAGGACAGGCGGGCGGAAGTAAACGGCGACGTGTCGAAAGGGTTTTCTTCCGGTTTATCGGCTTCCGGCAACGGCGGCGACGGCGCCGGGGGAGGAAACGGCGCGGAGGGAGACGAAGAGAGAAAATAAAGGAAGCGCTCTTCTATTTTAGCCGACCCAGTTGAGAGTTTGCCCGGTCGTCGCCAGAAATATCCCGGCCGTACCGCTACCGACGCCTTTTCGTCGTCGACCCACGTTCGTCCGCATCTTTTCGAGTTTCGATTCCCCCGACGGCACGCGGCTGGCCGAGGACCGGGTCGAAGGTCGCGGTCGGTCCGACGGGAAGCGCGGCTACGACCGAGACCAATCGGGAAGTGACCGAGTCGGGAAGCGCAAGCGAGGAGCGACGACCGTCGGAGGGCCGAAAGAAGATAATCCCGAGCGGAGACGGTCGTCGGGACGAACGAGCTACTCACCCTCCGCCATTCCGAAACTCCCGGCAAACGGAGGAAGCGCGCGCCTCCCCCTGCCTTTAAACGTCGGCCGAATCCCGTCTGCGGCGCGCCGACTCGGCGACGTCACCCGCCCTCGTTTGCCTATCGACGACGATGACGACGACTCCCGAAAGAGACGGCGCCCGGACGAAATTCCACGGACGGAACTCTTTTTTTCGTATTGGAGTTTTTTCTTCCTCCGTCGTTCTGTTTTTTTGATCCGTCCATTTCGGAAGCGACTTTTCTAAATTGGACCTTCGCGCCGCGGGTGGCGCTTTCGTCGGTACGATTCGGGCGTCGTCCGCTTATCGCCGCCGATACGTTCGGCCTTTCTTATCGGTCGGTGGTCGGAGGGGTCGAAGGTCGAGCGTTTTATCTCCGGGCCACGCCGGCCTCTAAGGTAAAATTCAAATCGTGGAAATAAAACCAGGCGAAAGGAAAGAAAAGTCTTTAATTCGGAAGGTGTTCCGGTGTCGCGTCAGTACTTACGAAAGACATTGGGAACGAATCGAACGTAAGAATTGGGTAAATCGTCGTATCGGTCTTTCTCTTCTCCCGTCTCTTTGGAACAGAGCAGAAGAGACGACGTTTCTAGGCAAAAATTTAAAAATTTGACAATCAATTGCGTAACTTTCCGAGCTTTCATTTTAAAAATAACCGTTATATTTTTAAATATAATAAATAAAAGTGTGTGTGGCGCCATCTGTTACGATATTTTTATGAAAAACATTTTCCATTATTAATTATTATGAGATAGCAAAAAGCTTAATTTCGAGAGTAGGGACGAATTTTATAAAAAATTGTAAATGCTAATAACCGGTAAAGTTACTGTCCGATCCCATTCGACACGGGACACAAGACTTCCATGCCTCCATCTCTCCATCTCCTCGACCTTTAACTACCAAAATTTATTAGCGTCGAACCCCTTTATACACAAGTTAACGTGCCAAATTTCGTTACTCCGTTCCAACGCGTTAAACGAAATAATGCCAACGCGTACAAACACACACACACACACACATATACATACATATCCGCGGAATTCTTTCCGTTTATTTGACACTTTTGGGTTCGGAAGATTTGCAAAAACATCGGATAGTCCCAATACTTCCCACTGTTACGTATACATAACAGCCGAGAAAGTAATACGGCGCGAACGTTTATGGTAATAATCAATTTGGTCAGAAATAGAGGAATGGGACGAATGGAAGGAAGTGAGATGGGTTCCTCCGACCCAACGTCGACGGCGGTGGGAGGGCGATTATTGTATTTGCAAAAGGAAAGGCGGCAGATCCGAAGCGACGTCGAAACCGGAGCGACCAGAAAATTAGCGACGCTCGAACGGGCGATAAATCGCATCCGGTCGGAGTGGTAGAAAACGGGTCAAACGGAAAGAAGGTCGGAGGGTAGACGGGTTTCTGGCCTTTCGCGAAAAAAACACCAATTAAACCTAATCCCGTCACGGTGCTTAAGCCCGGCTGCGGGAACAGGGGATTTGGCTACCCGGACTTTTCATTACCGGTTTATTAATTAATCCGTACAGGGTTTCTCCCTCTAAACGAAAAGAAGCGAAGGACAACGAGAAAGATTTCTAGTCTCACCTTCCACCGTGGGTCTTCTCAGTGGCGTAGCGAACATAATTGGCGCCCGGGGCACGACACTTTGTTGGCGCCCTCCTCCCCCTCCAGAAACACTTAGTTTGTCTTGGAGACCATTTGGGCGTCCCTCTGCGAGTGGCGCCCGGTGCATGATACACCCCCTTGCAGCCTCCTCGCTACGCCACTGGGTCTTCTCTCGTCGCTCGTCTGACCCGCGAAAGAAACGATTGCAACCGGGAATAAACCGCAAAAATTCCGATTTACGTACGAAGTGCTTCCAGTTTAAATGTTCCGTTCTTCTAGAAAAAGTATGCTATTGGTGGCCCCAACTTTTTATCCGGAAACAAATCGAAAAACTTTCTAGAAGTCGTAGGCGGCAGAATTCTTATTTTTACGGCGCGCTCCTACGGGAGAAGCCCGGAAACTGCCGACCTCCCCTTCCGTACTTCCGGTTAAAACGAGGACTTAGCTGAGCGAAGATTAAAATTTTGATTCGGAGGAAGGTGACGGAGGCCGAAGACGGTGGGAAGTATTAGAAGATTCCCGGTGGGCTTTATATATGTAACGTAACGTTTGCCTCTCCGGTCTTCAAGTTTTGGTCGATCCCCTCCAAATTATTCTAGTTGAAATGAGACTCTGGGGAAGATATGGACTTTCGCAAAATCTGGACTCTCCGTTCTTCCTCCGATTTAATCTCCTGGACACTTGGCGATAAACCTAACGACGGTAAGCTAAAATAAACAAATTTGTAATACGGTTTTTATTTTACCGTTACATATTCTGCCCCTTCGACCTCGAAAACCCGCCGTCCCCGTCGTTTGGGACGTGCAGTGGTGGTCGTCGGCCTCAATCCTACTGTTTAAAACAGCGTAACTAACTTCACTTGTCTGCCGTATCGAAAAAATCCTGAGACTTGCGTAACTCTCTCCGCCATACTTAAAATTGCCTGCGGCTCTATCTCTAATCACTCTACTTAAAAACATTTTACATTATTATTGTAAATTGACCAGAAGCTTAATTTGAAGGGCACAGACGAGTTTTATAAATAAATAAAAAATATTGTAAATGCTAATAACTAGTAAAACCTTAGTTAAGTCTTCGCTCCAGATACGTCGGACTCCCCTTTATCTCTCCACCCCGCCACTCTTAACCGCCAAAATTTAATAACGTCCCTCTTCTAATACGACGACTTTCTCATATTTTTGACATAACTCCCGCCTCCGTTATTTTTAATTTTTGATGTTGTAAATTTTATTAAATAAATAAATAAGACACGACGGCGTACACTTAAATTATCTCCATCTTCTTTCCGATTACAGTTTTCTCCGGGAATGTTCGGCAGTCGAGTATCCGAATGACCCCGGACTGGGATCGGCCATCTTCCACGTTCCTTCCGCTTTTTCGGTTTCGTTTCCGGGACGATGTGCTTTTAATCGCGCCATCTGTTGGACTATTTACAAGTAAATTGAAAAGTCTGGAAGAATAGTCGACATCTATCCCGAAAATTAAACAAATATAGGTGAAAACAAAGAGGACAATTACATAGAAATACACCTTACATTATATATTAAATATGATAGAAATTAAAACAAAAATGTATAATAAAAGTCCTTTGTTTTCGAAGAACCGCTTTCCTTTTATGTGATTTGTTAACCGTCGCCCACTCGACTATCGCCCAGTTGTCGGGTACCTCTCGACACTCGAGTACCAATAACTTAGCATTTCTATAATAAATATGGTAATTGCTTATCTCTGTGTATTTTGATAAGAACTAGTTAGGCCTAGTTAATCGATTAATCCAAATTAAGATAGGAACCAACTTTTTTCCTATTAAAACTTTAAAAAAATAAGTGAAACACATTGCAATCTTTCTGGAAACAGAGGCATTTCCAATTTTCCGATCTCTTCCGGTTTTCCCTGTTTTTAAATGATACATTCGGATTATCACCTTACCAATTAATTTTAATAAATAACGATTACCTTTATTCCAAGCGCGTTTTTATATGGCAACCTTCACCAATTAAAAGTAATAGGTCGTTAGGATAAAACGTAGTGTTTTATATCGGTACCTAATTACCCACACTCGACATAACTTCGGTTAACCATTCAATTTATTATACTTCATTTCTATACACATTTTTGTTACGACAAACCACCCAAAACGCATCTCTCCGTAATATGACGTAGTGCATTTTTGTCTGTTGTTTTATAATTTTATAAAGCTCAACCAAAATAAATTGTCTTTAATTTCTTCTTCGCTCTGCTCGCTGCGAATTATGTCCTAACTCATCGATCCTCGAATGATTCTGTTGATCTTTTCACAAATCGATAGCTCGTGAACATGGGCGTAGCCAGGAAGGGGCATGGGTGGGCACGCCCCCCCAGTTAACCTGGTGCCCCTCCCCAGAAAATTACAGCCTCTACTAGGTCCCCCATAACAAAACTCTGGCTACGCCAATCTCGTGGATGATAGGCTAAGACGAAGTAATGCATTGTTTTGTACCCGTTAGATGAAAAGTTTACCAGAGACTTCGTTGCAAAATTCGCCACCTCGATAATTTATTTGTATTCGAGCACAGCCAAATCGACAAAGCAATTCGTACAGAAATATGGCCATTTCTTTTGCAGTCTTCCGATATATGGGGCCTTATTAGACAAAGAAAATTTTCGAACTTTTAGCCTCGCGCGGTTTATTATTGATCTGGATGGAGGATTCTCGGAAAACGTTCCTGGCCACCCTGGTGCCAAAACTTAATATTGAGATCTCCGGCCAGGACGTCCGCATTCCTCGGTGTTTACCATTTTCCGAGATAAGTTTTGGTCGAAAACTGTCCAAAATGATCAATATTTTGTGATAGTGAGTGATACGTTACCCACTCTGCTTTCTTGTGGCATCGCATAATTGTAAAAAAACAAATCCGGAGCAAGACGCCTAGAGATAACTCAAAATTTTACAAATATATTATAAAAGTAAAAAGATTATTTAAATCAATGCGTATCGATCTCGGCAAGCCACATCTATAAAAGTTTCAAATTGTTGGTACTCCGGCGCAGTCAACTTTCGTCCCGGGTATGTCCATGCCACAAATTTTGTCACAATCGGCATTTTAGTGAATACCCCTCCCTTTGTTCGGAGATCACAAAAAGACAAGGATAAATGAAATTTTTAAAAAATATAGCAACAAGCTCCATAACTTCCCGGTCGTTATGAGATTTTACTTAAAAAATAGCTTTTATATTATTAACCATAAGGCCAAGAACACATATGCGTAAAACTGTGTGGCAGAAAACTGAATCAGAAATCAGCTTTCAGTTCAGTTTTTGTTTTACGCTTTTATGCCAGAACACACATACGTAAAAATTCTGGCCCAATAGGAAACGCTACTGCTACTTACAGTGCTACATTTTATTAATTGTTTTCTTCTCATATATCTAACCCTTTGAACCTTCCATTTTTCTCCGCTGCCTCTGCTATAATTTAGAAACTTTAAATTAATAGACTTGTTATTTGAAATTTAGCACCAATAGCCGTCCATAAACTTTGTTTAAATATAGTGTTTTTTACAGTGTCACTTTTTTGTCATAAAGACACTGATGTGGTCCAACGGATTCAATAAAGTCAATTTCATTTATTTTTTGTTTCTTGGAGACTGTCACGATGTAGGGCTAACCGCCATTATTAAATAAAAACCACGTGGTACTTTGACGTCACAAAAAGACTTCTCTTTATTGGAGGAATTTTGGCGTAAAAAGTAGAGACATGCTCTACTCTTTTTTCAGTTATTTTTCAGCTAAACTTTCAGGAAAATTTTTACGCTTTCTGTTTTATGCTAAATTTTACGCCGAATTTAACGCATGTGTGTTCCTGGCCTAATACAGTCAAACCGGTTTCCGAACATAATCTACTATATAAGGCCGAAAAAAGGGCAGTCTTTTTCTTTCTGTCACGGTATGCCAAAAACGCCACTAGGGGCGCCCTAGCTATTATTTAAATTTATTTTATATTTTTACAGTATAATTCAGTATATTATTAATTTTATTTGTAATAGGAATTTATTATTGATATTAATTTATTATTTATACCACAGAAAGACACCGCTGCTGCTACTGAAAAAATGGGTAGTCTGTGTTCGCGTATCGAGCGCCAGCAAAGCATAGCGGCAAAGCTAGGAATTGCCAGAGTCCGTGCGCATGCCTTTCGGGGCATGCCGATCGGGCCTTTCAACTGGCTATAATATTAATAGAAAGATTAGAAGTACGAAATAATCCAATAATCTTAACCTTTGTTGTTATTTTTAGCCCGGACAACGCCGGGCTCATATGCTAGTTCGTTCATAAAAGTTATTCTAAAACCGAAACAAATTTTTCCATAAGAAGCAATATATAATAAATTAAACCGTATTTCATGCTAAAAATGCCTACAAATTCAATGCCTAAAATAAATCAAATGCCTAAATTCAATGCCAAAATAATGCCTACAAAATATAATACAGTATTATACTATATTTTGTATGTAATATAATGCTGTTTTATATATAATACATTTTTGTTATCTAATTTCACTTAAGCACCTTTAAAAATAAATTCATGGATGCCATTTACATTATGCGAATATCAATTAGCGCGGTTTATATTAATTTCATTTAAATTCGACTTCGGCGCGTACCGAAAAACGCAAGTAGGATCTTTTCCGCATGCGCATGGAAATCTAATTTAAAATAGTGGCGTCAGCGTTGACGTCTAACGACGCGGACGGTCTCGCGCCACTAAACCCCAAATCGGTAGTTCCGTCGCCCAGGTCGGGCTTAATTTTTAGAGTAAAGAAGGGTAAAAAACTTAAATCAACACCTTAATGCTTGCTGAGAAATTTTAATTAAACGAACGTTTTCGGCCTCATCTATAGGCCATCATCAGGTCGAAATACAAAAATTGGAACGCTTACGTTCCATACATAGAATACAAAATTCAAACTAAACGTTTTTAAAAAGTGGAACTAATTAACGAAAAAAATAAAAATAAATAAATAAATAAACATATAGTGAGAAACTAGAAAAACAACAATAATAATAACAAACGAACATAATATCAATATTACCTATCCTAACTAGAAATAATTCAATTTAAAATATAACTAAGTTCATGCCCCTCCTATAAGTTTTTAAGGGCATATTTCCAAGCCGAAGGAAGACCTTCCGCGTCCCTTGCGTTAATACATTTATCTTTTAGCTTACTTCTGTAAATTTCCATTTTTTCCGCTGTTCTCGCCAAAGTTGGGGAAATGTACCTGTTTTATGATTCTCGCCTCATTCCACCGTACCACGGATCCTTCAGCTTGCCCCATCTGGGCTAGTACTGTTGTATTGGACCCTTTTCTAATATCATACTTATGTTCCTTCATCCTAATTCCTAAGTTTCTAGTAGTAACCCCCACGGTATTAAAAAATCAAGATAAAGGGAAAAGAGAAGGCTACAGCAAGGATATCAGATACACTAAGGGATGGTTAAGAGAGAATAATTTGATTGCGGCGAGAGCAGATAAAAGCAAACAAATTGTCATAATGAAAAAACAAACGTATGATAGAGCCTTAGAAGAATACATCAGAAAAACAGAATGTATCAAGGTCAACAGTAATATAGTTCAAACTATTGATAGAAGGGTTAAAAAGCTGGAGGAAACCAAACTAGCGAAGATATTACCGTTTCTCCGAAAATGCCGGAACCCTAGACCAGGGCTCCCTAGACTCTTTGCCTTCGCTAAAACCCATAAAGAGGGTAAGGAAATAAGGCCTATTGTGGAAAAACGAAAAGGTCCTACATTTCTCCTAGAAAAAAGATTGCAAGAATACGTCTCCGCGTTGATGGAAAGTAATAAGTTTGTGGTAAAGGATCCTGTTATGGTAGTTAAAGATCTACAAAGCATTACTTTGATGGATGAAGAAGTGGGAACTGTGTTAGATTACGAAAGTATGTACCCGTCGATCAAAGTGGAATCCTGCGTAGAAGCGCTGTTGGAGTTCTTGTTTAAAGAAAACCCAACGTTAACACAACACAGAAAGGAGGTTATAGAAATGGCTAACCTAGTATGTTGCGAATCCTTCTTCGTTTACGAAGACCAAACATTCAAGCAAAAAAGGGGAGTACCAATGGGAAGCCCGATTTCGGGGCTCCTTTGCGAACTTGTTGTTAGAAAAGTAGAATTAAAAGTGCTACGCGGCTTCGAAAGGGACATAGTATACTACAAGAGATATGTAGATGACATTTTCATAATATGGAAGAACAATCGGGTAATTGCTAACTTTGTGGATAGAATTAACGAAAACGAAGAAGGCCTTAACCTGAAGCTTGAGCAAAAAAGCTCTAGGATGTTGCATTTCTTAGACATTAATATCGTATTTAGCAAAGGGCATATATCCACTGGCGTATTCATTAAACCTACACATAGCCCACTTTATATCCCTGCTAGCTCTTATGACCCTTATAAATATAAGTTAGCGGCATTTAGAGCTTTGATTAGAAGGGCCTTTATATACTGTGAAAATGTGATAGACCGACTTACGGAGATAGAAAGAATTATACGGATAGCAGGAACATTAGGGTATAAGAGGAAAGTCATAGAGGGAATTATTAGAAAATTTGAGACCAGCAGTGATAAAGACACTAGACAAGGGCCTTATAGGTACACGAAATTTACATTCAATAAATATCTAGGAGGGATTATGAAAGAAATAGCAAGCTTGAAGGATGCAAGGGTGATCTTAAAAAGGGCTCCGAATTTGTATAAAATACTTAGAAACGATAAAGGATTAGTTAAAAAAGAAGATAAGGCAGGTGTGTATAAGATCCCCTACGAGAACCAGCTGTTAGGTATTAATTTTATTTCTTTTTTTTTTAACTCTTTCCACCCTGTGGGCACTAAGAGGGCCTCTTTTAGTAGGCCCATTATGGGTTCGGCCAGGCCCACAATGGGGCGACCGGGTGGTGAGGGACGGGGCCGACATATCCGAACGGACCACCCCCCGAAAAATTCCTGGGGATTTTTCGACCCGTTCGGATTCGATCCCGGGTCCCCCAGAGCGGTAGGCTGCCAGCTTGACCGCTCGCCCATACGAGAACCAGCTGTTAGGTATTAATAAAGAGTACGTGGGGGTTACTACTAGAAACTTAGGAATTAGGATGAAGGAACATAAGTATGATATTAGAAAAGGGTCCAATACAACAGTACTAGCCCAGATGGGGCAAGCTGAAGGATCCGTGGTACGGTGGAATGAGGCGAGAATCATAAAACAGGTACAGTACATTCCCCAACTTTGGCGAGAACAGCGGAAAAAATGGAAATTTACAGAAGTAAGCTAAAAGATAAATGTATTAACGCAAGGGACGCGGAAGGTCTTCCTTCGGCTTGGAAATATGCCCTTAAAAACTTATAGGAGGGGCATGAACTTAGTTATATTTTAAATTGAATTATTTCTAGTTAGGATAGGTAATATTGATATTATGTTCGTTTGTTATTATTATTGTTGTTTTTCTAGTTTCTCACTATATGTTTATTTATTTATTTATTTTTATTTTTTTCGTTAATTAGTTCCACTTTTTAAAAAACGTTTAGTTTGAATTTTGTATTCTATGTATGGAACGTAAGCGTTCCAATTTTTGTATTTCGACCTGATGATGGCCTATAGATGAGGCCGAAAACGTTCGTTTAATTAAAAATTTCTCAGCAAGCATTAAGGTGTTGATTTAAGTTTTTTATTTAATTCTGCTGGGTACGAGTATGAATCAGTAAAGAAGGGTTTCATAAGAAAAAACCTGTAAATTCTAACAAGAAATAAAATCTTCATTAAGTCCGACCTACTTCATTAATTAAAGTCATTAAGACCAAATTAAATTTTGGTGGTAAAAGGTGGACGGGGAGGGTGGAGAGATAGAGTACTCACGTGTCATATCCCAGTGGGGTCAATTCGGATATGAAAGGAAACGTGAGTACCCTCTATCTCGCCATCCCGTCGACCTTTCACTACCAACACTTAATTTAATAGCATCAATGCCCCTTACATACAAGCTACCGTGCCGAATTTCGTCTTATTCTTTACTGCATTTTGAGAATTTAAACGAAATTGACGCCAACACACACGCCATTGTTTTCGACTTTTTTGTTCGGGAGGTGTCAAAACGTGGAGATTTGCAAAGATTTCGGAGGAAATAATTAGACACGATTCCAATACTTTCCCTCGTTACTTATACTGTACATGACAACCGGGAAAGTAAAAGAACTTATTCAAAATTCTAAACAATATTTAATTTTTTCGCGACACACGGGTTGAAAAACACCGTGAAGAAGTTTCGTCCATTTGGGAGATACGACATCCAAAGTCCTTATCGCTGTGGGCGCGACTTGGGTGCTTTTGTTCCACGGTAGTGTCATCTCGATATTTATTCGGTTCGTCTGGCAATGTTTCGAAAATCCTGGGAATTGGCGGGATGGCAACGTCAGTCGAATAAACCTTTTCCTTTTCGGCTACCGTGGCGTCGGGTGTATCACGATCCATGCGTTTGTAATTTCGTAGTGTAAAATCCTACGGCATCGCGACACGTTCGTTTACGATCATCTCGCGTACGTCGTTACCGGTAACTCGTTACTGGGACGTCGTATCTTTTGCAAGACCACCGGCGCTTCTTTTCGTATCGGGTTGCACTAAGAGGGACTCTTTTAGCAAGCCCATTATGAGTTCGAGCAGGCCTACAATGGGGAGGCCGGGTGGTGAGAAACGGGGTCCGAAATTTCCGAACGGACCACCTTCCGAAAAATTCCTGAGAGTTTTCGATGCGTCCGGATTCGATCCCGGGGCGCCCCGAGCGGTATGCTACCACCTCGACCACTCGGCCATCCGGCCTAAAACGGAAGTCTCGGATATTCCGAGGCAGATTTTATTTTTATTCATGTTTGATTATTTTTTTGCGCTGTCGGAAGATAGAAACGGGGACGGATGCGTATCCGGTTAATGGAGAGGATGAATGGAAAGAGTACGTCGATCGTTACTACTTTCTCCGGGTATCCGATAGGGAAAGTGGAAAACGGAGTCTGGTTTGTTTCTAGAGCCGCGGTTCCTACCACCTAGGGCATGGGGCAAAGCGCGTGCGTACCGTTTTTCTCTTTCCCTCCGCTAATTTGCCGTTACGTCGGTAGTCTGAAGTGGGGCTGAAAATTTACTCGACGGAGGCGAGTTCCTCCCCGTCGGGTCCGCGGCGGTTAATCACAAACGGCAGTTGGCAGTGGAATTTGCCGTCTTCTGGATCCGGGCCCGTTTGGCCGTCCCGTGGTTTTTGCGGGCGGCGGCGGCGACAATTCTCGAAAGGTGCGAGAGTAGGAAGTAAAAAGAAACTGCGAATCTCTTATAAATTTATTTGAGGGTTTTCAAAATTCCGTTAGACAATTCGAAAGTTTGGAAGAACGATTTACCCATTTTCCTCCGGCCGAGGAACGTAGCATTAAAGAGCGATATAAATCGCTGGATGTAAAAAAGTTGTAAAAATTTCGCTCCGTCGTTTACGGACCGACGGCCAATAAATAAAGATCCCCGAAGAACCCGTCTACCCCGAGCGGAAGACCGGGATTATTTTCCCCGGAGCCCGGCTTTGGGAAATCGGCCGAACGTTCCGTGACTTGAATAAATACGATTTTTCGTTTCCGGACGGATTCGGTCCTCAGTTCTTCGGGTTCATGTTCAAGCCGGCGTCTTCGGTTTCGGTGGGCGGTCCCGTCGTCCACCTTCCGTCCTCCCCGGAGCCGGAGGATTGAAGGGACGGGGTGGAGATGGACCCTGTGGAGGTGGACCCTGTGGCGGCGGTCGAGTCTTGCGGTTTTCTCCGAACGAAGGAAACGGTCATCTGTCCGCTGTCTGCCAGTTGGTAGGCGTTGGCCGCGCGCAACTGCCGACAAAAAGAAGAAAAGATAAAAGGTGTGAGCGGAGGAGGGCCGGGCACAGACTGCGGGGGGAAAAGATAGACGTTACCCAGCATTCGAAAGTGACATCGTCTTCCACCTGGATGTCTCGGAATCTGATAAGCACGGCGGGCGGCAGATAGAGGGAACGGTCGAAATCGGTTGCTGGAAAGAAACGGACAGGAAAACCTTTGGGCGGGAAGAACTGGACAGGTCCTGTTTTCTTCTTCTCCTCCGTTTTCTGAAAAGACAGACAAGCAACTTTTACACAAATACAAACGTAAAACCCACGCTTCCGCCCCTCCCGGAAATTGGCGTTTTCCGCCAAATATTAAAGTATCCGCGGCTCCCCACTCTCCCGAATTAGCGGACATTCCTCCGCCCCTCCCACCTTTTCGACTCTTCTCGCGCTCTACCTACCTCGGCCCAAATATTTCTTCCTGGCCAAAATAGCCCCACGTTATTTACCGATTTCTAAATATAAATCCCGAACTGTCCTCTGTTTTATTTTTCGTTTTTGGCTCTTCCCTCCCGCCGGCCTCTCTTCTTCCCTATCCGTTCCGTATCCGATGATCGCCGGTTCCTGCACTTTTCGGATTTTATTTAAAAATTAACTTTTATATTATTAATTGCAATGAATAAATTAAATTGTGTATGACGCCATCTGTTACGAGATTTTGTTACGAAAATTTCTATATTTTTAATTGTTATAAAATGAAAAAAGACTTAATTTTGAGAGCACAGACGAATTAAAAAATGAAAGGAAAAAAAAACTGTAAATACTAAAAACCAGTAAAATCTTCAGTGAATCCGAATCCCAAGCCAGAAAGACACGTGACCACTCCCTATCTCTCCACCCCCTCAACCTTTCACCACTAAAATTTAACGGCATGGATATACATATCCATAAAAGATTTTGCTGTTTTTTTCCACTTTTTTGGGTTCGGGGGTCTCGAAACTTGGAGATTTGTAAAAAAATTCGGAAGGTCTAACTTGACACGATTCCAATACTTTCTATTATTATGCATACGTAACAGCCAGGAAAGTAAAACAGACCTCGACTATAGTACTTGTATATACGTAAATTACCTTCCCCGGAACGTAGGTTTACAACATGGACAGATTCCACGCAAATCGGGTCAAAATTACATTTAAAATACAATAATAACTTAACGTCGGATGTAGGGGGTTGACCTCCAAAGAATTTTATATTTTCGGACTCAGGACCCTTCAAATGTCGAGAAAAGCAAAAAGAAAAATTTCGGGTGTTTTTTCTGTATATGGATGTCAGTGTGTGTGTGGGGGGGGAATGGTTTCGGAATTTTGCGGGAAGGTTTGTTTGTCTATTAGGGAGATCGATGCTTCTATTAAATTTTGGTGATTGAAGGGCCATGTCTCGAGTAGGATCGGACTTAATTACGATTTTACTAGTTATTAGCATTTACAATTTTTTTTTTCATAAAACCCTTCCCTATCCTCAAAATTAAGCTTTTTGCCATTTTATAATAGTTAAAAATATAAAAAGTTTTAAAAATAAATCATAATAACAGATGGCGCCACCAAATGTCGCCGGGAAAGTTAAACAACTGGTTGAAGGATTTTATATAATAGTTTTCTAATAGATACCTATTAGAAAACTGGCTATTATGTATATATCGCAGTTTTATAGCGGGCACTTTAATACTATAAGTTCTCGCGCTATAAGTTAGTATTCGCGCACCTTTCAACTCGTTACGCCGACTTTCGTCCGTCTCGAAAAAATCCTAAATCTTACAATACAATCGAGATGGGTTAATAATCCTGCATTCCAGAATTTTATTTTATTGTAATTTTATTAATTGTATTGTGCAATTGTGTTATAATTGTACTAAGCGAATGTACTGTAAGTCATTTTAATTATTAAATGAAATAAACGTTTTAACTTTGCTATTAGAAATGCCTTTATTTTTGTTCAGGAAATCGAAATAATTGTTTTTCTAATGTTAAAGACGTTATTATATAGCTTGCAAGTATTAAATAAACTTACCCTCGTTAGGATGCTATCAATAAAAAAATAATATGCTAATAATGGTCGGTATAACCTGTGTCTACACAACCGTTATTAGGGGGCGCTAATATATCATCCACTGATCAAACTAGCAATATACAGCCCTGTCGACTGTGTACAAAAATATTTAAAACATTTCAAGAATGCAAAAAAAAAAAAAAAAAAAAAAAAAAAAAAAAGCAACTACTAGAGGACACCACTAACTGCCAAGATCGACACTAGGGGGCTCATAGCAATAGACGCGTAAAGGCCGCCATTATTTCGATCTCTCAAGTGCAATAGTTAAGAGCAACACAAGTACCACAAATGTGGAACCCCTACCAAAACACGAGAGTTGTGTAACTTGCGTTACGGTTGATGTGAGTCTTCGTTTAAAAATAACTTTTATTATTAAAGAAAAAATAAAATTGCGTGTGGCGCCATCTGTTATTAGATTTTGTTACGAAAACCTTTATATTTTGAATTACTATGAAATGGCAGAAAGTTTAATTTTGAGGGTACGGATGAATTTTATGTAAAAGTGCAAACGTTAATAACGAATAAAATCATTAAGTTCTGCCCCCTCTCGAGATACACGACTCCCTCTATCTCTCAAACTTCTAAACCTTTTACCACCAAAATGTAATAGCATCAATGCCCCTCATATACAAGCCATCATGCCAAATTTCGTTTCTTAATTTTAACCCCATTCTGAGATATTAAACAAAGTAGACGCCAACACACATACACACATACATATCCATGAAATGTTTTTGCCGCTTTTTGGGTGTATTGGATTCGGGAGGTCTCAAAACGTGGAGATTTACAAAAATCTCGGAGGGTCAACTTTGACACGATTCCATTACTTTGTCTTATTACGTATACAGAACAGCCGTGAAAGTAAGCGGGAAGTCTATCCATAGCTACAAAACAGCAGTGACCCCAATTATGAAAATCTAGACAGACACATCGCAATACTTATCAACGGAGCACGTACCACCTCCCTTCTTACCAATCACTTCCTGTATAATCGGAATCTAGCGAGTCACGATAAATGTAAATACTGCCCTACTAAAACTGACAATACTCTCCAAAAGTTGGACGAACGCCTCATCTTCAAAAAGATCAGGAAATTCCTTTTACAAAATAGTGACATCAAAAACAACGAAATCGACAAAATTAGTGACCGCCTGAAATAAATAAGTTCACGCACATTAAGAGAATTTTTCAGTGAAAATATGAATCACAATGAATACGAGAGTAAGTTTTATTTTGGTTTTCACTAATCCGACGTCAATGATCGAAAAGTAACTTACTTTTAGGACACAACTCAGGCTGACGAAGGTCGGATCGTACACGTTTCTCCACGAGTCATCGACGTCTTCTTTTCTGTAAACCACCGGCTTCCAGTCTTCCGACTGAAAACACCAGAAAGATTATAGATATGAAGGAAGACACCGGGGTGAAATGGCAGCTATTTACCTCCTCGATCCGAACCAGGACGCAGGGACTAAAGGTTCCGTTATTCTCCCGGTAACCGAAGTGATCTTTGGCGCCGCATTCTTCTCCCAACCATTCTCTGTTGAAGTAGCAGGGTCGACTATAAGACGGGGAAGAGACATAACAACTGACGCGATGGCCGGGATGCTGCGGATAACCTGTCCAAATAGATTATTTAGTCATTTCGAAAGGGTCCCGTTGGTCAGGAAACGATTACACTTACCGTTCAAGATGTCTTCCAGGGAGCCCAGACCAGAGGCGTCCAGGGGAAGGGGGAGGGAGTAGATTCCGGGCACCGCCGTTCCATTGTCGGGCATAAAAGGATACACTTTGAGAAAACCTGTGGACAAAGCGGGTCGGGCCGTTACCCTCTCGTCTTTGGAGTCTTCGGTTGGAAGAAGACGTTCTTACCTTTTTTCTGCATCAGTTTTTCCGAAGCGAAAGGCTTGCTTTCGGGAATTCCGGGTAAACGCACGAATTGGACGCAGAGGATAAAAGTCAAGGAAATGGCGCCAAAGACGGCCGCGATCAACCCTGCGGATACAAACGAATTTAGATTCTCGGACAACGTTCTCATCTGCGCAGACAGTCTACCAAAATGGACGACGGTGATTTCAAAGGAACGAGAAAGGAGTGACGCCTATTGGAAGTTTCGACGCTCGGGTGAAACAGTCTCTGCGGACGTTTCGCTAACCACCCCGAATTTAAATCTCTATATTGTATTTACGGGACCGAAATTTACGTAAGGAATAACATCTTTTACGGGAGCACCTCCGTTTTGGAGCAGAATATTTGGGAAAACTGATGAGTGTAATTCTAAGCATCCCGAGCACTTGGCATTTGACACTCGGCTCCCAAATTGTTTTTACGTATTCTGATTAGAAAAAGTAAAATTGCAATGGGCACTTTTATTTATCGGGTAAAAATGAGGAATTCGAAAGATGTCATTAACGATTAAAATTTATTCTTAAAATATTTTCGCGAATACGCCAAAAAGCTATACCAAGTAATAATTATACGCTTAATTAAACAATAACATTTTTTCCTCCAAAATCGGGCTAAGTAGAGGTTGCTCGCAAAAGCCCAAAGCGGCGTTCAGACCAACCGCACGGCAATAATCCGATCAAAACAGAGCTGAAATGCCCAGAACCCAGCGAGAGGTATTTTATGAATGAGCGGTGTTCCGGTGTGAGCGCAAATATGAAACAGCGAAAATTGCAAGAGCTGCTTTCGTAATAGTTTATTATCACTCGAAGGAAAAAGTAAAAATTCCTAGAAAATGTCGCGGTTGAGTTACGCCGATGCCAAAAAATAGGCAATTATATGGCGGAAATAATCTTTTAAGTTAATTGCATTTTACTATCGAAAACTAACGCAAGACTTTCGTCGTGCGTTAATTATCTCGATCGGTAAGACGCAAATCCCGCCGACACGCGGTAAAAACCAAAAACACCGTCCAAATAGAACGCGCACGAACGTAACCCTTTCTTTGATGTACCGACACTTGCCAGGTGGGCTCGAAGTTGCACGATGCGGCGCAGTTTGCCATCAGATACGAAACAAAGACGTGCAACGCAGCTCTGTTTGGTATCTGATGGACGGTTGGCCCGGACGCGTCTTAACCAAGGCCTTTTGGGCAATTCGTTATCTTGCGGGAAGTGGCAACTCGCTTACGAAAACGGGAGATTTTTGAACCTTATTTTTTTACGAAAGTCAGTTTTAAATACGGTAATTATACGGAGAAACAACAGTAATTACGTATTCTGTAGAATATAAGTACTGTTTCCAGAGCCGGCGCTAGAGTTTAGCGAGACACGCATTTGACGCCCCTTATCCTCCTACATAAAACGAAAGAGAAATTTGTTTCGAAATGCTATACCAATTAGAAGTGCAATACCTTGCTCTGTCAATCAATATTCAATTCGCACTGTGTAATATAAATAAAAATAAAAAAACATTAAAAAAATAATACGCCTGAAAATTCTGTGTAAATTTATGAAAATTTTACGCCCTGAACAAATGCTCAGTCTGGTGGTAAGGGAGCGGACGACCCTGCCTGTTTCGACTAAGGTCTATAAGCGCACGGTCGGGACACCAATGTTCCTATGGAGCCGCCATATTGGGTCCTTTGTTCCAAGGTCAGGGTATAGATTTCATGCTATGTACTCTATGTGCAGTAAACTGCGCGTTCCTTCGAGTTCGAGCCACGGAATTCCTTTTATAATTTCAAATACAGTATCTTTTCATTTAGAGGTTACTCTGACGTATAATTAAAGAATTTAAATAGGTTTCAAAATAAAAAAACTATGTCAATGTATAATACAGTACGAGGATAAATTTTTTTAGTTTTGAAATGCAAAATTAGAGAGGAAATTTGGAAATATTTGTTAAAATAAAAATATATTTAATTTTCTATATTCACATGCATTTTTTTCATTACACACACTGCAAACAGTACACACGACCTCAAATGAATCAATATGGCAAATGCCGCCATCCATCGCGGTATCGAGTCCAGACCTCGTGTTTATAGACCTTGGTTTCGACATTGATAAATATACTTCCGTTGGGCTTTTTAAACAATTAAGTAAAAATAGATAATGTAAAATGACTGTAGAAGTCGCTTATCGTAGTGGCCAAAACACGCCTAAATCCACGCCACAACCACGATCACAATTGGTGGAAATTCTAGGTTTACCGACCCCGAGGTTATAACAATATCTTAAAAAAACAATCTAAAAATATATAACTTGAAGTTTTATCTATTATAATTAGCCAAGGATTTTTCCCAGCACCAAGCTAAATGCTTTGATAGTGTACAGTACTTCCATAATTAAGAAAAACCGCGCAATGGCTGGAAATGCGGGCAAAAAAGAGAATTGGGAAACATTTATACGAAGAGTCATTTTTATCCTTAAAATGTGGATGTTTCCACATAAAAGAAAAATAAATAACCTTAACCTTATGGAATTATGTTTGGAAATTTAATGAATAATTTTTTATTGTACAAAGTATTGGTGTTCCAAGCTAAAAGAGGACGTGTTCCGAGGTGTACGATCGTGTTGTACCTAGGAACATCGGTTAAAAGTAAAAATAAAAATATTTTTCCCACGTGTAGATTCGAGAATAGTAAATGTATTAGGTGCATTATGTAAGGACGGTAGTTCTCTTTTATTTTGGCAAATACAAAGATACAAAAGTATTGTTAGCGGTTCGTTAAAAAAAAGAAAAGAAAAGAAAACCGAAAGTGTTCGAGCTACAACGGATTCTGCTACGTGATTTTGTTTTTGTATGTCGACGAATGTGACGTCTGGTCTATTCTGATGGATTGTTTCGCGAGTGATTACGGCCATCGTAGTATGTTTCGCGTGTGTTCTTTTCTAAAACCGTCTGCGGTGTGTACTGTATTTGTAGTGCGCTTTCTGGGTGCGTAATAGTTTGTTGGACAACTTTTCCCGTATTATGTTTATAACTTGGTTATATCCACTCTAAATACTCTTAGTCGTAATCTATCGTACTCTAAATATCGACTCGATTATTCGTCGAGTAATTACACGTTCTCACTAAACCTTTTTCTGCTTATTGGTTTGGCTTATTTGGTTGCAGCAACGGGACAAATGGACGATCTACCGAGGGGAAATTCCTCCCGGGAGTTCTTTTATGAGAAACTGGCCCCTATTTAGGTGTTTCTAACGCGAAGAAAATCCGGAAAACTGTTCGAATCCCGACAGGTCAAAAAAATCCCCAGGAATTTTTCGGGGGTGGTCCGTCCGGATATGTCAGGCCCCGTCTCTCACCACCCGGCCGCTCCATTGCGGGCCTGGCCGAACCCATAATGGGCTTGCTTAAAGAGGCCCTCTTAGTGTCCACAGGGCGGAGAGTTAAAAAAAAAAAATCCCGGAAACTGCACGTGGCCAGGCGCAAACCCACGACCAACTAGCAGCGTTAAACGTTGGCCAATGCACCCCAGCACTGGCGTACGCACGAAAATTTTTAACCGGCTTGACTTTGTTGCGTTTCGCGCCCCTGTCTTACGGCGAAAATCACGCTTAAAAGTCCATGTATTCATCACTGTGTCGTGCTCGAGGTCACTGTCACCAAACGGTCACTGTGCCGGCACGTCACTGCTGTGTGTAAATGGACCCTAAGTCGACGATTCCGAAATATTCTTCGCGCCTTTACGATTTTAAATCGGATTTCTAACTCGTACAACGGAAGAAACAGTCGAATTTAACGGAGAAACGGCGGATACCGAACAGAGAATAATTAAAGAGTTAAAAATGTAACTTAACTATATATAAATGAAAAAGAATGCATTTTTGGGACAGTCAATTTTAAGGTAGTCTTTTAAAGTTGTTTTCGTTCTTAATAAATTATTATTATTATTATTATTTAAATGTATGTTTTTACAGGTTTAAATAAAATAAAAATAAGTAGGAAATGGAAACTTTTTCCGTACGAATGATTTTATACGTAAACCCGTTAGCGCTTTTACGTTTACGGAACGGACCTTAGATGCGTCTTTCCTTACTGATCTGGATTTACTTTTATCGGGACTCTTCCGCCATTTTTTGACCAAATATCGTTCAACAGACGGAACGGATCGGACGGGCGGGCCATCCGCCCAAAGGGGAAGTTTTCCGGGTGGACTTTCTGCCGGAAAGCGGTTCCTATTTAGGCGTTACGGAGAGAAAAAAGATCCAAAAGATACCCGCCGGCGCGAGGCGTTTTTTTTTCTGCACCCGGCCATCCGTACATCGAAGTGACGACCGGTTCGATTTACGGCATTTAAATACCCCGACCCCAAACCTGGGTTTTGGTTTTCGGGCACGAGACAGAGGTAAACGGTCGACGGTCCGATTTACGCTTTCTTCCGGCCAAGAGCCAAAAGGGATAACCGGGAATTCCGTCTCCGTTCTAGCGTTACCGGCCGACGCCCGCCACCCACTGTCCCAACCGGGCGAAAAATACCCCGCCCAAGCGAAAAAAGTAGACACCTGGCCGAGCCACCGTCACGTAATTACTACCGAAATTAACGAAAATAATATCAAACTTTTCCATAAAAAATCGGATGGCCGGGCGGCCCAGGCGGATGCCGGTGGCCGGATCCACGCCCCTGATTTAAGCGTAAGATCGTTACGGGAAAGGTAAAAGGCGCAGAAGCGAAACTCGAGGAAATATTTAGAAAAGTAGCGAATTCCCGGGGTGACGGAAGATCCTTCCACTTCCGTTCCGCCCGGATCCGGTCTTTCCTCTCCAGTCGACCCGGAAAGACTATCGGTCAAAGGGAAAATGCCTGCTGAGTCTCGTCCCGACCGATTTTTAATAACTGGAAACGGAGTAATTCTCTTCCGCAACTTACACCGGCGCGTAATTATAATCGGCCACCGCGACTGGACACCCGGGCCGAAACGAATCGCAACGGGCGTAAAATAACCAAAAGAAGCCGGACCATTCGGTCCACGGGACTAAACCTCAGTTGTCCTCCGCCGCTTCACCGTTTCGACCCTCCTTCCCTCGTTTCACCTCTCCAACTCTCGCTCCGTTTCCCCGGATTTCGCTTCCTCTCCCTCTTTATAAAGAAATGGGAGGAAGGACCGCCAGCCTTCTTCCTCCCATTACCTTAAAATTTTGCTTTCCGGAATCGTCCGACTTCCGCCTTTCCTCGCCCTCGCCTCCGTCGTCCCTCCGTTCTTTCTTTTTATTTCCGTTTACCACTTTCCTGAAGAGTACAAACGCCATCTCCCACTCCACTTGCCCCGTCCGCGGGTTTTCTGTCGTTTTTCTTCCTTTGTCCGCGTAATTGCGCTCGGATCCGCGCGGTTTCCAACGCCCGATCTTCCGCCGTCGTTTCAACGCCGATTTTGAGCGCCGCCACCCGAAGGTTTACTTTGGTTCGTTAGCCGAAAACGGCAGAAAACCCCGGCGGCCGGAAACGAAAAGACGACGAAAGGCGAAACGGCCGTTTCCGGAGAAATTTGAAAAAAGCTTACTCACATCCGAAAGGAATCCTTCTCCCGCCGCGGGGAATCCTGCGGTGGTCGTCTAGGAGACGGTCGACTCCCGTTCCGTCGGCGTCCGGTCGAGAGGCCGTGGTCTGCTGCGAAGGGGCCAGAGACACCAGAGACTCGGTCACCGCGTACTTCTGCGTCCGGGGCATTTCGGCGCCTGCCAAACACAAAGAAAAACACACCTTCTCCGTTATCCGCTCCTTCGCTTCCCTCTCCGTCTCCGCGCCGATACCGCCGCCGGCGGGAAACACCTAGGGGAGAAGGTGTCCGAGCGCGCTGGGACGTCGACCGATGGTTCCGAAAGGAGCGAAAACTCTCGACGCGGTTAACGGCGACGGTGGAAATTTCCCCGCGTTACGAAAACATTTAATGACGAATTAAAATGGGAATAAGGTCGCGATCGATCATTCGAGACGATTGTCTCTCCGCCGTCGCCGACGCCTTTCCGCGTGTCGACCGCCGTTCTCCCTCTCTCAACCCTTCCTGCCAAAGAGGAAAGAGCGCCGGTTCCGTCTTTCCGTCTGAAGGAGTTGGAAGGAAGAGAAGGAAGACGAAGAAAAAATCATGGAAAAAAAGAGGTTCGGATTAATTTCTGCATAGAAACGATTTCCTCCGACAATGTTTTTCCTTCCCGGGACGCGAGAAGCGCTCCGCGTACGGGGGGGGGAAGAGTTCGATTAGAGTCGGCAGGTGCTCGACGTCACGAAGAGCGACGGAGCGTGTCCCGAAAATCGGCAGCTGCGTCGTCCTCTGACGGCCGAATTCCTTCGTCTTTTCCACCTTTCTCCCCCCCTCATCCGCCGCTTTCCTCGCCGATTTCTCCTTCCTACCCGTCGGATGCCGGTGGAAGAGGGGAAGACGGAAAGATTTCCCCTTTCTTCTCTCCTCCGTCGGGCGTCGGGTGGCCGACGCGCGCATCCCGTCCGCCGGAGATCCGCCGAAATCGGTTCCTTCCGCGTCGTTCCACGCGTCCCGCGACCGATCTTTTTCCCGGCGGAAAGTGGGCGAATTTCCGGAGAAAAAAAGGAAAGCGGTTTTCTCCCGTTTTCTGCCAGAAAAACGAAGTTTCCGTGGCTTTGGGGCCCCGGACTGGGACGGCCGACGCCGGGTTTCCGGAGGGCCCGACTCCGAAAACGGAAGGGGAAGAAGAGAAGAAGCGCGCGCGGCGAGGCGACTTACCCGTCGGGTGTCCGAACCGCTAATGCCTCCGCCGGCTCCGGCGTCGTCTGGCGGAAAAACTCGTCGGCTAATCCCGCGCTTCTTCTTCCCGTTTTAGCCTCGTTCCCGCTCTCCGGCGAATTTCCGGTCCGGGCCCGGAGGGGGAGGGAAAACAGACGAAGACGGTGTTCCCAGGGGAAAGGAAGAAGGGGAATTCCGAAGGGCCGAAGCGCCGGAATTCCACCGGAGGAATGAGGGAAAGGCGGCCGGCAGGCGGCGCCGCCGGACGGAAGTGACGTTTTTTTAGATAATTACGTAAGAACCCGAGGAAAAATATTAAACCCGCCGCCTGCGACGCGGCCATGGGCGGTAAGAAGTAAGCGATGGTCGGCGCGTCTTCCGCCGGGAACGGGCGAGTGAAGGAGAGGAAACCGAAAGCGTTAAGCCCACCGTTTTCCACCCGGAGAGGAAGGACAGGCGACTTACATTCCGCGGGAAAAGGTAAGGGGGGCGAATGGAAAGGGAAAAGAAAAACGGAACGAAGTGGCGCGAGGAGGCGGCGGGAAGCGAGTTGCGGCGGTTTACGCGTCTTTATAATAACGTAGAAGAAGGGAAGAGGTCAGCATCCAGAAGACAGAGCGCGCGTTTTATCCCAAAGCGGACGGAGACGGGCGAGTGGGGAGGGGGACGAGTAATAGAAAAGACCCGTTTAAAAAGTGGGTGAGAAGTATTTAGGCAGGCGAGAGTCGGACGAGAAATATCTCGCGCCCGCCGCGCGCTTGGTATTCCGCTTCGTCGATTCGGCCGTTTGTCGCTCCGCCTACCGTTTCGCTTTTGTTTTCCTCCGACGCGGGCGGCCGCCTTCCCCTTCCCCGGTAATAAGAACGGTATTTATTGGCGTTTATCGCAGCCAAACGGGAACGATCCGATGGGCCGCGGGATCCGACCTGGCCGTTACATCGCTATTAAATAGCGTAATTTTAATTGGAGGATCCCGAGGCATTTAACTGTTTTTATTATTGTCAAAAGGTAAAATCGTCGATTATCCGAAATTTATAAACACGCCACGCCACACTCGACGATTTACACTCGAATAGGGAACGGACGTTGTCCGTAATTAACAGAACGCGATTTTCTCTAGTTCCGGGTGGAATTTGTTACAAGCGTCTAGAGCCTTGGCAAATCTTAGTTCTAAATTATGCCGCTACGGCGAACAGCGCCAGTCGGGTGGTGGACATAGAGTAATGCGTAACTGTAAATTCGGTTACGACTTACATAGATAAGACCAATTATGATATTTCAAACTTATCATAAACATAAAATAAAACGGCGTCCAAAGAAGGATTTACAAACGTTTAAGTTTGTAAATCCTTCGACCCATATTACCCCCTTCCCGGGAATAAAATACAAACGGACGTGGGTGGCAACAAAACGGAAGAAAAGTTTTTCCGAGATTGTAAAACAAATACTTGGACGGTGGATGGCCGCAGCTTCCCGGGTAATTAATTAGTACGTACCGCGTAATTTGGAGCGGATCGAACAAAACTAAGACGACGGAGACATACACTAATATCCCTGGAGTGAATGGGTTGAAAAATCCCGGTGACGAATGCCCCGGGTCTAACAGATCCGTGCCAGTAAACGTGTACGTATTTTCTCACAATGTTTTTTAGGTTATAAAAAATTATCAATTATACTTACGGAAGGTGCTTTAATACACGTAAAAGCCTTTTCTTTCAATCTTTTCCTAACACACACACACATATATATAATTGTATTGTAATACGGCAGTATGTTCGCTGCGACCAAAATATAGCTTCGTACGGAGATCAAAAGCACGTATGATAATAATGTAATTGTTCACTAGACACATAACACCTATAAATTACGTAAAAAATAACTCAAATAAAATATACATATGTATACAAAACACAAAAAAAAAGACTTACGCGAATGAATACCTGGGTCTGTCGGACTCAAATTGCCTGCTAGCCAAGGCAGACTAGGCCTAAAATTATTCTATTTGAATTTTACATAAATTTGTAGTAACACCCCGTGCAGGAAAGTATGTGTAATACGAATTGCCTACATAAATACATAAGAAATATATACTGCAAAAGTAGCATGGGTCTGTGAGACCCAGGCCATTCGTTGCAGGGATGTATATACAACCCACGAGGAACCCACTTTTTCGACAGACGTAACGCGATGGTTCCGACGAAGCGTTTAGTACTACTGTTCCGAGGAACCGTCTAGCTTAGAGATTCTGACGGAACAGCTCTGCGCTGGGATCGGTTCCGACGGTTCCAGTTTCGGCAGCGGAACAGGACATCCCACCTCCAATATACGTGCTTCTTCTAGAGGGAGTCTGTCGAGATCGATCGACAGACTCTTTCCCGAGATCGATCTGCAGCCAATTACCGCCACGATTCGTTCTTACTTTTAAAGCGCAGGTCGAAAAAGAGCTATTTTCTTTTTAATGGGTGGAATTGTTGCCGGTGAAGAATGACGACTTATTTACCCCACTGTTCTATTATGGAGGTAAAAATTAAAATACGTGTAATTTGTTTTTTTGAACGACACGACGAGTTTTACCCAATGTCCAGTTTACGGAACTTTACTGTATTCTTTAAAGCTTTGTTTTTTTTACGGGTTTCCATTTATGCGGGAATAGTTTTCGTTTCGTTCTTCGTCCGTAACAAATTCATTGGTAATATATAATTTCCATTCCATCGCAACCCATCTATAAAAAAGTGCGTGGTGTCCTCGGCGGGTGTCGAAGATGGAATCGTGGACGGTCGGCGGTTATAAACAACGATTTACACCACGGATTATAAACGCAAAGTCGGGAACCAATGTTCCTCACGGAGTCGCCATTTTGGTTCCTTCGTTCCGTGCCCAAGTATGTATTTTGCGCTCCGTACGTGCAATAGTTCCTTCGGGTTCGAGCCACGAACTTATGTAATTCCAAGTAAAGTATCTTTTCATTCGGAGGCCGTTCTGACATTTACTTTCAGGCTTTAACTTAATACATTTCAAAATATAACTGTCCATGGTTCTTGTAATACGGTACAATGATAGATTTATTTAATTTCGAAATGCAAAACTAGAGAAGAAATCTGGAGATGTTTTCTTAAAATAAGAATATGTTTACTTTTGTATATTCACACACATTTTTGCAATACACAAGCTGGAAACGGGAGCATCGGAGTAAACATTTTTATAAAGTGAAATTAGATCAAAATAAAATAAAACTTTTCTTGCAATGTTCGTGTGCCCCTGTGATCAAAAAGTATCGGGTATGGTCCAATAAAACGAAAGATTGGAATTTATTCGTCAAAATCTATTTCGACCCCTTTCAAGCAATTTCATCCCACTGCAATGCACTTATACCGACGATTTTTTTAATCCTCGAAACACGTCTTCAAATTGTTTTCGCCGAACTCCTCTGGGACTGGCAGCGAATTTTGTTTCGTGGTATCGATCGATTGGAAACGGTAACCGCCGAGCGAAAATATTGGTCCAGGATATGGGAAAAAGTCACACTGTGCCGTATCGGGTGAATGCGGAACCGCATTTGTCGAATTTTTGGCCAAAAATTCACGAACAAGAAGAACATGTCGAACGGGTGTATTATTAGGGTGAAAAATCCGTGTTTTCCAGCTACAAATCGGGTGGTTTTCTACGAATTGCTTGACGCTAAAATAACGCTAAAATAATATTCTTGGTTGACAGTTTGGTCAGTCGGAAGGAATTCGCGATGCGCAACACCACCGCAATGGAAGAAAATAGCTAACATCACCTGCACTTTTATTCACCTCGTCGTGGTCTTTTCGGTTCGCTTCATCTTTTTGAGCGCCATTCACTGGATTCTCGAACCGTTTTCGTATCAGAAGCATAGACTTACGTTTCGTCATCCGTAATGATGCGTTTTATGAACGATTGGCCCGGAGAGAGCCTTCCCTCGGACACTGCAACACGTTGTTCTTTAAAAAATATTCAACGTCTTCGGGAAGACTGGAGAAGCCAGGCGCCACCAGCCCAAATGATCGAGCACCAAATCTACGACTGGAGCGATGCCTTGTTCATCGGTTGAAGTAGACGGTGTATTTATTGTGTTGTTTATTGAACTGCAAGTTGAAAAAATTGTAGACCTATAAATTTCCACTGTTGTCCATCCGATACTGTACATGGCTACATTTTATTTACAGACCGTGAAGCAAATACGTAGTCCGCGTTTTAGTGTTCAGTTTAAGATGAACATTACTGCTTATGAAAAAGTTTTACCCACAGATTTAAAATTTACCAAATATAATAGCTAAAAATGTAATTTAAAACAAAGGAATGGACGTGTTTAAAATAATTTACAGATTTATTTTTGTATAGTAGCAGCAATTATTTTCTCCCGTCCATTTTTTAAACTTCAAATTGTGACTCCTCAAAATGTATCTAAAACATTCAGTTACATTACAAAAGTTATTGCAAACCTTTATTTTATCCACTACACGGCCTGGAATTCTGTGGTTTCCACTCATTGGCGCACCCCGAGAGAGGCTAAGGGACCTGGCACCCTCCAAAGATAAAGGAAAACAAACGGTAGAAAATTTTCCTAATTAAGATTCTTTTTTTTATTTATATTCTATGACGTTTTCTATTTCTATACTACTATGAATTAGCGGTGAAATAAGGTGGGAATTTAATTAAATTCGCATTAAAAATATTGTTATCCGTTCAACTCGTCTTTCCAACAGCAAATCCTGAATGCGCCAGTTTCCACTTTTCTCTTCGGCAATATTGAAGCCATTTAGTTCTCCTGGTTTTATCGCGGGAAAACGAAACAATCTTACACTGTTTGCTGACAAAGTTTTACAATTCGGTGCCGAACATCCCACCGTTTAAACAAAAATGAATAACAAGAAATCCAGCTAATTGAGATCGAAGAAACAGATAGCCAAATTCGTTCTACAAACACAGTATATGGACGAGCTAGAACGTTATACTGTATAAAGAGTGGCTGTAGCGATGCCATGTTTAAAGAAAATTGAATACACGTCCGCCATTTTCTCTTTAGTCAAGGGACAGGCCACGTGTATGTTGCGTAAAGGCAAGGAGCTAGAATATTTTAACTCGTTGTGTAAACTTATTAAGAGGAAGTTTTAAACCTTAACTGATGTGGTGCAGGTCAAAATGACCCTACTTATTTAATTCCAAAACTAGGAATAAACTAACAAAACACTTTTCTTCAACCTTTCATTTAAACATTTCTAAACGACACAAATATTCTGTTGCGATAAGTTAAACGCATCTGTAGTCTTAATTTTTTCACAAGCTGCTAGGTTTTTTTTTTTTTTTAAACTCTTTCCGCCATCTTGGCACCAAGGGTTACATTAACCCTTTCCGCCCTGTAGACACTAAGAGGGCCTCTTTTAGTAGGCCCATTATGGGTTCGGCCAGGCCCACAATGGGGCGACCGGGTGGTGAGGGACGGGGCCCGACATATCCGAACGGACCACCCCCCGAAAAATTCCTGGGGATTATTCGACCCGTTCGGATTCGATCCCGGTCCCCCAGAGCGGTAGGCTGCCACCTTTACCGCTCGGCCATCCGGCCGTCATCTGCTAGGTTTATAAATATGACATTTTCTTAAAACAAGAATTGTTAACATAATGTTTTAATTTTCTAAGAAATTTTAATGAAATTAGTTCTAGATATTTGTGTAAATGATAAAGTACAGTACAAAAGATTAGTTCGTGTTAATTAATTTTTTTTTCATCCAGAATGATGCGTATCGTGCACAATTCGTACACATCCTAATGATAGTTTCTACATATTGGTCTCTCACTTACTGGCATGATTTCTTTGTTCATTTTTGATGGGCAAATGCAACACGTCTTTCCTTTTCCCCAATTATTAGCTCTCAGAAGAATTTTTACTGCAGCAAGGTGGCTCTTCACAGGACAAAGGTCAAAACGTAGTTTTTTTTTAATTGTAAATAGTTTCACAAATAGAAACCAAAATTTCCACAAACTGTAATTATAATAAAAACACAAGAACATTACTTACAGCGTGCTCAGGTCAATCTGATCCCTATCGTACTCAGTACGTTGTTCATATTTTCGGACAATCAGGCCGAGAGTAAAGGTGAGAACCGACCTCCAAGACCGGGAGCCGGTATTCTGGTCACCATCTCTGGTCTCTCACAAGCCGGTCGCTGATTGGCTAATCACTTGGACTAGCCAATCAGCGACCGCCTTGTGAGAGACGAGACCAGAATACGGCATCAAGCTGGTGCTTATAAAATCGAACCCCGTCCCTGGCCATCCGACCGCTCCACGGAGGGCCCGCCGAAACCATAATAGGATGGCTAAAAGAAGCCCTCTTAGTGTCTTCAAGATGGAGTTTATAAAAAAACTCTCGATTTCCAGGACTATATCTTACTATTTTTTTTTCGACTCCATCAAACCGTCGGTACGAAAAGGCTATTTTTCGGCTGCACCCACGAAAAATTCTGTCAATGGTCTATCCCAGTGATTCCCAAACTTTTTCGATCCATCGCCCCCTTTGTTCCATAAAGTCCCAACGCCCCTAACCCATTTTCTCGTGTGAGAAAGAATTGGAAATATTCTTAGGAAAATTTTTCTACGAATCTCACATTTTGTGCCCTTACCGTACATTGTTCTCAACATCTGGAAACAATTAAACGCAATGTTTCCTCTTATCCGCCCGTTTAACAGTTTAATAGAGGAAAGGGAACGGCTGTCAGTGACCCCGACTTTTGCCTTTGGTCATCTTTCAGTACCCCCTAGATTTACCCACTGCCCACAGGGGAGCGATAGCGCCCACTTTGAGAACCACTGGTCTCTCTGGATTCGATGGGGTTCCCGGGAAGAGCGAGTAGGTCGGTCTAACGCTTTAAATTACATAGTACTCGCGTATCGGCCGATAACAAGCGTCCGTCCAGGACGTTTTAAAGAAAGTAGCGAAAAATATTTTGCCTTTCTCCTTACATAATCGTGCAAATTATTTTTACGTCGGCAGAATCGAGTAACGCATAATTAGGTTCGGTAACGGTCGACGGTCACAAGTCGCGGGTTCGGAGGCCAGGGAACGGCACCGTTACCGTGGGTTACGCCCGGTAAGACATTAGAAATGTTATTGCCGACGAGATTAACACTCGTTGATCGGCGAGAGAGAAAATAACGTTAAGAAATTTTTTATTTTAATTTTATATCGGTCGGTGATAAATACGACGAATGGTTTCGTGTAAATACAACCGATATGGGGTTTAAATAACGTATTCGGTCAATGCGTGACGGTAAGCGCGCATTATTCCTACAATTTCTTAATTCGAAACGAATGGTACACTTTCGAATGCACATTTTAGCCCAACGTCGGATTCAAATAATTCTCGGTGGTGACGATATACCGTAGTTTCCATTATCGAGTTACAAACGTGGCGCCGTCGACGTTTATCGTTCGTAAGAAAAGGCAGAGATCGCCCCTCTACCAATTCAAATTGGTATCTTACGGTTAAGCCGGTAGTTAGTCGTGCCGTATTTAACGAAGACTGTCGAATTAGAGACCCTAGCGTCACGTAATTTTTTGTAAATACTCCCACCCGCACACGCATTCCGTTATTTATAGACGTTCCCGTTCTTCGGTTCGATTTTACGTAAAGCGGCCCGGTAAATGGCAACATCCGGACAGGATCAAAAACTTTTCGGATAGTTGTCACGGGATTTTCTCCGACCATCGAGCTTCGGAGTAGAGTACCGATTATCCACAGGCGCCACCCCCAAATAAAATCGGTCTTACCTGGATAGGAGGCCGGAACGAAGTGGGAGAAGGCGAGAACCGCAGGCCGGAAAGTCGAAGGGGATTTCCGCCCTCCGGAATACCTGGAAATTCGGCGAACGGATCCGGCATCGTTTCCGGCCCGACGTTACGTTTTCCTTATCGTTTGGCAACGGTCGGGCGGAGTCACCGGTCCGTACGTCGCCCCTCCTCCTCCGGTGCCGAAATTTCGTTTTACGGGTAAAAAAGTTCCCGTTCGTACTATTTCGAATTCTTCCGCTCCTTTGGCCGAAAATCCGGGTCTCCGGAGTGGGCGCCCACTCTAGGACCGTTTCCGAAAATCGAAAACGTTCCGATGGGAGACGCCCGAAGTCGGGAGAAAACGGCCGGGATTTCTCCGGGCTTAAAAATGTCCCCGTCCATTAACCGGGTTTAAACAATTTTTAATTATTACGTGACGCGAAGGGCCCGCCGGAGCCTTATCTTTCGCACCGTAACCGTACGAAGGATAAGACCGAAATATCCAACCCTGACGGTACTTTTTGCTCTTTTTGGTCTCCACTAGGGTGTTAATTACCAATACGTCGGAACGGCAATCTTCCCGCGTAAGGCCAAGTCGTCCTTAAACTCGGAGGAATGGAAACGAACGTTACGGGCGCCGGGAAACGGCCAATAGATAAGTTCTAATAAAGGAAATTATAGTAACGGCGCTAAGAAAGCCAACGGCGGCGCCGTCTTTTCTCTCCGAAGAAACACCAATTTCCCACGTGACCGCAACCGTCTTATTAACGACGGTACGTACCACTTATTCCGGAACACGCAGAAGAAATACAATAACCTGGCGCGAATTGCAACCTACGACCGATTCGTCCGGCTTGCCGTTTCCTCCCTACCAGACACCGGTACTCCGTCACCACCGCGTACTGCGACGGTTACGTAGTCGTTCTCTTCCATGATACTTCTTTGCCGTCAATAAGTACTGTACCGGTACACGTTTTTACTTTTTGCATCGTCTCTGTCTATTATACATTACTTGTAAATAACTACAGCATATCGTATCCAGTAGTTATACTAAACGTCGAAATTTTGCCACGATAAAAATTTTAATCCCGCGTATGTTTTATTACACCGTCACTGATCTACTTTCTACCGTCGTCTACTCGCCAACAATTTTCTACCGCATCCGCGCCTACGACAATCGCCCGGTCCCGACATACCCGGTTCCGCTCCGCGGTACCCGATGAGAATAATCGAATGGACTCTGTTAGGGGCGGTCGAAGTCTGCCACCAGTTTAATGTTAGAGCGCCAAAGATGTCTTAATTAATGTCGGTACCGCGGACGTCTTAAATTTTGCATAGATCGCCCGCGGCGTAACGCGCGCGACAAGCCCGCAACAGCGTAGGAATTTCTGCAGAGAAACATCGACCGGAAGTGACGGGACAATAGGAAACAGAAGGAAAGACGAAACGGTGATTTTGAAAATCTGCATCTTTCTTTATTGACCGTCGCGTGCACCGATTACAAAATAACACCGACAAAACAACCAATAATTCGACTCGACGAACTCCCGACGGCGCGGGCGGCCCGCTTAAGTAAAGCCCGCCGCGTCTACGGGCGCGCGCTAATTTATTTCCCGGATGGAGGGGGCCGCTTTTAGATTACCCGTGGAGGGCGCGGCCGGCCGACCGACCGTCGGGCTTTCGCAGACGGCGACCCGACAAAAAACATAAACTGAAGTAAAATACAGTTTAAACAAATTTACAGACCGACGGAAAGGGCGAGGTCCCCGCCCACAGACACAACTAAAAATACCGTCCGATTATTATTAAAAATTAAAAAAATATTCTTCCGAAAATAAAAAAAGACAAATATAATATATATATATATATAATATTGGTACGGAATGCCGTAAAATAATTTAAACCCAGCGTTTGAATTACTTTAAGGGGAGTGCGGGCGGACCGAGCCCACCGCTCGGCCGCGTGCTAATTATTTTGGCATTTAAATGCTTTCTAACTTGTTTTCCTTTGGTTTAAATCTACTGTTTTTTTTAACGCGTCGTGTATCGATCACTTCAGCCGCCGGACGCCCAATTCTCTCCTCCTCCCGCCCTCTGCCGGACGTTTTCTTTCGCACCCCCGAGAACCACACTCCTTCCGCGCGTTACGCCGGAAATCGTCGCCGGTCTGGCTTTCCCGTCTAACCCACTGGGCGGAAAAAATCTAGTGTAGAAGTCGTTACCTAGGTCTCGATCCCCCCTTCTACCGCCGCCTCCCACGTATTCGCACCTTTCGGGCGGGTGGAAAAAGCTACGGTTTCGGAGCCGGCGACGTCGGTGTTGGTACACGGGATTTCGACTGCTTCTGTTTCTAGTGAGAATAAATCGAACGCCTTTGTATGTGATGTATTGGGCGTACGCGTATACGTATATATACCGCACGTCCCGTACGTGTATGTTTACTATTATCGTCTCGCCGGGATGATAGTTCCAGTCGAAACAAATCTGCCCCGCTCGATTAAAAATCTTCCTCCCTAAATAGCGAGAAATAATTCGATTTTCTAATTAAAAAAAAAAAAAAAAAAACACTGGAATGAATGCTAATCTTACGAGACAGATCGTTTCTCGTCGAACTTCGTGGCAGGAAAATATATAAATATATATATATATATATAATATATTTACTATATATATCTATATACACATTTATATATACCTATGCAGATTTTGCGTGCTTACCCGGAATGCAGGAATGTCCGTTAATCACATTCACTAATGTTAAAAAATATTAATACTATGACGATAAAAAAGAACTGCGTGAACACACAAAGCTGAAGTATGGTGTACGTACGCTACGTAGCAAAAGTCCAACTAAAACTTTAAGGCGGCGGCGGGAAACCAGGAATGCCAACGATTGGAAAATACAGACGGGTATATGCGCGGAAAGAAATAGTAGTAGCGAGAAAGAGAAAAAAGAAATTAATCTACTAATAATTCGAAGTGGACGCTACCCATTCTTTCCATACGATCGTGACGAATATTCTTGGCCCACGCTTTGCATTCGATGTTAATCAAAACACCCGGAACCGGCTTTTCGAAATGCACGAACACGAAAGGAGAAAGATAGCCCTCTAGGTTGCGGAACGGGAAGTAGTACCTGGGAATTTTACCATTTTTAGGATAATAATTCAGTGGCCCGATGTTCTCCTTGTCTGCCGGATTCTGAAAATACAAACGCAAAAGTTAAACCCTTTCCTTCGTTATGTATTGCAAAAAATACAATTATTCGAAATTGCCGTTTCAATATAAAAATGAATTACAATAATAAATCTAAAAGGCCGGCCATCGTAACTTACAAATTATAGAAATTTATTATTTTAACGTCGTATTACCACGACCAAAAAAATCCAACCACCACTCGCTTAACTCTCCCGGCTGTTAAGAGATTTTATTTTAAAAATAACTTTTATATTATTAGCCGTACTACTAACCCTACGTAGGTATTGTTCCGGTGACTAAAAAAGTATGGAGACACATTAGCCTACTAGCATACCAGACTGCAACCTTTTAATGATTCCCGAACAAATGATTTAATTACCATTAATAATATTAACGATGCAAATTCATGGGATTATATCAACAATTATCCGGCGATACTATCGAGTAAATTTTATTTATTATCGTTTTATTGTATTTGAAGGAAAACTAGCGCCGAATGTTCGGAGCCTTTCCATTCCTCCACAGGCTCTCAATTTCTTTAAAATAAGTATTTGTGACAATTTTTTGGTTTTTATATTTATAAAAACTCCAAATGTATTATCTGGAAGATGGAAGTTCGTTTAATTTTCCAGGATCTTCGCTCAAAAACTCGAATTTAACGAGTTCTTCCGGCAGAAATCGCTGTTTTAAAGGAAAGAACATTTAGGAACTAGTTTATTTATTACATTGTCGCCATTCCTCCTTTTTAAAAGTGCCAAGACTTAGATTTGCTTTTAATTCGGCAGGAATTTTTTTTAAAATGGTCAAAATATTCTTTGAACACTTCAAAATGACAATGATAATAGTAAACGAAATGTTTTCTCTCGCAAGTCGGATGTACGCGAATTTATTTTCCAAAAACTCTTTAAACTGATAAGACGTTATCTAAAAACGAAATCTATTGTATACCCATAAACAATGAATATTTATAACTATTATTTGTACAATCTTTTTTTACTTTTATCTATTGTTTTGAAATTATTTCATTCACCATTACCGATGGTCGAAACGACCTTACAAAAGGACATTTTTTAAGTAGAAAGTGCGATTGTATCCACAAAGCGTCACAAAAAATAATAAATGATAATAGAAAGAAAACCAGGAATCTCCTCTTTACAATTCCTAACCATTTGTTTTTACTTCGTCACAGAGGAACAAGTTTCAGAAATTGTCGTATAGCTGCAATTATTTTTCTTATCGAATTTTAAATATTCGCCAATCTAAAGAACGTGTCTGGCATCGAATCGCCGTAGACGGAATGCAAACGATGCGACACCGGTTCTAATTTTTCCGGGCGGTAGTCACTATGTACTGTACAGTACAATACCTTCTTCTGTCTGGTTCTACTAAACCCGTTCAAATTTATAAAATTTTCAAAAAAATACTTTATACGCCTTTTCTTATATCGAATATTTTTTCTAATATAACACTAGAATGGCTACAATGGTCACCAGCATATGTCGTTCTCCCAATTTTTGCATTTGAATTTTTGAATTTAAAATTCCTTTTATTCATTCGTGGAGATTTGTGGAATACTACCGGGTGGCGACGTGCTTACTCGAAATAGTAATACGAATGCACTTTATAAACGTTTGGTAGTGTACATCCCAGCTAGTGGTGTATATTAGCGAAATTGTGTTTGTCTCCTATACTCTATCTAAAGCCACAGGTCCATGGGAAAAGTGTTAGTCCCATGCATATTATTATTGACAGAACTTTAAAAATATATGGTAGCAAATCTCACTAAATATCAAAGAAAAAGAACGTACTGCTTTTAACCATTAAAAGCTTTTTCAAAGTAGAGTTTGGCACTGATATTATGCATGGAATGGTGAATAAGTAATTACAAGCAATAACTACTTATAACTGGAAAATACTTATTAGTTTATTTCATATTCTAAATTTTTTGATCATCATTCACTTAAGTAAAAAATCGTGACTAACATTTTATTTAGAAATGAATATTTTTAGATGAAAATATAGCCAAAACACCACGCTAAATATTCTTATTTAGTTTTTTCATAATTTTTTATTTCAACTAGTTATTGGTCATTCAACGATTGACACTTTTTTGATGGAATTAAATTATTGTAAACTTTTTGAACTTACTGTACTGTACAGTACATTGGTAATAATCTAATGAATTTTGAATATTCCTATAACATTTTGAAATTATTTTCTACACTTTAAATGATATTTAGCAAAAGCAGTAAAAAGACCATTTGCAGCTGTTCTAGATTTGAGAAAAATATCCCAGTGAGAAAGGATTTCTATTATATTTCATTAAACAAAGTTTACATTTAGAGAGTAACTAAATAAAGACGTACCTCTCCTTGGCAACTAATATAAACGTAACGACCGTCATAATCGTCTCTGATGTGATCGGGCATGTCTTCGGGCAAATCCTCCTTATCGTACGGCTCTGGTTTCCATCCGTATATCTGAAATTGTATTTAATATTTCATTTTTATTCATTATTATTAGAGTGACCATAATGAAATAAGTTTTCAATAGAAAATTCCTAATCAAACTAAATTAAGATAAACAAATATTAAGTACAATTTTGGTAATTGATTTTATTCTTATCCATAATGTACTTTTGACAAAACATTGCCTAATTCTACAATATAGGCCTAATACATTTAGAATTATTATTACAGTAGGCTCTCAATTTAACAGAATAATTGGGGAAAGAGGGTGTCTACTATTATCGGAAGTTCACTAGATTGAATGTGTTTTAAAAACATTAATAACAAACTATATACAGGATGTATTTAATGTTACTTTAATGTATAATCATAAATAAAATATCAAACAATCTGCTAAATTATCAGAATATTTTTAGGCTTTAATATTAATAATTAGTTACCAATTAATTTGACCGGAGGTAGGCAGATATGCTACCATCTCTTATTAATTTTAATTTAGAAATTTTGGCAGATCATTTGGCTTTAATCAAGTGAACTGACTTTTGAGCTCATGTTATAGAAATAAAATATTGAAATGTACAGTACATTGTGTGGTCTAATTATATACTCCTTGACAGTGGCTTAGTGAGGGGGGTGCAAGGAGGTGTATCATGTACCGGGTGCCACTCGCACAGTGGCATCCAAATGGTCTCCAAGACAAACTATATGTGTTTCTGGAGGGGACACCAATAAAGTGTTGGGTGCCAGTTATGTTCGCTACGCCACTGCTCCTTGAGCCCAAATTTTTAGCATGGGAATAAAATATGAAGTTATGCATTTTTCTTTGGACAAATTTTTTGTCCTCTGTATTTGGAAAATAATTGGATTTAATGTATAACTCCATGTTTTATGTTATGACTAAAAACCTCCTGAAAACGGATGCTCTATTTCTAAGTCACAACTTAATATATCCAATTTAAAAAGGAATTTACCATAATAAAACAGCCTACCTGCTATATCTCTCATTCCACTAACTATCAGGAAAAGGATCTATTTAACATAACATTATCACATCACACATTACAAAAATAATCTACCTATTGATTTCAAGGATCAACAGATCTTTTAAATCAATAGATAACAGCAGATGGACTTGGTAATTGTAGTTTTATTATCCTTCCTGCCATTAGTATTATTCCAATATATCTGCATATTATACAATGGTATACAGATATGAGAATATTCATAAATACTTACATTAAATTTAAAAAACAGTAACTTTTAACAATTACTAATAATTCTTAAATTCGGGTTATTAACTTATTCAGCCAAATCTGTATTTTTGTTTGTCAATGCTTTGAGTAGAATAAAAGATTTTATTTTTGAAGAGGGAGAAATTTAGAAAACCAATTTGCTTATTTAAACATTAATAGGAACTCCAGTTTTTATTTTCCTCAGTGTTATACAAATCTAGTGCATTAAGATACTTTCCATGCCACTCTATAATCATCTTAACCCCAGATGACTGAAATATAATTGAAATGTTGAATTTAGCACAAGTTTAAGTCTTTTTTAGGCTCTTGCTAGATTCATTTCAATTATATTTTAGTAAAACCTTTATTTTAACTTGGCATATTATATACACATTACATTCTCTTTACTATATTAATATTGGATACTCTTTATGCAATTGGTATGACATGTTTTTAAAAATCAGGCATTATTTTGAATTTAAAATACAGTGTTGTTCTTTTTCTTCACTTATGTAAAATGCTTGAAGGTGATAAATATAATGCTATAGAAAATGTTTATAAAGTACACCTAATTCTGTTTTTACACGGTAGATACGTTCCAGACAAAAATATACGTTCCGTGTAAAAAAAGACATGAAGTACATAGAAAAAAAGGGATTAGTTCCATATCCTTCAACCCTGTAAAAAATAGTTAAAATAAAATGATTCATACAAAAAAAAAAAAAATATTATGAAAGTCTTTATAAAAGCCAAATTAAACTTTTATATGCATTAATGCACAGTTTATTTCATAAAAACAAAAGGCAATTCAAATCTTAAAGTAAAAGTAACATAAATATAAAATTATCGCAGTTCGGAAACTGAAAACTCGTACAAGAAAACAATATGAATTAATAAACAAAAGGTGCATAATCCAATTCTTAAAGTAAATTAAAACAAATTAAAAATCATCAAAAATTCATAAACAAAAAATTAAAAACAGTCAAGGTGATGAAAATAACATAGCTCTATTTGCTATCATCATCGGATATCATATGCGATCGCTTGCATAAGACTGGTTCAAAATTGCTATCATCACTCGAAATATTTTGTACGTCATTATCACGTTCCAATTGTAAGGTTCTCTCTGTGGTATCTTCAACAAGATTAGGATTTTCTCATGGTGATATCATAAGGAACATGATCGGTCGATTTGAACTGGTAACGAGCACTGCCGAGGAGAGATCGTCGGTTAAATTCGAATTGGTGGTGCATGCGTCTCAAGGACATTGGACAATCGCGGAATGTAATGAAATCGTATTGTGAGAAAAAATAACAAAATAGTTTTATTATTAATTAACAACTTTTCTTGTTGTACTTAAGAAAATATTAAAAAATACAGTACAGTATACTTAAACTGCTATGAAAATAAATTAGAAAGGGGAATTCCCTAACTATTTTATAAATACAGTACAGTAACAGATAGAAAAAAAAATATCTAAAAGACTACGGTTAATAAAAATATTTTTCTTTAAAATTTCAATCAAATACCTTTTTTTAATAGTTCTAAATCAAACGAAATCGTGTAAAAACGGAATCAATTTTTTTTTTCTAGACAGCGTTAAATCAAAACCGTGTAAAAACAGAACTGGGTGTATAATTACATCTGAATTGTTTTACAAAGTTTATTATTTTTTTGGTGAAAAAAGTTATTAACATCTGAAGACGGTGTTTAAATACGGTAATATTTTGGTGTATTTTATTTTCTATTGGTACTGCTTAAATTTATTCTACTTGTAATTTTGAAAATGTGTTGCTCTGGCTTAATTTTATAATCAAATTTGGCATAAATATATTTTCAAACATTTTAATTTCATAACATTCTCTACCTACCGAAATCACATTAAAGAATTTTAAATATTAATATAGGATAAACTCAGCCTATTAATTGATAAACATACATGCATCATTTATGTAATTTATGTCAGCAATTACCAATTAACAGGTTGAAAAATAAAGTTATGTTACCTATTAATTCATCTGTTATTTTTCAAATTTTAAAATAGCAATTTACATATCACATTTTAGCAAATATGGCACCTTCAATTTCAAAATGAGTTGCTCAAAATGCAAACTATTAGAGACATACTTACTCGATTCAATTTAATAAGAACGCACGGATGGCCGACGTCGTAACCGTATTTACGTGACTGTGTGCAGTTGTTTCCAATATCTTCTATAGCAAAATGGCAAACTCTCTTACTCTCGTTGTCGTAGTCTTTTTCTATGTAGCAAGTATCGACGTGTTCTCCAAATTGTCCTTTCTTGTATGCTACATAAAATTTAATACACTGTATTAATAATTAACATTCTTTATCCCATGAATTGTAATTATATATAAACATTAACATTTATATTAAGTTAAATATTTTTAAAAATTTAAATTAAAAATTTTTTAAACACTGAAATTATTGACCTTCATTGAATTAATGGCATTAACAATGGATTATATTACAGTAGAGCATCGATTATCCGACTTAATTGGGGACTGGGGTTGGTCGGATAACCGAAAAGTACGAAAAAATACATTTATTAGTATAGTGTATTAGGCCTGGTTTAAATACTAGCCTCTCTTTCATGGTCGAGCCAGTGCTGCCAGCTAAAACATGCAAAAATTTAACAAAAATAATATTAAAGTAGCAAGACATAACCAAATATTGTAGCGCCACATCACTAGCGGACATTTGAATTTGCCGACTAGAACGCGGTTGGTTAACCGATAAGTCGGTTAATCGGGGGTCAGATAATCGATGCTCTACTGTATTTATGTATTAAAAAAAAAAAACAACGTTTGCTATTTATAACCTCGAAACAGACTATTTCAACTGAAGATCAATAGCAGATAGTGAGATACATCCTTGTTATACATAAAAGATAGTTAAATATAATTTGAACAGATGAAATAATATTCAACTATAAGAAATAACAACAACAAAGAATTAACAAGTGCCAACAAAAAAGTATAACTTAAAACGTTTTAAACAAAGAGAGTCACTCATTTCTTACATCCTGGAAGTGGATCACTAAGAAACTTGGCAGATAAGATAAAACTAAATTAGATTAGAACTGATGCAATACTTAATTCTAGATTATTATTTCATTGTTTTTATAAATTAAATTATATTTATCATATGTTATTCTAACCATGTTTAAAATTGCCATGGCAATGGTTTGTTTAGGTTTATTCAAATTTGCTTGTTTCTAATGAAAAAAAAAAAAAAAAAACAACAATAATAATAATTTAAAGATCAATTATTATATTACAATTTATCAAAAATATTAAAAAATAAAATCAATGAGAAATAATCCTTATTAATATAAAATTATTTCATGTATTTATGAAATAAATTAAATAGTTAAGATTATATTATTTTCCCATTTCTCTTGTTGGACATTCAAAGTTATAAATTATTATTATTCATATTGTCATAATTATATTAAAAAAATAACTTTACCAAGACAGAAAAAGATATTAAAAGTACTTATAGGAAATATTTACTTAATGATTATCCTAAGATTATCCTCAAAAAATGGCAAGATGGATACGAAAAACGTAGATATTATATTAGAAGATAAAAAATTGGATAAATTTTATAAATTTCCATATATTAAAGGACTGTTTGAAGAACAAAAAGAAAAATTTAAACAAGACATGAATTAGTACCTACAAACCAACATTAAAATTTACAAATAGAAAAAAGAAAAGAAAAAAAATAAATAAATTCAGCAGGTGTAGTGAATGAATTAAAGTGTAATCATAATAATAACAAAGGAGTTTATATAAGAAAAACTGGTAGACAACTTAAGAATAGATTAAAATAACATTTAACAGCATTAAGACTACAATACCATTGGTTACCTTGGATAGAACATCAACAGAAATGTAAATGTATAACTGATCAAGATAATATTAAAATATCATTTGAGAGAAATAATAAAAGAAAAATAAGAGAACATTTTGCTATTATAAAAAAGTGAATATAAATGTATCGCCAAAACGATATACAATTGTAGATGGTGCAAACACAAGAACTTGACTGTCACGGAGAAATTGCGTAAAGCGGCATTTCTAGTTTTTTCAAAAAAAATTACGTATCTTTGTTTTTGATTTTTATAACAGTATTTCTCGTTTGTAAGAAAAATATGTTCTATCGAGTGTAACAACATACCGACGAGGATCGGAAGATTGAAACATATTTACAAGAAAAATAAAAACAACTTAAAGTAATGGTTTTAAAGTGCTTTAAAATTGATTTATTGTTATTTTAAAATTCGCCTCGGACGAAAAGTCGGGAAAGTAAAAAAAGGATAATTACAAATTTTATTGAAATTTATATATTTTTAATATAATTTTAATAAATGCCAAACTTTGTTAAATATAAAAAGATAGAAATAATAATTCTTAATCTTTTTTAATGCATTTAACATAATTAAATTGGAAACCGTGGCAAATTAAAAACACTCGTAGGACACTTACAGACGTTGAGCACCGATATATGGCATTTTAAAGGATTTTTAAGAGAAACATACCCAAACATTGAGACCGACAAAAAAATATTACAATCATATAGTAATGCAAAATCGTGCTATTAAAAACATTGAAAAAGATATAATAAGATCAGTTATTAGATATAAACTTAAGAAAATACAATTAATAAGAATGAAGATTAAAAAACTAAATTTAAAAATTAATAATTTTCAGACAAGAAATAAAACACAGAAAAAAAAAAGGACAAAGTTAAAAAGATTATTTGAATATCCGACAAAAGAAGAGAAAGATAAATGGAAAATCTTTTCTATTATAAAAATTATCAATTTTTATCTTTATTAAGATTTGATATTTTAGCACGAGTGGAATTGTGGTGAGATATGTATAAGCATGTTCACACAAAAAGATCTATTAAAAAAAATAATGCAAAATATTCTCAACAGCAGCTATATTAAAAATGAAATGATATAAGTGAAAAATATTTGGATTCGAAATTAAAAGTTAAAACAAAATATTTGCTTCTTAAAAACTTTATTCAATAATAATCTATTCTTCTTTTAATGTCAATAACCAAGTAATAAATGTATTTGTAACTTTTATTCTATTATATTATAATCCTATCAGATAATTTTATTGAATAATCATTAAGAATATGAATGAATATAATAAGATTATGATACAAAATCTCAACTACTTGCTTGTATAATTTCCTTCTTTTTTATATTATCAATAAATCATCTTAAGCAAATATTCAAAACCAAATCTTTATAATCCAGCATACGTTACTGTACCAAACTAACATTTTTGATTATTTTGAATGTTCGTTATAAGGTTCTGGAATACAAATTATGGTAAACCCCTGCCGACTCGAGCTTCACTTAATTAATTAAATTTTTTCAAAAAAATCGTACCGTAATTTAAAATTTCCCGACCGTAGAATTATAATAATTATAACGAGATTATAATTAACGAGTGTTTCGATATCTGGACGTCTGCTATACTACACATTATATTACTGTAATTGGTATGTTACTAAAGACTTTACATTGCTATATACAGTACTAAAACAAAAGTTTTTTTGAGCTCATTTCCTGTAATAATAAATTCGGCATTAATCCTGCTAAAGAACGGTAAAATTTCTGTTTAGAATCTACCGTAATAAATTACTGTACTGTATATCTGTATCTGCCTTCCTGTTTTTAAATGTCTCCTGATTAAACATTTGTCTAACTTGGACTTTTATAAACTCTGACGACCTTCAACTCCCGTAAGTCCAAGATGGTTGGGGATTTGCCATATTTAAAATACAAAAGTTTGCAAAATGTAAGTCCGTGATGGTAATAAAAAAATTTTTTTTTTCGGTTTTACTTTTTCACTCATTATGTATAATATATAACAAGGAAAAGAATTTGAATCATGTCAAATTTGATCCTCTGAGTTCTTTGCAAATCTCATTTTGAGCCCCCCTAAACGAAAAAAGCTTCCCACAGATATACATAGCATGCTTGTAAAGTCTGTGTGCAACTTAAAAAATTAATGTACCTAGTTTTAAGTAAAATTATTTAGTAACAAATGTTTTTAGAGGTTGGAGGAGATGGACCATTTTCTTGGCCTCCGCATTTGCCAGACTTGACTCCATTAGACTTTTTTTTTATGGGGGAATGTGAAAACAATGATATATGCAACTAAACCTCGATCATTAGAAGACTTGAAAGCTAAAATAACTAATGTGATTTCAGGCATTACTGCAAATCAATTGGCAAATGTTTTGAGAAGACTACAAAATCGTATTACCCTTTGTTACTAGTGATGGTGAACATGTAGAAACTTAATAAAATACAATAAAACAATAAAAAAATATATATTTTCTTATTTCCAATACATTCTACATAATTTCTCTATCACAAATACTAATAAAGTTATAGTGCTTTAAGAAACATTATCTGTATATTAATAATTAGAATACAGTAGAGTCCCACAATGCGGGGATTCGTTACGCATTATAGGAAATCGCGTTATCGAAACCTGCATTATCACACGATTTTGAGTTTAAACCTTGACCTGTAAGTTGAAAAACAATGTATACCTCTGATCGACAAAATTCAAAGGTTACTGCTTGTTTTATTTGCACGTTGTACGGGCCTCTACTGTACGTTGAAATATGTGAAACTTTAAGATCATATCACGAGCACAATGAGAAACGCTTTCAAGTTATTTCATCTCATTTTCAGGTATACATACTTAAAATGTAACATTCTAAAAATTTATAAAAAATGTTCCATTTAAAAGCAATATAAGAATCCTGTATTTCATTGATTTATACTAGATTTATAATTGTAACCGAAACATTTTTGTTTTTAACTAGAGTGACGTTAAATAAAGAAGACTAATGTGGGACATATAGTCCAAAATACATTTCTCTCACAATCAATAAAGTCTGTGTATCTATTCCAGTTGTGTACCTGTGTGATTAGTTCTCTCAAGCAATCTTATGCTTGCTTCTAACGGTAAAAACCTGATTTACTAAGGTTCCGCATTATCCGAAGCAAACCTGTAAGTGAACACATCTCTCTTATACTGAAAGTTTAAAATAACATGTATTATAAAATGATTTGTTTCCATTACATTTTATCATTTAACTTCAACATGAGAAAAACTATTCATATATTAAAATGTAACTATAGTAAAACATATCTTTATTCTTAAAATTATATATGTATTAGCTGTATGATAAATAAAGTAAAAATTATTGTTCTTACATATGATTAAATTTAATAAGTGTAAAAAGGAGGCTTAAAACTAATACATATAACTCTTTTATATTTGTAATTTTTTAATCCAAGAAAACACGGTTGTGTGTTTCATCCGAGTTTTTGGTTATCCAAGGTAGCATTGGTCCACGTCACCTTGAATAATCTGGGTTCTATTGTAATCAAATAATGCCTTATCATAAAGTTATAGCTGGTTATAATTTAATTACCTAAAAAATTTTCTATCAATATCATTTTTAAATAATTGGAAATCAGAATGTTTGTATTCCATTTGACAACAAATTGCATATAAACAAATTCTTTAATTCTCATTTTGTTATATATAAACCTATTTGTTTGTTTATTTATTTACATAAAATGCAAAAAGAAAAAAGGCGAAGTTTAAAAATGAAATGAAACTTAATCTTCCAGATTTTTAAATTCGAGTCATATATACCTGTGATCAAAAAGTATTGGAAATGGTTCAATAAAATGCAAGATTTGAATTTATTCATCAAAGTTTATTCTGTCCCCTCATGGCAATGCACTAATGACAATTTTTTTTTTCCAATCCTCGAGATATGCTTTAAAGTTGTTTTCTGGAAATTCCTTTGGGACTCTGAGCAAATTTTGTTTTATGGCATCAATTGACTCAAAATGGTGACCACAAAACAGGAAAAAGTCACAGTGCTATATAAGGTGAAAATGATGCTTGTAGAACTGTATTTGTTGAACTTTTGGCCAAAAATTCCCAAACAAGAAGAACATTGTCTGTAAGTGCATTATTGAGGTGCAAAATCCACGAGTCTTCTCATCACAAATTGGGTTGTTTTCCACAAATCGCTTCATGCAAACAATGCAAACTAATCAAGTAATATTCTTTGTTGAAATTTTGGCCAGCTGGAAGGAATTTGCAATGCACAGCACCACAACCTTGATTCTTGACTGACTTTGACATGGTCTTTTCAGTCTCACTTCACCTTTCAAATGCCATTCATTCAATTGTCAAGCTATTTCAGTGCCAAAAGTGTAGATCCATGTTTCATCATCTGTAATGATGCGTTTTAAGAACAATCCACTTCAAGAAAGCATTTTCTCAGCCACTTGAAAGATTTGTTTTTGGAAAAAATTCAACATTTTTTGGGATGACTCAAGTAGCAACAATGATCACAAGCCCAAATGATCTTTTAAAATTGTTCAACAAGATTCAAATGATACTGGAACATGCTCAATAATGTCCTCAATTGTTAAATGACAATCATCAAGCAACAAATCTCTTACTTGAGAGACTTCTTGTTCATCAGTAAGAGTAGATGGTCTACCAGAGTGTGGTTCGTTTTCGATGTGTTTTCTGCCTTCCTCGAACATCTTGTACCACTTGAAAACTCCCGTTTTTGATAGACTATCACCACCAAAGGCTTTTTGCGACATTTTCAACATTACTGTAGCAGTAACTCTGTTGCAAAAACATAATTTAATGCACATTCTTTCCTCAATTACACTCGAACATTTTGAAAAAAAATCACTGGCACAAAAACTGCTTAAACTCAAACATGTGTTTATTTGCAAAGGAAAACAAACAATGACATACAGATTGCTGTTAGACATTGATGAAAGTAGTACCAAATAATGAAAAAAAAATGAAGACAATGTCATCTTGCACATGCACAATTTAAATGAATCATTCCCAATACTTTTTGATCAGAGTAGGACATTTAAGATGATAATTTTTAAAACTATGAAAGGTAATTAATATTTGCTTAAATATTTCAGTTTACATATATATATATTAAAAAAAATCTTTATTATATTGCACAGTTCATTAATGATATATGATGAATAATAGAAATGGCTACATTGCATAGTAAAGAAGCTTTAATACAATTAGATAAAGAAATGAATGACAGTCAATTTCCAATGAAACAAGCTACATCAATGGCTTGTTTATCCAGCAGGCATGTTATATTATTTAATGAATTGTACAGTAAAAACAACCTTTCACATTAACAGAGTTGATTCTATCGTCTATTAGTGTGAAGACTATTCTCACTAATTAAAATGCAACTGTCAGCTGACCATTGGTTACTAAACTATAATTGATTGAAGAAATGTAGTTCTTACGACTGACTAAATTTAAAGAATTTGAAACAAATTTTACAATCTAGAAGTATTTATAGCAAACATTTTCACTCGTCTTCAATGGTCATTATCAGAATTCAAGAACGAAATTATTTAAAATAAAATTATTATTTCAGCAACCTAATAGTGCTGTTTCTTCCCAAACTTATCACAACTTCTTTAACTGTATATAACACTATTTTTTAATATTCTTTTTAAGTATCTTTTACAAATTATTATTATTATTTTATCCATAATATTTTCTCATTTCTTATTACCCCTTTACCTTATTAATTACTCTTTGATGATTGTATTTTGTGTAACTTTGTTCTACAGTTCTGATGACAACCATTTAAGATAATTGAAAAATTCTCTTTATCTCGAAATTCCCCCCCCTGCATTTTCAGCCTAAATTCAATATATTTTCCAAGTTTATATCTGAAATAATTTTCTCTCAAAACCTCTATATCTCAAATTATAGTCAATTACAAGTTCAATGCTCAGTGACTACATTTTGATAGCATAAATTGTAGTCAAGAAACATCTCTTGCAATACAGTAAACAGTTGCAAAAAATGCTGCTTTTCTCTGACTGGCTACAAGTTTGGCTTGCATCTTATCAGTTGAAGAACATCAGGCATCAAAAACTATTGACAAACTATTTCTGTTAAGGTGTGTCAAAAATGTTTTATTTATAAATAATACAGGTATGTACTGTACTTGCTACTATATTAATAAAATACTGTACTTCCAATCAAACCTATTACTGTTTCCTATATCTCGAAACCTGTATATCTTGAATGTTTTTCTTGTTCCCATGAGCTTCAAGACAGACATGTTCAACTGTCTAAGAGCTGATTGATAAATAAGATTTACAGTTCTACTGAATTAGTTTGGTAAGAACTAAAATAATGTGATCAGTTTTATATATATGTGTGTGTGTTTTTCAAGGTAATCACCATTTAGAGTAGATTCCATTTACGCCCTAACCCAAGGATGACCTTTAATCAAGGTCAAAAACATTTCTTTAATTAATGAATTGGTGTTACTTACTGGATTAAGGTATTTTTGAGTTAAACATTTAGAATAGTAATTTCAAATGTTTCATGCATTTCACATGTGAAAAAGACCTGGTTTTTCTTTGATGCATCCACCAAGGCAGCTGAATTTTATTAAATGCTAAAACTTTTGACACTACTTTTGTGAAAAGCCAGAAGTATGATTGCGTCAAATCTGAACTGTAAGGAGAGTGAGTAATGAGCTGTAATTTCAGATTCTTAAGTGTCTTCATTATTTCCTTAGTTCAGTGGAGTCTATCATCATTATATGAAAAAAACACTATTCTTTTTGATTTTAGTTGGCAAATAAATCTCAAGTGCATATATAAAATTTCATAATACTATTTCTCACCATATTGTGAATTTCTATGAATTTCAGTTAGTACATAACCTACCAATGCCAGAAGTTCAATCACTATTCACTGCTTACCATAGAATGAAGATAAGTTCATTTTTAAATCTGACTGTTATCCAAAAACAATGCACTAAACCAAAACTTTGCACATACAAACTAGATGTTTATGTGTACTCAATGAAAAATTCAGCTACTAGTCATGTAACATTCTTGGCAAAAAAATTAAAATTGTGCTTGGCATCATTTGGTACGAGATTTTATTTTTAAAAACTTTTTATACTACTAATTATTAAAATATGGCAAAAAGCTTAATTTTGAGGACAGAGATGAGTTTTATATATAAAAAAAAAAAAAAAACTAAATGCTAATCAGTAAAATTTTCATAACGTCCAACTCCACTCAACATATGACACATGAACATCTCCATAAACCCACCTTTAATCGCCGAAATTTAATAGTATCAACCCTTGCATGCCTGCAAAATTTCAGAAATTTTTAACTAATGGCACAGAAGTTAAGTTTCAAAGTGAGTGAACAAAATCATGCCCACCCCACACAAACAAACATCCATACATACAGAAAAAACCCCAATTTTTTTGCATTTCTTGACATTTCAGGGTTTGGAATCCAGGATGTCATTACATTTTTGGACTCCGAACCCTGGAATTTTGACCAATCACTATGCTTTTGCTGTTATATGTAACAGCCAGGAAAGTAATACTAAATGGTGATGATGTCTAAACTTCATGGAATGTTGCAAGAGGAGATTATTTATCAATTCATTGTTCTATTTCAATTTTACTGTCATATAATGAAAAAACTTAAAGTGAAATATAGAAGTATTGTACTGTACAAGAAATTACAATTCTCAGTCTGTCTTCTATTCACTGCCATTCTATTCAAGTCATTCTATTCAAGGGATAATTAATAACATTTTATAATACACCAAATGATTTTGATGATAACTTCACATGCAAAGTTCTTGTCACTGTTTATAAAGTTGGCCATTTTTATTTCCAAACTAATTGTCGTCTCAATAATGTTTATCCTCAATGCCCTTCCTTATTCAATGTCTATCATTAGAACCAGTTTTTTTGTTCATACATTTGAAAAATTGCTACATTGACAACTACTTAAGCAGTTGTAGAACATATCAACTCAAATTTTAATGAACAATAAAATCCATGTAATGTAATCATTTTGGGGCTTGCCCATACCAATAACTGACTGATAATATTTAATGGGGCAACTGAATAAAACTATTATTAGCAGAAATTTGGTTGGAAATTGACTGGTATCAAAAGAACATGTAAAAAGATTTTAAAATGTATAAATTGTAAATACATTGTAAACATACACATACACAGGAATGTCTATAATTAAAGTATAATATGTAACTACGAGCACTAAGTTTTGGCTCTATGGAGGACTTATCACACACTATTGACATTGTTAAGGTAATCACACAAAAATAGGTAGACACAGGTTTATTATAGGTTTCACAAAGCAATATCTGCTCCCAGTGGGTATATGGTTTATCTATATATATAAAAACGAATGTATGTCTGTCAGTCTGTTTGTCCTTCATGCATTACTACACCATTTATCCGATTGCCATGAAACTTTGGGAAGTTGTTTAATACACTCTCGCAAAGGTTTGTGGCATATGTGAAGACCACCATTTCCTCCCTTCCAAAAATATCTTTATATATGGATTAAAGCTTTTATGTCCAACAGATGGCACTAACTCTGACGACCTAAGTTTGCTTTTCTGTGAGGCATTATGCTTTACTGTGAGAATGGACTAAAGCAGATCATTTTCTATCTATCTATATAAATAAAATATAACGTTTGTTTGTTCCTACCGATTCCTTTGAAATTTTGAGACAACATTGCATTCGAATACGCACGTGTTTTTATATAATATACATGTCGAAATTCCAGGATTAAGGCTTACCGTGAAGAACTCGGCTTCTATTACACTATTTTAGATGCGGTTTTTTGCGTTTTAATAGGTTATGTCAAGAGAATGTACACTAAGAAGGGATTTTTTGAAATTCCCCCACGGGGAGAAGTTATACATTTATAATAGATACATTTTGAGCCACAACAAAGCGTGGCCGCGTCATTTAGTTACCTATAAAGGTTTATTATTACCTTACAATAAACAGATTTACTATGATGACGTCATAATAAACCTGTTATCATAACATAAGGACAAAAAGCAATATACCAATCTAAAGTATACTACTTTAGTCCACCGTGGAAATAAAACTATTAGAGCTAGATTGATAAAATTTTGTAGACATGTTTATCTCAATATGGAAAATTATGGACATTTCAAAAATAGTTACAATTTTTGCCACTATAATGAAAGTATTCAACATGCTTTCTGCCACTATCGGTCACATACTGCAATCAAGTTATCACATTTGTAACAGCAGGGTGCAACACGTCAGAACTTAAGAGACTCACTTTCCCTTCAGTTTGTTTCTTTAGTTCTTATAAATCTGCAACTCTATGTTTATAAACCCTACTTTTCAAATAATCCCATAACCAGAAATCATAAGATATGAGATCGGGTGAATAAGTAGGACAGTGCATTGGAAAAAACTGACAGATCACTCTTTCATTGCCAAAAAAAATAAGATAGTAGGTTTTCCATAATGACTGCAATGGTAAGTCTTCAACATCTTGCATAAATGTGATGTTATTCAAACATCCTCTTTGCTATAGTTTAGGGATGATAAATGTTTGCTCACTGCTTATGAGTTACAAATCACTACTGTTATGTGATGCTGCTGTGACAGCAGTGCCATACAGTAGTGAAAATTGTAACTATTTTTAAAACAGTCCATAATTTTCTAAGTTGAGATAAATGTGTGCACATTTTATTGATTATATCTAACAGTTTTGTCTACAGAGTGATCTAAAGTGGTTTACCTTAATAATAGATACTATATAGGTATGAATTTGACTTATTAATTATAATTCATTCAGTATTGTTTGCATACTACTGTCTTTAACAGCAGCTAGAATATATTTGAAGAATGAAATGCTATCAATTTAAACTATTGTATTGTGAGTAAATAAAATAACTGACCTGAGTGAGCAAAGCTCATTGCTGTACTGTACATTCAAGTATCATTGGATTTAAATAAATTCTTCTGAAACCATTTGACCAAATTTTGTATGGCATCAAATCTAGGTCAGTAAATGTTACAGGCTATTTGGAATCCTGATCAGATTGTCCTTGAGGAATATCATACAAAAACTTTACCACAGACTTAAGCTGCAATTTAGCCAGTCTTGCAATTTGCAAGGACGATTGTTTACAAAACACAAACCATTCAGTTTTGTTTACAAGTGTAAACAAACACATACCACTCAAGTTTGACTTAATATTCCAAGTGTTAAACTATTTAAATTGACAACTGAATCTAAACTCCTGTTTAACAGCTCTATATTCATTATTTATTTATAAACATTACTGGCTGACACACTAAACAAGCTCAAAATCTATTATATATGGAGTGAAAGGAATTGAGTTTCCAAAATCAGCCACAGGAGCAGATATTGCATTATGAAACACACTAAATTCCAGATTTATGCATAATCTCACTCAGTTCAATATGCAGGCATTAAAAACAAATCTGATTCTAGTTAAAATTAATGTTTAATGCACCAGTTGAAACTGGTAATGATTGCATATATCAACAATACGGATGCTGCCAGCACAAATAGACAGCTTAAAATTACTATTTATCCAAAGATAATGATGGATGTAACTAAATTACAATTACAACAAGTAAAGTTTTATAAGTATATTTAACTTATCTTTTAGAACTTGCTAATACTGATAATATTAGATAACTGATAACGATATCCATAATTACAAAAAAACAAATTTTACTGTAATTCTGTAGAATAATAAGTATTAATCTGTGCAAATCTTTGTTTACAGAAACAATACCCAAATTTAGAAAACTTTTCTTACAATCAAAGACAAAAATGTCAGGAATCCAGACCAAATTGTACAATTATTGCACATGAGGATTGAGTCATGCACTACCTCCAACTACATTGCCAAATAAATCTGGCAAATTTGAGGCCTCACAGTATTAAAGGTCGCTTTAAACTGTATCACTGTTGCACAGGATATTGTCCCTTGCTACGATATTGTAATCACTTAATACCATCATTATATTCACAAAGTTTTAGTGGATTCCAACACCAGCTCTTGACATGCAAATTTGTCAACAGGCTTATATTTTTTGTGAACAACATTTCAAATAAAATTAAAGTATCTTTTTTCAAACATTACATTAAGGTAAAATTAAATATTTTTATTTTTATTGCTATTTTATTATAATATACTTACGTAACAAATATTCATCTAAACTTGTTGTCCAATGTGTCCATCCCTCAGAACTTCCATGTTTAAACCATATAAGAGTACTATCAATATTATCTTGAGGTGGCAGTGGTCTGAATCCTAGCCCTAATAATAATAATAAAAAATATATATATATATATATATAATTTTAAAGTACCAAAAGTCTTCAATTACAGCAACATACACATTATAGTATTATGTAAATATATAAAACTACTTGTCCTGACTGACTGACTGATTCATCATCACCCAGAGCAAACCGCTGAACCTAGAGGTGAAATTTGGTACACAGTTAGGGTACGTCATGGAAACACACACTAAGAAAGAATTTTTCAAAATTCCCCCGCGGGTGGGAGAAAGAAAGCATTAAGTCTTAACCAGAAGAATGGCTTTTACTCTACTATTTTAGATGCGATTTTTTGTATTTAACTGCGTTTTAGTAGAGTACACCATGGGAATGCACACTAAGATGAGATTTTTTGAAATTCCTCTGCAGGGGAAGAGCATTAAGTCTTAACCAGAAGAACGGCTTTTACTCTATTAATTTAGATGCGATTTTTTGTTTCTGATGGTAATAACTTAATTTCCAAACGTACAATATTTATGTATTACGATTTTTTAACTAATTTAAATTCGAATTTGTTATTACATATGTGTTCGATTATATGTGGCCATCTAACCCTTTTGCCCTTGGGTAGGATTATCTTTTCCACGAAAATAAGTAGAACAAAAGACGGTGTGGGGCCCTGGGGCCAAACGGACAAAGAAAGAGTCACTTTTGGTGAAAACCTCAAAGAAGCAGGGAGGGAAAAAGAGTGCTCCAGACCTTGAGAAAGACAATCCAAGACTGAGAGGAACCGAAGAAGTTAGAAAGATAAAATAGGCTACAGACAGAAAACCTTGAGAACAAACAACAAAGTCGGGAATAGACGAAAGGTCTACGACAAGAAGAGGGTCACGAATAACGGAGAGTTTCAAAGTGGTGTCTTTTCCAAGAGCATGTCGCTATGAAAAACCCCGGGTATTTCTATTCCTTTCCTATCCCTTTTGCTTTTTTCCCCCCATTTTCCTTAATTGTAAGAAAGTTATTAATATAAGCTGATACGACCCGCGTTTGATTTTTGCGTGTGAGAATTTTATATATTTAGATGGTTATAAATTAAATAATTACTATGGTGTCTGAAATAACACCAGCCACGATTTTACTTTGTTAATTTTTAAAAAATATTATTGTGATAGTGGCGAATCACCAGAGGACGTTTTACCATTTTTGCATGCTTGTTGCAGAGGCAGTAGCCTAAAAGGGAAGGTCATCTCCATGATTTTTGTAATTGCTGATGGACTACTGATGGTGTGCAACGACAAAGGTTTTATCTTTGTGAATGCTCTGTATTTTTATATTTTATTATTTATTTAAATTTAGGGAGTTTCAGATAACGTCATTTATGTTTTGAAAAAAAATTAAACTCAGATTTATCGTATCTCAAAATCCCATAATATTTGAAACTTGAATTTAAGTGCATTAGCAGTCTATAGTTTGAAACAAACAAAAATCAGTGATTTTACCAAATTAGTAACAACTAATAATTGAGAACCTTAGTGAAGTACTGAGGAAGAGTTATTTCTATCAAATTGCAAAATCCGAGCAGGCAAAGCTGCGGGTAACAGCTAGTTCTGCATATAAATATAAAGGCTGACCTGAAAGGAAAGACCATGGCAACTACCACAAACACAAACCTCTATTAAGAAAAAACATCCATGCACCCAAGATGGTATCTACCAGGGTGGCCACACATCTGGCTTTTCGCAGGATTGTCAGGCATTTGACTACTCTGTTCTCCATTCGGCATCACCTTGCACTGGACATCGATTTGTCCTCTTTTTTGGGTGTGATGAAAAATGTGTACAAAAATGGTTCAGTTGTCATTTCCAATGAATTGAGGAAGTTGATTAATGTTTCCAGATGGCCCACACTACTTTGACCTAGTGACACTTTGGCCATTTCCTTCATTAAGAAGCCAAAGAATTTCACAAGTGTTTACAAATGGTCACAAATGTTTATTGGACGAGGGCACGGCAATGACAGAGATTCCTTTCCACGATCTAAAGGAAATCGGTGCCTACATCTTCTCCATAACACGTAGCAATGCTCATGCTGAATGAATTTTCTCAATGATGACTTCAGCATGGAGAAATGAGAGAAATCGTTTGAAAGTAGACTCTGCCAAAGCAGAACTCCAAATATTTAATAACTTCACAGAAGAGTGCCCAGTTATGCACAAAACATTTCTTGCCAACAACAAACTACTAGAAATGGTAAGCAAAGGACAGAAATATAGAGAGTAGACATCCATGCCCTCAGTTTTTTGTTTTTTTAACAAAATACTGAATGTTTCTTTTTTCTTTCTCAACATTTGTTACATTGCTTCCATTTGTTACTTCATGTACAGTTTTCAACATTTAATATTATCACTGATTATTGAACATTCCATAATTTATTTTTCTGTTTTTTATTTGTACATGTATGTATAAAAATCCGGAAAGCACAAGGGGTCAACAGGGTGCACGGGCAGTTACCCCCTCCTCAACAGTGTCCTCATTTTTAGGCATTGGGTGAGGCCATCCTAGTATCTACACCGGTCAACACTTTTTGATCACGGATTAGCAAATTCGAAAACCCGACAATCACGTAAATTGCTTTTTGAAACACAGACCATTCCCCAAACATACGGTATGACAGCCCAGAATCACCACGCACGCTGGGATTTTCGGGCCTGACACGGACGTGCATACACGCACATGTGCACAAAATTGGGGAACGAAAGTCACAACCGTCAGAGTTCGGGCCCAGCGGAGTAAATCTCATCTTCCGTCCTCCGATTCTAACGTTCCGGTCGTGCGCTTCTTCCTGCCACCCCAAGACGATAATTTTAACCAAAAGTACCCAAAACGACATTCACGCCACCGCCACGGGACTTCTCCGTCCACGCACGCTAGGTGGTTTTAACGAGCGCTCCAAAAACCTAAAAGAGAATTGAACCATTAAAAAAGATAGAAAAAAAAAAAAAACCAGATTTTAAGGCCGTAGTAAGGTAAACGACGGCATTTATAAAAGAAACATTTTGTTACAAACTCCGTAACTCTTTCCATTCCTAATTATTACATATATTTTTAACATCCACAACGAATGACGCACTACAAACTTGTCAAAGTCAGTTTTGTATACATACATACATACATAGCCTACTGTATATCTGAATATTCACACACATGCAGGTATTTGTATTAAAACAATAAATAATAATAATAATAATTGAAATCCGAAGTAAAATAAAAACATTTTCGTCCAAACTTAACGTTTAAAATATAATTTTATTTCCCTTTTAGTTCGTTACGCTGTCCGCCCCCCCGGGTCGCGATGAGAAGCACCGTAAACCTCGCATGGGAGTTAAAAATGGCGGATAAGAAATTGCGGGAAAAGAGGAGAAGGCGCCGCCGGAAGGAGGCGCTTAAATAAAGCGATCAAAAGTGGGGTAATTTCCGTAAACGGCATCCGTTATTTCTTCCGCGCCGGGTCGGCAATTCTTTCACCGCCAAAGCTAGATTTAGTACTTCTTCGCATTTATCGCATTTATTTTTCGTCGGGCACGAGACCCGACGAAAAATATGCTTCCGGTTTCTTTTATCTTCCGCCGAATCCATTCGGAACGGCACCGCCTCTTCCTTCTTCCATACGGGGAAAGAGGCTCCACCAAGCGCCCGTCGCGATTTATGGGGGTAGAAAAAATAAATCACCAGAAATATTCAAACGGGGAAAGCCAGAAATTAGGAGGCAAAACCTTCCGACGGAAGAAGTATTTGCGGGCGGCCCGGCAGGCGCCACCGGGGGTGGGCGGCGTCGGTTCCGTAATGCGGTAACCGCCGTCCAATAGTTTTTAACTGGGAAAAGAAAGCGACGGAAGAAGACCCACTTCCCACCCGCGGATAGGTAGGGTGGCGCCCGGGACCCGGTCCGGGCGGGGGAAACCGAGACGGCTGTTCCCACCTCGTCCGGCAATTCGAGCCGGAGCGGGGGGGAGGGCGGCGGAAGTAAAGTTTTCTTCCCGCCCACGTAACGGGAGAAACAAACCCAGCTCGGCCCGGATTATTCAGATACTCACCGGGATTGGAGCCGATCCTGCTGGACTGTAGTTTCCATGTGGGTTCGTAGTAGTCTAGAGTTTGATAAAATATCACCAGCATCAAGGTCCAGAAGGTGGCCAGACACGCGTAGAAAATGATGTAAAATATTGTGATTTTCACTGAAAAAAAGAGGGTAGAAAATTTATTAGCCTAAACGACTAGCAGCTAAATAGCAAGGCTCCGGAAAACGAAATCTGCGCCAAATTTTCCTCCCTAATTTCGTGTTGTTAAATAGCGGAGGGATACGCGGGCGCATACTTTATTTATATAAATCTGCGGAATATTAATAATTTTCGCGGGAACGGTAGAAGAAGAAAGTAGACGTTCCAACGGAACGTCGTATTCTAGATTATTTCGGCATTTACGGTAAACCGACCGTCGGGACGGGCGGGCTCTTTAACCGCCGCCCGAGAGGGCCGGGTTCAACCCGGGGGTGGAGTAATTACGCCGGTAATTGGATAAACCGTCCGTTATCCTTCGGAGGGTTCCACGGATTGCGGAGACGTCTCTAATCTGTGGGACGGCGCTTCCGTTTTTAAATATTACCGGACGGTCCGGGGACCGCGCTTCACTTCTGCCGTCGGTGTGAAAGCCCCGACCTTCGGGGCGTGGGAGGTTGGGCTCTCCGCTCACCGGGCTCTACTTTTCGTCGGTCGCACCCCCCGCCCCGCGGGTAGAAAAACCCGTCGCGTACCGTCGGAAGGCGGCCGCCGACGGGTCGACCGATTGGGGTCTTCCCGCTTTTCGGCTCGGCTCTTTTGCAGGAAGAAGCTCCTCCGTCGGTGGATTTCTTCTTCGGACGACGGTGGAAGAATCCGAAAGGGAACCGCCCGGAAAGGGAAGAAAAGGGCGCCGGCCGTGGACGGACGCCGTCGTCGATCGATACGGCGGCGGAGAAAGTAGGTCGCGTCGATTCTACTTCTACTCCGTTTCCACCTTCGCCCGGACTAAAATAACCCGGAAAATTGGCGGCGACTCCTTTTCCCCTCCCCCTTCGGTCGTTTCCCGGCAAAATCGTCTCCCTTCTTCGCGCCGTTTTTACCCTTCCGGCGAAAAAAGCTGCGGGAAAAGATCCGTCGTCCCCGTCCACCTTCCAGGGAAGGTGCGGCCGTCTCGGCGCCGGTAGCCGACGGCCAGAGGAGATCGGGCCGACGGAGGAAAAGCCACTTACGCCAGCTGAGTCCGGTTCGTCCCAGGAATTCTCTGGTGGCGGGATTCCATAGAAATCGAGCGAATTTCTCCCTCTTGCTCAGGTTTTCCGGCACCCTGAAGTACACGCCGTCCTTCTCGGCCATCTCGCACGATCGATCTACGCCAACCGAGTGCCCGGATCCTCGTCCGCCACCAGAGTGCGCCCTCCGATCCGTCCGGCCACTCTCGACTTCTACCCCTACGCTCGGCCGGCGCCTGCTTTTTCCCCTCTCCGCCCACCGCTCGATATTAATTCTTTATTCGTCTCCGCCTCGACGCCTGCGCCCGGCCCGGACCGGGCCCTCTGGCGTAAATACAAAGGCCGATCGGCGGAGGCAAACCCGACCCGTAGACTTTTCCGTAGAGAGGGGAAGAGCCGCACCGCTCCCTCTCTTCGCTCGGACGGTTTTTTCCGGTTTATACGACAAATCGGGTCGTCGCCGTTAATCCGGTAAAGGCGTGGGAATATTTATCGGACGGCAGAAACTAAAGGATAGAAAACGGCCGTTAGTTCTAAATCGATCGGAAAATTTCGTGAAGAAATACTCGCGGGAAGACGGGAAGGGGGAAGGATCTATCCGTCGTCGATTCCCACAAATCCGACGGGGAATTTCGCGCCGGACAATCGAATTTTTATCGTAGAATACTACGATAAATATTTAACGGTTTTTTTTTTAGCGGTGCCATCGCGCCGCAAATACATAGGCGGGTGACGCAATCGGTATTAAATTTCTTCTAGATTGAGGCGCGGATCGTATTTGTGTAACGGTTAAACGGTTACCGGGATATTTAGGAATCGGTAGAGGTCAAAGGATTAGAAATGATTTGAAATTAAAATTGACGATCGTCATCGAACGATTTTAAATCTTTGAAACTTCGGCAGTTTTATCACCCGGGTAATAACGAAGAAAACTTTTCGGTTTAATACGTAACACTTTTTCTTTCGAGTCTTTACGGTGCTGGAACCACAGAGTAAAGAAACATATATATCTGGGACCGATCGCCCTTGAAGATTATCAACAAGTCCGACCGGAGTCTAAGTCCGTATTTCCCAGACTACTTCGGTCGTGCGATCTGGGTCGAATAGACCCCCAAAGTATAACAAGTTCCTTTTTGCCGAGTGTCTTGCCTTTTTTTGAACAAATGAAATATGCAGAATGTTTCGTTATTAATAAAAATCAGCCTTAAAGATTTATTTCTGTTGTTTTATTAACTAATTTTATAAGGATGGGAACTACTTCGGGTCTCCGAGTTTTCTCGAGAGAGCCGGGGAAGACTCTCCCGTTCTCGACGGCTTTGCAAGTTACCTTCGATTACGTGTGTGGTATCAAAGGGCGAGCGAGAAGAATACTTGTACTTATTTTCCCGACCTACCGAAAACGAACTTAACCTGATGTTTAAAGCAGAGATTCTGAACGTTCTTTTTCATCTCGTGGTAGCCCTCGGCTTTGTGGATCCCTCATTCCGAAAATTACATTTTTACTGAACGGTAACAAAGGATTGGATTGTGAATGCTGAAATGATAACTACAATTAGAACGTGATGCAGCTGAAAACGCTTATATTAAAATCAATAAGTAATTAAAATCTTTTGTTGAAGAATCGGCAATCTCATATAACTTAAACCAAAAATCTAATAATTCAGAAATAGAAAAAATTCCCGCACATTTCTTAAGTTTTTCAAAAATGTATTATACGTTATTAAAATAAATTTAATTCTAAACAAGGTAAACTTTTAAATGTATAAAAGACTTATGCTAATGTCGAATTAAGACATTCAGTACGAGTTTTGAGACTGATAATAAGAAGCAATTTTTCTATATTTGGCTGAAAATTCACTAAACATAACCAAAAAGCTTCCCTGTTCTCAATATCCAATCTGTTCCGGGTCTTTGATAAGTGCCAATTCAACCAAATAGGAACTTGGAAACTTAAAAAATAAATAAATTTTGCCTTGTACTTTGCTTATTGACAATTCATTTTAGTTCGGTGGCCTCCCTGGTAATTTCTACGGCTCCCCAATTTTATTCCCGAATGTTCCCGAGACAGCCGTGTTCCACGACCGTCACCGGTTTAGAGAACGGCCATATTTTTAAAAAGCGGGAAAATTCATTAAAAACTATAAACAGCGCTGTAGTGTGCCAGGGCATATCAGGGCAGAGCCCTGGTACTTTGTGAATATCTAGACTATGAACCTCGGCCAGAATACAGAAAATACTTCTTGTACGGTGTATTTCCGTAAGTTACGAATGTATAGGTCATTTTTAGCGCATTTGAGGCGTTTCGCAAATATTGCGTTACAAAATTGCGCTTTGCCCTACAGAATTCCATAGATGGTGGCACCTCCATACACAGAGACGATTCAAATTCGGGTCACCGGTTAGTGCCCTAGGCCTTTTTATTAAGGAAACATTTTACGTATTTCATTTGTTCAAAACAAAAGTATGACAAAAGGGGTCCACTAAGGTTCCGTGCAAGCTTTCGACGACTTGGGTTAGAAGTCCAATAGAAATTATGTAAAGTACACGTAAAATCAATTGAATAAACGAGATTTCTGCGTTAAGAAACGTCGTTTGCCGTGTCGTTTTTATTAACGGCCAAAGCCGCCGTCTTTCCACTTTCTGTCCGGTAGGCGAAAGTATTTCGTCCACATACCTAAACCTAATCGGAGTAAATGCGGTGTATGGTAAAAAACGATCGAGGCCATTTTAATCCGAGACTCGGTCGCTGTTTTTTAATCAAACGATTTCGCTATTCACCTTCACACCTTCCGTGTTCGAAGGTGAATATTATCCGTCACTTATTCGTATCGACGCAACGTTTAAATTATACTGTATAATTAGAATTACAAAGCATTCATGCATCGGAATTACTTTCCCAGCTCTGTTAAATATAACAGAGGTTAAAGTATGGCGATCGGTCAAAAAATGAAACCCCAAGATTTGTGCGCGCGCGCGTTTGTGTGGGTTGAGGCACGATTTTGTCCATCCTCTTCGAAACTTTATAACTACCCTCCTTTTTGTCGAAAATTTTCTGAAATTTCGCAGGGAGATTTGTGTATTAGGCAAATTGATACTAGTCAATTTTATTGGTTAAAGGTAAAGGGAGAAGAGAAATAAACGGGGTCGTGTGTCATATCTCTAGTAGGGTCGGACTTGATGACAAATTCACTCGTAATTAGCATTTAGAAGTTTTTATAAAATCCTTTCCTACCCTCAAAATTAAGCTTTTTGACATTGTATAATAATTAAAAATATAAAAAGTTTTTTTAATAAAATGTCGTAAGAGATGGCGCTACACAGTTTTAAATGTTGCCGGGAAACTTAAGCAACTCGTTGCTGGTAGGTAACGTTCAAACGAGTTACGCGTTGGTATCCCTTAGTGGGATATTGTGAGTGTTTGTTTTTTATTTCAGAAAAACTTAATGAATCTGCAAACCGCTAAAGCGATTTATCTTAAAATTATCGGTAGTTTCGTATACGAGAATAACCCATTTAATAGTTAATACAATTTTTCCATAAAATATGCTTTAAAAACAGTGCAGATTCACCCGTTTAAAGCATATTTTATAGAACGGAGTGGCTTTTAAAATGGCGCCCTTTAAATAAGGGAAATAGCGAATCTTCCTTCTTAAAATTACTTTTAAATTTACTCCGTATTCGATTAAAAACGGCGGTTTTAATCGGCCGGTTTCTTATCGAACCGGGACTAGTTATCGCCGCGGCCACCCGACGATTCCCACGAGTTTTCGGATAGACGACTTACGGGATCGTACCGTCGGTCTGCTAACAAAGTACTCGTGTCCGTTGGGTAAGTTACTAATTAAACTTTTAATTGTAATTAACTGAACCGGAAAAAAGCCACGAAAGAAATAAACGAAAATTCGTTCGGTAGGCTTTTACGTTCGTTCACGGCAAATAAATCGCAATTTTCTTCATTTTATAACGTCTAAAATCGACATTATTAACGTTATGCGTTTTTTATTTACATAGAAATGCTTTTCCCCTCGTCTCTGCTGGTGGCCCTCTTCTATGTCCTGTGGCCGTATTCCTCACGGGTAGCGGAGGCCAAACTCCAATACCGATTAGTCAGTTCCGATACGTGCGACAGATATTCTCTAGATGCACTCTTTCACGAAAAGTATCGGTTGATTACCCGAGACGTTTTCGCAGGTAAGGAAATTAGGTAATAGAGCCTATCGGAAATGTGGGTGAGGGAGCGCCGGAACACAAAATGGAACTTTCCTTACGTAAATAATAATTATAGAGTTTGTGCACGACGTATTTTACGTTATAAAAACGTTCGTTGTAACTTTGTGCATAACGTACCGGTATAAGCATAAGAAAAGTTTCACCTTAAAAGTTTATTTTATAAAATTGCGGAACCAATCACATTTGATTCTTTATCGACGTAGATGCGTCGTCATCGTTACGTAGGACCGCATAAGAACGCGCTCGGTGTTTGTCGGCCGTATTGTTTTTGCTTCGGTACGCATTTAATTATCGTCTGTTAATTATTTAATTGTTAACGCCACGACGTAATCTTCGATATTTCCGGCAGAAAACAAAGCCAGAGAGATGGCGTCCACGTTTGTTATATTTTTACAACATAACGGGCTGGGATGCGCAAGACGTCATCTAACGTTTAGTGTTTATAACAATATTAGCGAGGTTGAAGCCGAAGTTTTAAACGCGAAAACGTGTACGTCGTACGTTCGGCGCCGCTTTCCTGTAAGCCTAGAAGTTTGACACTGGCGTTTGGAACGTCGAGCATGATTCCACCGACTTTCCAAACGCCATTGTCAAACTTCTAGGCTTACAGGGAAGCGGCGCTGAACGTCCGACGCACACGTTTTCGGGTTTAAAACTTTGGCCTCAACCTCGCTAATGTAAAATACATCATGGGCAAACTCAATATTATCGATTATCTCGACACGCTGTATTACTCACTACATTGAGGAAGCTAGTAGCATTTGACGGTCCTTAGAGGCTGGCTTATGAAATTGCAAAAGTAAACAAAACAGATCCAACATCGTGGACAGAAAACAAAAAACCAAAGAGTGGTCACATGAAAAATGTACGGATAGTGAGCGTGCCATCATTGTAACTCAGATGACGCTGCGTAAAGCTACTTTAAAATATCTTCTGGTCTTTGTGAGTGTAGTTCGGCTAAAGTATGATATTCATAATGAAATTAATTATTTTTAACATAAGAATAAAGACATCCGTGATATAAACAAATGTCCGTGATATTTAATTCTATTTAATGACATCCATGATATTTTTACAGTATATTGGTTATTATGGTTTACATTAGCCAGAATATAGTTTCAATTTACCCCATGTTCTGTTTCAATTTATTCCAGGTACGGGATAAATTGAAACAAATTGCATTCTGAAAAATTTTTTTTCTGAAATTTCTGTTTATAAAATATTAACACGACGAGCAATTATTTATTGTGACATTGTCACAATGACTGGCTGCAATTTTTAATCATATTTTTAAATTTAAGCTCTCCACCTCAAATTAGTAGTGTGTTGCCCTTGTACATCGAAGAGAGTTGACGGCATGACTCTATTGTTAACTGTAACAATAGAGTCATGCGGAAATTCATCTAACTCCTTACAGGAGAAAGTTTTTGAATTGAAATAACGGTTTGCGCTGGAAGTTCATATACAGTTAATCGGAATCTTCTCTCCCTAATCTTTCCATATCTCTCTCGGATTTTATTTGTCTAACTCCGTTCTCGAGATTAAGGAAAGACAGACAGACGGACGACAATGGAAATTTATAGGTTTACGATTTTTTCAAATTGCAACCCGATAATACGTAATGACGTCCACCTAATTACCACATTTGTTGACATGAACTTAAAAATACCAAATATTAGCGGTTATTCAATAAAAAACCACGTACTGTTCCAACCTGCCCAACTCCCCTACTGACCGACTGCGGGAATGAGACTAAGAAAGGGGGATTTCCCGCGCTGGAGATCTAAGTCGAAGCAGTCGTTAAACAGGTAGGTTGATAAGTGAAGATTGGCTGTGGAATAATAGAAAGCAGCTGACATAACAAATAGTCTCCGTTTCTGATCAGAAAATTTTTTGCCCCCAGATTCGGTGGTCTTCGTGGAGAAAATAATCGAAAAGGTGGAAGGCAGTTTGCAAGAATTAATCGTTCAAGTTCCCGGACACGAGAAATCTAGCAAGTAAGTATCCTTCTCTTTTATGTAACTAGAGAGGACTTGTATTTTACCAAACCGTGTTTTACAGGGAGGAGATGTGGATGCATAACGCCTTAACGCTGTTAAAGGATTCGTTTGAAAAAACTGCCAGAAAATTAAACGATAACATAACTTCTCAATGGGAAACTTTAATCAAAATCAATCGCAAATTCCTGGCATCGGAACGGGACGTCACTTTCCGAAACGTAGTGGAGCGGGTAGAGAACGTACGCGGTACGTATATTTGAGTTTCGTATTGGCGATTTTCGTAACAAATATTTCAAGAGGAAAATTTCAGGAGTTTACGAACACTCCAAGTCGCGGCTTGACGAAGAATTGGGCAAAGTTGTCTCTTTTATAAAGAACTTGATGCGAAACAGTCAGAAGGGAATCGAAGAGGCAGCCAAGCTTGTATCGAGTCATGGGCACGGAGATGAAATTTCGAAAAAAGAGGAAGAGGATGCATCCAAAAAGAAGAAATCGATCATCAGAGAAATCTTGCCTCCTTTTATGCTTAAAATAACGGAGCGGTTGTACGATCGCCAAATCAATTTGACCTTTCCGGTTTCGGATGCATCGGAGGAGAGAGATTCGGTCTTGGACGACCTGTGCTTTTCCACTGGAATGGCGAGTATATTTCAATCTAATCTTGCCGTTTCTGCTTTCGGTGGCCATTAAACAAAATCTTTAAAATTAACAGATAGCCTCTAAGGTCAAGGGTCTGGAACACGCGGAATATTCTAGCCAAGACTATGTGGACCTGACACGTCGAAATTTGTACATTTTATGGGCGAATAGCATGCGGTCGGTTTATGAAGATGAAAGAAGAAAAAAGTCTGATCAAGGGAAGATCCGGTCGAAAGATTTCGGAAATTTTGGTCGAACGAAGAAGAGCTTGGTAAGTAACATTAAAGGACAATGTTTCTTGGAAAAATTCTCTTATCATCTTTCAACGCAAACGTCAACTCCCTAATTTGAGGAAAAAACCCGCTTTAGATTCAAACTAGATGGAACCGTTATTCATTTCATTAATTCTCTCCCCGAAAATATGTGGTGTGTGTTGTCGGACCGACGTAGCTTATCTCGGAATGAGTCCGAGGAAAGAATTATTTCTAGTAATGTAAAACACTCCCACAGAAGAAATAACAGGGACGGATTGCTGACAAGTTTTCCACGTAATATTACTTAGGTGAGCGAGTTAGTCAGGAAAGGTCATTAACATTTTGCTCTGCAAACCACCGTTTTAATATAGTTTGATACATGGATTGATTCATTATCTTGTTAGAAAATACGGTTTTTCCACACAAGATTTCTCCATATGAGCCGAGCTGATTATCTAACAGTTCAAATTTCATGTCCAGTCATTCCGCAATCTTTAAAAGCAAGCATTTTGCTTCTTTTAATCTCAGAAAGTTGTGCGCTGTCTTGGCATTTAGAAGATTCAAAGAACGTCATTGCGTAAAAGTGTGTAAGACACTCGAAGCTACCAAATACAGATAATAGAAAATGCAACGTCATAAAAAAATACTTTGTCCTTGATTTTTTTCAAGCTGAATTCTATGATTTATGATTTTTTTTATGACCGTCTTCTTTTTTCTCATCACCGTATAACGCGGCAGTTAGATTCCTTTAAGGATAAACGCGGAACCAACACAACTAAGAACCACTACAAAAGGCGATTACGTTCCAAAAGGCAACAAAAATCCCGCGTTTTAATAGCGAGGTTGAAGCCGAAGTTTTAAACGCGAAAACGTGTACGTCGGACGTTCGGCGCCGCTTTCCTGTAAGCCTAGAAGTTTGGCAATGGCGTTTGGAATGTCGAGCGTGATTCCACTGACTTTCCAAACGCCATTGTCAAACTTCTAGGCTTACAGGAAAGCGGCGCCGAACGTCCGACGTACACGTTTTCGCGTTTAAAACTTCGGCCTCGACCTCGCTTGTTTTGTAACTATCGGAAACTAATTCTTTTTATTAAAATAGAAATAACAGTATAAACGTCTTATAAACTGTGATACATATATAGAATTATCGTAATTTAAAGTACCTGTGCAATTTGGACTGCTGTAATTAGCAGTCTAAATTAACCAAATCTGGTAGATCGACATATATATCAGGACAGTCATACGGTAATGTCGGAGTTGTATTCATCCAGTCTCTCACTCTCTATCACTATCAGAGGGTCAGAAGTCAGCTTGGGAAAACTCAAATTTAATTTTGGTAGGAATACCGCAAACAAAAGATGACGTTAATTTCCCTAAAGTTCAGAGTTTGAGTGGGGTCGTAAAAACTATTTCGATTGGCTGTCCCGTTGTTTCTTTCGTTTCGAATGTAAAACGACAGAAGATTAATCTAGTTATTTAAGTTATTTATTTTTTTATCATTTCAGTGGACACATTAATTAATCTGTTCCAAGTTTATCCCTGAAGAAGTTTATCCGAAAACCGAGTCTCGCTCGATGTGAATGCTGTATTTATTTCGTATCGACCAATTAAATCCCAATCTAAAATTGACTGTTTGTTTCTTATACGAACATGAGAATGCCAACGAAAGTCGTTTTCGGTGAAGAGGTTCTCTGTCCATATTTAATTTCGTACGAAAGACGTGGCAAACGAACATTATGCGTTACGAAATCCCCTTCCTTCTGTTAACTTCGTCTTCAATTACCTAATTAAAGGATAAGGCCACTTTCCGGAGAAAAACGTTGAATTAACGTCTAAAATCTTTACGTTTCATTTAGAGTTTTACTAAATGGTATGGTGACATTTCTATTTCTTTTTCGTTCGTGGATTTTGCTTTTTATTTAGTGGTATAATATAAAAATACCATTAAATAGTCGTCCTTCCAACGGAGGACTATTTGCCGGTACGAAAATGCTGGGAGATATATCTGTTTTGTCCGTTATGGATCACGCTCGCAGTTTTAATCGAGCCTATCGTGGATTTGGCAGGCCCACAATAATGTGGCCAGATTGTGAGGAACTGGGTCGAACTACCCCGAAATATTCCTGGGATTTTTCGATTCCAATCCCATTAGTCAGAGCCACAATGAGGAATGGCTGCTGATGAGGGATATATCTGAGACATACCGCCCATGAAAAATTTTGGGGAGTTTCTCACCGATCTCCGGTCTTTCAAAGTGGCAGGATAACGACTTAACCGCTTGGACCATCGATACACTAACTTTAAGAACGTTCAGCTCAGCATTGATTTTTAAGTGGGGCTTTGGAACGTATCCTACACGTGCGACCGTACGGCAGAGAATAAAAGAAAAAAAAATGAATTTTTATGACTGTAAATGCAGGGAGGATCAATAGACTTAAGGTAGTCTAATCTTTGACGTATATATAACTCATAATGACGTGTGTATTTTAAAATATGGCGGTTGCGTGATTAACGAACTGTTCGATAGGCTATAAACGTATCGAGACCAAGTTTATATAAAAAATTTGAAAATCTGAAATTGTAAACATCCAAAGCGGACAACTAGATGACAGAGCCGGTAAAAAATCGACCTAGTGCTCTGGAGACCAGAGATCGGATCCGAGGAAATTTCCCCGAGCCCAATGAAAATTTAGAGGCCGTAGTGGTTCCTACGCCTATAAATTAATGTTACTTTTACTAACAAAAATAAAATTTTTAAGACTGCTTTTTATTAATAAACATTTTACGTTTTTAATTTGTTAAAAAAAAAAAGAGGGTGAGGCCCGGTCGTCGTGCGCTCTCAAAGGTTATGGCGCTAAGTCCCAAATATACCGGGCCCTGTCCTTCGTCACCTGACCGTCCCCATTGTGGGCCGACCAACTTATGATGGGTATTAAAAAACTTTTTAGGACCTCAGGACGTAAAGTGTAAAACGTAAAAACTATTGTAGAAAAAGGACTAAAAGAGGGATGCTGACCAATACTCGATCAGCAATTGAGTAAGCTACTTTAAAGGATTGGATAGGATTGATGGGTTAAGGCAACGCAACACGAAGACGATTTGCCGAGAGTGAGTGTCTCCCGGGAGTCCTTTCAACGAGAAACTGGTTCCTATTTATATGTTAGAACCGTAAAAAACCCAAAAAATTCAACGCGGCCAGCCCGTCGGTGAGGCGCGTATCCACTCGGCCATTGGTGGACTACTCGCGCTAAGAGGATCTTTTTTCACACCCATCGCAGGTTCGACTGGGCCGAGTGTTGACCAACATATTCAGAACGGACCACTCCGAAAAATTCCTGGTGTTTCCGAAAGGAAAAGTGGCAGGGTATCAGCAAACGGTCGTATTAAGTTAGAAGAAAGAATTAGCTCTTCGTGGTAAGAAAACTAGTGGGAAAAACGAATTAATTGAAAAAATAATCTGTTTATAAAGTTTCCTATAAATATCATTATATATATACCAGTATATTACGTATATGATAACCATTTACATCGAGTACGTATTTAGCTTATGTCACATACGTTAGTTTATTTTAATAACGCGATCTTTAGATATGTTTGTTTATTTATAGATAGGCCAGATCAAAATACAGTAACAACCTTAATTGAAACTGAACCATGTAGGACTGAGCGTTACAGATAAAATAGATTACCGTGAAGCAATCAAGTTAACTACGTCATTTATATTTTGATAAAGGTAATCGCATGTATCAGGCAATTATCACAGATAAATAACATTTTATTATGTCAATTGACTTATTTACAATGTAACGTCTAAAGTTAGATAACACGAAACAGACAAATATGATCATTGAGCCCATTCTGACTTTGCTGTGATGTAACTCTTTTTTTTTTTATTTATTTATTTTGAATGCTTTCTTTAATTAATCCAACGAGTCTCTAAAATACACGGATACGTTATAAAACTAGGCTGCGATCCCAAATAACCTCATCTGTTCTTATAGTATGATCCGCGTTAAATTTTAATGGTGTTATGTGTCAATTTAAAAGGTTGTAGAATTGAAACCGGCTTAGGAGAACAACATTGCTTCAATGCTTTTGTTGTCGAAATGCTTACTGCTCATTTACTTGTTGCTAAAGTTTAATTGTTTAATAAATATAGGCTAGTACATCTGTGTTTACAATGTATCGATTCAATAGAATCCCTATTATCCGAGGTTCCGAGGATATCGGGATTCTAACCATATACGTTACGTATATGGTTAGAATCCCGACCATATACCCGAAGTTTGACAATGGGGTTCGGAAAGTCAGTGGAATCATGCTCGACATTCCGAAGGCCATTGTCAAACTTCTAGGCTTACAGGAAAGCGGCGCTGAACGTCCGACGTACACGTTTTCACGTTTAAAACTTCGGCCTCAACCTCGCTAAGTTTTAGTAAATGCGAAGGAGGAAAATTTTTCGTATTTGAGGGATTTATTTGCAATAACCCTAAATCAAATATTAAATTATTATTGTATTTTAAAGAGAACTCTCAATTTCTAAATTCACGAGAGATATGTTTATGCTGCATGGAGCAAAGCTGTGCTATGCTCTGTGTTACTTGTAAAGTATTGGGATCGTGTCAAATTTGACCCTCCAGGTATTTTACAAATGTTGATATTTCGGGACTTACTTAATCCAAAGATGTAAAAAAATCAAAGAACGCGTTGCGCAACTTCCTCAACTGTCATAAGGTTTTATTAAAAAACAAAACTCTTATGTACCGCTAATAAATCACGAGAAATAAATAAAATTGAGTGTGGCGGCATCTGTTATGAGATTTTGTTATAAAAACTTTTTATATATTTTTAATTACTATAAAATGGCGAAAAGCTTAATTTTAAGAGTAGGGATAAGTTTTAAAAAATGTAAATGCTAATAACAAGTAAAATCTTCATCAAATCTTCAAGTACAGTCCAACTCCACTGGAGGTAGGGCACGTGACTAACCTCTATTACCTCACCCCCTCGACCTTTAACCACCAAAATTTTACAGTATTAGAGAGGTTGCGGCCGAAGTTCAAACGTTAAACTTGTACGGCAAGCAGAAGTACGCGTTTGACGTTTGAACTCCAAGTAAAACACGTTACGCCACACGTTCACGTGCGCACTGACTCATGGGATATTGTTGAAAAATGGCGGAAACGTTTGACAAGGACGAACGTTACCAGCGAAGGTAAATAAGCAAATTAAACTATTTTAAAATATTTATAGGATGTTTAATAACACTAAATAATCATTTTTAATTAGCGTCGTGTCTCCTACCGTACGATGGGACTGCCTCATACTTCTGTTGAGGGAAGTAGTGGCTTATCTAAATCCGAAAGCAGCTCGGGAAATTATTTTTTAAGAAAATTTACAAACGTATTACGCTGTTAATAGTAGAAGATGCTGTGAAAGAACAAACCTACTCCTACAGAATTATGATAAGCTATTATGAAGAAATATATATGTAAATTCTATAGGCACTTCGCATCACTTGCAAAAAAATTGAATAATTAAATAATTTCTGGATTAAAATCGTCTGTTTCTTTTCAATATTATTCGTAAATGCTTAAATAATCATTATTTTAATAAAATACGTCATAAGTTAAACCCCAAACACAAAAAAATGAAGAAGTTTGAGCCCAAATTCTACTCACTATGCTAGACGTAGCGAACGCTATTAGAGAGGTTGCAGCAGACGTTTTCATCGCGAAAACGTGAACGTCGGACGTCGAGTGCCGCAATCTGGCAAGTGTCGAAGGTTGACGATGGCGTTTGTTCAACTAGAATGAATAAAAATATCTGATAAAAAACTTGCCAAGTGTCTTTGGAAAACGCACAACACTAGTGTTTACTAAGTCTAAATTATAGAACGAAACACGGTTTCATCAAACAAATATCCCATGAGTCAGTGCGCACGTGAACGTGTGGCGTAATGTGTTTTACTTGGAGTTAAAACGTCAAACGCGCACTTCTGCTTCCCGTACAAGTATAACGTTTGAACTTCGGCCACAACCTCTCTATTATCAACCTTCTAGAATTGCCAGATGGCAGGGCTCGTCGTCCGAAGTTCATGTTTTGGGCTGAAAACGTCGGCCGCAACCTCTCTATTAACGCTTTTTATACACAAACGGTGTGCCAAATTTTGATTTTTAACCTTTACCCCATCCGGAGATATTGAAGCCGCCGACACGTGTAGACACCAACACCCACACACGTATGTAAGAAATCTTTGCCGTTTTTTTCACTTTTTAGGATTCGAGAGGTCTCAAAACGTAGAGATTTGCAAAAAACTTGAAAGGTCAAATTTGAAACTATTCCAAAACCTTCTCTTGTTTTATTTATATACATAACAGCCGAAAAAAGGAAAATCTTGAGATTTTTAATAAGGTTAAAAGCTCAGATAACAGTAATGTAAATTTTCCGTTCAGTGTGAATTCCGTGTTTCTCACATAAAATCGTGAAAGAAAAGAAAAACGGAATACAAAAATAACAAATTTTTCGCCATCTATAGTGTCAGTTCACATTACTAGCAGTGCCATATCTATGCTATTTCGTACATTCATTCTGGCCCCAGCCAATTGAAGCTAAACATGGTTCTCGGTTAGCTTTGACTGTTTTCTTTCTGAGCTTCCATGATTTTGAAGCAGCGACGCAACTATAAACACGTGCAGTGGTGATATTCGAAATATTTAACAAAGGGTTCGCTAGCAGAAAATTTTTCCCTAACAATCACCGACAAACAAACTGGAAGTTTTGGCTAGAAATAAATACAATACCTTTTCTTGCGATATATCTAATAATCAGTGGCGTATTTGGAACGTAAGGGGCCCTGGGCGAAGACCAGGTAACAATAGTATATTAGTGCTGTCGACCTTTCTTTTTTTTTAGGCAGAGAAATTTTTCACCCCGAATGGCACTGCTGATAATAGACAGATGTCATCATCTGTCGAAATACAATATCTTTTTTATTTCGCTGTTCATAGCCCGACACGTGTTCCACGGCCATCTTGTATTATCTCGCGCGCGTGAGATTGTGGGATCTCTCTTATGACTGGATCTAGTTTCAAGAACTCTCTTGAATCGATCGCGATTAAATTTCGTTTCGGTCGAGATCGAAACGGTCGAGAAAGATCGCACCAAGGCATAGTGCCCGACCTTGCTCACAATCTAGACTGAAATGCTCGGTGCCAACGGGGTATAAGCAGTGGTGATATTCGAAATATTTAACAAGGGGTTCGCTAGCAGAAAATTTTTCCCTGACAATCACCGATAAATGAAATGGAAGTTTTGAATATATATAAATACAATACCTTTTATTGCAACCGCATATCTAACAATCAGTGGCGTACTTGGAACGTAACGAGCCATGGGTGAAGGCCAGGTAACGATAATATTTTAGGGCTGTCAACCTTTTTTTTTTTTTTTAGGCAGGGGTAATCTTTACCGCGAAATGGCGCTTCTGGAAATACACACGTGTCATCATCTCTCGAGATACATTATACTTTTTCTTTCGCTGTCCATAGCCCGACACGTGTTCGACAACCATCTTGTATTATCTCGCGCACGTGGCATTCTGGGATCTCTCTTATGACTGGATCAAGAACTCGCTTGAATCGATCGCGATTAAACCTCCATTGAAACGGTCGAGAGAGATCGCACCAAGACATAGTCACTTACCTTGCTCACAATCTAGATTGAAATGGCTCGGTACGAACGGGGTATAAGGCTCTAGTTTAGTAGTATTACAGAGTATAATACGCATATTTTATTATATATTTTTTTAAAAAAACAAACCACTGAGAAATGTTCCGTGTGTTTAACAAGGTTCGGAAAACTGAAAATTTTAACAACGGGTTCGGCCGAACCTGTGCGAACCCGCCGAATATCACCACTGGGTATAAGGCTCTAGTTTAGTAGTGTTTTTTTTTTAACTCTTTCCGCCCTGTGGGCACTAAGAAGGCCTCTTTTAGTAGGCCCATTATGGGTTCGGCTAGGCCCACAATGGGGCGACCGAGTGGTGAGGGACGGGGCCCGACATATCCGAACGGACCACCCCCGAAAAATTCCTGGGAATTATTCGACCCGTTTGGATTCGATCCCGGTTCCCCCAGAGCGGTAGGCCGCCACCTTGACCGCTCGGCCATCCGGCCGTCAGTTTAGTAGTGTTACAGAGTATGATACGTATATTTTAATATATTTTTTAAAAGAAACAAAACCACTGAGAAATGTTCCGTGTGTTTAACAAGGTTCGGAAAACTGAAAATTTTACCAACGGGTTCGGCCGAACCTGTGCGAACCCGCTGAATATCACCACTGGATACAGCACTTCAAACCATAATAATGAATTAAAAGTATTATAAACTCTAATGTAAATATGTCCCGGTAAGTAAAATAGCGAAAAAACGACAATGAAAAAACTGCAGAAACTTCCCGAAGACACACACAAAGACAAAAAAAAAAAAAAAAAATCGCCTTCTAGCACTACGTCATCGACGGCCGGATGGCCGAGCGGTAAAGGTGGCAGCCTACCGCTCTGGGGGACCCGGGATCGAATCCGAACGGGTCGAATAATCCCCAGGAATTTTTCGGGGGGTGGTCCGTTCGGATATGTCGGGCCCCGTCCCTCACCACCCGGTCGCCCCATTGTGGGCCTGGCCGAACCCATAATGGGCCTACTAAAAGAGGCCCTCTTGGTGCCCACAGGGCGGAAAGAGTTAAAAAAAAAAAAAAAAAAAAAAGCACTACGTCATCAGTTGGGGTGGAAAGCTTTCTTTAAATATTGTATGGAGCGTCGGGAATCGGCCCTTTTGTCGTCTTTTACCGCCACTCCTCCTCTTACGTAACGACGTCTGAAAATACGCGCGAATTTCTAAAATCTGCATTTTTATGTAATAATTTTCCCGCCGTCTATTATTTTTATTTGGAAAATAAAAGATTTTTTGTTTCGTCCATTTCACTACAGGAGGCAGGCGTGGCGTCGTAGCGTTACCATGGTGAAGTGTCACCGTCCGTCGACGTTTCGCAGAAAAACTTATTGTGGCATTCGGACACGAAAAGGTTTCTTTGCCTTTATCTTTGTTTTACCAAGCATTTTTAACCGTTCGTCTCGTCGTATATCTAATTTATTTATTGGAAAACCAACGCGCCACGCGTACGTCTTTATAACCGAGTCGGTCGAGTCCTACCAGTGTGTTAGTAAACGTCTGTCCTGGCCCACCAATGAAACCTTCCTGACACATTACCGTGGCTAAACGAATAGGATCAAACCCGGTTGTGACGTTTTCATTTTGGTATCGTGTCCGACGAAACGAAATTTGGTCAAGAGTAGGAATACCAAATCTTCCAAGTTTTAATACTGACGTCATTTATTAGAAATGAATGAATTCCATCCATTATGAATTGATTACCTGACTAAATTGAGAATTCTTAACATTAAATTCGTAAATACGGACCAGAAATTTTAGAAACGAGCTTTATTCCAGTTTGGTTTAGAATTTCAAATCTGATTGTTAAACTCTTTTGGTGTTTTTTTCGAAATAAACAGTTGGCCGTGCGGAAGTGTTAAAAAGACGAAGAGACGGTCGATTCTTTCCGTAGACTGACCGTAAAAAAGAATAATAATAATATAAAAGTTAATAACGAATCGAAAATATAAAGTCCCGTTAACGGTAAAAGGCTAAAATCTGTATAAAATTTAAATGTAAGTTGATATGCTTCGTGGTGCCGTCATTAAGAAATATAGTTAGCGTGTATATAAATGAAATAAAGCCGTGTGCAATTATTAACAGACCAAAATAAAGAAATAGAACGTGCGTGTCATATGTTCTGGTTAAATAATTGTCTGAACAAAATAATTAAAAAAGTGGTCAAATACAAGGATTGGTCAAAAGATTTGCAGAAAATACCTTTTAAATTGCTACTCTATGATAGTGTTTTGCCCGTGATCGTCTGTTTCCATGTTGTGGAGATGTGCAATCGTTCTACCGGTGCCTCGGTCCGGTCTGTCTTGCCTTCCTTGAGCAAACGTCGCGAGAGTTGCTGTTTTGCTTGGCAGATTTGGCCGTGTGGTGTCTTAAAACTCTCTGACCGGCACTTTGCTGGTGTGCTCCATTCTGCTGCGTACGAGTGGTGTCGCTACTTTCGATCTGGGTGCTTCTACTTTTATAATGATAAATGTGAAGGGTGTCCGAGGGCTATGGTAATTCTGGAGAAGATTGATTCTGTCAAATTCCTGCTTGATGAAGATTGATGGATAAGTACTGGAGAGCTAGAGTACGACCTTGACGTCTCACATGGATTAGTCGTTACCGTATTGCATGAATGTCTGCATACGAGTAAACTGTGTGCGTGTTGAGTACCTCGGCAGTTGCAGCCAAACCATATAGAGGATCATATGAACTTTTACAAGTTTATGCTGGAGAAATTTAATAGCAGAACGTCGGAAATGATCCCCGATGTACCGATGGGTGACAAAACCCGAATTTACTATTATGATCGTAAAACTAAAAAAACCAGAGTGGGCTGTGGATGGCCGAAGATGAGGATGTCCCCTTCAAGTTTCTCCGAGAGAGCGGCGTTGGAAAAGTCCCGGCTGCAGTTTTTTTGCTGTTGCGACATTCTTCCATCTGTTGTTTTGGAATGAGGTGCTACAGCAACTGGAGAATGGTACTCTTCTGTTTGCTTGCAGAAACTGCTTCGGTTGCTCAAAGAAGAACGTCCGGAATCCAAGCTATGCAACGTCGTGGTCCGTCACAATAATATTTCTGGACATAGAGCCAATGTGATCCATTTGTTTTTGGAGTCTTGCAAGGCGGTCTAGTTTCCACATCCCTCTGTTCTCCAGATCGGGCACCTTGCGATGACTTCCTTTTCCCACAGATGAAGAGAAATTTGAAAGGAAGTTTGATTCAAAAGAGGAACTTGTGAATGTGATGACGGCAGAGTTACTCGAAGTTTTGAGGTGGATTTGCAAGGCTGCTTTTTGGACGTTTTCGAGAATGAAGAAACGCATTCATTTCCATGGAAAATATTTTGAGAAATAGAGATGTCTGTATGATTCTGTGTATAAAAAATGAATGATATCTGACAATCATAACTAGTATTTTCTGTGAATCTTTTGATCTCCCACTGTAATAATGCACTAAAGCTATAATATCAAAAACAAATCTACCTAATTTATATATATATATATATATATATATATATATATAAACATCTCAAAAGCCTAATGATCACTGTAATGAAATGGGCTTTTTTACTGCTACTGTTAATAATTAAATTCTAATTTGGTAGTAGAGGTAGGCACTAGTGCCGTGAGTAACTGTGGATGGTTATATCTAAAATTAAATGTGTCTGGAAGTGAAGGGTCAGATGGAAGTCTGGGTAGTATAACTGGCAATGCATCTGTATGGTAAGTGGGAGTTGTGGATTCGAATCCCACTCCTGGCCAATGCTTGTCATCCAGAATATTTTAAATTATTTAATAATACATTTATTAAATAATTTGTAGTAGTTGAATACCAGTTTAGGAATGAAGTTTATGTAGTTTTTCATTAATCAATATCATTTCTTCCGGCAGTACTTTATTAGAAACAAATGTTTTCGGTCTAGCTCGTGGGTCTGCTTCAGGTTCTACACTTTAGAATTCGTAAGGAAAGTGTGATATTGATTAATGTTAAAATAAGTACCATCATTTTTTGTGTTATGTAATAATGCTTGATGTTGATTGCATATATCTATATATTTCTTTTTTTTTATTTCAGAACTATGCTAAGTGGAAAATATCTGAATACAGATTTTGATAATGATTCATACAGATCACAATAAAAATAATACAACTTTGTCAAATGTGAAAAATGGACATCAGTTTCAGAAATCAATTCTTGGAAATATTAAGATACTCGATAAAAAGATATTATGGGATTCTGTTTTTCCAGTACCAGATTATTTATTGCCCTGGGCTCCTGTTATTATTTTTACATTGGCACTTGCCTGTTTTATAAACAGTATTTATGGCAATTTTGTATTTGATGACTCTGAAGCAATAGTTAATAATAATGATCTGAAATTAGAGACACCATTAAGCAACATTTTTAAAAATGACTTTTGGGGTACAAAACTTACTCACAATAATAGCCACAAATCATATCGTCCATTAACTGTTCTTACTTTCAGGTAAGCGATTCAATAAAAATTTTATCTTTTTTTTGTGACTTTTTATTAAAAATATTCATTATATTGTTATTTTAAATGAACAATTAAATTTTAAGATGAATTATAATTTTTTTTCATTTAGAATACCTTCTTTTTTTATGAAAATGTCATGTTTGTTAACTTTTATTATAATGTAATGATAATATAACTTAAAATATAAACATTTGGAATTAACACTACACATTTTTACATTTCGTACAGTGTACAGTATTTCACTTTGATTAAGTACTCTTTCTGTATACAATTTTTTAAAAATTGGTTCCATGTATCAAAATTTTATTTATTTATTTAGTCATTTGACAGGTATGACTTTTCTCGCATTTTCAGTATTGTTTGTTTCTAATTCTATCAATACATAAATTGACAATCTTGAATCTGCTTTTACTGAGAAGTTTTTCTTGTTTGATCCAAGACTTCAACTCAACTGTAATTTTACACTGTGATAAACTATATTTATGGGTATTTTAAGTTATTTTTAAATTTGTGAGTTGCACTAAATCTTTCAATATATATTTCAAGTTAAGTTTTATCATTTCCAAAATTAAATAAAAACTTATTAACACGTTCACGGCATCAGTAGATAAACGTTTAGGCAGCCGCCGGGCGTTACGAGTCACGGGTGATTCGTAGTCTATTTTAATACGGGGCGGCACGAGTCACCCGTGCTTTGTACCATTAAATTAATATATTTTATTGCACATAATAAAATAATATCGATATATCAAGTATGATGTTTGTAGAATAATGTTATCAAAACATATGCGCCGCCCTACGGAAAAACAAGCAATTATGTTTGTCGCTCTAAGTAGACATGTCCGTACGAGTCACATGTGCCTCGTAATGCCGTGAACGTGTTAAAAATTTACTAAGAATTTGTATCAATAGCAATCTAAAAGTTAATTTCTAGATTTATAAGATTCATAAAACATGTACTGAATAAATTTTCATTTTAATGTAGTAGAAAATTTTGTTGTATAAGTTGAAACCGTGTTTTCTTTTTCTTGTTTAGTTCAATATCACTACTTGGTGTAGTAGAAAATGTTTGCTTGCCTTTAGATATATTCATTTCTGATAGATAACAAGTAGATTTTTCACTATTTGAGAAAGTAAAGCTAATTTACCAATTTTACTATCCCAGCTGTTATATATAACAGAGGGAAAGTATGGTGATTGGTCAAAAAATAACCTCCCCTCAAGATTTTTACATTTTTGGACTCAGCACCTTGAAATGTCGAGAAATGCAAACAAATTTGGGGGTAATTTGTGTGTGTGTGCGTGTGCGTGCGTGCACGATTTTGTTCACCCTCTTTGAAGCTTAAAAACTTTTTGTTAAAAATTTCTGAAATTTTGCAGGACGGTTTATTTATTAGGGAGATTGATACTATTAAATATTGGTGATTAAAGGTCGAGGGCCATGGTAGGTCTCTCATGTTGTATCAGTGAGATGCTCTTGAATCCCGATACCCATGGAGCACTTAGTTGACCCAATGTATAGAAGATTTCTATTGCATCTGTTGTCTCTAATGAGGACACTATATATGCCAGGAGGTCTATTCGGGTTGGGAGGGTCCTTTCCATTTTAGAGCATCTCCTGAAAGTAATACAAACCCTATGTCTCTTGAGAATTTTGACATACAGAGATCTTAAGTATGGGTTAAACATAATAGGAACCCATTTCACGTCTTCAGTTTGGTTAGCTAATGGCAAGTCAACTACAAGGGTGAATCCTGAGTGTGTCAAGTAATAATATTTAATGTATAATGATACAGTAACCACGGGCAATGGTTAGGTGCTCTATAAATGTTAATTCAGCAGCAAGAGCTTGGGGAATAGAAGAATGTGTAAAAGCTCTCATAACTAATGCCTTGTAAGCTGCAATTTTGTAACAGGATCACATGACCTCATTGGTATGTAAGAGGACATAGAACTCGGTTTATGAAATACCGAGGTACGGATCTCAGACCCTTACATGCTAATATTTACGTCCAAGAAGTGCACCTTTGAGGGCCTAGATTGTTCCACTTCCAGTATCAACCCATAGGGATTATTATTCATTGTATTGACAATGGCTGTCAAATCCGGAACTGTCCTCCAAAAACTGATGTCATCTATATATCTTGTCAAAATTTTCTTGTTCAGGTCTCATACCATGAATACCATGAGTTCATATAGCCAATTAATTGAAGTACCACCTGACTTTTTTTAAAAATGTCTATAACTTTTAATTTACTTACATTATTTTGAATTACATTTTTCTTTTTTTTTACCATTGATTATTCTTTATTTACTGTTATACTTACTGTTATATTTACTTTATTTAAATTTTTACTGTCCTGGTATTATATATACAGGAAATGTATGGAAATTGGTCAAAAAATGACTCCCAAGATTTTTGCATTTTTGGACTCGGACCTTGAAATGTGTAGAAATGCAAAAAAAAAAAAAAACAAAATTTAGGAGTTTTTTTCTGTATGTATGGATGTTAGTATGTGTATAGGGAGCATGATTTTGTTGACCCAATTTGCATCTTAATAGCTCCTCTGCCTTTTGTTGAAAATTTATGAAATTTTGCAGGGAAGTTTGTATATTATGGGCATTATTGCTATTAAATTTTGGTGGTTAATGGTTGAGGGAATGGAGAGATAGAAGGGGGTCCTGATATCTTAAAGACTTAATAAAGATTTTACTTATTATACTTACTAGTATTTACAGTTTTTTTTTTTTTTTTTACAGAACTCATTTCTACCCCCAAAATGAAGCTTTTTGTCATTTTATAATAATTAATAATAATATAAAAAGTATTTTTAATAAAATATTGTAACAGAAGATGTGACATACAATTTTAAAGTTTTTCTGCTGGGAAAGTTATGCAAATTGTTGCTAGAATTTCTCATTAGTTATTTATTTAACCAATATATATGAAATTGTCATTATTTATATAAAGAATTGTTATAAAACACAGCAAGGAGGAGGAGAGTAGCAAAGAGTTTCAAAGAAACTTAGAATGTCTGAGATGATCATGGAAAAGCTGCTGGTGTCTATATATATATTTTAAATTGATATCATAATAATATACTTTATTAAATTTATTTCTGATGCATATGTATATACATTTCTTTAATTAAAATTATTTTACAGGATAAATAATTTCCTCTCTGGTGGCTTGCATCCTGTTAGTTTTCATCTAGTAAATGTTGTACTATACGGCATAGTCTGTATACTTACATTTTATGTGATATGTTCAGTTTTTATTGGAATTTTCAAACATCATAATGCACCTAAAGCATCTTTCATATGTGCCTTACTGTTTACAGTCCATCCTGTTCATACTGAAAGTGTAAGTATCAAATATATAAAATTTTACTTTATTATTTAGTAATATTTAAACAGCAATAAAAAACAATCATATTTTAAAAAAACTTTATACATACTCATCATTCAGATACTTTCTATTTTTCATTGAAAAGTTGCTTGCTTGGAATTATTATGATTCTAGGCATGTTGGACAAATATTATTCATAAAAGTTCACAAAACTTGGCACTATCTATACAAATAAATAAATCAAATCACTGTTAATTTCAGGAAGCCAATTGTTTTTAGTCAAAATCTGAGAATTTACATCTTAAAATCAAACGTTTAATAGTATAGAATGATATTTTAAACTACTTCTGTTAGAATGAAAGATGCTAAATGCGTGGCTTGTAGAGATAAAAGTTTTCCAATGTTGTTTACCAAAATAACCTGAAAAGTTGGGGGCTGTGCTTAGTGTCAACAACTCCATCATGAAAAAAGTGTAGGAGTTATGAAAAAAAGACACAAACTCTTGGAAAAAATGTTTGAATGGTAAAAAGGTTATGAAACATGGAATATTAGAACCATTTTCAGACTGGTTGCATTGCAAGAACTATGAGATGAATTAGAAAAGTATACACTGTATATGACATTTTTACTGGAAATAAGATGAACATGAAATGGGGACATTCAATGTTGAAATTGTATGATGATACATGGAGGAAATGATACTACTAGACATGAATTTGGTACAGGTTTTGACATTGGAAAATTGTTGTGAAACTCCATTTTGAATTTTAATGTAGTAAAAGAAGATATTAGTTACATTTGTATCAAAATCAAATGTGCAAACATATCTTTTGTGAACACTCATGTGCTTATGCAATATAAACATTCTTTATGAAGTATACTTTTTATGTTGATGTACATACCACAATCCAGAAGGTCCCAATGAATGATGTATTCATATTGCTAAGAGATTGTAATGAAAAAATTGGGGAAAGAAGAGATTTATAGACACATAATTGGAAAAGAAAGCCTGCAAGATACTTCAAATGACAATAGAGTCTGATTAATCAATCCACTTAGCAGCAGCCAACGGTTTAATTGTGAGTAGAGTATCAGACTAAAAACAAACCTTGACCTCTCTATATAGAAGTATTGTAAATTGTATTGACCACATGCATATATTATCTGGGCTAATCACCAGTAATGGAGACATGAATAATGTGGAAACACAGATAATCCACAAGACTGTTTTAATGAAAGCTAATTGATTTTTCTTTTATTTAGTTTTTAATTGCACATTAAATTTGACTTAACAGTTTATATATTATGAATAAAATAAGTTTTGACAGTGATGATTAATTAATTAATATGCTTTAGATGTAATTAGTTGAATGAAACTTTTGACTTAAACAGTAAATGTGTTGAACTAGCAACTCACAGTTCTTGTATTATTAACTGGAATGACAAGTTGCCAGCTATATATCATTGTAAAATGTCATTAATTTTGTGATATTAATGATTTATTGATAAAGAAATGATTTAAAATGTTTTCTTCAAATAATTTTACGACTTACGTAATGAAAAAATAATAATACAGTGTACACATAAGTAAAGCCATATTGTTAAAAAATCAACTGCACTTACCGTACTTGTAAGGTCATTTAATTTATGTCTTGACATTCTGGAAATAGTTTTGACACTCAATATAACATTTTAAATAGCCAGAGTTAACAATACAGATTTTTTTTATTTTAATGCTAATATTTATATTCTTGATGTAAATTTTTATCAAGACTTAAGTGTGCATGGATAATTTGCAAAGTGAATAATCTGTACCTGGGTAATCAAGAGTATACTGTACTTATAAGTAAGAAATATGGAAGCAATATACAAAAGGTAAGAAGTTTTAGAGGTGCAGAATTCAATAGCAACCATTTCTTGGTAGGAGTAAACTTTAAAATAAAACTTAATAGAAATTTTCATAGAAAAATGGACGGGCAAGCATCTCTTGATATAAATGGCCTTAAAGATGCAGCAATCAAAAAAGAAAAAATACATTGATGAGCTGCAGGATTTTTATGGAAATGGAAACAGATAGTGCAGAAAATGGAAGTAACACAGCTTTAGACATAAATAACTTATAGCATATAGTTAGGGCTAAAAAATACACAGAAAAATGTTTACATAGGAAAAAAGAATGGTCCCAAAAATGGTTTGATAATGAATGTAAATTAATTGTTCAGAACAAAAGCTTGACAGATATGGATTAATGACAAAAATAATGTGGAAAATGAACAAAAGTAGAGAGAGGTCTGCAGGGTAACTTTTAGGTGGATAAAAAGGAAGGAAAAAAAAAAAGTATTTTCAAACAAAATTAGAAAATCTGAAGGAAAACTAACATAATAACTCAAGGAAGTTTTATAAAGAAATATCTATTTTTAGGAAAGATTACCAGAAATATCTTTTATGGATGGAAACATATTGGCAGACTATAAGGAAATTTGTCACAGATGGCAAGCATATTTTAAAGATTTTCTCAATTGTGACGAACTGGTAAATATGCTAACATATGAGACAAAATTTACTTGTGAACCATTTATTGCCTCACCAACTCCTGCAGAAACAGTGGAGATCATTAATAAGTAAGTCAAAGAACAATAAAACTGCTGGATCTAATGAAATAGCAGCTGAACTGATAAAGGTAAGCAGCCTTGAAATTCCTTAGGTTAATAGTAGTATGGGAAAAAGAAGAAATACCCTCTCGACTGGAATGAGATTTTAATAATACCAATTTTTAAAAAAGGTAACATTCGTAACTGTATCAATTATAGAGAAATCTAACTGCTATCAACAAGTTACAAAGTATTGTCTAACATAGTGCTAAACAGACTAAAATCATATGTTGAGGATATTCTTGGTGATTATGAAAAACTATTCAATCATACATCAGATATTAACATTAAGACAGGTTTATGAGAAAAGTTGTATATAGGGGAAGGAAGTTTTTTATTTGAATTATAATGAAAAGGTAGATATTATCTTTTTGTTGTAATACTGGAAACTAATTGGAAGATTAATAAAAAATAGTATTATAATTTTATATAGGGAAAAAACATTGTTAAATGAATAAGTAGAGAACATTATGCCTTAAAATATGTAATATTCATTTAAGCAAAGATGTGACCTTACAGTAGACTGTTGCTTTATATCTTCTTTTGGTGTAATAATCCACAGAAGAAGTTTTGGCACAGTGACTGAGTTAAAATGTATTTGGAGATAATATCTAACATTTTGTTGTAATTGATGTTTAAATAGAAAACTTTTCCTATAAGCATTGGTGTTGTAAGTTCTGACAGCACCTCTAAAATTCAGTTTGGAAGGAGAATACCGTCTTGTAAAAAATAAATTAAAAAAATTTTAATAACATTAAAATAATGTTTTTTTATTCTTAGAAATTAATCTAATAGGTGAACTGATGGTAAAAAGCTTGCTTGTTAATACCATATTTTTGCAGATTGTCTGGCATGTCGGTCTATCTGGGAGAGATCATGAAATCAGATATTTCCATATGGTGACAACTGGCATGCTGGTTTATTCTGGGGAAATGCCAGTTTAAGTGAGGTTATACATCCTGTCTACAGGGCAAGTAAAACAAAGGAGTTTTATTCTAAAACCATGAAACTGTCAGCATTACATCAGAAACTATGAATATATGTTTAATTTCTGCATTTTGTCTTCTTTCTAATGATGTAAAATACTTGTGGAGTGCCTAAAGTGCTTTTTTATGTTTATTTTATTGTAATTTGATTCAAAAATGAACATATTAAATTTCAGAAACTCAATGTAAATCAGGGGTGTCCAACCTTTTTGTTTTTCTGGGCCACATTGGAAGGTGTCATGGAGTTTTGGGCCACAAGTATTTTATACATACTTGTGGCCCAATCCTTAAATATACAAGTTTATTTAAGGATTAACATGTCTAGATTATAGTAATAAGTATTAAAACTTTATCACAAAAAAGGATATTTTAAAAAATTACTTCTACAGACACTTTCAATTTTTACTTAGAAATAGATAAATTCATTTATTATAAAGTAGACAGACAAAAATTTATTTGAAAAACACAAATATTTGTTCTATTTGGGTCTCTAATTAATAAAAAAATGACAAACCACCATATTTGACTAATATATTTATAAATAATACATAGCCAAAAAGTAGCCAATGTGCCAAATGATATTTTTTACACCAAACTAAAAAAAGGGTAGCCAAATTTGGTGCAAAGGAGCCAAATCTTGCAATGCTGGAAGAAATACTAAATAAAGCTGGTGTTGGGACTCAAAGGATTATACTCCTAAATGCAGGGAAAGGAGAGAGAGAACAAAAGATAAAGAAGTGAAGAAGGTTGGAAAATTAAGGGTCAATATTTGCACAACAGAAGGTCTATTTAACCTTTCTCATTACTTTTTATTCATTGGCCTTTCTCTCCTTTCCCTGTATTTGGGTCTATAATCCTTTGAGTCACAACTCCAGCTTTATTTAGTATTCCTTCCTCATTCATATATTTCCAAATATTTGAAAATATTTCCTTTCCACTCAAAAATAAAATATGTATAAAGGTTTATGGCTTTGTGAAACTTCTTTTTTGAGTTTATGCCATTGAAATGAATACCGTATATCTCAGCGGATAAGATGATAGTTGAATCATAAAAAAAAGGCCCCGAAAATCCGGGGTTGTCTTATAGGACAGATACAAAAAATTAGAATGAAATTTATATAAATTAAAACCATTATAAAAAAAACGGACAAACTGTAATTATTTACTAGTAGAGAGTAGGGCATGTCCACAAAGAATAGCCCGTAAGATGTTTTTGTGAATAGACAAGGTCATTACCCGAATGCCAAATCAGTGCGAATGCTTGCAACAATCGCAAGGCAGTGCTGCCAGAAGCAAGAAAATAAATTTGTTCATTTGAAAAATTACATATTCCGTTTTTAATTTCGTATACGTTATACAGTATTATTATTCAGATGATGATCACCGATCTAAACTAAATTCATAGGCCATTGATAGTTTGGGGGTTGTCTTATAGGACAGATATATGCTAAAACTATAAAACTTTGACGAAAATGTATACCTCGTCTTATCCGAAGGTCGTCTTATCCGCCGAGATATACGGTAAGTAAAAATAAAATTATAAAATTTGGCAGTTTTGTTTACATGTTTATTGGGTTGCATTGGAACATACCTTGGGCCGCATGCAGCCTGTAGGCCATGGGTTGGATGCCCCTGACCCCTGATGTAAATTATCTCAGTTTACACTGATTAACATGTGCTTTGTGTGAAATTTGAGACGATGTTATTTTTAAGGTTACACCTAAAAGAACACCAGGCTGCGATTCATCTAAAAAGACAGGAGTCACCTTGGTACCAACACTGCAGTAATTCTCATTGTAATATTGATAGGAATAATGTTAAAATTTTGTATAAAGTAGAAAACTGGTTTAAAAGAAGAGTTATAGAACATTTTTGTATTGTGGAATATGTAAATTTAATAAACCAAAATTTCGGGATGAACGTAGATGCATGCTGGGAAAGAGTAACCAGTATAAAATGAACAAGTTGTTTGTTGTTGGATAATCCACTGAAGAGGCTAAAGCGAAATGCATTTGGAGATTTTGAATGTAATAAACAGCAAAAAATTTGATTCTAGTAGAAGTTAGTATCTGTTGTCAATCATCTGTCCGCTAATCACTCGAAGTAGGTTACAAAAGAGTAGTTTCTTTTTACTCGTCTTTTAATCTGAAAATATTTTATTTTTAGAATTTACAAATATTTTACGGTCATGTTGGATTGGATGGTCAGTCCCACACTGACTTACTACTACTACAACTAATGTCAATAAGCCACTAATTGTTTTATTGCACTGTAAACGAAAACTCTTTCTGATTTTAAATTACTCAAGTTACAATGTTATTTTTTTGTACTTGGAAGAATGTTTTTTTTTTTTTCAACATCTGTTTAATAATTAGTTTTGTTAGATCTGATTAATTTTATATTTTAGTCACAGTTTAAATGGCATGCCTTTAACCATGGGGTTTCCAGCATGCTGGTTTCCTTCGGTTGTATGCAGTATGCTGGTCAATCCATGAAAATATAATAAAATTAATTATGTAAACTTAAGCAGTATTCATTTTGTCTATTTCATCTTTATGTCTGCATAAGAAAGTAGTATAAGATTTCCTGAAATAACTAGTGATTTGATTTATTTATTTGTACAAATTATGCATATTGTCAAATGTGATAAACTCATTTCAAGTAATAACTAAATAGTTACCATACCTAATACTGTATTGTGTGTTTAATGTGATATTCAGAACCAACATGATCTTCACAATAATCAAATTCTTAAATGTTATTTTTAAATATTTAATTTTCTATTGACTATTTTTTATTAAGTCAAAACCAACATGTGATCAGATATTGTAACACATGCCAATCTCAGTTTTGCATAATTTGCATTCTGCCAATTAAACAAGTCTAATATTGCACTTCAGCAAACCAGAAGCAATGCCATTATTTCTCTTTCACTTTGAATATCAATTAAAATATAAATATTAATCACATCACATGTTTATGAAACTAAATTTTGAATTAACAATGAAATACTCCCTATCCAGGGTAATAAGTTATTTCATTTAGTTTCATAAATACAGTGGACCCACGATATAACGTGCACGTCGGGCGGGAAACAACACCCGCATTATAAGGTGAAACCACGTTATACCGAGCGGCGCGGTGTAACGCGGTTCACCTCTTTACTTTAGCAATGATGTCAAGCTTTTATTTCACGCTGTAAGCTTTTCTTTTACTCATCATGCATACAATAATTAAACACTATTCAAAATACATGCAGAAACTCGATACGTACACAATTACTCAATACGCAGTAACAATAAAATGCGCTACTCACTAATGCCGCACGGACCTGTATAAACGTGTTTGAACTTATTGTGTCGCAAACATCGCCCGCACTATAACCGAGTGCGCGGTATAGTGAGCAGCGCTATAACGAAGGTCCACTGTAATGTGATGCTATTATACATGTCAATTTTTATATTTTAATTGTATTCCCTCTATTTAAATTTTGATCATATTTGATTGATTTGGAAAATGTTATGTATAGTTTTCATTCTAAATGATCTAAATATGTTAATTTTATAAAAATGAAAACATTAGTAATAGCAAAGTTTAGTATTTTATAACGTATTTTTGATATTTGTGTGTTATTTTTTGTTCCTCCTCTTTAATAGTCCTGCATGTACTATAAACAGCAGCCAGAGTGCACCATATAGGGTCCTGCTAGCTATGAATTATCATGTTAGTTTGATTCTGATTATTTGTTTTTAATTACAAAAATTTGTTTGACTTTTCTGTATTTGTATTAACAGTAATTAGAACTAATATTAAACATTAATTAATTTTAGTATCAGAGTCTGTGTGTAACAGAATACTATAGTAAACTTGTATATGACAGTCATAAAGAAGTATTAATAAAAAAACAGTTTTTTAATTAGGATTTGGAACATTTCATTTGTTGTACGAGTGCATTAATGTTTTTAGAAATACAGTAGAGAGTCGTTTATCCGAATCAATTGGGGACTGGGGCTGTTCGGATTAGCGATTTGTTCGGATAACCGATTATGTACGAAAAAATATATTAACCTATCCGACGTTGAAATTTTTCTCCGTCGCGTGTCGCTTCGTGTTGAATTTTTGTCGATTTTAAGCCTAACGAAAATTTTTATAATAATAATCGAGGCTATTGTATCGTTAAAAATTATTTCTTTATTTTGTACAAACAAAATAAATATATTGAAAAATATAAAAACATAAAAATTATACTTTAGAAGTAAATCTAGTATCAAAAAAGTTCGATTCGACGCGACACAGTCTGACTGGAAAGCGTTCGGATAAACGACTCTCTGCTGTACTTCAGTAAGAATTTTTCTAGAAAATCTATTAGGAATAATTAGATTTCTGATCTTTTTTAGGGAATCACTCACTCAATGACATAATATGTAAGTGTCAACAGTATATATTTTGTTAGTTTTATCAGTATATTTTTTTATAAAAATTGAATTAAAATAAAGTTGGCAGGAACAGCATTTCTCTTGGATGCAGTCCAAATTTCTAATGGTCATTTAACATGAGCATGTTACAACTTTTGAAGTTATTTTAATAAAAATTATTTCATTTTATTTGAGGTTTTTGAAGAAAATTTGGGAATTTGTATAATTAAGTATCATTTTAGGAGAATTACCGTATTTTATGGACTATAAGACGCTACGGACTATAAGACACACCTGAGTTTTGGTAGAAATTTTTTGAAGAAAAAAGTGCGTCTTATAGTCCGTAAAATACGGTAAATCTAAATATTTAATATATTTCAAAATCATATTGAATTTTTCTTGCTTTTTTTTCTTTTTTTTTTTTAGGTATCTGCAGTTGTAGGAAGAGCTGATTTATTATGTGCTTTATTTTTTTTCCTATCATTTTTAGCATATGTAAAAGGTTGTAAAAAAGGTAAATAGTTATTTAAATTATACAAGATAATAAATAATAATAACAATTAGAAGTATTTTCTAATAAAAGTAAAATAATTTTTAATTTTTATGTGCATACAATTTTTTATACATAGTATTAGATTGTCGCAAATGATTTTTACTTTTGACTTTGAATGTTTATTAATTTAATTTAAAACTTATATATTTAATCAAAATTGTTTCTATCAACATTAATACACTTTTTCCAATGCAATAGAAATGCATTAATGACAATTTGATAAAAATCACATGATTGAGAAGCCAAATAGTAAAGGTTTTTATTGTGTCCTCTTCCTTGAAGACCAAAACTTAATAGCAGCAAACCTCCCTGCAAAATTTCAGAAATTTAGACAAAATGCACAGCAGTTAAGATTCAAAGAGAGTGAACAAAATTGTGCCCCCACACAAACACATCAATCTATACATACATACATATGTGCATACATATGTACATACATACAGAAAAAACCCCACAAAGTTTGTGAATTTCTCGAAGGTTTGAGGTACAAAGTTTTTGAATTTCTCAAAGTTAAAAATCTTGGGGGGGTCATTTTTTGACTGATCGTCATACTTTTCCTTTGGTACGTATAACAAGAGCCGGGAAACCAAAATTAATTTTTATAACTCAAAATGGCAGTAAACTTAGTGCAAATAATTATTTTTACTTAGAATCATGCAAATCATGTTTGAAAATTTAACATATTACAGCATCATCTGTGAATCATAACAAAAACACTCATAGTTGTAATGGAACAGTCATTTTATCATTAAAAAAATTTCGAACAACACCTTAAATACTTTTATCAGTGACACTTTCATTTATTTAAATGAGCATTTTCGTCCTCTTTTCATAGGTCTGTGCAGGGGCGGATCTACATAGCAACTAATAGGGCTTAATCCCTGGGCCCCTAAGTGTCAAGGGCCCACAAATATTGAATTATTATCATAAATTTTTAATACTTTTTCATTAACAATGAGCACTTATTGTATAGTAAAAAATATATAATATAATAAATATATTTAAACTCTGATTTTGATGTTATTAAAAATGAATTTTAAACACCAATTTATAGATTTTTAATCTAACAAAAATGGGGTCCCATTGGACTTCAATAAGCCCTAGGCCCCAAAAAACTTAGATATGCCTCTGGGCCTGTGTCACATTTAACAAGAAAATTTGAACTGTCTTAAACTTTTTGAATCTTCTTGCTAAACTTGATGCAGACCTATGAAAAGAGATCAAAAATGCTCCATTAAATAAATTAAAGCGTTGTTGAAAAAGTATTTAAGGTGTTGTTCAAGCATTTTATCATTATAAGTAAACGTAGTAAATATTAGAAACAATTTTACATAATATTTTTTCAATTAGAATATAATTTTGTTTATATTTTAAACTGTTTTGTGGACACTTAAATATTTTTCTTGACCACCAGCCTCGATTTGAAATTGCTGGTCAAGTCAACCCAGCTGGGTGGCAAATTAATGCCACCTTATCTCCCCTAAAATGGGGACAGTTAGTAAAAAGAAAAGTTTCAAGAAAACTCAAAAGAAAAGTCTGCTGTGACAGACACCTTGTATATTAGTATTGCGTACTCTCTGTTTTAGTGACGTGAAATTTTCCAATAAACTAATACTTAATTGTTAATATAGTAATTTAAGAAATTTTTAATCTTCAACTGAAACAAAAAATTAATTTTCTTGTTAAATGTGGAAGAATTGGAAATTATGATGAGATTTGCTCGATTCTGATTCTGAGACCCAGAAAACGTCTGAGTTTTCTGATTCCTTTCCGATTAATTGTCCCATCATTAGACCAAACACGCTCTTTCATTCAAATATTTAAGTTTCTAAACATCTTATGTACTATCTGCAAATTTCACACTTTCCATCTTCTGATGGAACCCTGAATATGACTGGTGTTCTTGATGGGTCAAAACACTCCTTATCATTTCTTAAAAGTTAGAATATGTTGGGTTTTGTGATCCCTGTATACGACAAATGTGAGCTAAATCTGGTAGCCTTCAAAGGGCCTGCTTTTATTTCTTTCACTTTGTGTTGTGAATCAGTTTTAAATCTGCTCACCAGATTATCCACATGACATGACTACCTGTGCTATGCCACTGTTTGCTTGATGTATTTTAGTTTCTTTAACATATCAGTATAGCTGGAACAATGAATGAATGTTCTCTGAATGAGGGCTGCCTTGAAAGTGAACATTTTGAACTTACAAAGGTCACGTTATATAGCTGGTATGTAAATTGGATAATCTTTAGACTTTCTGTATATTGTAGTTGCCAAATGATTGCCGGATTACATCGGGCTATATTAATGCTAGTAAGTACTAATTAAATTTCAGGTAATGTGGCCTAGAGGTAGGCATTAACCATCATCTCTTGATAAATTTAATAAATATAATTAAATTAATATTTTAATAATCAATTTAAAAGTTAAAAGTAGCTGAATTTAAATCTGGTAATTGTTTGGTTTCATTATAAGATATCAGGCATCGAGATGTTTATGTGTATAGTCAATCTCTTGTTCTAACTGCAGGGTGAGGCCATATGAATTATTATTAGTTTCCAGTTCCATATTACTCCAATGTACTTTGAGTACAATATAATATGCTATGGAAATTTAGGAAATATTAGCTGTTCTAAGTTTCTCAAAAGTAATTTACATACCATTCCCATCTGAAACTGCGTTCCCATCCACTATTTTGAATATATGTCTTGTTGATAAACGAAAACACAATATTAATGTGTTATTAAACCTGTGTAATGCTGGAATTTTAAGGAGTTAATTTTATTTTTGAAAAGTTTTGAGAATATAAATTTATAATATGTTTCAAATGAAAATCAACTTTGATTGAATTTTGTTCTAACTGAAAGTGTATTATTAACTGTAGTCAAAGACGAAAGTATTCCTTTGTTTTTTATATATTATATTGTCATTGTGTAATTTCTTTGAAAAAATATATTATGGTAGAGGTGTAAGAAAGTTATTCATTATTCTGATAGAAAACTAATTTAGTCAAATACCTGCATATTCTACAATTATAATCCATATTATACTGATAAAATGGTTATAGATTCTTGATTAATAATTACATTTGTAAAAATAAATTTAATTTATATCATTATTCAATAAATAATAATACTTTTTCTTATAATAATAGCTATAGAGGTGAACATTGCATCTTCCCTTACTTGGATAGGAATTTGTTTAATATTAGCAGGAATTTCAATGCTTTGTAAAGAACAAGGTATTACAGTCATTGTAAGTATTATTCAATTCAATGATATCATTCACTTTAACAGATATATATATATATAGGTAGAGTAGTAAACTAGTTTCAAGTTATAATGATGATTTTATTAAGTTGCTTATTCAGTAGTATAAATATACTGTTTTTTAGAATAGAAATAAATAGAATAGGTTGAAGAACATTTGTGTATGTTTATTAAATGTTTTCTCAGCAAAGGTAAGGTGTTGAAGTGTTAAATGAATAGAAGTTTTGAAGTGTGGTAAATTTTGATTTATGTTAATTAATGATATTTAGTTTTATTAATTGTTATTTTATTATCACGCATTAAATTATTTATTATTATGATGGTACATTTCTGTTTAAAATTATTTAAATTTAATTTATTAATTCCACAATACATAAGATGTTCACTATGTACGGTAATACCTCGACTTACGCGAACCTGGAGTTATGCGATTTTCAAATCTCGTCGATTCGTCTTTTGTTTGAGCGCCACACAACTCTTGATTACTCACTCCTCCCACGCTGTTGTTCAGCTTACATGTTCAGACCTGTCGTGTGGAATCGACACATAGCTACGATTTATTTTGTGTTATTTATTTCTATGTCTGTTATATCTACGGAGACGTGAGAGACTCTACTATGTCATCCAAACGAAGTAGAACTGATTCTTCTGCATCAAACAAGAAAAGAAAAACTTTATCTTTGGAATGTAAGGTTAACATTATTAAAGACTTCGATACAAAAATGAAAATATGTGAATTGACAAAGAAGTTTGATCTACCGGAATTGACGGTCAGAACAACTGTAAAAGGTAAAGAAAAAATTCTCGAAGCTGTGATAACTTGACAGAAGGCCTCGGTTCAATTGAAAAGGGGTTACAAACTTTAGAAAATATAGACTCCAACGAAGAGTGCATTTCTTCTACAAAACGAGAAATAAAAAAATGATTAGCATGCCATGAGGAAATTTTGCGGGAGAAAAAAAATCTTTGAGCCATCAGACGAATTTGTTAGATTTTATGAAGCCTTCTACATCAAAATAACTTCGGTTTACGGTTTTAATAATATAATTTGTTATACATATGTATTATCTAAGATTTTATTAAACATTTTATTCTAAATTATTGTTTTCTTTAGTCTCCGGCTCCAATTAAAAATAATTTGTATGCATTTATATACGAAATTATACCCTGATTTACGCGAATTCGACTTACGCGGTTATCGCTCGGTCCCACCTATCGCATAAGTTTGGGGTATTACTGTATTAGTTTGTAGTTTGATAATTAATAGTAAACACAAAACATTATCATCAAATAGTTATGCTACTTGTAGTTGTTTCATCATTAAATATTAGTATCCTATACTTAAAATAACTATAACAGTATTAACAGTATATCTTGTATTAAATGTTGGCATAGTCTTTGCATAAAACACACAATTTTTTGTCAAACTTTATATTCCGTAGAAATACCTTGTAACTGGTACTGTAATTTCCTGCTTATAATTTGCAGATAATGTGTTAAAAACCATTTGACCATTGCATGTAATTTGTGACACTTTTTCCAAAACAATGGTCTTAAAATAATTAATTATTGTTAAATTAAAAAGTCATCTTGATATTATAGAATATGATAAGGTGTCGTGTTTACATGTTGGGTGGACACAAAAGTCAAAATGCAGTAACCTATTCATTTCTACTTGTGAATAGAATATAGTGTTAATTCTTTTGCCTCTGTGTTCTTACTGTATTGAATTCTTTATTATATCATTGTCTAGTTGGACTTTGTATATTAATAGGACTTATTATACTGGTATTGTTTCCATTTTAGCAAACAGAGGAAATCTTATTCAGAAAAACGAAATATCTTTATTTTGTAGTCATACTCCATTTTATTTGTTCTTTTTTACTTTTACATGACCCTTTATCATTATTTGCATGTAAATAATGCTTTAATTTTGTATTGCATACTTTAAAATAATTCATCAGTTTAATTTCATAAAAATTTATATATTTGATATAATATTGTAACAACATTTTTATTGTATACATTTCAAATTTATTTATATAGCAATTCTATTGTTTAAAAGTTTATTTTAAAATATTGATGAAAAATTTAAACAGCATTTTTTCACAAATGTTTTTAGAATGATTTTTCTTTGTTTTTTAAGAAACATTAAAAACACTTCTATGTGTTTATTTAATCTTTTAGTATTTAACCAAACTTCTTGCACATTTAAATTTTATTTCTGTTTATTTACATAGCTTATGTTTATACACGAAATTATTAAAAAATTTATAATAATTAATTTAGAAAGAGGTCAACATAAAAAGTTAACATATACAGGTAAATTAATGCATTTTATGGCATATAAGATACAATTTTTATTCGAAACAAAAAAGCTAAAATAAATCGCCTTGCATCTTATACGTGAAGTTGTAATCTCTCATAGGCCTGATGATTTACTCAAAGAGCTTTTCAATAGGCTACTGCAGGTAACTGCTACTAAGTTCAATTCTTGAATAAAAATATTATTATTTTTATTAATTTTTGTTATAGCTAAGCTGATAATAATACAGTAGAGCATCGTTTATCCGAATCAATTGGGGACTGGGATTTTTCGGATAACCGATTATGTACGAAAAATATATTAATCTATCCCGTGTTTAAATTTTTGTTCGTCGCGTGTCGCTTTGCGTTGAATTTTTGTCGATGTTAAGCCTAACGTAAGTTTTTTAAAATAATAATCGTCACTATTGTATCGTTAAAAATTATTTTTTTATTTTATACAAACAAAATAAATATATTGAAAAATATAAAGACAAAAAAATTATATTTTGGAAGTTAATCTAGTATCAAAAACGTTCGATTCGGAACGAGACAGTCCGACTGGAATGCTTTCGGTTAACCGACATTTTGGTTGATCGGCTTTCGGATAAACGACGCTCTACTGTACGTGTATTCAAGTGGAATATTTTAATAGTAAATTCTAATTGTATATGACTTTTCTATAAACTCCTATTATCTTGATAAATAAAGTATGCATTCTAATTTTACCTTTTCGGCCAGAATATAATAAAAAGAAAATTTTGGTAAGAGTGCATAAGGTGCAGCAGGATGGTTTAATTAAATATAAAAATACTTTTAATTTCTTAAATATTCTGTGCTGAATTGAGGGCAAATCTTACGTGTCTATGCATCTTATATGCTGTAAAAAACATTAATTTTAATTATTAATAAAACATTTATATCTTAAGTTGTTATCCATGTTTTCTTTTTCTAATTTTAATTTCAGGGTATCTGCAGTGCCTATGATATTATTATTAATTGCAAAATCGATCTTTCATTAATCAGCTTGTTGAATTTATCCACATATAAAGTAAGTATTTTATTTCTTATAGTTAATTATCATAATTATTAAACACGATCAATTGATGAAGATTTAACTCTACTATTATTTTGTGAAGATTAGTTTGTTTATTCAACAATTATAAAACATTTCAAATATTAATATTTTGATAGTGATATTTGTGTTTTATACATATTTAGCAAAGTTTATGTCAATCAAATAGTAACATTACAATAAAAAGTTTAAAAATATAATTAGTTGATTCTGAAGTGTTATTTTTGATTAAATGGCGATACACCTTGGGGGCATTCCGTACCAAGTGATCAAGTCGCCCCACCTGACTACCTTGGATTTTGATTAAATTTGATGTGTAGCTTTCTAAACTAAGCAAAGAGAATTATGAAAAATTTTAGACCTCAATATACAATACTTCAGTTGTAGGAGTCCCTTAAGTGAAAGTAATTAAATTGCTGTGATAGCAATTCAAAACATTTTCCCATTTTTGGCATGCTGCTATACAGCAACTAAGGTTGATATTTTCTTGAAATACAGTCAAACGTCTATATAGAAGGTTGCTAAATCCTGAAAAAAATTTGCATTAGGGAAATTCTGTTACCACCAACCAAAGCCGAAATTATCGGGCTGGAAACGGCTATATTAATTATAAAATTACAAGATAATTTGCCATTAGAGTGTGGGATTCCAGCCCGATAATTTCGGCTTTGGTCGGTGGTAGCTTTATATATTACGGGTTGGCTGATGATGATTGAAATTCTGTTATACAGAGATTACACTTTTTTTCTGGTAAACAAAGTATTATTTTAACATAATTTAAATTAATATAAACATAATATACAGTAATAATGTACTATAAATGTAATTTTAAAATTAAAATTATTCTAATTAAGTATACATTTGTGTATTAAAATACAAGTTAGTTTAACTATATTTTTGTAAAAGTTTGTAAATTTTTGTTGCACAGAACAATTAAAAAATGTTCTGTCTTCATAATATGTTTGACACTCATTAAGAGCAGTAAAACTATTTTATCTAAATCAATGTACACGCAGGTTCTAGCATGTTTTGCTGTGGGTGTTGCATCATTGATTAATTTCAAAATTCATTCATGATTTGTTATGGTTGATGAACTACTCACAGAAATTCCAAACTTTGCTGTGATGACTTTCTTTTTTGAGCCTTTATCAACTTTCTACAATACATTATTCACTGTACAGACTGCCATGATTTTATGACTTGGATGTGCTTCCAGAGAAAGTAGCGTAAATAAAATTGGTGTAAAAATAATCCATTATACTGTATTGTACAGTACACTATTATGAAGTGAATGAAGATGCATTTAAAATTGTCCAAAAATTTATACAGTGCAGTAACTTTTTCAATAAAAACATGTTAACTGCAAGTTACAGTATTACTAAGAAATACTGTATAATATAGTATTAAATTTATTTATTTTACTACTGTAACTCTAAAACATTTGTTAATTGTAAATTGTTTAGGTCCAAATGCCATCATTAACAGATAATTTCTTTCTCCCTTCTTTGCAACTGGGAGCCATTTGGAAGCAGATTACAAGATGGTTTTAAAAGATAACGACCATTATTTGTCACACCTGGGCTATGGTTTATCAAAGGATTTACAGATTCATACCTGAAAATTGAACCTAAATTCAAATTCAACCGAGATGGAGTTGTTGACTTTTAATGATTGATAGTCCTTACAAATTTAAAAAAGTTGTTATATGGAAATTTAACTTCATTATTTAGAAGCAATTTTACATATTTTTTTTTGGCTGAAAGAGCAGTGTACAATGCAAAAATTCGATTATACAGAGAAATTTGCTATATACAAGTGTAATATGGATATTTGACTGTATATGTTTTTTGCCGGTTATTGGTGTTTAGTTGTGTTTATAAGCACGTTACACCTGGTATAGTAGTAATGACTATATTTTGTTGAAAATTGCTGCAGCAGTTCACCGCTTTGCATTGTGTAAACTGTATAAATTTGAAGGGTCAAACTTGATTATTATTCTTACCAGCTGCAGTCAGTTGAAAAAATTTGCTGCAACAAAGAGTCAAATTTTTGAGACAGCTATATTTTTTAAACATTAACCCTTTTCAGCTTCTAGCAAAACATGTAAAATGTTGCAATTCACATCCACCTGATGGCAGCTTCAGGTTTATGGAGTTTGTTTTGAATCGGAATGCATCGAATAGAATGCATTTGTAGAATTCAAATTTGAACAGGCCTGTATAAGGTGTGCTGAGCCATACTGTCACTCTGGTTATAAAGGTGTATTGCACTGTACCTGCCATATTTTGGATAGCTGTGTCTTGTCCCAAGAGTTGATGTAATTGGAGTTATGGCTAGCTTTAAATATTTTAATGGACTCTGATGTGGTTCCAGTTTGTGGAGGATCTGATGAGCTGGACCTCTATATGGTCTTTCAAGATAATGCTTTGCTGGAAGCTGAAGAGGTTTAATGATCTGAAGATATTATTAATACATGTTTCCAGTATTAAAGAAGTACAAATTATCTCAGGAATAGTCTCACAGAAAAAGATATTTTCCTGTGAGATTATTGACTAGATGGTTCTTAATAAAGCTTGTAAATTTTACTTTTAATTTCAAGATCAACTTGCTTCCAAAAAATAAGATACTAATTTTTTTTCATTTTTGAACCCCATTATCTCAAAAATGATATGTCCAATTTCTATTCTTTGACCACCGTTTGAAAGAGCTCACTTTTCTCTACAAGAATATTGTATTTGTTTTACTTTCCTGGAGAGTAAGATGCTGATAGCTGGTTAAGCTTGAAAAATTGGAACTAAGTTCCATTTAAGAACCCAAGTTTTTATATGTATCTTAGTGTTTTAAAGGCAAAGGCCGTACTATTATACTTTTCGGAATACTAAATGTATAGCACCTTAATGGGAAAAGTCGACAGAAGAGCGGCAAAGACCCGAAATGCATTTTGGCAAATGGAAAAAGAGAATTAAACAGATGTATAGAAAGCCTTGCGTCATTTATATTACACTTCATTGTGAGAAATAATCAAATAAGAAGATTGACATGATTTCACATAAATAAGAATTAAAATTATATTGTTACTGTGTTATGTAATGCACCAATTTTGTTGTTTATTTTTATTTATAATTATTGTTTGCTTTAATTTTTTCAGTTACATTTTCTTTCGAATATTCTTTATATAACTTCATATATTTGCATATCTAATTATTTTTATTTATTTGTTTACTTTAACTTTAATTTGATGCATTAGATTATTCAATTTGAAAAAAAGACCTGTTTGAAAAAAAACTCAGTTTAAATGCCAGAACATTCAGTAAACCATTCGGTTTGAATGTTTAGAACTTGAAGCAGGCTCATAAACTAGGCTGAAAATTTAATAAATATAAAAATATTATGAATATACAAAGAAAAACTTTACTTGCTTCTCTTTTTCTTATCTGTTGTTTTAACACACCAGTGACAATCCATAAAAAATTCACACACACCAAGACATCTTCAGTTGAAAATGTTTGTTTTGAATAAAGCATTGCTGTGAAAGACACATAAGGAAGGTGTGAAATTAAATATTTAGGGAATTTTTGTTTTCTTAATAGTTGTGTTTTCTTCTTAAAACATAATTATTTTCTGTTATATTTCTGTAAATATTCTGCTCTCTGGTGCAATAGCTTATTTTTCAGCCCTATTTTAGAAACTAACTATGCGTTATTTACATTTAATTGCTATATAAATGTTCATTTTTGGCACTTCAAGTATGCTCATTTAAAGGCAAGAGGTGTTGCTGGTAACACATTTTTAACTATAATTTGACTTATATTTGGCTATCAGCATGTTAGAAATCAATGCTTTCATTATTCTATTTGTGATAAACTCTTGAATAAATTTAAATTAGTTTTTTATGTCAGGAAATTGACTGAGATATGTACCAATAATTCTTTAAGCTTAAATTTACAAAAATAAATTAATAATTGGAAGTCTTATATTAATAAATATTTTATCAATTATATTGAAATTTAATATATAATAATTTATGTAGCAATTTTTACAGTAATGATTAATAATAAATGTTTTTTTTTATTTATTGGTTATAGAATCAAAAATGGTTATCTCAATTCCTTGGACGACAAATTTTTCTTACAGTTGGAGGAATGATTTTATTATTTGGGAGATGGCAAATAATGGGAGCTCGTGCACCCGTTTTTCAGCATGTTGACAATCCTGCATCTTTTGAAGAAAATTTAATTCTTAGGGTAATATTTATATTTAAATATATAATAGAAAGGATATTTAACACAAATGCAGTTTTAATTCAAATGTCCAAAAGTTTTTTAATTAACCACTTTAACAGCGAGGTTGAGGCCGAAGTTTTTAAATGCGAAAACATGTATGTCAGATGTTTGGCGCCGCTTTCCTGTAAGCCTAGAAGTTTGACAATGATGTTTGGAAAGTCGGTGGAATCAAGCTCGACATTCCAAATGCCATTGTCAAACTTCTAGGCTCACGGGAAAGCGGCGTCAAATGTCCGACGTACACGTTTAAAACTTCGGCCTCAACCTTGCTAATCTCTTATATTTAACTGACCTTCAGGAGGAGCTTACTCAATGAACAATGGTTGCATTTGAACAGAACAAAAAATTTAAAACATTTCAGAATAAACAATTTAACAGTTGGTACTGGACCTTATATTGTAAAAGTTATGAAAATCTCCGAAGATCCGGTACTATCTTTTACATTGTTTATTCTTGAATGTTTTAAATTTTTTGTTCTGTTTGAACACAACCATCATTCATTTTGTAAGATCCTCCTGAACGAAAATGTTAGAGATTAAAGCAGTTAATGCAATTTTTAAGGTCTTTTTTTGAAGTGTTTTACTATAGTTGTATATTATTCCTGAGTAGCTGTTTTGATTTATATAAAAAGAGCATGTAGAAACAGCAAAACAGTAGTAGAATTGATTTGTTCAAAATCAGAAATAATTAAGGAGAACTCCAGCAGCTTAATTCAGTTTTACCAAGCAATGCACCCAAAAATTTGTAATAAACTTCTTTAAAGTTTTACATGTGAATAATATGAATTAAATATTTGAGATTTTTGTGTACACTCTACACAGAATAAAGAGCATAGCCAGGGTATAGCTATTGAGAAAGGAATCATATACAGTAAAATATATTTTTCACTGTACTGGGGTAAAGTGATATCTGGCTGAGTGCCATAGTGGGTGATTATAGGCCGTAGGCATACGAGTTGTTCCCAGTTGGCTCTGTGAGTAACCGTGGATGGCTATGTATGATTAATATATCTGAAAGTGAAGGGTTGGATGGAGGTAACTGGCAACGTATCCGCATGGTAAGTGGGAGTTGTGGGTTGAAGTCCTGCTCTGGCCAATTGTTTTCTTCCTGAATATTGTAAAATATAATACTGAATGACAATGTAAATTGTCATTAAATTTTTTTACATAGCATTTGTCATAAACATTATTGTGTTCATTATTGTACACAACACATTGATACAGTTCAAAGCTGTCGATAATACTTGCTATTTACAGTGAGAGCAGCAGGACATTGTATGTTGACAACTGAAAATATTGGAAAATGGCAACTGACAATACAAATGTGCTACTGCCTTTTATAGATACTTCTTACTCTGAAAGAAGTCATAAATTCAAATGAAGCAAGTTGTCCTAATTCATGCAGCAGAGAAGCTAATTTAACCTTAAGCATAGAAGTCACAAGCCTGACTGATGTGTTATTTTTAGCTGTCTTTGCATAGAAGACTAGGGAAAAAGATAACTTTGGATAATCAGTTTTGCCAGACTAGTCTGCTTTACAAAAACAAAAGTAGCTTGACACAAATCAGCTGCTTTTATGATGGAATGATACATACACAAGTAAGGTGTTTTTTTTTTATCCTACATAGGGAGTATGGTATTTTCAAAGACAATCTGAATGGTTAAAATAATTAGAATGGTAAAGTTTCAGAATAAATAGTAACTTTACAGGTTTATTAGCTTTTTAGAATATTATTTTTTATCTTTTAATTATTTTTTTAAAAGTATGTATGTATGTATGCATGCATGCATAAAAAAATTCTTATCTAACTGGAACTGGACAGTTTATTAACATAGAATACATACACCACAGCCTCAGATAAGTACAGTAACTCTTGAATTTTGAATGGTTTAAATTTTGTCTTCTTAAAACATTCCCTTCTAGAGTGACTTTTCCTGACAAATCTTTTGGGGATAGACTGAAAACGTTCTTAGAGATTTGAAGTTATGTTGCTGGACTTATCTGAGTCTGTGATGTATATTTTTCATGTCATATATATATATATAATGTGAGAGCCCAGACTTGACAAAAAAGTTTTACACAAACTTTTTCAAAAGAAAAAAAAAACCAGAAAGGATATGGTTATATCTTTTCTCATGGACTTGCTTCTTTGTTTGAGGTGACACATCAAATGTGTCACTAGGAACTAATGAAAAAATCATTATTGTTCATAGACATTGCAACATTGTCCGAGAAGGGCAAGGGGAAAATGGGGAGGAACCCCAAGTAAAAGGCAAGGTCCAATGAGGACATGGGGAGTTTGCCGTCATCGTAGTTTGCCATCATCGATATTTCATCCTCTGTAGACTGGCGTTTGCACCTGATCCTGTTTCGGATACTGCTCAAGCCGTCACCGATTCTCTGTCCTTCTTAAGACATCCAAAGACTTCCACCCTTTTGATTCATCAAAGCACCTTTCAAATTACTTTGTGGTCCAGCAGTACTGCCGATTATATGATTCCTCAAGGAATCAACTTCTACTAAGGTATTTACTAACATGCGACCGATTTGTAAACTCTTTCTCACGGTCAGGGACTATAATTGATATATAAAATTAGTGTCTTGCTAAGTGTCTTAACTAACTATGTACAGAACTGCATAAATTGCATATAAATAAATGGGTATTGTTAAACTCGTAGTGGAGTGCATTCACTTCTTCCGTTTGTCTCAGACCTTCTCGTGTGTGTGTGTGTGTGTGTACACATATACACACATGTTATCAAGAAATACTTATATATATAAATTATATAAATAATAAACGTTAATAAGTTACTGTATTAATAATAATAATAATATATTTTTAGGTTATAAATTATAATTATATTTACACGTTGAACATATGGATACTTTTGCATCCTTTATGGCTTTGTTTTGACTGGTCGATGGGGTGTGTACCATTAATACGATCTGCATCCGATTTTCGCCTCATTGTCGTAATAATATTTTGGGCCGTGTTTGGCTTATTTTTCTACTTTGGAGTTTTATCGGGAGATCGAAAAATAAGAAGGTAAGTAATCGATAAATTATATTTTCACTTTATATTTTGATTGATATATTTGTTTATTAAACTTCAAAACAAAAACTACTTATTTACCATCATTTCAGCTATTTAATATATTAAATGTGTTTTTCACTTCAAATGTTAAAAATTATTTCACATATACAATAAATGATAACATAATGTAAACAAATTCAGAATTTTAAACAGTTTAAGTCAAAAAAAGAACTCCAGAGAATTGGTCGATGAATTGAAGCGTACACAGGTCAGAGAGAACACTCACGTCACGGTATTGGATTTTCAGGCTCTATATCCATCTATCAAACTCCAACCTTGCTTTTGCGCCCTTAGGGACGTCCTACTAACCAAGTATAGCCTACCAGCACACCGCAATCACGTACTTGAGCTCGCACACCTGGTGTGCTACAATTCGCTGTTTAGGTTCGACAACGCCACGTATTTACAGAAAAGGGGGGTCCCCATGGGGAGCCCAATTTCGGGCGACCTGTGTGAGTTGGTTTTACGGCAGTTAGAGAGAGATGTCATTCACAGGTTTACACACGATATTATTTTATATCGTAGGTATGTGGATGACGTGATGGTCATATGGAAGAACAAGCCGAACGTCCATGATTTTCTGCGCAGTGTTAACGACAACCCGTATGGGCTAACGCTTAAACTAGATCAACTATCGGGCACCGATGTGCACTTTTTAGACGTCGCCATTCAACTCAAGGTAAACAGTATTGAAACGCGGGTGTATTACAAGCCCGACTACCTACCTATGTACATACCTGCTGGGTCTGAAGACCCGTATCAATATAAGATTGCGGCGTTCAGGGCGTTAGTTAGGAGGGCGTACACTCATAATTCTAAATGGGAGGACACGCTCACAGAGCTGGGACACATAGAAGACATAGCCGCTAGCCATGGATATAAACGTGGCCTCGTCCGTAGATTAGCGCGTAACTTCCGTAATACAAACACGGCACTTAGCGCTTCGGTGGCACGGGATAGCTCCAATTCGGGGCCGAACCGGCGCACGGTGGTCCAGTACAACAGAGGTATGCAGGACCTATACAAGGAAATAGCGCGGAAGAAGGGCACCAAGTTGGCGTACTCAAGAACCCAATCGATCTATTCGCTACTCAGGAACGCCAAAGACAAACCGGATTTTCTAAGAGCACCAGGGGTATATAGTGTCCCGATAAGGGATCACAGGTCCCAAAGGGACCTAATATACATCGGATCTACCAAGAGGTCCGTTCAAAGAAGGATCTCGGAACACAAATATGACGTTGCCAAAAAAAGACACACCACCGCTCTGTCGATGTACGCCACCGACCCCGAGATAAAGGCAGATTTTGATAAAACCAGCCTCGTTAAAACGTCATTCGACACGGACCGCATCAGGGCCTTGGAGACCCTTGAGATTTACAAGGCGTCAAAATCGGGGAAATGTATTAATTTCAAGGATGGCAACGTATTATCATATGCGTGGCGGTATGTATCCGAAATGCACCCGCAATGGTAGCATCTCAGGATAGTGTAGTATTCCTGTATGGATGGACAGAGGCATTTTTATGATGGTATCAGGGAGATTAATTGCATGTTAGATCATTCGCAATTATTGCACGCGGGAGAGGTTCGATCGTTTGAATTTTGAAATAATTCTTTTTGCATTCTATTTCAAAACCGTCGATAAAACCTGACGAAGATCGCGGAGGCGATCGAAAACGTTAGTTAATTAGTTGTTAATTTTCGTATGGAGTACCGGAAATTTAAAAGGCTTAGGAAGTGATATTGGAGTTTAAGTCAAATTGACTGGGTTATTTATGGGCTGTAAGAAAAATGATTATACTAATAAATTTAGCCTCAAAACAGGTGTTTAGGATGCCATCTTGTATTAATATTAATAATTAGAAATGAATACTACCAGTTTGAAGGATGCTTATATGGATGGGATTCAATGTTTACTTGCTAATCCAAGGATGCCATGTGTGTCCAACATCTTATTATATCTGCTTTTGTGATATTTTACTTGATCACTAAGTTAAGTGCGATATCTTTGCCTGGCATAGCCAATGTGTTTTGTTTGACAGGAAATTTTTACTTTTCAGAATTTTTACGTATTATTGCCAGTCTATTTTTTTGATGACGAATAACAAAAATTTATCATCCTATACATAATTTAAATTACTTCATTAGGTTATAAAGGCACTTTTTCTGACAATGAATTTTAGTTATTTGAAAGTACCTCTCTATATGTATTTTATGAAACAGTCATGATTGTGTAATTGGTAAGTAAAGGTAGTAAAAGTAGCAAAAATTGCTACTTTTACTACTATTACTTACCAATCAAGCAATCAGATGCAATTGGAGCATTCAAATGCATCTGAGAGTTCTGATATCTTCTTTTTTTTTATAAAAATGAACTCTCCAATGCATAAATTTTACTGAAAATTTTGAAGATCATTTTTTAATATAATAAATGGGTAGAGATCCAAAGGGTTGAAAAAATTAAATTTAAAAGCTGCTGGAGGCAGGGTACTAAATGGTGACCAAAGGCAAAAGTTGGGGTCACTGACAGCCGTTCCCTTTTCTCTGTTAAAGAGAAACGGATAAGAGAAAACATTGCGTTTAATGGTTTCCAGATGTTGAGAACAATGTACGGTAAGGGCACAAAGTGTGAGATTCATAGAAAAGTTTTCCTAAGAATGTTTCCAATCCTTTCTCACACAAGAGAGAATGGGTTAGGGGGTGTTGGGTATAACTTTATAGACAAAGGGGCGGTGGATCGAAAAAGTTTGAGAATCACTGGTTTAAATGAACTCGCTGAAGCAAAGAAATCTGACATTATAAAAAGATGGTTAGGCTGAAACAGTCTGTCTACGCAAACTTCACTAATTATTTGTAACACTGCTTTTGTTGAAAAGAGAATATGTGTGTTTTATTGGAGAGTGACACGTACCGAATTCTTTAAATACTGTAGAACCCTGATTATCTGAGCACCTATTAATATAATTTTCAGGATTCAGTTTAATGTTTAATTTTGTTATTTTACTGTATTTTTGTTGTTTATATGTGAATGCTCAGGTATTCAGGTATATGTATTCTGTTAAATATATTTTAACTTTTTCAGTTTTGGTAAACATTTGTTTTCAATGCATACATGTAAATCTCAAGTTATATTTAATTAGTATAAAATTTTGTTAGTAAAACTTGGTTTTTAACTGTTTAATTTGAATTATCATCAGAAATTTATAATAATACATATTTTTATTTTCATTATGTAGGTTAACAACAATGGGTTTGGCATTTCTTATTGTGCCATTCTTACCAGCTTCTAATATATTCTTCAGAGTAGGATTTGTCATAGCAGAGAGAGCATTGTTTCTTCCAAGTTTAGGAATTTGTTTTTTAATAACAGTAGGATTTCATCAGATCTGTAATTCCTCAAATCAACAGGTAAATGTTTAATAAATTTCAAATTTATAAGAAGATAAACGTTATTTCATTAAATATTTATTGTTTATATTATAAATTTTTCCTATATTTAATCAATGACTTTAATAGTGTAATGCACTGTTTAGTCTGCTCAGAATTAAACTTAATGAATGGTGTTACATAAATGAAAATGGTTTCAAACAGTTGCTAGGCCTGAACTTTGGATGGGGCCAGAAGAAATAGAAACTTCTGGTCCCCATCCTTGTCAGCAAAAATTAGAAAAATTCAAAAGTATTTATTATATGAAAGAAATGACTATTTACAAAAAATGGGGTTAGCTTAGACACCATAAGTAAGTTAGTAGTGATAATTCATCTAAATGCAAACATTATAAAACTTGGAACTATAATTAGTAAGACTTAAAGTTGTTGGTATTTCTGTAGAGAATTAAAGGTAATTCAAAAACAAATCACTTACAAAACTCTTAGAACCTAAATCATGAAACTGTCGCACCAGGAATGATGAAAGAATCCAATCACTTTTCTAAACCTTGCACTCTGGAGAATCACCTCACTTGCACTTGGTAGCTTCACCTAATCAGCCTCCTGTTACTCCATGGTTTGTGTGTCTCGAGTGTGACGTTACATTAGCATGTGCCGCTCTACCCTATTTACATACATACTTGCTAACAAACACTTTTATTTCTTTGCAATTTTTTATTCAACAAGAGTTATTACAATCTTTCCATAAATTTATCCAGTACAGTAACAATGGGATTAGGTGACTACTATAATCTGTTTGAAGATCTCTAAACCCAAAATGCCATGTTAGATTGGTGACAGCATATAAGTAACCTTTGTCTTTTCAAACTTAGACTGGGAGGTGTAGAAGTTTTTGTCTTTTAAACAAAATAAAAATGTCTCTAAACTAAATAACTATAAGTAAAGAAAAACCCAGAAACGAAAAAAAAAGATTTGACTCCTTACAATAGTTCATGTTTTGAATGCAGAGTTTATTCACCAAATCTTCATTTTATTTTTTTGAGGCTTTGGTCACAATAGACATTTCAGAAACAGTTTTATTCTTCAGATGTTTTTGTTTAAAGGATCAAGTATAACATCTTTTGAGACTGAAAACATGTAGGGCATGTTTTCCTTCCTATTTATTTATATATTTATGTTTTATAAATAATTAGAAAAGTTCGAAAGGATATTTGCCCTTTGAAGTTGGTTTAAACAAATCCATAACAAATTTTTATATAATGTTGGTATATAATAATAATACAAAAATAATTTTTATTTTGGAAACCACTGAAAAGGGGTTTATACGCAAATAAACAAATTTGTCCTGTCCTTCCAATCTGATGTTCACCAGAGATCAAGAACCACTCAAAAGAAAATTTTAATTTACAGATTTTGACCGCTGGTGAATGACAGATTGGAAGGATGGAACAAATTTGTTTATTTGTCTATAAACCTTTTTTTTGTGCGTTTCAAAATAAGTGATTAAATCTGACAAATATTGTTGATTTTAGCTTTATATTAAATAACTTTTATAGGGCTAGCGGCTTTTCAGGCGATTTAATACTCATATCCACAAATTTAACTGATTTGTTTGCTTTTTGATATTTATTATATTTTCATTCTCATAAAACTTTTGAGCTATTTTAAGCATCTCTGTTATCATTATTATGCTTTGTTTTTGTTTGGATAAGCTTAGCTTTTTCTCACTTTCACTAATATAATAATTAATTGAAATATTAAACATTGGTTTGAACTGGCATCGTCATCATTTTTAAATAAAAGTTTTTTATTAATTATATTGAAAACTGATAATTTGCTTGTCGTTACTTAAAAGGAAGGTAATCCGTATTGCGAACATTAAAATCAAATAAAGTATAAAAACTATTCTCAAGTACTTAGCAAATCACCAAACACATAAATAACACCTTATTCTTGCCAAGAAACATAATTTATTACAATAACAAATGTTTTCGGCCTGATTTACAGGCCATCTTCAGGTTGAGAACGAAAATGGAACTAAAGCATTCCGTTAATAGAATACAAAATTAAAATTAAATAACCAATGGAATAACGTAAAAACAAAAAATTAAAAATTAAAATAATCAAAGGAATAACCCAAAAACAGAACAAAAATATGTACATATTCTTTCTGCATCTCTTGCATTTAAACATCCCTCCTGTAGTTTACTCCTATATATCTGAATCTTTTCAGTGGTCATCGCCAAAGATGCGGAATATAGAGGTTTGATGATGGCTGAGTCATTCCATTTGACTATAGAATCTTGTGTTTGTGCCATTTGGGACAAAATTGTAGTATTAGACTCTTTTCTGATATTATAATTATGCTCCTTGAGTCTAAGTCCCAAGCTCCTAGTGGTTACTTCATTTAGGTATAAAATTGCGGTTTTCCGTGCTTTAATAAAAAGGGCTTTCTTATATTGCAACAGGATACAAGACAGGATTAAAGAAATACATAGAATAATGAACGTAGCAGGGATCCTAGGTTACCAAAAAAGCACAATTCTAGGAATGGTTAGGAAATTTGAGACGAATTTCAAGAAAAAATCTTTTAAAGATGTTCCCACTGGAGTAGTAAAATTTACTTATAACGAAAGTTTGTATAAAGTTATAAAAGAAGTGGCGGACAAAAAAGTTTGAGAATGCTTGTGAAGAGGGCACCAAATTTATACAAAATCCTGAGAAATGATAAAGATAGTATAAAACCAGAGAAGAGAGCAGGGGTTTATAGAATTCCTTATGAGAACATGCAGTTGGGCATTAAAAAAGATTACATTGGAGTAACCACTAGGAGCTTGGGACTTAGACTCAAGGAGCATAATTATAATATTAGAAAAGAGTCTAATACTACAATTTTGTCCCAAATGGCACAAACACAAGATTCTATAGTCAAATGGAATGACTCAGCCATCATCAAACCTCTATATTCCGCATCTTTGGCGATGACCACTGAAAAGATTCAGATATATAGGAGTAAACTACAGGAGGGATGTTTAAATGCAAGAGATGCAGAAAGTCTTCCACCTGCATGGAAATTTATGGTTAAAGAACTCACTAAGAACTCTAACCAGTTAAATTAATGATTTTAATAGAAGAGTTATGTTAATTTCAATTTCATAATTCTATGTACATATTTTTGTTCTGTTTTTGGGTTATTCCTTTGATTATTTTAATTTTTAATTTTTTGTTTCTACGTTATTCCATTGGTTATTTAATTTTAATTTTGTATTCTATTAACGGAATGCTTTAGTTTCATTTTCGTTCTCAACCTGAAGATGGTCTGTAAATCAGGCCGAAAACATTTGTTATTGTAATAAATTACGTTTCTCGCCAAGAATAATAAGGTGTTATTTATGTGTTTCAAATAAAGTATATTTTGTTTTTATGCTTTTTATGTAGTTTTTATTTTATCATTGATTATATATTATTTTTTATTTATTAATTTTATTAGTAAGCGTAACAAAACATATTTTTGATTTGTGCTTTTTGTTTATTCAGATGAACACTATCTGCTTCAGTCTTTTAATAGCAACATATGTTGGAAGATCTATACAAGTAAGTTTTAATTTTTGTTTTACAAGCAGACTTTATAAGTTGCAGAAAATATCCTTTTCTGACAGTTCAAAACATTCATTTGATGATATATTCTATAAGTAATATAATTAATGGTGTTTTCTCGAAACATTATTATGTCAGTAAATTAGAAAAAATTTCAAACTGTATAGGAAGATGTTTTCTATTTCATTATAAATATTGGAAATATTTTATGAGATGGCAACTTATCTTGTATAAAAAAGTTGTTTAAAACAAGTTATGTATTTTAAATATTTTCCTATAATTGTAATTTGTAAGAATTTTTAAATCATTATTATGTTCCATTTTTACCCGAAGAAAAGTTGATTTATTTAAGTACTTGTAATTTGTGTGTACTATTAAATTGATCGCATTTAAAGCTAGTATTATTTACCAATATGTATTTCTTTCATATGATGACAATGACAATTTGTTTGGTTTATTTCATTTCTTTTTGTAAATGCTTGAAATTGGTTTAATAACTGAATATATTGGAAATTTTTTTTTTCTTCAAAATGAAACAGTTTTGGGGCGTATTTAACACTGAATGACATCATAAAATTGAATTTATTTTTTATTTGGAGATATCAAATCAGTTAACTTTGTTATTTGAGGAATTGTATGATTATTGGCTAACTAGTTATTAATGTCCAGTTATTTACTTTTTTAGTTAAAGTGATCAACTGATAAAAAAAATGTTATAACAAAGTACAAAAAAATGATAACACATTCATATTTATCATTTTAATAATTTTGATTGTGTATCAAATGTGACAATGCACGAAGCACCCCCTATGTTTTGGTACCACGGGACCGAAGGGTCGACATTGTGTCGGCGAAGACTGCAATGACTAATTTGTCAGGACCGACACCACTGTGTCTTCTAGGTAGACACAGAAACCTAAGTAGTTGCTAATTTCGTATTTTCTTGCGAGCGGTTGCATTGTAGGTGTTTGGATCCAATACGAGGGATGGCGGCACAGATTGAGGAAGTGCACCAAACACAATTCTAACGATAACAAATTTCGTTTATTAAGCTAGTTCTACAAAAAAAAGGTTATTATCTCATAGTAAGGGTTACATCTGCGATATTAACTAGTTCGTGAGTTGGAGAGAGAGAGTTCACATATAAGGTTCATAGATACCTGGTAAGGGATCTGAGGCAAATCAAAGGATTGATGAAGTTCACCTTTGGATGGAGGTGTGCACTTTTTCAAGGAGTCACTTTAAAGGAGTTTCCTATTCACGGTGTTCACTTTATGGAGTTCATTGAGGATCACTAAGGATGGAGAGAAGTCACTAAGGTATCCAATCGTCGAGGAAACTGACTAGGACAAACTTTTGATGGCGGCGGATTCTCAGAGGAATGAACTGTCCCCTTTTTCGGTGAACTCCTCATCAGATGGATGAACTTTTCTCGTGGACCAACTGTTGTTGTCATCAGTCATTGCCTTTTATTGGGGGTCCTCCTTTTTTTCCCCCTTGCCCTTTTTTGGCAATGTTGTAGTGTCTATGTCCAATAACAATTTCTTGTTGCCCAGTTCCTGGTGGCACATTCAATGTATCACCTTGAAAGGGAAGTGACTCTACAGAGGGATAAAATTGTATCTTTTACAATTTTAACAATTGTGAGAAAAATTATAGCAAATTTTTAATTAAATTTTCAGCTGAAAAAATATATTTTTTTTTTCTCAAGTCTGATCTCTCACACAAAACAATTTGATTTTTTTGCAGTTTATTAATAATTTATAGCATTTGAAAAATTTATTAAGTGACAAATTTAATAAATTTATATTTTCATACAAGGATTCTGTAGGATTTGTTAATGAATAATAAATAATGGCTTTTTTCCAGTCATTTTAAGGTTGTGAATTAATAACAGGATAAATTACTTTTATTTAATAAAACATTTTAATTTTAATAACTCAGCAATTATGAGGGGGTGCTCTAAACTCACTTCGGTGTTAGCACGTTTCGTTTGGAAGCTTATTCTTAACAGTTATTTAAAGTAAAATGACTTATAACTGAGCAATTTTAAAAAATATGTAACTGTTAATTAGAAAAAATAACTAACTAAAAAGTTAGAGAAGCAATAGCATACCTGTGTGGTAAGTCAAATGCTGCTTTATTTTGTCAATATGCCCTCTGTAATGGACATAAAGGTCAGGAAAATCTGCAAAGTTAGTCAAGAAAAGATATGGATTTTAAAACAAAAATTTGATTGGAACCCTGTAATGGCAATGCCACTCAAATCAAAGATATTGTTGAAAATATAGTCCAAGAATTTGGCATTGAATTTGAAAATAACATTGTTGTATGACTGTGCATGACTGTGCAAAGTTAATTCAAAATTTTAGTTTCTTAACTAGATTTGAAAATCAGTAGTTATGTTATAATTATCTAGCAATTCTTAATGATTTTAATGTAAAGAAAAAGGAATCACTTGACAAAAATTAATAAAAGTAGATGTGACGACGACAGAATATTATTTTGGATATGCATTGAATTATAATAATAATGAATTGAGGGAACAGAATGTTTAAATACAGTTGTAATGCATTCTTACAAAAATTTTTAAAAATTCAAGCATTAGAAGTTCAATTTTTCAAAAATTTATAACAACAGATAGGGCTTGGCATACTCGTATTTGATGCCTAAATTAATAATTTACCGAACTTGGCTCTCTAATTTTCAACACTGCAAGTAAAAATTTATTTACAGAAAACTTTCAATAGAACAGGCTTGTTTGTTTCTGCAATCATTTTAACTTTGTTTTGATGATTTTTTAACTGACATGACAATTATTTTATCTCAATTTAATATATTTTTGTGGTTTATTATGTTTTTATAACAATAATAATAACTTTATTAACTGATATAGCAATTGCTTTTACAAGGGAGTTAATGAAAACTTACAAAAGTTTTCGTGTTTGAAGAGTAAAGATATATAATTTATACAGTGTTGTCATACTGAGGCTATCATCCAGTAAATTAATATAATTGAAATCAGGCCCAAGAACATAAGATCTTATTTCAGAAAGCACTTCACATGACAGAAACAGATGATTTATCATATTTGCTACAAGCATTTTACGAAAAGAATATTCAGTGTTATTCAGTATAACATCTCTTTTTCCTTTTAAAGTAATAGGATGTCTGTTTAGATGAAGCTGAATAATTAATGATTTAATTTTATAATTTTTATTAGACAATAGATAAATAGATGGACACCAAGAGATATCCAATGTTTTTGAAATTATATTCTTTCTCTCGCAAATAAAACACATCCTGCAGCCAATATATATCTCCTTATCTTAGTTCACAGGTTGTAAGGAAAGATTTTTCATTAGAAAATTCAAAACATCTGGCTAAGAATAATTTGAGATTGTTTAACAATGTTTTAATAATGATGGACCACACTTCCCGAGGAATCGTATTACTGGGTGACAAGAGTTCGTTATATATCAGTTGTCTGTAATCATTACTTGGTAGAGAGAGAATAATAATCCAGAATTGTAGCAAACACTGATAGATTAACAGCCAGAGATGGCCTACCCGATTCTGTTCTTATCACAGACCTTGGCAGGGAACGATTTAAATGAAAAACTTTACTGAAGAAAAATAATTGTATTTTTTCTACTTTGTCCACCAACAATCTTCCTCATATGGAAAATGCATATAAAATAATCTAATTAGCACATCAAATAAACTATAGTAGTTATTAAGTGATGAGATTCTTAGTTTAACAAGAAGCTTGATGCAATTAAAAATTTTTGTTTTAGCATCTAGTATGACTTTTTCCAAATGAAAATAATATAAACTTGAGTGGTAAAATAAATGCCTAAATGTTTAAAGTCCATATTTTGAATAGACTGATGGAAAAAAGATCTCAAAGAAATGACCATCTTAAAGAGTGGGGTAAAATAAAAGTTTCATTATGAATAATGCATAGTGGAACTCTAAGGTACAGCCATTCAGAACAAATGGAACCAAGGAAGAAATATATATAAATGAAATTCTTGTTGGTTTTGTCCTTTATACAAATCTTTATTCTTAAACTCATCTGGACCAAAATTTAGGTATTACTTAGACCCTGGAATCGACACTAAGCCATATATTATCCCAAAACGTTGAGATAGTGTATAGATACTGTATCCTTCATGTGTAGTGCCATCTGTTGGCAAAAGTAATTAAGTAAATGCTAATTGTTGTTTTTTGGATCGTTGATAATAGATTTTTGGTTTGCCTGCCGACACCTGTTAAGTAGCTTAATGCCTGCTTAACTCGTTAAACACGAAATTGGCCAAATTTGGCCTTATCCATTCAAAATGAGATAGACTGATAGAAAAGTTGTTTGATTAGTTTTGCTGTACAAATTTTCCTTGTAGCTTGAGGGGTAAAAACAATTTAGTCTCTAGCTACACAGTAGGAGAAAGTTTTCAGAGCTTAGAGTTAAAGGCATCACTGTGGAATCATGTTAAAAAGTTGTTCCTGTAGATGAGTGTCCATCTATTGGGAGACATCTGCAGAGAATTTTGTTAAACAAGTTTTGCATCTCAGTGATGGCAAATTCACTGAAGATCTGGATATTTATTTGATAACACTTACTACATTAATTAACCACTAATGGATATATTAGAGGGCAACATTGGCATCTAAAACCAAATGTGTTGCCAAATATACCACCAGATGGACTACTACCGTATAACCTAGATCTATAGGTTGAACCATCAGTAATGGTTTTGTGAAATTTGGATCACCAAAGTTATGCAATGGGACAAGAATGATCTTTTATCTTTGTCCACAAGTCCAAGCAATCTTTTTTACAGTTTCATTATAATAAATACTCAAGTCAATAAATGCACATTTTAGTTACTAGGGCCATTGTTTTTATCACACTCTTAATTCCACATCTCTCAAAAACTTGAGCAATGCTGGGCACACTAACTTAAAGGTAAACAAAAACAATAAGCCGTCTCGACACCTGTCAACCTTTAACATGCAGCCTTTTAATTCTAATTCCAAACATTTTCGGTTTTTTTAAAAGGAAAGGTTGATAGGTGTTGAGACGGAATTATTAATTAGTGCAGTTAAAGAAGAATGTAAAAACAATAAGCTTTAACAATCCCAATGATGAAGTTCCCAACAATAAAAAAGTGAAGTGGTTTGCGAGACCACATGATTGCAGTTAAGGGTTTTAACTCTATGCATTGGATTTTAAAACATTTGTAATTATAGATTTGCTGAATTTTTATTATTATTTTGGATTAAAAGACAAAGGAATTTATTTTGTAATTTATATTTATTTTAATTTATATTAATTTAAGTTATTTATTTTATTATAAATTATTATATTTCTGTTTATTTACAACTTACATTTGTTTTATGACACTATTATAACCTTCTGATGACCAGATGGGAAGCATAAAATGACTTCAATAGTAGTTTTTGCTGAATATTTATCTAAAAAATTTTTAACACTTTAATATTTCTTAGCCTACTAAATAAGTTTTGTACTATTTTATAATGTATTCTACAATTTTGTTCCAAAATAATCAAATATTCTTATAAAATAAAATTATTTTTAGGTTGAGATCATTAATTGGTCTTGTATGGTCCTTACCGATATAAAGTTGTTTAATGTTGTTAAGTGCATTTATTTATATTTTAAGCTTATTACTTGAAGACATTGACTCAGAAATATGTTAAAATATGCAGCAACATGTTCTAGCAGATGTATGTACGTGAATATCTGTTTCCAAGAATGCTAGAACATGACATTGCATTTCTTTTCTTGCTGGGATCACTGGCTATATTCTAATTAGATAATTCTCGAAAACTCTGTAATCCTACATCTGCAGGTGTATAGGAACGCTACTGGTAATTGAATGATTCAAAATTTAGAGTTTAAGTATATTTATTTGGTTGATTAAATACATAAATAGATGCAATTGGGCTGACGTACGTTTCATGGCCACTCATTAATAACTGATATAATAGCTTGGTTTATGTGGGCTCAACCAAACGCTCCCTGCAACAATGCTTGAAAGAACACAAGTATGACATAGACAAACAGAAACATACCCACCACCCTGGTGCATGTCGCTTCTGAACCTGGAATCACTGCCGATCTACAAAGTGCCCGTCTCATAAGACTCACCCACCACATGGACCAACTCAGAATAATGGAGACCCTCGAAATATACAAAGCGGGATTAAGGAGCACATGCATTAATTATAAAGATACAGCTAATGTTTCACAAGCGTGGAAGTACTGTTATGAGGGGGAGAACACCCGGTAATTGCGTCTTAAGACATTAAGTTATGCAGCAAATTGCAGCAAAATTTTCTCACGCGCTAAACCGTCATCGTAGCACGAGAGAATCGTTCCATTATCAAGCTCAACTGTTTTCTCGTAATTTGAATTGGACTGGATTCGATTTGAATGTTCCATTTCACACGTTGGTGTATTTATTACAACGTTATCCTGAGGAAGTTTGAAGGACGTTTGAAGATTTATGAACGTGATTAACTGGAGTAATTAAGGTTGTGTTGGATGAATTATAAGATTTTATTTTGTATTGAATCAACTGTCTCCTTAAAGACGAAAGTACATGAACATAATATGGAATCTATTTCACACCAATACATTGAGCAAATGATAAGGATTGGTACAGTACATTAGTACATCTAGATGTTTCATGCTATCAGAATAGGCCATTAGTATTTATGTTAAAGTGTAACCACCTTGTTGCCTACAGATTTGTATTGCAGGTTTGTTTCATAGACTATATATTTTCTGCTCCCACATTATGGTTTCAGTTTACAATTAGTGGTAGATGGCACATAAGGTGCATAAATGTCTGACTCTGGATGAGCTTGAAAGATTAGCCAATAAAAATTGTGACAATATTCCTGATGAACTTGAAGTCTCAGAAGATGAAGATGCATTATTAGAAGATAATAGTGAAATCAAATATTGTGAATCATCTGAATCAGCTACACATACTGACAGTGATTTATGCAAAAATATGCCATTTACGTAATAATCAAAATGATTAAGTTCAACTGAACATCTATTAGTTGAAAACAATTCTGTTATATATCATGTTTTTTTTTACTTTTAAAGTACAGTGGAACCTCGCTTAATGAGCATAATTCATTCCAGAGTCTTACTCTTAATGCGAAACACTCGTTAAGCGAAACAATTTTTCCCATAGAAATTAATGTAAAATACGATAATGCATTCCTCACCGAAAAAATGCTCAAATGTTTTCTGTATAATGTTTATTCAAAAAAAAATTGTACAATATACACTGTTAAGGAGCGTGAATCATCATCATCTTTTCTTCTAGTGCAGAATGAGCCATCCTGGAATGAGAATTCGATTTGTAGAAACAAAAAAATAAAATAAAATAAAATCGCAGCTAATATGTTTGATAAACACTCCAAACCATATGCCAAATTCTTGGGTTATGTAAAGGCTATAATTAAATATTAGAAATTTATTAATTTGACTAGAGGTAGGCAATTATGTTGTCATGTCGTATTAAATTTAATAATTATAAATAGTTAATTTTTAATTCAGACATTTCTAAAATTTAATTTGGCTTTGGTCATTAAATTTATTTGGCATGTTTATTATATAACGAGCTATGGTTGTTGATGTTTATAAGTAATATGTGTGAACACGAGTTTGGAAAAATATGTGATCACGAGCAACACTAAGATGCTAGCGTAACAAGTGCTAAACACAGACTGATGGAGCATGCCACATGTGCACAATTTGGGACTTCCCCTCTCTTTGTCACTCGTTATGCGAAATATTGCTTGTTAAGCAAGGCCAATTTTTACAATTTGTTTTGCTTGTTGTGCGAGGTGCTCGTTAAGTGAGGTTCCACTGTATTTTGTTACAGCTATATTTTATTTCCTACTATAAATCATTTTTCTTAGGTATCATTAAATATGTTTAAAGCTAATTATCGGATTTTAATTCATATTGTAAGTAAATTAGTCCTTTATAAGTGGGTTCAAGTGGCCATTAATGTTTCAAAGGATGTTTTACTACGTCATCAGAAGGATAAACCCTTATCATAAAGAGCTTATTTATAATAGGTAATAAGTAATTTTGTTGATAAATGTGTGAACTTGTAGTGCTGACATTATTACAACTATACAAAAATAAATGATATTTATATCGAATCTCTCATCAATTGACGTGATTAAAATTTTTCACTTTTTAATGAAATGTTAAGTTTTAAATATGTTTTTAATAGAGAAGTTCTGATTGGAGAAATGAGGAATTACTTTTCAAGACAGGTTTAGATGTTTGCCCTTTAAATGCAAAGGTAATATTTAGTTTTAATATATAGATTTATTATCTTTAAAATAATAAGAAATTGAATGAAATTAAGGAAATTTCAAAAAATTCAATTATAAGTTCAAAAATATCACAAATGTTCTGTTTTATTGGAACATATTTTATTAATTAAATACATAAACCCTTGAACTTTTGAACTTATTGCTTATATGCAGGAGTATAAATTCTTAATGTAATGAAGCAACTGCACAAACTTAATATTAAATTTTAAAAAGTCTAAGTTTATTCACTGTTTATCATTATTTATAAATATAAGCATCCTCTTAACAAAATAATCTTTCAGTTATAATATTAGATAAGGAAACACACATTGTGATTTAATTCTGTTTTGTTTCCTAGAACTTCTTTACATAAAATACATTAGAAACAGTCATTAACTTAATGGGGGCAAATAATTAATGACAAACATTTTCGAAGCTTTTATACTTCAGTTTTGAATGTTCTATTTTAACACATTTGCAATTCAGAATGGAATACAGTTTGAAATGAACTGCATGTGATCTTTCAAAAAACATTTTACTTTAGGTGTAAAAGTTTTTCAAACATTTTTAAAATTAATATATTAGTTTTTATGATGAACAAGTTAAATGTACAAGCTTATTCAAAACTTTCTACTAATAAATGTACAAAGTTTCATTAGGAACACTTTATGATCCATATTCATAGGTCAAAAATTGCTTCTTTACATTTTTTTGTTAACCACTTCTGTATGTATGGTATATGGAATTCTTCATCTGTTCTTCAGGAAGCATTCTTGTTAGGATATGACTGTTTTAGCTTCTTTCCATTTAATTTGTACGTTTTTATTTAATTCTTGATCAGTAAATATGGTCTGTTTTCTGTGCTACTGGCATTTTTTTAGTTTCTTGTGGTTTGTACATTAAATATATATCATAAACTCATTAATAATATTTCATAATATTAAATACACTTTAAAAATTTATTGACAAATCAATGTTTCTGTAATGCAGAAATTGTGTCTTATAAGGCAAAAAATTATACTTTACTTTACTTAAAGAAGGTAGAGAGCTGTCTGACTTTTATGTCAGACTTTTGCCCTAAAGAAACAGAAAGAAGAGATTAGCAAAGAGAAGTTAGTTGGAAGAGGAAGTAAGGAAGATAGGAAAGTGTGAAGAATAAGAGCAACTGTGGGGCCCAATGGGACCTCACAGGCATTTGCATCGCTTAAGATAATCATTAGAAAGACAGTATACAGTGATGGAAAGCTTTTCCAATAAAAATTACATAATAATTAGGAAGACTTTCCCGAAAACAAAATTGTAGATGATTGCCTTCCATTGCTGGCCATATGGCCTAAAATTACGGAGGTAAACACGCATTCTGGAACTTTTGGTTACAGATGAGAATTGGAACCACTTGTTCCTTACCGAGAAGAGAGTTCATAGGGTAGCCCGAATAACAGGCAAAAAATTATAGAAAATAGAAACAGTATTAATTAATGAATGTAATAACAAATTAATATAAAATTATCATTACCATAGAGAAATATTCACATGAAGAGGCGTTAAAGAACATTAAAATAAACGTTTTATTTTCCTGCGAGCGCTTTCGACATATTTAAAAATGTCGTCTTCAGGCAGAAATAGAATTCGAACAAACTTTTTTGAAAACTTTTTAGAACAAAATGGCATTAGCTACATGGAACATAACAAGTTTAGAATAAGAGAACACAAAACGTTATATTTAAAAATGTATGCGTAACAACGTTGCACATGCGTCCTGCCGTGCAAAACCACGAACGGCGTTAGCCATTTAGAACATAATGTAAAACTTGAACTTGTGTAACATCGATGTGCATGCATTTAGAGCGCAGAGAACAGGAACGGCAATTGGCCGTTTTTAACAAAAAAAGGTTAAAAATAATAAAGTTTACAGAAATAATTTAAATACGCATAACATCTTCGTGCACGCGCCTTACTGCACAAGGAAGGCATGGATATTGAAACAGATTTAATGCACATGTTTTATCTGTTTGTACAGATTGATCCAAGTTTTGGGCAACTCAAGGGTGGGAGAATTACAAGCTCAGCAGTGTAGTGAAGAGGGCCTCCCAAATGTGCACCAACCTCCTTTCATCACAGCACTTGAGCATCACCACACGATCCCAAAGTGGGGTGTGGTGGTGCTGTACAACCAACTTGGACAACTCGGTGTCGCAGCTGTCCCCTGCAACAGACCGTTGGTGTTCTGCTATACGGGTGGACAGCATCCTGGTGATTGCCCCTATGTAGTGAGTGTGTGCCCCCGACAGTGGGTTTTCCAACAGAATGGAATATACGCCAGACTTTTCTAGGATTGAAATTACATCCCGGTCGTTACATAAAAACCTCCTCAGATTGGGGTGAGGGGTAATAGCTAATAGTAAATTATTTTGTCTAAAAATACGACAAATCCGGGCTGTAACACGGCCACAGAACGTCAGGGATGGGTGGACTATAGTCCTGTCTTTTGGATTACGTAAGGTAGTGGCTGGGAAGAGAGATCTTTTAACTTTGTTAAGGATGTAGTTGTATTTGGTGGTGCTATAACCTGCTGTACATACCGCTGTGCAGATGATTCCCAACTCAAAGTTGGTAAAGTGTTGCGTGGAAGGCACCAAAAAGGCCCTTCTGATCAAAGGGGCTATGGCTGCATCGACATACTGTTGTGGCTGAAAGGACGTGGCGGGGAGAATTGGGGGATGTTACCAAATTTGTGAAGTACCGAGAAAATCAAGTTCCCCTGGGACTTGGAGATATCCAAGTCTAAAAATGCAATTTTTCTTCCAGTTTCCTTCTCCCAGGCGAAGCTGATGGAGGAATAAACATTCCTAAGGTGACGTTCTAATATTAGGAAGGAGTCTTCAGTATCCTGCTACGCCAACAGAATGTTGTCCACGTACCTCAAATATATTAATGGGTAAGCTATCGTGAGAGGGGATTTAAAGACCCTGTGTTCAAGATTTCTTATGATCAGTTCTGCTAACACAGCAGATAGCGGTGAGCCCATCAGTATCATCTGCTTCTGCAGGTATATCCTCCCATTGAAGCGGAAGTAATTGTGCTCTGTGATGAAGAGTAAGGCCTCTCGAATCTCCAAAACCTGCTGTGCAGTGAAACCCCTCTTGACAAGTAAGGTGTTGGCGAGCATTACTGCCTCGAAATGTGATACAGAAGGATATAATGCAACAACATCCATTTTATAGAAGGTGTACATATCAGGGGATAAATTATCTAATGTAGCGGATAGTGTAGCCTTAGCGGTGAGAGACGAGGGTGTGTCATGGGTTCTTTAACGCCTCTTCATGTGAATATTTCTCTATGGTAGTAAAATAGTTGGCGTGACGTCCGCTCGAATTATTTAAAAATTTCTTTACAAATTGAAGACAAAGTCGCTCCAAAATTTAGACGATCACCATTTTTCTCTGATGTTCTAGAACGGAATTAGACAGCTGGACCTTCCTTTATAGGCTACGCAACTGCCTATTCTTTAAAAGTTCCTTTAAAAACACAGAAAACCAATAAAATTAAAAAAATCTTTAAAATTGGTAATGGAGATCTTACGACGTCTTGTTAAGTCATCCTATCTTTCCGGGATTCTGGCTCCTTTTATCCACTGAGAGTGAGCACTGTTTAATGTAGATTAGTCCTGGAGCGACTTTTGGAGCGACTTTGTCTTCTATTTGTAAAAAATAAACTTATTCATCCGACGGAAATATTTAAAAATTGTCGTTACTGTAATTTTCTGCAAATAACCAGTGGGCTATCTATTGACTTCAAATTGTAATTAAAAGCTTATTTAACATCTTTTCCTTTATAATAGCTTAATGCTCCTGAATTAATGTTATTTTCAGTGATGAATAGCACTTTCCAATGGTTGTGACTTTGTTGTTTGGAGCTAATCCTACGTGGACTAAGATGGTTACTGGTTTAGAAGTATTTTATTTCCAATTTTTCTGTCAGATATGCATTTCAGATTTAGCCCCTCATCAGTCTCACCCATTTGGATATTTAACATATGAATTACAAGATTTAGGAATAAAGTATTTATCTTATATACAATTTTTAATTTGTATGATTAATTTTATAATTATTGATGATAATGTTTCAGATTCTTAAAATTAAGATACAATGATTAAAATTATTAACATTATTATATATGGATAAGTGTAAATTTTAAAATACAAACATTAAAAAGATAAAGTTGTGTGTATAATATCTTATAAATACTAGATTTAAAAAAATGTTATAATTTCACAAAAATAGTGCCAATATAAAATCCAATATTTTGTGTGTATCTGTATCTGTCATTATTACAACTTCCAATCTTGTGAATTTAAACATACGTTATACAGTGGAACCCCAGTTAACGAACTTAATCCGTTCTGTGACTCCATTTGTTAACCGAAGCAATTTTTCCCATAGAAATTAATGCAAATGCAATATATCTGTTCTTGCATTTGAAATTTTTGTGATTTTATTTGTAAAATACAGTAAGTTTTCTTTGATGAAAATGTAGGAAAATGTATCTATCATTACAGCAACAAACATGTAAACTTTATTTAATAAAATAGCACTGTACATACCTTCGTTTGTTGTAGTTGGTGGCAGAGGAGTGGAGATATACAGAGCTTATTGCTTAGAAGGGGAATCCCCTTCCAAAAAAATAACGGGTAGCACTTCATCGGGAGATTATTCGAGTCGAGGTCTCTTTTGGTAAGGAACAAGAAATTAATCTAAAGTTGATTGTCTTTCTCTTTTAATCAAAATTCTTCTCAAATGCAATAGCACATTGTTGTTTTCTATTTCCACTATCACTTTTCTCTTTCTTTGATGCCATATTGATTAAATATACTGTACTAATCATAAAACTGAAAAAAGAAGTTTAGCACAAACACTTGGAAAATCAATGCTTAACTCGCGCATGCCTAACAACAACTAAATTTTGACACAAAAAGCCGTTACGTTCTTTATCCGAATTTTGTCCGTTATCCGAGACAAAATTTTTGCAAAATAAAAGTTTGTTAACCGATTTGTCGTTAATCGGGGCGTTCGTTAACCGGAGTTCCACTGTATTATAAAAATAAAAGTTTTTTAGGTTAAATTGTCTAAAAATAAAAATAATAGTAAAATTATTTTTAAAGGTAAATTTATAAATGATTATAATTGTGAATGTACTCTGTGCATAGTTCTATGCATAGCTCCTGTATAAGCCCTAAACTAGTGGAACTATGTATGATTGAAACAGATAGATTAATTAGCAAACTAAGAGGTGTTACATTTTATAACATATAAGCAGACGACTGTTTCATTTATGACAAAACTTTAACAAATCCAACCTTAATCATGCCAATTCCATCCACACAGATTTAAAATATGATATACGAAAGAGGCAACCAGGATTCAGTTTCCCAAGAAAATCATGGCAACTTATAACAGAGTAAGAAATAACCATGGACACTGCAAATATTTCCTTGGCAATATTTGTAAATGGCAATAATCAATAAACTCATCATGTGAATGTGGATCTTTCCAGGCTTCCCCGAGCCTCATGAGGAAATCACATCTCAGAGGATGACAAGTCATGAATACACAATATTTCCCTTGTAGTATCTGTACATAGTTTTGTAAATATCTCGTCCATAATTGTATTCCTTAGCTATAATTAAATAAATAAATGCGGGATATGCCATTAATGCATGTCTGACAAAAAAAATTGACAATAAAATACTTCTAAAACAGTAACCATTTTAGTCTTTGTTACTGGTTAAAAACAAATCTATGAAGAACACAAACTATGAATGGCTGAGTTATTAGATATTTTTAAATGTACATTAAGAGAACAATATATTAATAGCAGAGACTGTGAGACAATATCTTTTGCATGGTGATCATTATTTGATTAATCCCCTTTAAAAAAGGAAAGATGACAAAAATGCAACATGCTATAAAAACATGCTGTTATCCCAGCTCATTGGATTATTATTTTTTCATTACTTTATTTTATTGTTAATTGTATACTATTTTTATTATGTTTTTATTTTATATTTATATTTTATTTTTATTGTAATTGAAAATCTCATTTGTTTTAAAAAAAATGTAATTTAATATTATTCCAAAAATAGAATCTCTGTTCAAAGATCTGATGAATGCTTACTAGACAAAAACATTTTTATTAAAAATTAAGTGCTAGAAAAATATGCAAGATATTTTTAGTGTCTTTATATTTTTTGTTATTCCAGCTTAGACTATTATCAATGAATACAACATGTAACATAGCAGCTAATTAAATGATATCTCTTGATTTAAATTGCGACATTCGATTCACTTATGTTCTCTATAAGTATTTTTTTCGTGTTTTGCTGGAGTTTTTGGTTTTTTGTTTTGTTGTTCTTTTTTACATTGATATCCAGTTTCTGCTTTGTTTATCAGTGGCATAGCGAACATAACTGGTGCCCGGGGCACAACACTTTATTGGCGCCCCCTCCCCCTCCAGAAACACATATAGTTTGTCTTGGAGACCATTTGGGCGCCCCTCTGCAAGTGGCACCCAGTGCATGGTACACCCCCTTGCACCGGAAGATTTTGGAGAAAGGTATTCGTTGTACAGCGTATGCTGACGATATCATGGTGGTTTATCCGGGGAAGTCCCTTAGAGATATTGAGGTTGGCTGCGGTCATCTATTGGACGATGTTGTCCGGTGGGGGATGGATAGTAAGTTGCTCTTTAACCCTAAGAAGACTCAAGCGATGGTATTTGCTAAGAATTTTTCTTCGGCTCTTCAGAAACGACCTCTGATTATTAAGATGGGGACGGAAAAGATTGCGATAGTAACTCACATGCGTTATCTTAGAGTTATTTTGGATAATAGGCTGAGTTGGAATGAGCACATAAAGAACTTGAAGATTAAAAGTAACATTATTTTTTCTAAGCTTGCCCAGGTTGCAAGCGGCACCTGGGGGTTAAAATTGGAGGCTATGGAAGCGATATATGACGGGATGTTTGTACTGATCATGACCTACGCTGCGTCAGCCTGGTGGGAAAAGACGAACAATACCACTCAAAAGAAGTGTCTTCAGCAGGCGCAACGGACGGCGCTCTTAAGGATGACAAGGTGTTTCAGGACCACTTCTACCAGGCACTCATGGTTTTGGCAGGCAAGGTGCCATTGGAGCTGCTAATTGAGGAGCGAGCCAAGAGGTACTGGATTAAGAAAACAGGAGTGGAATTTATGTTTGGTCTCTCATTACCTTTACATAATTTTGAAAGGGGTGTTCTTGCTAAGTATCTGCCACATCCAGCTAATAGGCGTACTATTAATGTTAAGGATGTTTACCAAGTCAAGACGGAAATTTATACTGACGGTTCCCGGTTGGATTCGGGGACAGGTGCCAGCTTTGTGGTTTACGAATTTAAGGAAGAAATTTATAATGACTGTTCACGTTGGAATCATATTGTTCTATTTATCAAGCGGAGTTATTGGCAATTGAGAAGGCAGTAGACTGGTGTATCATAAATCATCGGCATGAAGGAATACGGATTAACACCGACAGCCGGAGTGCTTTGGAAGCCATGTTGGATAGGAGCTCTACTCATGTGCAGGTATTCAGGATTCACTCTATGTTATGTGATAATCATCTGGTGGATCATATTCATTTCAAGTGGGTTCGAGCGCATGCTGGTATTCTTGGTAACGAGCGTGCAGATTACTTGGCAAAAGAAGCAGCTAAAGGGGATGTTTGTGTTTTTCATTCTGTTCCCATGAGTTGGGTCAAAAAGGAACTGAGGACATTAACTATTAGGAAATGGCAGGAGAAGTGGATTCAAAGCGAAAGAGGTTGAAGGACATTTGCATTCCTGCCCAATGTCGAAGAAAGGATTGGGCAGTTGACTTGGTTCAGATTGCAGCGGACTATGCTGGTGTGTCTTTCCGGACATGATGGTCTAGGAGCTTACAAACAACGATTCAATATACGTGGTGAGAGGATGTGCGTTTGTGGAGAGGAAGTAGTAACTTTGGAACATCTGGTGTATGATTGTCCTCAATGGCAAGTGAATAGGTATTACTTGGAGTGGATGGCCAAGGAAGAAGATTTGTCTTGGCCCTGCGATATGTATCATCTCATTCGGAAGGAAACTACGTTTAATCAACTTAATGACTTTTTCCGGATTATTTTGAAGAGCAAAGTGGCTCTTATTCAGTGTTAACTCTACTTTCTGAGCGAGGTGCTCTGTTTGGTTCTTTTCATCTTATTTTTGTTTGTATCTATGTTATGTTTTGGATTAATGATTCTATGTATGCTGGTATTTAATCCCGTTGTGCGTCAGCGGTGCGGGGAGACTGATCCCCAGGAGGGGAAGTGATGATCTCTAATGAAAAAAAAAAAAAACCCCTTGCCCCCCTTGCTACGCCACTGTTGTTTATGTTAACTGTTAGTCCTATTTCTTTTTGAATTTTAGCAATGTCTTCATCTTTATCATTGTTGTCGTCTTTTCTTGCTTCTTTATCTAACTTAGTGTTTTTCATTTGGGTTAATGTGTACCTAGGTAGCCAATATGGCCAACCTGCCGGTAATCTCGATCCAGGTTACTTAATGACGTCAAGATGACGGCCATCTTGACTGCGATTTACGATGGAGCAGATGTGATCACGTGATTTGCTCCGCGATTTATTAAATACTAAATCCCGATTTTAAAATTTAAGGATTTTGTTAAAATAATTACTATTTCGAAATATTAAAAAAGAAATAAAAATATAATGTTATTACTTATGTCATTGTGCATGCTGCTGTTCCTCCCTTTTTTTCCGATGCTTGGTTTGGACAGGAATTGATACCGTTTGACTACTTGTCTTTCTGTTCTTCTTTCTTTTGTTCCTACTTTTATCGTTATCATTATCAGTAATATTGCATTCCTTTCTTTCCTTCAACCACCTTTTTTTACTTTTTTCTGAATATTAGAAACAGGCTGCAGGGACTGTCTCGGGTTCTATTTTTAGCGTGATTTCGGAACGATCGTTTACTTGACAGATAAAACAGCTCTTGTCTTCTCGACATATTCCCCCTACAACCCATTTCGTACTTTTTAGTCTGCGGCCTTTTTCATATTTTCGTTTACATATAACAGTCTCGTCGATTTCGACGGTTTTCTTCTGACCTCTGATTTTAAACGACGTCATATTGTGCAGAGCAACTAGCGTAATAAAACGTATATGGTTGGACCAGTCGACAGCAGCCTCATTCGAAATGCTTACAGCAATACCCGAGGTGGCTGAAGAGCATTCCAATGCAATGTAATGCCATATAAAAGAAAAGATTCTACTCCATGATATTTTTTCACATTTACTTTTAAAGGTTCCTTCGAATGCAGAACTATTTCTTCGACATTTTTTGCATCTCATCGCACACGAATCTCGGTCGTGTCGATAAAAAATTTGGCACGAATTCGAACAAATCTTACACACTTCCTCAATATGCTGTAATCCTAGACTCACCGCAAACTTAAAACCTTTATCGATTCTGGGGTCCATACCTAATTCGGAAAATTCAGATTCGAGCACTCGATAGAAATCATGGGTGGTACACGCTGCCCAAAACTCTTGGGAAGAAATATTGAAAAAACTCATAACTAACCAATTAATATTAAATGAAAAACTTCAAAAAGAAAAAAAAAAATTACGTCTAAAGTCAAAAATCAATCGAATCAACACAATTATCACACCTGTTACCACTTTCCGCCGATAACTCTACACGAAATGCGTCGTTACTATTAATTTGCATATCACAACGCGATAGTTTGCAGCTCCCTCCATCTTGACGTCACTAAGTAACCTGGATCGAGATTACCGGCAGGTCCGCCATCTTGGCTACCTAGGTACACATTAACCTTCATTTGTTGATGGAAAAGTATGAGATTTGAGTAATTTTTCAATATAATTTTTTTTAGTCTCATTGAATCTTGCATCTTTGACAAGGTTTACAGTTTCTGTGTGAATCTAATTAATGTTAAAATACTGAAATGAATGAACAGATTCAGGATTTATATTTTTTTGACATCCATTTTTTAAATAAGGTGGATACCCTTTCAATCTTGATCAAAAAGCTTAATGCTATCAAAAATATTAAACTACTTCCAGAAATTTAGCACATTGTTTTTATTGGCTGTGTTGGTCTTGAATATTAGTTTTTTAAAAGCGTAACATAAAATAAAGATATGTTCCAACTTAATTAATGGTGCTAAAGACATAAAACATGTAACATAAAAGTTTAACACAACCAATAGCCCAATATGTTATCCTTGTTTTTAAAGTTTATTAATTTTAAAAACATGGATAACATATTGGGCTATTGGTTGCATAACTGATGTGCTCAATGGACAAGATGTTATGAATGTGGTGGTGATGGTAAAAACATTGTTTTCACATTGGAACACAAGCTAACCAAATCAATAACATGAACAGAGGCATTCTCTAAAAGTAAAATCACTTTGAATATAATATTTAACTTTAAAGTATTTTCCCATTGCAGAAAGAAAATAATCCACAGATCAGTCATGAAAGATTTTCTTGATTTGGCTGCAATTTGAAAAAATTGTAGAAAGAAATTGTAAAAAGATCTACCTGCATTGCAAAGACCACTGCACAGTTGCATACAGACAGCATGGCTGCGTAAAACTCCAGAATTTGACATCTGTTTCCCCATGTTGACCTGGCTGGAATAAGTGTACCCATCTGGCATGCTCAACTTGTAGACTTTGGTGCCATACTTATGTGATTTTCCAGGAATGTACTGTCGAAATAGAAGTTGATCTCGCCAAGGAATCATTGTTTCATCAATGACAACTGTGCTCTTGGAGTAATAGCTTCCTTGAATTTGTCAGATAATTTGATGAGAATTTCTCTAACTTCGTACAGACGGTCATTGTGGTCAAGATTATTATTATCAGCAAAATGCCAAAATTTCAGTAAAATTTCGAATCGATCTCGTGGTGTTACAGATTTTATGAGGCGGTTCTCATACAAAGGGTCTTTGGACCAATAAAGTCTGATATTAGGCAAGGGAGAAAGACCCATGCAAGTCATGATGGCCAAGAACTTTGACATCTCTTCATTGGTTGTAGGGAACCACTTTTTCACACGCAATTTTGATCTCAAAATCTTGCTTGCTAAATATTGATCAGCATATCTATTGGTCTCATTAGTCATTATATCTAAGATATCATCACTGACAAATATTTCATAAATTTTGTGTGGATCATCCAGATTACCATTACAAAGGTTCAACTTTTGATTTCCTTGAAACTGTGGGATGTTATAAGGTGTTGAGCCAATTGAACCAATTGAGCTCAACATCAATTGAGCCAAACAGAAGTAGTAGACTGCTGAATGTTAGAATAATTACTGTCATTCTCATCGTTAGCACCTGAGTTATCATCAGAAGCGTCAAGAGGCCCTTCACCTTCGGTTTCTGATCCAGAAAATGATTCTGATTCATCCGAAAATGGTATATAGTTTGAATCATCTAACTCATTGTAATATATTCTGGATTCATTGTTGTTAGAGTCATCCATATATTGACTAATTATCTGACAAAATATTTCGATGGCTAGACATTCTATTTGTATAAGATGATACCTATTATTAAAAAAAAACTTCATTTATCTAATGCGAAATAAAGTTAGCCCAAATCCTACTTTAAACAAAATAACTGACCTCACAAAATATATATAGTAACAGCACAAAATGTAAGAAAAATTAACCTATTCACTAAAATGTATGTGAACAAAGAACTTTCAAGAATGCAGGAACAATAAAAATAAAGTGTTTGCTCTAAAAACCCAGATTGAGGGCACGAGACATGTGTGACTCATACCGTCCAAAAGTAACTTTTAACTAAACTAGGGCTGCACCAGTCACCCGTGTCTCATGCTATTAAATTAATATATTTTATCGCATCTAATAAAATAATATTGATATATCAAGTATGATGCTTGTAGGATTATCAGTTATCAAAATATATGTGCCGCCCCACGGGAAAACGTACAATTATGTCCGTCGTCCTAACTAGACACGTCTGTATGAGTCGCATGTGCCTCGTAAAGCCGTTAACGTGTTAAATGCCATGAAAATTTTAGCTGCCTCTTACTCTTCCATCTCTTTCCATGTATCATAATAAAAAGCTAAAGCTTTTTCTTGTATTAGGGCTAAGCTTATGAGTGTGTGTTGTTAGACATCTATACTCTATATGGTCTTTTTGTGTTTTCTGAGCGGTAAAGGGCCTAAAACTACAAATAAAAAAAAATTAAAAGAAAAATCTCTACTCTATGTTGCTACTTACCTTTCTGTTGTTTCCATCACACTATTTCTTATGCATGTTAGTTTTACTTTAGAATTTCCACAGCGTAGTTTTAGCTTTACCTTCCAAACATGAAACATTTTTGAGAATACCATGTATAAATAGTTTCAAGGATGTTATGCAGGTGAAGAATATCAATCACCAATCTTTCATTCTTTTTGTCAATTAAATTCATTGTAACAAATATATGAAGCGTGTTTTTTTTTGGAATCAGAAATTCCTCTATCAACTACCTTACATTTTGATGACATAATACAATAAAAGGGAAAAGTTTACAATGAAAATTGATGTAAACAGTCAAAAACTCTTTTGGAAATGTACAACACTTATAATGGCATGTAGGATACTGAGAAAGACATTGCAAGAATGGAAATGTGACTTGAGATTATCATAATTTTATGCTTGTCATTTGGTAGATTATTAAGAAAAAAACCTACTGACTTTCTTGGTGCAAATTATTGGAATGTAACATTGTTAAAAAGTAAAAAATATTAAACAATTGGGACAATTTATTTATTTCTATTTTTAAACTTTGTTTTGATTGTGAATCAGCTTATTTACGCCTGAACAGGAAAAACAGGTGGAAATACTATTGAGATGTGTTCATTTATCTTTAAAAACATTAGATGCAAAGAATTTTAAATACTCTTTCATAAATAAGAAAACAGTTTAATACAACAATTAGTAGATGTTTACTAATTTAAAATGAACACAATGTAAATGAAAATACAGTAGAGCGTCGATAAGTGGAACGTCGGTAAGTGGAATGGCCAAAAGTGGAACGATTTTCAGTCGGACTGTGTCGTGCTGAATCGAATGTTTTTGATACTAAATTTACTTCTAAAGTATAATTTTCATGTTTTTTATATTCTTTAATATATTTATTTTGTTTGTACAAAACGCAGAAATAATTTTTAACGATACGATAGCCTCGATGATTATTATAAAAATTTTCGTTAGGCTTAAAATCAACAAAAATTCAACACGAAGCGACATGCAACGGAGAAAAATTCAACAGGAAGCGATACGCAACGGAGAAAAATTTGAACATCGGACAGGTTAATGTATTTTTTCGTACAAAGTCGGAAACTGGAACAAATCATTAACTGGAAGGACCCCAGTCCCCAATTGGTTCCACTTATCGACGCTCTACTGTACATTAAAAATTCTTCAAATTCTAATGGGATGAAAGATCAGTGTTGCGTTAACTGCAAGGTCGAAAGATCAATTGCGAAAGCATGGCAGGCGTACTTTGACAGTTTCTTATGAACTGCCTATCCATGCATTGCATTATGTTCTTATGACAGGTGATTCAACAGTAAATTTTTCTGTTTGAAGATTTACATTCTGTTGTTTGAATTACCTCATGAAGACCTTTTGGAGTAGGTCGAAAACATTAGAATGGTGATAATTTTGACAACTGCTGGACTAATTTTCAAGATTAGTGATATTTTATGCTATAAATGAAGATAATGTAATATTTATCTTAATCTGTTCTGTAAACATCAATCTATATAAATAAAAATGTAAATGTTCATTTGTTCAAAATCTTAAATCTCTGAAAGTTTTTCACCGATTGCTTTGAAATTTTGACACAGCGTTGCATTCGAATATGCACTTGTTTTTATATACCTATTATTATATAGATGTCAAAATTCCCCCCGTAGGGGAGAGGGACAGGATTAAGCCTTACCATGAAGAACTCTGCTTCTGTTATACTATTTTACATGCGATTTTTTGCATTTTTGATTGCGTTTTAATAGGGTACATCAAGAGAATGTACACTAAGAAGGGATTTTTCGAATTTCCCCTGTGGGGCGAGGTTGTTAACACTTCTCCCGCGGAGGAAGTGTTAGCAATGGAAGTGCTAAGAATGGAAGTGTTAAGAGAAAGCGATGTGCAAGATTTTTACAGTCGCAGATGCGGTTGCTTGTGTTTTTGCAAGAAATCAAACATATTTTTAGATCCATCTAAAAATTTTCTAATTAGTTGGAAACAGGGGGATCTAATTCTTGCATTCTGTGTAAACGAGTAAGATTGGCTATTACGTAATAATCTTAATCTTTGCTATTGTTACTTTTTGCCTGAGCAATGCCAGGCTTATCTGTTAGTATAAAAATAAATATGCTCAAAACGCACCTGAACCTGTTACTGGTGTCGACGAAAAAATGAAAAATTGCGAACGTTTTCGAACATGGAAACTCGTGAACATATTCGTTTTTTCATCTTTTCGACAACACCAGTAACAGGTTCGGGTGCGTTTTGATCTTATCCCGGTGTTCTGTGGAAGTAGAAGTTTAATGAATATGCTCTTTTCCTTGCAAAATAATTTTCTGATGTAGAATTATTGGACAATAAACATTTCTAAAACTTAACTTTTTGCAACTAATAAGAAGAAAGGACATCACATTTGTTTTTCTATTTGATAAGTGGGATGTATTAAACTTTATGAATTATTATTTTAAATAATTTTAATATTAGGTGATTTGAATTTTCTGTCATTTCCTTTACATTCAAAATAATGTAAGTTTACTACATTTTATGATTATAAAATTTTAAATAATTATGAAATTTTTAAATCATAAATTTATATTTTTAGGTTCATTATAATATAGCAAAAAATGCTGCGGACAATGGTAATCGTGAGTTAGCAATAAAAGAATACACAGAAGCAATTAGGTTAATTAATTCAATTATTTTTAAGACAACTTATTTTAATAAAATATCATATCCATTAATCAATTTATATTTTTCATTATGTATTTTAGTCTACATTCAACTTACGATCAGGCTATGAATAATCTAGCTAATATTTTAAAAGATATTGGACAATTAGAACAAGCAGAAAATCTCTTATTAACTGCAATACATATCAGGTATTTGATATTTAAATTGGATATCTTTAAATATATTTTCATATTTGTATTTTTTTTTAATTTTATACAAAACGATTATTTTATGCAGTTTTTATTAATATTTCTATAGAAAACCAAGCTGAAATTATACTAATAATCAAATGATAGAGCTGAATTAACTGTTAGTTAATTTGGTTTTATTATTTAATTATTAGTTCAAAATATTTCTTAAATAACTGTTTGAAACGTAAAATAATATAAATCAACCTACGGCACACGGATCAATTATCAGTGGCACTCTAATTGAATAGAAATGTAGTAAAAATTATATTTTAATTATTAATTACACAATTAAATGGAAGTCATAGTTCAGGAAAGGCTGTGGTATGTTAAAAACAAATTTCTTTTTTGTATATTTCTATTACAGCGCATGCGTTTAAGCTCAGTGTTTCCATCTAGTCATCAGTGGTGGGATAGCTGCTGGAGCATTTTGGCTGGGTTGAAGTGTGTTGTCCATAGTATGTGAGTGAGGTTGTAAATGTCTTTGTCTCTATGATGAAGTAGCCATACTTGGATCAGTTCTATGTGGTGAAGGAAGCTGTGGTAGATTTTACAAACATGAGCCTTTGCTTAACTCATAAATGTGGATCTTATTAATCTGGGACGTCTATACTGGTATTATTCTGTCATGACTATTTTTTTCCTCCACAAAACTGGATATGCTTTTATTCCTAAACAAAGTTTTTATAAATCAGTCACCTTTAACATGGAGAACAGATGCTGTTCAGCAGTCACTCATGTTTGTTCAGACACTCAGTCACTCTGTTTCATTTCTCTCCATACACTTTATTGATATGGATGGTCTTATTGGAATCTTTTTATTATTAGCATTGCACTCTATTGCTCATTGGAACTACTGAACTGTCATGTTGAAAATACAGTGACTAACGTTTCTATTATTGTATATTTTATTAACATCTAAACAGAAAAATAGGTCTCTACTACATAATTGGAAACATCAGTCTAAGAGACCTTGTATTTTTGTAGACTTCATGTTTTGCAAATTTGTTACTATATAAGAGTTTTTTGATGTTTTTTGGGTAATAAAAAGCAAAATTATGATTAATGATTCAAATTTATTCAAAACACTTAATAATTTCATAGTAGTAAAATGAAGAAAATTTTTGAATAAATTCTAACTTTTAGTCATTTGTACATGTAATGCAAACTTTTCTGCAGCACTTTAGACAAATTGATGGTTACATTTGATACACTTGTAGGAAATTTTTCTGTTTTTGGAAAATGGACATTTGGAACAGGTCTTTCTCTACTCAAGTTTGATGCTCAAAGCTCGATCTCCAGCAGCAGTATTTTTATATTCCGGTATTGTCTACCATATCAATGCCATGATATCTCTGAGTAGATTAGGAATACTGAGCCGTCTTTTGATATGTAGGCCCAACAGAGTGAGCCAAGCATTTATTAAAATGAAATTTTTTGTCGATTGGATGTTCACAATTGCACAAAGTAAGCTCTTGATGATTACGTGGTCCTTCTCGAAACTTGTTTCAGTGTTGCCAGAACTCGACGCTTTTGCTTTTGGTGTTGTTGATGGAATATCTGTAATAAAGAGTTTGAAAATTAAGAAAAAGCTTATAGTGAAGCAATAAAAGTAGCAATTGAAAACTGTATAAAGTATAAATATGAAACGTTTGGTAATACATACATTCATATTCAATACATAATACACCCAGTCAGTAAGACCTTCACATATTTAAAAAGTTATATATATTTTAAAACAAACAGTCACAAACTGAACAGTAAGACATGTATAGTGTAGGCAAGTGGTTAATAATATGGTACCATGTAAGGACAAGACAAAGCTCAAACAGTTCTGCCAGATGGTAGCTTGTAGAAAAAATATAAAAGTAAACTCACGCCAAAATTGTATATACTTCTGATAAATAGAACTGAGTTCAGCATTAACGTAAATTCTTCCTTTTACTGCAAGCACTTTCGACGAAATTACGTTCGTCGTTTTCAGGCGAATAAAGAATAAATTTGAAAGTGGCACGTGCCGAACGTTCCAAACCGATAACGGAAAATTTTCATTGGCGAATTTTTAAAAAATAATATATTCTTTTAGCGTTCGGTAACTTCGCCGGTTCAAAGGAGATTTTTAAATCGGCGCTGCTGATGGCGCATGCGCTGAAAAGCACACGCGCTAAATGTGTGACTGTCGGCGTGTTTGGGTGTTTAGACGCTTGTAAAGAGTGACCCAAATTTCAGGCAAGTCCAGGGTGGGGACGTTGCATGCACCTGATGTTATTGTGAGGATCGCTTCCCAGATGAATGTAATTTTTCTATTGCTGCAGCTTTTTAGGAGCGCTGTTTCTGACCACAGCGGAGTGTAACCTTGTTGTAGAACTTTTCTGGTTAACTCTGTTGTTTGTCTTCCTTTATTTATATCGTCCTGGTGTTCCGTGATACGGCAGGCGAGCATTCTTGTTGTTGCCCCTATATATTTCTCTATTGCTCCTGTTGTTGGATTTTCTAGTGGCACCACATAGACCCCCGATTTTTCTAATGTGCTGATTATGTCTCGGTCATTGCATATGCTCCTGCATAGTCAATGACCGAGACATAATCAGCACATAATCAGCACGAGACATAATGGGTAGAGGTGTTAAGGGGAGCACAAAGCCGTACCGCCGGAATATACGGCTAATGAGTATGGACCGTGCTCCTATTCAATACATAATACACCTATTAATACCCATAATACACCTACGGTAATGTTGACGGTACTATTGCCATTTCTTTTTTGTTGCGTAGCGTGGTGAACGGGTGGATGGAGTTGTTCACTCTACGCAGTACATGCGTAAATTTGGCGCCTGTAAACCCAGCACGATGTACTGCCGTTCATATGATTTCCAATTCAGCGTTTATTAGGTCCTGCGATGATGGAAGCAGTATCGCCCTTCTGATGAGAGCTGCTATGGCGGCATTGATGTACCGCGATGGTTGGAAGGCGTCAGCTGGAGTGATGTGTGGAATCATGTTGGACTTGTGGTATACCGCAAACCATGGTCCTTTCGGCGATTTCTGTATCCGCATATCCAGAAAAGTTATTGTTTGGTTTCGCTCCTTTTCCCAAATGAATTTGATGGTGGGATAAACGCTTGATAATTGCTGCATAAATCGGATGAATTCTTCCTCTGAATTTCCCTATACTAGTAGGATGTCGTCTACATAGCGTAGGTACAATAGAGGGTAGCAATTTGGGTAACTCTTTACAAGCGCCTAAACACCCAAACACGCCGACAGTCGCACATTTAGCGCGTGTGCTTTTCAGCGCATGCGCCATCAGCCGCGCTGATTTAAAAATCTTCTTCAAACCGGCGAAGTTACCGAACGCTAAAAGAATATATTAATTTTTAAAAATTTGCCAATGAAAATTTTCCGTTATCAGTTTGGAACGTTCGGCACATGCCACTTTCAAATTTGTTCCTTCCTTATTCTCCTGAAGACGACGAACGTAATTTCGTCAAAAGTGCTTGCAGTAAAAAGAAGAATTTACGTTAACGCTGAACTCAGTGCTATTTATCAGAAGTATAGATGGTAGCTTAACGGCAACAGTCTCACAGACCGATGTTTCTGTTTAGATGTTAATGTTATTTGATAAATAAAGCAGAAATGAAGCAAAACAATAAAAAGTTTCGTCATTCAGTGACATTTTGTATTTTTTGGTGCATTATTCAGTTTAGTCTTTTTTTTCCTGTTGTTTTCTTATTTCACTTATTTTAAAATTATATCTACAATGAACTATTAATGTAAATAAAATGAGAGAGATAGGAAAAAGAGAATGTTTATGATGATACATTTTAAATTTTATACCAACAAACATTTAATGAAGTTGGGTATATAGTTGTGTGGGATATGTGATGGGATATGTTTTATTTTTTTACAAAAATGCTCAAGTTTTGTATGGTATATGCTGCTGTATATTATGCATTGTTGTTGAGTATCTGTATGACATTATCATAGTTAAATTATAGAATTTATTCAAATTCTACAATTTACTTAAAAGTTAGAATAAATATGCCTAAAAATATAGTAATTTAGATTTAAGATTGATCAATTTGGATATAGGTTATTTTTTACTGATAAATTATTTGGAGGTAATAGTCTCTAAAAGAATTACAAAACATTGAAAAGAACTAAAATTGTATGTTTTTAAGGGAGAAATGTTTTGTCAATTTGACGATATTATTATTATTATTATTTTGTTTAAAATAAATTTTTTTTATTATATTAACAATGCTTTCTTTAATACCGTTGAAAACAATTTATACAAATAAACATAATTTTCCTTATGTCACCAAGACCAGATTTTGCTGCTGCTTGGATGAATTTAGGAATTGTTCAGAGCAGTAAAGGAAAAGTGATTGAAGCTGAACAAAGTTATCTCACTGCTATTAATCATCGTAAACATTATCCAGATTGTTATTATAATTTAGGAAATTTGGTAAGTTTATTTTATTTTATTTAATATCATAGGAAGTTATTCATCATAAATTTTATTAAACTTTTGCATGAGAAGAACAAAACAATAATTAAACTCCAAAATACTATCAGTCAGAAAGTTAAGTAAGTTTGAAAGACTGTGTTTTAATTTTTTTATAAAGACAAGTTAAATTTATATAATTACAGGTAACCCCGTATAACACTGTGTTTTTGTAGCACAGATTCACTCTAACACGGTTCGAGAATTGGGTAAAACCCTTGTACAACATGAAATGTAATAAAAACTATTAAAAGCAAACTTTATCTAATTTGAAATTAGGGAAATCCCCATACAACAGTTCAATAAATGTGATAATGCTTTTAAGTGCAAAAGATACCTCATTTGGCATTTTTCATTCGAGTGCATACGTACTATCAGATTTTCCTGCATAATTTTTGTGAACTATTAGTACTTAAGTACAGTATGTAAATTTTCTTTTCCGGCCTTCTGTCGATACACGTGGTCCTTCTCAAAACTTGTTTCAGTGTTGCCAGAACTCGACGCTTCTGCTTTTGGTGTTGTTTAATTTATATTATTACTAGCTGACCTGGCAAACGTTGTTTTGCCATATAAATTATTTCTAGGTAATTTCTAGTAATTTTAATAAAATAGGAATAATTAATAGTTAATATGAGAGTTACACTGAGATAGCAAAATGATAATTGTAAACGTTACTACTACACTTGATGCATAAACAATAATGATGGCCGAAAACTGTGTAGGGAGTGAGAGAAACAGGAGACCGGCTTCGGTCTCATCCCTACTCCGTGCTGTTTACTGGGAAGTGACACCGGTATAGTCTGGCAAATGAGTATCACTCGCCAGTAAAAGCGCGGAAAATTTTAAAACTCTAACATTGGTAACACTAAGTATATATCAGGAATAAACTTTAATAAGATTTGCCATAAGCTCAGGGAAATTTTAATCGAAATAGAGTGAAAAACATTTACAAAAAAGACGATAATTGATCAGTTATCGAGCGGGATGAAAAATGATTAAATTACTAAAATGGCTATTAAAAAATAGGGGTTGGTGATAAAAGGGTAAAAATTTAGGGTTGTATGTATTTTTTAATGCCACATTATAGAAAATTAAAACAAAAAATTTTGTCCAAAAATTAAAAAAAAATGTTAAGGGTGAACAACCCTTATCACTTAGGGGTATGAAAAATAGATAGTAGCCGATTCTCAGACCTACTGAATATGCATATAAAATTTGGTAAAAATCGGTAAAGCCGTTTCGGAGGAGTAAGGTAACTAACATTGTGACACGAGAATTTTATATATAAGATGTATCACTTCTTAAGAAAATTTTAATAAAGATATTTATCTTAATTATGAAAATGTAATAGCATGTTTTTTAATTTTTGGAACCTAACCCCCTTTTTCGTACTAGTTCTCTGTTTCGTATAACATGGATTTGCATAACATGGCAATTTTTTGGAATATGGGAGTTACCTGTATACATCATGAATTAGAGAGAGATCTTGCTTTTATTTCTTTGTTGCACTATTGCATCTATATGATGCATTTGTAGATACATTTTTGTTTGGATTCACACTGTCATTGAAGTTTAACTTTTTTTTGGAAAATTTATTTTATATATATATACTTACCTACAAACCTGTTCTATTGTATTTTATAGAAAAATTTGGGAAATTTCATTCTTTCAAAAGATCATGAAAGATTATTTTAGCAAATGAATTTGTAATGTCACTGCCTGCTGACCAATTAGCTACTGAAAATGTGAGGTCCCAGACAGAGTCTGAACTTCTTACAAAACACATTAAAAATATATTTTAATATAAAAAAAATTATATAAAATAAATGCAGCACAAAGTGACACGAATGTGAATAATGTAAGTCTGAATTACGACTCAGGCACCCACATTAGAATTTTTATCACTGTCCTACCAGAGAATTTGAATCTTGACTCTGACACTTATCGAGTAGACAAAATTTGGGAAAATTAGAAAAATTTGGGACATTTATAATGAGGGAAAAATGTTGCATTATAATCATTAAAATTCTGGAATGACAGGAGAGAAAACATCATTTCTAAAATACAATTGAAAGTTCCAAAGTTTGGTGAACATTCCTTGGTCAGAGTGGAGATATGGTATTAGATGAATACTGAAGATCAACTTTTCTGCTGGCTCGATCTGGTCTAATTTTACTTGGAGACCAGAAAGTAACCATTTGGGAGACAATGTGAAAAAGTAGGGATTTTAAATAAAACAGGAGAACTACTGTAGAGTTGTCAAAAATTCAGCACAGGGTCAACCAGTTATAACTAAAGGTAAATGAAGGGGCATCCATTGTAATCTGTGATTTTTCAATCCATGTATCTTTCAATCAAGATAGAACCATGCTATGTAAAAGGGAGCAATTCACAATAACCAATTAACTGGAGTGCATATGATCGATATTTGTGAACGTTTTCATAGCCCCTTCTGGGATCTTCCTCAGGCTTTTTTTTTAATTCCAAACAAGCTGGCCATTAACATTCAAATATCTATCGAATGGTACTTGATTTGGGATACAATATGCACATTCATTCTAAGATGTTTAAATAATATAGAACAATACAATTAGTTTGAATGTGCATGTATCCCACTTTAAATATTATTGCAAATTAAATATTATTGTCCAGTAGGATTTGCCATGCCATCGAAAGGCACATCTCTTTAAAATTATGCCAGGTGGTTCTGCATCCTGCCTTAAAAATTTCAATCACCTCCAACCATTTGAGGTGTTCCGGGTGCAGGATGTAAGGATAATACGGGCTCTGATGAAGTTGCCATAATATCCAGGTCCGTTGCATAAGTGGAGAGGGCTGTTGTACCCCTATTATGTTGTATGTTGGATTTACGCTCCCCAGAAATTTCAACCGACGTTTACGACAATCGTATGCACTCCGGTTAATTGGTTATTGTGAGTTGTTCCCTTTTATATATTCATCCAGGTGTGGTGCAGTTAAGTAGAACCATGCTTTTGTGAGCTGTGCAATTTTATGTTTAAAACTTTAAATAACCCTGGCAATTACAATATAATCATCTTAGAGCTAATCAACCAATTATACCATAATTTGCTTTTTATTTGAAGGGATTATTTACCACCAGAACAGAGGTGCCAATGGGAAGCCCCATTTTTGGAACATTGTAAGAACTAATGTGTCAACTGAAGGACAATTTCTCTCCTTGTTTGAACAACAAATAGTTTTGTACACCAGATATGTTGATGACACACTTATTATATGGCATAATAGATCACACATCAGGAATTCTGCATTCCATTAATTTGAATCCATTCAGCCTGCAATTGTGTTGGACAGGAAAGTGCCTTGCATTTCCTAGACATCAATTTCTCTATAATTGGCATCACTGTCTGAACATCGATATGCAGGAAGACCACATATATCCATTGTTTAAGAGATCCATACTCATATAAACTGGCACCTTTGATGTTCATGATCAAAAGGACACATACACATATCTCCAACTGTAAGGACAGAATATACAAATATAATTATCCAAACCAGATAGTTATATATCAAAGCCAAATAATTTTGAATTATATCAGTATATATTACTACTATTATTAATTAAATGCTAAGTAATTTGGCACTAGAGGCAGGCCTTAGGTGCAAATTTTTTGCTAAATTTAATAATTATAATTAAATTAATATTTTAATAATAAATGTTTTTGATCTTTTTATACAGATTGGAATAGTGATAAATGAATGCTCAAACTTATTTTAAATGTCAAAGCAGAAAGTTTTAATTTTTCGACAGATTAATAAATGCTATATATATTTATTATAATGTAAATTAACATATTATTAATTATAGTGATTTTTTATTTTTAAAAACTTTATTTTTAATATAGTATCTTGAACAAAAACAATATGAAAAAGCTTATTTAGCATGGAAAAATGCAACAACGCTTCAACCCAATCATTTAGTTGCATGGAATAATATGATAATTATGTTAGATAGTATAGGTAAGTATATTATTGATTACGACAGATATAGCATTCGATTTATTAAAAGTTGATATTTTAATAAATGAAATGAATTAATAATGAGAATCAATTTACAAAGTATCTGTATGTTGTTAGGGAGTTTATTAAAAGCTGAAGCAATGGCTCAAGAAGCACTAGAAATATTGCCAAACGAAGCATCTCTTCATTTCAATCTGGCTAACACCCTTGGTAAAGTAGGACGGTATCACGAATCTGAAAAGCATTTCCAAAAAGCTATTGCCCTGAATAGCAATAATCCTACATATTACACAAATTTAGGTGAGTATATGAGTTTAAGTAATTTACCTTGTTCAAACTGCCATTATTTTATTCACAAGGGTTTCAATGTGGTGTGCATTGATGGCGACAGAAATAAATCTCCGGAGTAACAGCTGTTTTTCTGTCAGAATATGCAGCCCCTGAGGATACCTTGCTAGTTTTCCAAGCCTTTTTCTTGTTACCTGGAGTATGGAATTCTTATTTGTGTGTTAAGTGAGCACTTACAAAATACAAGTTAAAAAACTTGGTGACACAGTAGGCCTTTAGCATTTGATCGTCTTTTGTCCGTAGAATTTGATAGACATATCTTTTCATATTTCGAGATAAAGTAAATCTTATTGTAATGGTTTTAATTTTATACGCTATGTATAATTAAAATAATTTTAAAATAAAAATACCATCTTCTTTTCAGGTGTATTATATCACAGATGGAAGAAATATAAAAATGCGGAAGAAGCCTATCTTCGGGCTCTAGGGTTAAAATCGGACATGAAAAGTGCTCGGGAAAACTTAGAACTCTTGTACAGAACTATTAATAAGATAAATGCATAAAATATATTTAATAATTTTTATTTTAAAATGAAATTCACTATTTTTCGTCGGAAAAATCCAGTAATAGAATTTTGCATTTGACTGAAACCATATTTGCCATTATTCTATGGCATAAATGAAATGAGATCTTTGTATTTAGCAGATAACCATTAACAGAAAAAAAAATCACGGTCCTTTATAATGCATCAATATCGTTATATTCAGAAATATATTATGAATTTATATTATTTTGTGTAAGTGTAAGAGTACGTTTTAAGTCGAAAGTCATTCATACTATAAAACGTTTGCAAGAATTTCCGACATGGTCGAACATTTTTAAATTTATGGAACACTCGATGGTGGTTATCGAGTTTTTTTTTTAATTTTTACAGTTGGTATTTCCAGTTCAGTTTCCTCCAAGTAATAATTGAACATTTTGTGTAATTTTTTAACGAAATATTTTTATTTCAAATGATTAATTACATAACGTATTTCACAACAGTAATAACTTGTTAAGATCATTTCTCAACGAGTGTGAAGATATTTATTGCAAACGGCGAACCGTCGTCATATCAATTGCATTTCCGACGTGCCCAGACAATCAAGAGTTATTTTAATCAATAAATACACGAAAGTACAATTATAAGCGAACATTCCACGTTTCTCGGCAGCCTTTCCAATATGTGAAGTCTGAAAGTTGTATCGACGGACAGAAAACAAGTTTGATCTATAAGAATGTTGTCGATCAATTGGGACAAAGCAGAAAATATTTCTATTGTTTTCTAATTGATTTAAAAGAATACGAAAGAATCTTAGCAATTTCGACTGACGTTTACGACGATTTCATATAATAATTTAGCTTTGTCCGGTTATCGTTACGGATATAAAGTACTAAACGATTATAACGGGGAAATCTATTTTGAAAATTATTTATGTTTAAAAATTGAAGCGAATCATATCAAAATCTACCTCGTACAAAATACGGTAATTGGACGGCACAAAAACTTTGGCGTAAGTGTACTGTGTATACTCTGATGAATTAAGGAGAATAAAAGATTTCTAGAACCATTCGTTTTCCTTTTGTACGTAATTCGATGTAGAACGTGAGGTTGTGGACAAAATGTAATTGAAATAGTTGCCTTTCATTTATCATCCTTGTTATAGTTTTTTGTGTAAATACGTTTTCTAATTGATGTTTTGTTACTACTGTATTGCATTAGTTTTGTGTTTAAAAACAGAATACATAACTAAAAGTGCCAAATGTTTTAGTCATCATTTTCTAATTTTATATAGAACTCGTTATATAAATTTATGTTAATAAATTGTGTGTAAAACTAATGTAATTAAATGTTGAATAAAACGTCGAATGTATTGTTTATCTAAAGTTATTAACTATAAAAAAAATTAGATATATCCGAATCCCTTTTTAATAACTTGCGTAGGTTACACAACACCCCGGGTCACTCCCAACCAGAGCTATAAATAACTGAACGGGCAAAGACGCCAAACATTGAATTTAATACATGCTGGTGATCGCCGTATTGTGTGGGGAAGACAACATTTTCTATTGGCTTGTCAAAGCATTGCATACGGAGTTGATGTTATTTATACTAGATATAATTTAATATGGCTTTCAGAGTCTCGACATTTAATTGTGATTTATCACATGTCAACACTACGGTAGAAAAATAATCAAAACGAAAAAAAAACGAAAGAAATGTGTTAATTTTGAAGAAAAAGCTTCAAAGTACAATTCCCCTCTTCTCGCCTTAGCGCGAAACTTGACACCAATGAGTCATTGTTTACACAGCTGGATGACCTTGAGAACAGCTGGTGTCGTCTTTCGCGGGACATTCTCATGAAACTCTCGGGAGGAGAAGGGTAAAAAGTAGGGTGAATACTAGATGGTGGTATATTTCTAAATATTTTTTTAAAATTACGATTTTAATTGATATTTCCGACCCCCCCGACTTAATTAAACGTAATTATAAAAAAATCTATTAATTAAAAAATTAAAAAACTATTGGATGTTGTTTTTGACATCAGAAAATAGCTTTAAATAACTTTACCGAAGTAAAATCGACGCACTAGAAGTTTAGAATGATGAATGAAGTTCCATAAAAAAATCCCATAAAAAAACAATTAAGCGTTAATTGCAGGTCATTAAAGGTTAATTAAAATCGCAATAAAATTTTTTCGCGCGGGTAAAAATTTTTGAAAAAATTTGGAGACTTAGAAAACATTTCAAAGATCAAAAAATATGTTTTTCGGTCCCAAAGTACCGTTTTTTTGTAACGCTATAAAATTTTTCCGAGTTATCTCGGGTTATGTCGGATCTTGACGTCTATAGACGTTATATGCTAGATATAATTTAATATGGCTTTCAGAGTCTCGACATTTAATTGTGATTTATCACATGTCAACACTACGGTAGAAAAAAGCGCGTTCAGTTGCGGCATTAGTTCCTGATATGGACAGCGCATATTCCACAATTTTTAATGCATTATTGTGTGGAATGTTTCAAAGAACTCTTCTAAAATTCTAGGACATATGATCCTTTGAAATCCTACTTTCTTTCACAGGATATATGTTTTCAAAATTCGTTCAACAGCTGGCAAAAAATTAACCAGCGCGTTTTACTATATCTAAGTATTTTCTGATATTCAACTTTTGCAGTTTTACAAAATTCCTTAAGGCAACGCGCGTAGTGTATATATAAAAAATAAGAATATATTTTAATAATAATATTTTCCACATCTACGGGCAACAAGTTTATGAGACATAATTCACAAAAACTTAATCTTTCCATAACTCCGGACTTTTTAAAACGCCGCGGGACTCGGGAGAAATTGTTAAAAATCGCAACTGTCACGCCGATGGCGGGACAGTTCCTTCTGGTCACCTTAGTATACTGCCTACGAGAATAAAAGACGTGCGCGTAGAACGCACATTGTAGCGTGTAGGGGTAGTGAAAATATTCAGAAAATGCCTCAAAATTGTATTGTACTTCGGGCTTCTAAACTACTAAATATGATGTAAATGCGTACAATCGTCCCAATGCAACAAACAATTTTTACACCATAGATATTTTAAAAGTAAAAAAAATTATTGTAATTTTTTCCTATTCTGTGAATATTGTATTAATCTCACAGTTCATTTATTTCCTTTTCCTTTTACCTTCACATACCGAATACTTTATTTTTCTATAGCATGTACGAACTTTGGAAAAATTTTCACGACAACTGTAAAAGAATACAAAATATCAATATTTAATAAACCACGGTATCGCCCAATTTACGCGTATTTTTTAAAATTCAAAACGAAAATTAACTTTACAAATACTAACAATAACTTCTACACTCAAACCTGTTTTTGTGCGGTCTTTTTTGTCCGATTTTTTATACGTGCAATGTGTTTTGTGCAATTATTTTTGTGCAGTATACCAATTTGATTGAAATTCATATACTACACACAAAAAATCGCACAAAAATAGACCGCACAAAAACAGGTTTGAGTGTATTATAAATATTTAACTATATTTTTAAAAATTATAAATTTACAAAATTATTTCACGTAATTAATATATAAGACATATTACTATAAATTGACTGTATTGTTATTAGGAAAATAATATTTGCTTAATTTCAAACCAAACCATTACAAATAAATAAAATTTTTCAACGTGTATAACATATAAAGCATGAATCGTTATTTATTATTTAATATAATAGATTAATAAAATAATTATAAAAATCTCTCAAATATATAAATTATATCTCAAAGTTTCATTGCTTCATTGTGGAGTTATTGTTATCTATATATATAAGCCATTGGTCCCATCTGTAATGTGTAATGGAATGCCTTGAACGCCCAATAGGGGCGCCCCATTCTGAACCTAGCTGAATCCATAGTGGACTTCCTAAAAGAGCCCTTCTTAGTTCCCACACGGTAGAAAGAGTTTTATAAAAAATAAGAATCATTAAGACAAATAAATCAATAAATATGCATCGAATTAAAATTGAAAAAAATGAGGTATTTTTGTCACGCGGAAACGCAACAATATCGACAACAATATATTTTTGCATTGTTTCAGTTTCTTTGTTGTAAGTGGGCGATTTTCGAATGCGAAAGACACTTTACGATTTTTTGCTTCACTTCTTGAGAATAATTGCTTCGGATAGAAATGTGAGTAATATTTTGATAAAAATAGGATTAGCGATCTAGAAATTCTTCACTGGGTAATCATAAGGTTCTTGTACTTCATTAAGAGCACAGAACTATAATTTAAAACATTAATTTTAAACTGACTTGGAATATTTCAAATCAGTTTAAAATACGGAAATTTATTTTGATTTATTAATTTATTATTTTTCTATTTATTATCATGGCGGCGTCGCTTCATTCAAAATTTCCTGTAGTTGTAGTCTGTGAAATGTGCACTGTATTCCCATGTTGAGTCTTACTGTCAAATCTGCATTAACTATTCTTATGCCACAACTTTCAATAGTTTCCTATACTTTAATGTTTTTGCTGAGCTTTACTTTTTCTACTCGGTTTCACCAATAAATGTGTTCGGGAACGGTCGATTATCCCTTACGTAAGAAAGTCGACCGTATAAAAAGCTTTAATGACACCGCCGCTGCTAGAGACTTCCAGTAGGAGCGTCCCGGGCTACTAGTTTATTTATATTTAGCGTCGTTGGAATAAAGTCCACAACTACTTTATTTACAAAGAAAATATTTTTAAAATGATTTTTAACTAGATACGATGTCTCCGGTCCTATTTCAAAACTTATTATACAGTTACGGATATAGAAGAAAATTGTGGTATGAAACTATTCAAAAGGTAGGTCTTAGCTCACGGTGGATATGCTCATGCATTAATGCGGTCCCGGTCACAGGAAACAAAATTACAAATTTACACTGCAAAAGTCTTCGGCTCGTTACTTTGAGCGTCATATTTTTTGTAAATAGGGAATAAGAAGAACCCCTTTCCTGTTTACCATAAAAATAGAGCAAAGCCATCAGTTTTTTACCCCAAAGTCGAAATTATCGATAATCGTTCATTCCTGTGAACCAGTTAACACACAACATCCGTACTTTTCAATGAAAATATCTTTAAAAATCTTCCTCCGTATAAGTTTTAGCATTTTGCAAATATCTCTGATATCTCTCTTGACAAAGTTGCACAGAGAAGATTAAGAGTGTGTATATTCAGTGTACCAGAGCCCCTTTAGCCGCCACTCGAAAACATCGCGTGACGTTTCCACTTCGCAGGACGAGGACCTAGACGTTGGATTTTGAAAAGCAGTGTTCGTGTTGTTACGGTAACGAAGCGTGATATGTAAATGAAAATGCGCGAGTTGTAATGAAATGACGAAATTGTAGGATCTTCGATTGGTGAAATTCGTGCTGATTGATGCATTAAATTATATATCCTTACCTGGCGCCGAGGTTTGCGGTGAATAAAATAAGGATACTTCCAGGCTAGGCCCTGTCACTACATTCGGACTGAAGCGGATGAATTTGTGGTACTGGTAAATACCTACTAATCCTACACTAATCAACGTCGTGTCAAGCACGTAATTGTATCAACTAGTCTTAAGTTCGAAACCCCGGGTCGTACATCGAACAAAGGTCTTCTCCCGGGCACTCGACTATTCTACGAAATCATACAAACTGAAATCTCACATCGAAACATTCTAACGATAGATTCCGGAATGGGAGCTTTTACAATACACGAAATCGTCTTCATTGTTTAATAATAAGTATCAAACAATTATCGAAATAATTATTACATTTTCAAGTGAATGATAGAAATTATTAATTTTGTTTTTCGTTTCAAAATGACCGTATTTTTCTACAGTATTTGAAAAATTCGATATTAGTTTATCTTCGTACGGTTTCAAATACCTGACAGTGGTTTATATAACATAATGTTTTGTCTGGTAAGTAAGATGACAGGAGAGAAATTTTTCTAAAAAGAAACGTTGCTGATACGGTTGAATATAAGGAGGGTGTTAATAATATGCAGGATGAAAATAGAGTCCAAATGTGCTTAAAAGCAGTCTTACATTATTTCGAAACTTTACTACTTGCGTGGTTGTGTTTCCGGATAGAGTAAAACAAAAAATAAATGTTTAAATTTTTTGTCACTAATGAATGACAAATTATGCACGAGCATTGGTGACAGATTTTAGTAGCGTCTCTTGGTAAAGGCGCCATATTGACTAAGCTCGATCCTTCTGACGATAAATAGATATAGTAAATTGTGAAATGAGAATTAATATCGCGGTGTTAAGTGGCACAAAGTCGCCTTTTGTCGAATTACAACTTAAGTTCGACACTATTAGCATGTTTACTTGACCATCCTTGTTGTCACCAATCGATTCTCTAGGTGTTCGGCGTTAATTTATTTTCTACTCTTTGAATTACTTGAACTTTTTAAGATAAAGATATATTCGTGGATGTTCCTTATAGATAAAAAATGACTTTATAGATATGCGCGGTTATTAATAAGTGTCTGCTGGATCTATTCCTCTACTTATTATAAACGACTACAATAATCGGAGCTTAAATAGATTAATATGTGATTAATACAGTCGGTATTAATATTCCTGTGATAAGCCGAATCGTTTAACACATGAAAATGTACGTGTTCCTGCGCAACATGGCGCGAGTCGGACTAATCTAGTTTTTCGCACTTACAAAGCTTTGTGTGTCGCGGTCACAAAACTACAATGAGATTGCTTCGGCATTTTACAACGACTCATAGTTGTTTAAAATGAACCGCGCCCGGTCATGAAAATTGCAAGAAAAAATAAGAGAACGGAACGCTCATTTTGGCATTAGATAAGACAGAAAACGGAGCAAAACAGAAGTGGCAACAGCACCCGGTGTTTCCAAGTCGTCTCTGTCCGAAGTACTATCCGGGCCCGACGCTGCTTCACATCGGTGATCGGACGAGAACCGGTACTTTCAGCGTGGTATGGCCGTTGCCGGTTACCGACTCTTTTATCGCGCCTATTCGTGCGTTTCACTGCATTGGCCATTCCATATTATGCAAGCGTCAAAGCAGTCGGTCAAACGGATTATGATCAGAGAGCTTATCCACTGGTCCGTTAAAAGCAACGACGATGGCGTCGTATTATATGCTTTTTCACCCGACCCCAAACCTCTCCTGTAAATCCCGCTTCACTTTCGCAGTCGCGCCATCACGGACACCGACGACTACCCGATGTAAACTGGCTTTTCCTGTCATATCTGACTTTATAAGTGCGTTTCACTTAACAGCGTGCTTTACTCTCATTAGCCAGTCTACGATAATTTACCGAAACCAACAATTTAGAATGCCGAAATGCAGCCAGCAACCACCGGCGAGTCGGGCGTGAGAAATTCGAGACCGTAACGCGTAATTATCTAATCGCGTCATATTTTATTTGCAAATTTGTAAAAACAAAATTCATACAGATCCAAATGAAAACAAAGATTAAGAAAAGGAAATTATGCTTAGGTACCCGTTCTACGGATGTGGTGTAGACAGATGAAAAGGACCACAGAAAAGACCAAAGGATTATTCCTAAGCATTTCTTCCTGCACTTGTAATTCCTGTAATGTTGTCCGTAGACTCTGTCTTTTGTACGTTATCCAATTAAAAGGGCCAGTAATGACGAAATGCATTCCGGAGAGAGTTAATTAAATACTATATGCTCGGTTCATTAGTTCTAATTAAGTAACTTATGGTTTCTGTATCTTAGTAATACAGACAAGAAGCTTGTTAATATGATTTGCAAAGATTTTTAAAACCGGTTCGTCCTGCTGCAGGAGGCCTTTCTTCTTGCTACGAAATCGAAAACGATTGGATCGACCAACCACCGACATCTACCCAATCTCGTCCCGAATATGAAGAAGGAAAATTTATAAAACAATAAATTTCGAAACATTTCGTCTAATTTTAAACTCGAATATACAAAAATCAATATTTTTATAAACCTTTATAGAAATTATTATACATTCAGAAAACTTTTCGTTTAATCTCTGGCAGAATTTGCTATGAAACTATAACCTAATAAAAGAAATTATCTCTACAAACTCATATTTATTTGAGAGACTTTTACAAAGCATATCTTAAAATCTCAATGAGGCTATATCCACTGCTGTTATTTTAAAGTAGGTAATATCAGCATTCAAGAACCTATGATTCGTATTTATGAAATCGAATTGGTATAAACTGATGAAAATTTTAGTAAACTTGCTGATATGAACCGGACTTACAATGAATAGGCTTTAAACTTCATCCTGTCGAAATTAGGTTCAAATCTATCTCTAAAACTCTTTCTCCGTCGTTGACACGAAGTTGTATAAATATAAAGGGAATTGCAGACATATCCAAAAGTCGAAATACTTACATTTAATTAAATTTTGTACAAACAACTTTCGATTTAAAGTTTCTATAAATACCTCGAACGAATTTCTTACTTGGATAAATATAAATAAAATTAAAAAAGTCTCTTACTCCGAGGGTCGATAATCGCCAGAATCAAAAAACATCGCATTCGAAGATCTTTGCAAAAATCGCAACAAAAAGAGCAAAACAATAAAATTGCAATTGTCGACTTTCTTTGTTAAGTGCTAATTAAAAAAAATAAATATTTTCAAGAATTAATTTCTATTCAATTCTTTTTAGAATATGATAACCAACCAGACGTGTGTGTATAATCATTATTCCACAAACGTAAAGGTAACGTGATTTTCCCATAACATAAGTAGAAATGCTGAATTTCCTGTACGACCATAAAGTCAGTCGTTTCGATAATTTTGATAAGGCATCGCGTGCGCTTAAATTAAAAGTATAAGAAACGTAGAGAAAAAAACCGCGAGCGAGCTCAAAAGCGTTTTCTGTCGCGCCACTGGAACAGTGGCGCGACGGATAACGCGTCTGAGTACGGATCAGAAGATTCCAGGTTCGAATCCTGGCTGGCTCGTCTCTCTAACATTTTCTTGTTTTTCCACGATTGTTTTAAACGTTGCGTCGTTTTTTAAATAGATATATATAAGTTTTTCGGCGACGAAATTTACACGAGGCGCTGAAAAGAATCGAATCTATCCTCCGAAAATGTCGTGGTTGAGTAAAGAATAAGAAAACGTCGTTGGAAACGAATTTTAAGTTGCGACTTCCGGTGTAACTGCTGGCTGGGAAGAATCTGAATCCATGCACTGTTCTTCTGTTCGGAAGCAAAGCAATTGGAATGAAACCGGTAAATGAATTAAGAATCAATAATAATACTGATCTTTTTACTGCATTCTGTCGAATTACGAAATTACTGCGTGAAATGTGTTCGTAAGAAAAAGTAATGCAGAATACATTAAAATATAATTTTTCCTATAAAGGAGTTAGCTAGATGACTCTATCGTTAAAGGTAAAGTATGATGTACCGGGGCTGATTTGGGGAGGAGAGCATATATTTTAAATGAAATAAACGAAAAATTGCAAGCCGACATTGCGACAATAAAAAGAATTCTTGGTGTGATCTTTCGATTGTTTATTATTTATAATATTACATATATCTAGACAGATGCGTTATAATAAGTCTTATTAAATTAGTAAAATTATCAATTTTTAATAAACTTTTTGTCTATGGATCCCGGTTTTAAGTGTATTTAGCGTGGAACGGAATGGGAGGAGGACGAAAAGCGACATTGCAAACGCGAATTGGCATACGAATATGCATGTGATGCTGCGAAGGGCATTTGTTTTCGACAGCGGCCATACCACGCTGAAAATACCGGTTCTCGTCCGATCACCGAAGTCAAGCAGCGTCGGGCCCGGTCAGTACTTGGGACGCAGACGACCTGGGAATACCGGGTGCTGCTGTCACTATTTTTTCTCTTTCATTCTTACACCTATCTCTTATTTTTGTCTAACAAAATTTATTACTTGGCGCAGTAATTTTTCTTTAATCAAGCAAACATTTCTTTACTATACCCTGTACATTGCTTTATAAATTCTCAGTGTGACAATTACAAAGGCACACTGGGCGTTTAAATGCCTTTATCACGTGTAAAACAACATACTACAGCTATCGTCAAAATCAAGCAACAGCCTTTCTTATTTATATTTATATTTACTGAAAATTCAAATGTGAAATGCTATAATAATGTGGGTTTATAATTAAATAGAATTTGTATATACTAAGCAGATAGGAAGAGAGCGACGGTGGCGAAAAGTTTGCTTTGCTGAATACGAAATAAAACTTATAGAATTTATATTTAATAATAATTATTTTAGAATTTTCACAGAGTATTTTTGACAGAAAAAAGGTATTGCCGACGGATCGGTCATCGGACCAAGATTAGCTGATATTTACATGATTACAATAGATGAAAGAATTTCCAAGTTAACAGGTATTGAACATTATGCAAGATATGTAAACGATATGATAATAGTATATGATTCTCAAACAGTTTCATTTAAAGACATTAAAGACTATGCGATCGTGACGATTAAAAATATTTTGTTTCTTACGTTACGCGATGTTTCGCTAATTAAATTTCTACAAAAATATTCGATATCAAATAAAAAAATAACTTTTAATTTCTAACGAGTCATTCATATCAAAATGGCAGCGGCAACAGTTAAGAATATTTCGTTTCTTACGTTACGCTAGAAAAGTTTTTACAAGAAACATGAAAATAGCGAAAAAATAACTATTATTTGCTAGCAAACTTTTAATTTTAAAAGTGCGGCGGTCTATGGAATTATAACAAATTCTAATCTCTGCAACGTTTCGATGAATAATATTTCTATTTTTATCAAAATATATGTACAGTATATTGTGTAATCTGCCAAAATGTTACTTACATTTATATTTGAAGGAATTATTCTCAAGAAATAAAGGAAAAAATCGCAAAAGTTTCTTTCTCATTCAAAAATCGCCGACTTACAACAAAGAAAGTGAAACAATGGACAAATGTATTGTTGCCGATATTGTTGCGTTTCGCGGACAATCAAGCCGATTTAGTAAAAATACCTGTTTATTTTTAATATAATGCATATTTATTAATTTATTTTTGTTTTAATGATTTATATTTTTTAAAGCTTATTCTGCCATGTCGGAACAACTGGGGGAGGGCTTTTTACATGCTATATAAAGTAAACTCTTTAAAGTACTTGCCGGAGATAATAACTTACTTTATTTAGGAACTTTCTCTCGCACATGTGACAATTTTATTTATTAATATATAAGAATTAATGAATATATTTATAAAAATATATTCAACAAAAGGCAAACAATAGAAATATCTATTGCAACTTTATTTATCATTTTATTTTATAATAAAAAATTCAAGAAAACTTTCTATTTCAAGATGGCAGCGGCTATTAAAATTATAACAAATTCCAATCTGTCGATCATTTCGATAAAAAATATTTTTTTTCTTACGTTACGCAATGTTTCACGTTACGCATATTTCAAACGATTGTGGAATATTTTAAATAAGTTTATAATATAGAGATTTGTCTTTAAATGGATATATTTATTCCAGTTCTGTGCTATAACTCAACTCGAGAAATTTTGTGATTACTCAATGATACATTTCTAAACCAGTTGTTCTATTTTTATCAGAATATCTCTACAGTATATTGTGTTATCTGCAAAAATATTACTCACATTTCTATCTGAAGCAATTATTTTTAAGAATTAGAAAAAAAAATCGCAAAAGTTTCTTGGTTATTCGAAAATCGCTTTCTTCCAACAAAGAAAGTGAAACAATAGAATAATGTATTGTTGTCGATATTGTTGCGTTTCGCGTGACGTTCAAGCCGATTTAGTATAAATTTTTAAAAAATGAAATATTTTTGTCACGAGGAAACGCAACAAAATCGGCAACAATACATTATTCTATTGTTTCACTTTCTTTGTTGGAAGAAAGCGATTTTCGAATAACAAAGAAACTTTTGCGACTTTTTCCTCTAATGCTTGAAAATAATTGCTTCGGATAGAAATGTGAGTAATATTTTGATAAAAATAGGATTAGCGATGTAGAAATCCCGGAGCGGGTCAGTGGCGCAACGGATAACGCGTCTGAGTACGGATCAGAAGATTCCAGGTTCGAATCCTGGCTGGCTCGTCTCTCTAACATTTTCTTGTTTTTCCACGATTGTTTTAAACGTTGCGTCGTTTTTTAAATAGATATATATAAGTTTTTCGGCGACGAAATTTACACGAGGCGCTGAAAAGAATCGAATCTATCCTCCGAAAATGTCGTGGTTGAGTAAAGAATAAGAAAACGTCGTTGGAAACGAATTTTAAGTTGCGACTTCCGGTGTAACTGCTGGCTGGGAAGAATCTGAATCCATGCACTGTTCTTCTGTTCGGAAGCAAAGCAATCGGAATGAAACCGGTAAATGAATTAAGAATCAATAATAATACTGATCTTTTTACTGCATTCTGTCGAATTACGAAATTACTGCGTGGAATGTGTTCGTAAGAAAAAGTAATGCAGAATACATTAAAATATAATTT